>NC_064771.1:13867378-14492378 GCF_011397635.1 Epinephelus fuscoguttatus
CATACAAGAAATGCAGCACAAAGTGCTTTATAACAAGGGCATTATAAGCACTGAGTGCTTCACATTAAACTAGACAGAATGAACATAAAACAGAACTCGTTCATAAAGAGTTGTAAAACTATAAATCACAGTAAGTAAGTAAGATTTTGAAAGAGTTGCAGTAGTGTTAAGCGTAATTAGAAAGTAAAAGCATAAAAAGAAAGAGTTTCAGACCTGTATCATGAAGTCAGAGCTAGTAAAGGCTAAGGTGAACAGATACGTTTTTAACTTTCTTTCAAAAATATTTAGCACGCTAGCTTCCCTGATATCTGTAAGTAGTGTGTTCCATAGCTTTGGGGTGTAATTAACAAAGGCTGCATCCCTGATCTTCTTCTGGCTGTTGCTGGGAACCTCCAATAAACCAGCAGCAGATGATCGCAGTGTTCTTGGGGGCAAATAGTTAACAAGGGTGATAGCAATGTAGCTCAGTCCCAGCCCATTTAGGGCTTTGTATACAAGGTGGAGGATGTTAAATCAATTCTAAATGTAACAGGAAGTCATTGTAGAGCAGCTTAGACTGGCCTGATGTGCTTTCTCATCGTGGTTCTGTTTAATAGCCGAGCTGCAGAGTTTTGAATGAGCTGAAGTCTCTCAGTGTTTTTTGGGAGGCCAGTAAAAAGTGCATTACAGTAGTCAATAACCTCTCCTGACCCTAACAATTTGATTTCAGTGGCTAACCCCAACCATCTTTGCAAACATCTTTGCATAGAACAAATCATGTCTCAAGAAAGGATGAGGCAGCGACAGTGTGCCGCTGACCTCTTGCTATCTGGGCTGGATGCTCTGCATGTTTTCCAATTCCAATTTCACAATTTAATGTGTTTCAGATTTTGACAAAATGGTGTTCTTCAAAACAAGAAAACATGAAGTGCAAGTCGATTCATCATCAGAAACTAGAAAATAATGTCGGCTTCCTTTAATTACGAAACAGAGCTTTCATATTCACACTGTGGAGGTCGGAGAAAAACGTCAGTGTTCTTTTTATCCAACCAACTTCAAACTAGTATTCCACACACAAACTTTCACATTTGCCTCGGCCAATTTAATCCATCCGAGGGACCAACTGCTGACAGTAATCAGCCCAAATATCTGTCATTTCACTGTCAGTTAATGTGTTCAGTTTTGCTCTGCCACCACAGTAATAGCATCTTAGCTAGAGTGCACACATCCATGGTTTGATATTTTGGGAAATACACTTTTTTTGCTCACTCGCTGTGAGTTAATTGAGAAGATGTCACTTTGATGTCTGTATTGTAAAATGCAACATGTTTTCATCCCAGCTCGTCAAATATTCAGTCTGAGGACTTTCACACCTACATATGACGCACTAGGTATCCTCCTGCGACTGTTGTTGACGTTGCGGTACGCCATGTCAATTTACACTTGTTACATGTATTGTGTCCTTTCAAAATACACTTCCATTTTCATAGAAAATGTGCAGTTTCTGCCTGTCAGATACATACAGTCTTTTACAAAATGTACTTACAAACACACTTTGCATTTACATTTATTTCCTTGTGCAACAAAAACACGTGGTTAGGTTTACTGTTTAACATGTTAATTAGTGAGCTTTAGAGGAAGGCTACTGGTATGTGGCTACTGTGGCTCAGAGGAAGAGCGGGTTGTCAACTGATTGGAAGATTCGATCCCTGGCTCCTCTAGAAAACGTGTCGAAGTATCCTCGAGCAAGATACTGAACCCCAAATTGCTCCAGTTGGCTGTTCCATCGGTGTGTAATTGCGCGTGAATGGTTACTGAGTAGCAGGTGGCACCGTGTATGGTAGCCCAGGCCACCAGTTTGTGACTGTGTGTCTGAACGGGTGAGTGTGACATGTAGTTTAAAAGCGCTTTGAGTAGTCGGAAGACTAGACAAGCGCTTTACAAATGCAGTCCATTTACCATTTATGTGGCCAGTCTTTGTGCTAAGCTAAGCTAACTGGCTGTTTGCCGTATCTTAATAAAGAGTGCTCCAGGAATGAGTCCTAAAACCTGGAAGTGACTTAGCATTTTAGCACTCACAGTTCCCTTGTCTCAAAGTCAGTGGGTTTTTGGTTAGATGCCTGAAATAAGGTCTGGGGTTAACACAAACCTATGAGACTTCATGTTTTGTTGTATGACATAAAATATGCCAGACAGTTGCTAACAAGTGGGTAAATGAGACTACAGAACATCATCATGCTGAACACAGCTTAACAGCCTTGCTGTGATGGGGATGTTGAAGTCATGCAACCGTGGTGTAGTTAGTTTATAGCCTAACGTTAGCTTTTTACTTCTGGCGATTACATTTAGGCTCCAAAAATCACTAGAGGTGTTCATTTGTGAAGTTTATCTTGCTGAACAAAACATGTAAGTATCATAAAAGTTTGTTTGCAACAGAGCTTATTTTCTGCAATAATCCAAAACCCAATGGAAAAGTTTCATTGGCTTTTTGGAGCATCGCCTCACACCGAAGTGGTCAAAATTCGGCGCTTGGGTAGTGACTTGCGGCATCAGAAACCAATGAAAAAAGGCGTCCGACATGATACGCAGCCGGTTGCTGTTATAGTTACCAGGTGGCATCAGGGGGGAAATGCGGTGGGACAAGGACAAAAGTTAAGGCGGCAAAAGTCTAACTGTGGTGGATGGGTCCAACAAACACCGACCTTCACCCGTGAGAGCGGTGTTCCCGTAAGATTCTAAAGCCAAACCCTGGTCTTTTTTTCTAAACCTAATCACTTGCTTTCGTTGCCTAAACTCAACCACGTGTGTGTTGTTGAAGGAAAAAAACATCAATTTGTGGTGTTGTACCAACATACTGTTAACTTTCCTGTGAAAATGGAAGTGTATCTTGAAAGAAGACAATGCATGTAACAGGCAGAACTTGACACCGTGTCCCAGAACATCAACGCACCCAGGGTACCTTGCGCTTAGTATGTGGACGTAGAAAGTCCATGACCAAACGTCAATATGTGAAGAAGTCGGAGTAAGAATGTGTTGTTTTTTGACGAGGGAACCAGGCGCACGCTAACTTCCATGTCAGCCTACAGGAAAGCGTCATCCTTGGAGCATTCTATTTACTGTCTAAACATGAGAGTGTTTAGACAGTAACCTTCCGATATAACTCTTGGCGAGAAAGGAAGTGAGTGTATTTCCCAGAGTGTCGAGTTATTCCTTTAAAGAGAGTGTATGTTAACCTCCAGAGGCGCTGAGTTTGGCCCTTAGAGCCGAGCTGGCTCTCAGGCTTAGCCCTCCATTTACAACAAAACCCTGCTGCTTCTCTCTTTTCCTAATGAGGGCTGGAGGGGTGTATTGGGCCTTTAGCTGTTTTCTCTTCTCCCTCTCTTTTTTCCCTCCTACACTGCAGTCAGGCAGGCAGTGTTAAATATCTCGTCTTATTTTATCCTCCAGCCTGCCATCAATTTCAAGCTGTTCCCCTCTCATTTACAATAGTGCCACACCATCCATGGTATCAGGATGCACATCAGCTGCCAAACCTTTTACTCATCTCGCTCGGTGCAAAGGGGAGCGGATGAACAGTTTTTTCACCGCAATCCCTCACATGTGCCAACCAACCTGACGCTCCCTCTGTGGGAAACATGCTGGTTCCTCCAAGCACATTTATGCATCATTTGATTCAATTTCATGTACCATAAAACTGTAATAATAGCAGAATCAATTATGGTGGGTTTTTTTTCTCTCTTCCCCTCTGTCAGTTCTAATGGTGTCGTGTTGATGCTCCATCCCAAACGCCTGCTTCATGTTTTCATCCCGATATTAGGCTGCAGAAGAGGATGGACGGAAACGTTCTCACACACAGATCACCCCTGAGGTAAGCCCCTCTAAAGTGAGATGTGTGTATGCCGAGCACAGCGCTCCACTGCTCTCTATAGGCTTGATCATGACAGTGCATCACTGTAATCCTCCAGGACTCATTTCTGTCTTTGTGTGAGTCTGTGCACTGGGAAAATGAATACATGAGCCCTTGAAGTTTGAGAAACGTTGTCTTTGTGTAACTAAAGAGTCACTTTGAAAATCAACTGGAGGCCAAACAGAAGGTTGCAGATGTAGATGTAAAAGACATGTTGGAGATTAAATGAGTCACTGTTGTTTCTGTGTAACTTTTTCTGCCGTTGTTAGGATTTCACATTCACATAATGGCACTTCTACCTTTATATTTCTATGCAACGACCTCGTACAACCTTTTCATACCGAGTCTCATTTTTCTTTGCACGCTGGGCGTCCTCCAGCTTTCCCCTCACTTCCATCAGGCTCTCAGTTTCAGTTCAAGGCGCCTATAAACTTCCCCAGTAGCACTGCGCTCTGCAGGCGAGGCAGCGTGGGTCCGACGCTGCGTCTCCTGCTACCTTCGGGGTCACCTTTGATGTTGGATGGAGTGTTGGAGCTGTTTTTAAATTTCTCTCTCGCTTTCTGCCGCTGCATCTCTGTCGACAGCACACCTGCTGTTTGTGAGAAATTTCACTGTGAGATCATATGGAAGGGCTTAAAAATACTGGCCTAGGAATATTACGACCCACTTCATGGCCAAAAGTATGTGGACACCCGATTACTGCAAATTTATTAGATTGTTGAACATCTCATTCCAAAAATATGGGCATTATTATGCTGTTTTGACAGTGTCTGGTCCTCTGTGACAGCCTTTCATAAGATTTTGGAATCTGGCTGCAAGAATTTCATCCATAAGAACATTAGTAAGGTCAACAGTGGTGGAGGACTACCATCTTTCAGTAAATAAAAGCACCAATACAGTTATGTAAAAATACTCCATTACAAGTAAACGTTCAGTATTCAAAATCCTACTGAAGTACAAAGGCAGTCTCATCGTATCATCTGCCAAATATACTTAAAGGGACAGTAATGTGCCCTTTTGGCTACTCTCTTGTCCCCATGTCATGCAGTAGGTGCCTTTTTTTCCTTTTCACCCCTGCCCTTCAAACATCCTGAGTCCGTCACTGGTCGTAGAGATGTCTGCCTTCTCTCGATTACAATGGAACTAGATGGCACTCAGCTTGTGGTGCTCAAAGCGCCAAAAATGTACATTTGAAAAACTCAACAGCAATGTCTCTTTCCAGAAATCATGACCCAGTTACTCAAGATAATCCACAGACCTTTTGAGAGCAGTTTCATGTAGGAACTATTCTCTCTCTCTTCAGTAGAAAGAAAATAGTTCCTACATTAAACTGCTCTCAAAAGGTCTGTGGATTATCTTGAGTAACTGGGTCATGTTTTCTGGAAAGAGACATTGCTGTTGAATTTTTCAAACTTTTTTTTGTGGTATTTGAGCACCACAAGCTGAGTGCCATCTAGTTCCATTACATTCAAGAGAAGGCAGACATCTCTACATCAGATATTTCCAACACATGGCAGTTCACACCAAAACAATCTATACTGATGAGTAGCACCACAGGTAAGAGGAAAAATATGTATTTTAATTTGGGGGTGAACTGTCCCTTTAAAGTAACATAAGTAAATGTACTCTAGTTGGCTGAAGTGAAGCTATTTAGGTACAGTTACGTTATGTAGTCCAGTGGTTCACACCCTTTTTTTAATTTTTGTGTCATGCACACTTACGTACATGTGTTGGAGTAAAAATCCGAAGTACATGTTATTTCAATCCAGAAACAAAATACTCTAGCAAGGAAATTCAGCCACAGAAGGGGTTTCTAGGATGATTGCATGATTGGGTAGGAAAAAAGAAAACAGAAAGTTCTGCAACACAAATGTGTATCAGTGTTTTTGATTTTTCTCTATTCTTTGCTTTGCTTGTGATAGACTGGATAATGTGACCTTTTTATACTTTAAATGAAGCTATGTGAGGAGTTAAGAGTAAAGAAAGTGTGTGATAGAACTGCCAACATATAGATGCCATTACAAGGGGTCCTAACTGCTTTTATTGGAAGAGGTCATAAACCAAAATTTGGTTAAATCTTTATATTTTACAAGATCATCAGAAAGCTGTCACTTTGTGTTGAAAAGTGGTGGGGACGTTAGGGCTCAGATTAGAAAACATTTGTCTTCAAAATACTGGTATGTAATCTTAGGGAATGTAATGCGCAACAGGTATAAGGTAAAATAGATAATTATGGCAAGTTGGGGAAAACAATGGCACACAGTTTGATATACTGTAATCAGTGTCACTTGCGTCACTTGTTGTCAAGCTAGTTGCTGTCTCTGTCAAGTAGCTGTCCATTAGTCACTCACTTTACATCAGGAAACAGCACTTTAGAATAAAAGCTCTGTGCACTGCTTATGAAAATAAAGTGTGTTTTTTACAAACTTGACATGTTTTCAAGTCACTTATGGTCCATTCAGAATGGACTGGTGATCTAGTGGTTTGGATTCAGCTCTCTCACCACCGCGGCCCGGGTTCAATTCCCGGTCAGGGAACTAATGTTTTGGGCTGCAGTAGCTCAGTCCATAGGGACTTGGGTTGGGAACCGGAGGGTTGCCTGTTCGAGTCCCTGTCCAGACCAAATATAGAGCGTGGACTGGTGGCCGGAGAGGTGCCGGGCACTGCTGAGATGCCCTTGGCAAGGTAACCCCCAACCACTCGTGGCGCCTGTCCATGGCAGCCCCCTCACTCTGACACTCTCACACGTCAAATAAAATTTCTCCGAACACGTTTCTTGTTATTTTAGGTAGTTATTATCACGCTAATGTATGTTCAAGTGTTCATTTCCCCCGATAAGTTGGTTTTAATTCGTTATTTGATTCTACAAACACAGTCTGACCACCTCGAGCTTTTATTTTGGTACCTCCGGTGACCGGCAGTGTGAATTTGCATATTAGCTAAATATTTAGTTTCACCCAGAACATTTAGATTTAACATTTAACATTTAGATTTAGATTTACAATTTAGATTTAGATTTAACATTTATATTTAGATTTATATTTAGCATTTAGATTTAACATTTAGATTTAGATTTAGCATTTAGATTTAATATTTAGATTTAACATTTATATTTAGCATTTAGATTTAACATTTAGATTTAGATTTAGCATTTAGATTTAACATTTAGATTTAATATTTAGATTTAACATTTAACATTTAGGTGCCACATTTAATATTTAGATTTAACTATTTAATATATTTCTAAGTTAACAAATATTGCTGTAAATGTGGTAAAAGGTGACGTTAAAAAATTCACAACACTTTTTTAAACATTGTTTGAAACTAAATGTGGCAAAATGTTGATGTTATTTTCAGCGTGAGCCACTTTACAAACGGCACCCCATAACCACAGTGGTCAGATAAATCTAGTGGCAGTGTAGTGGATTGGAAGTATAAAGTAGCATAAAATGTATATACTCAGGTAATGTTCAAGTAGCTGAAAAGTATACTTAAAGGAACAGTTTATAAAATTTAAGGGGATTTACTGGCAGATTGCAACCAACTGAAATTTCTCCTGGTAAGGATTAATTCAGTGTTCATTGTTTTTATTGGGAGCCCACTTATCCAAAGAGGTCCCGTCCTCTCCAAAACAAACAAACCATGTGATTAAAACCGGTAAAAACACTGAATAAAGCAGTTTTATTCTACAAATCAGGGTTTCGCTGATGCTGTCCAGCTTGTTGCAGATGGCCTGCTTGCCCGGCACCTGCAAATGTGCACACCCGTTATTTCAGATTTCTCAGAGAGCCAAATTATCCACAGAGGTCTCTTTCCCTCCAAAACAAATGGACGCAGTGATTTAAACCGGTAAACACACTGAATAAAGCAGTTTCACATTAAAAAGTCTGCGTTTTTGCAACAGTGGTCATCGCAGAGGAGCTGCTAGCTATGGTGGCAAACACAAAAACATGAATAGCCCTATTTACAGCCAGTGTTTGTTTTGTCCCTTCTGGGCTACTGTAGAAACATGACAGTGCAACATGGGGATGTCCATGGACGAGGACCTGCTCCCTCTGTAGATATGGAAAGGAAATGAAAACACAATAATTCTTATAGGAAAACATATTTATTTTATTACATTTCATTTCTGCCAATATATGCCCCTACATCTTACACACTGGACCTTTAAGTACAGTGCTTGAGTAAATCAATCTATTTGTCACTTGCCATCAGATGTTGAGCGATGACGGCCTGGCTCATTGTCGGCATTCCAGTTCATGTCAGAGGTGTTGGATGGGGTTGAGTTGAGAGACAGGCCACATATCTTTGGCCATGTAGTAATTATATTCTGCTATATGAGACTTTCCATATTACTGTTCCTTCACTTGTTGACAGCATTAATGAAATTCATTAGTGATGGAAGAGTCCCTGAAATATGAGCTTTAATTATACTTATGTAATTTCTGCAACAGTCCTTCATCCCTCATTTATTCAAAACCAGGATATTAAAAGAAATTAGTTTCCCTGACAGATTCAATCGACAGTGTTAACACACACACGCACACACACACACTCTAGAGTTTCCCGTGTCACTTCAAGGATAACTCGAACTAACTTTGCAGAGTAGAGTGAGAGAAAGAGAATTGTCCAGATAACTTATTATAATGAGTCCCACTCAAGGGTGTTGTTTTATATAATCTGACTCCACACTGACTCTGCACGTCACAGAGGATGAGTGACGGATGTAAACATCAAAGTGGCCAAAGTCAAGGCTGCAAGTCTCAAAAGTATGGTGAGTCATGTCTGTGCTGCTACGTAACAACACCCCTGTGAGTTTGTATGTTTGTATTGTGTGTGTGTAGTGTGTCAGCAGCGGTGGGCTCAGCATCGTCCTGCTCCTCTGCTGCCGTTCATGAGCACAGACCTATTCTGGTCCCCTCCTCTGTTATGGCAGAGAAATATGGGCTGACACAACAGTGAGTTCTACAAAGGCCCAGCTGGCAGGCTTTGTTATGCAAGCATATTACAGCACTGTTCCTGTCGGTGCATTACAGGAATAATCCACCCAAAAACATGTTAATACTGTCACTAAAACAGCTATTGGCGCCGTACCCTGTATTTCTGGGCCCATTTTATTGTTTGATGATTGTGTCTTATTGCTGCAGTTAACAGCACGTGGGTTGGTGTTTGACTGGTGTGAGTTTTTCGTGAGTCTGATACTGTTATCATTGCGCTGATGCATCCATAAGACAGCTATTTTTGGCAGGTCATAACCAGATATGATATTGAAGATCTTAAAATGTGGTGTTTAATGCCAAAATATTGTAAGATTTTCCTTTGTTCGGGAAGAAAAAGCCACTAAAACAGGATTTAGGCTTGCAGTGTTTCTTTTTTTTTTTTACCAAATAAATCATGTATACTGCACTACTAACCATTCTCCAAAGTGGTTCATACTTTATTTGAGTATGTCCTGAAATCAACGTGACATTATCATTCTGTTTGAATGCATCTGAGAGCAGAGACTGTTTTTTCCTAACATAACTGGTGCATTCACACACTTATGGGAAAATCTGACATCAAAGAGTTGTGTGTTTGGGAAGTCGAAACTGGAGAGGCAAACAAAAAGGAGTGCATGAATTTGGGTCTGGTGTGCAGTCAAATCTCAAATCTCACAAAAAATGCAGGAAATTCTCAACATGGAGGAGTTTCATTTTTATGACAATGTGGAGAAGATATTTACGAAGAAATAAAGCAAAAAAACAAAACAAAACACTGAAATCATTGTGAATTGTTTGCATATTGAATACGCCATCAGCCACTGAATTTGTGTAAAAGTATAATGAAGTTGATACAGCGGAATTTGACATCAGTAGATATAAAACAGTTGAAAGGTTTCAGTTTTAATGCCTGTCTTTAACCCGCTGTAATCCTCCACACCACTGGGTGGCGCCGGGTCTTAAACGTCACGCCAACTGTGACGTTCTCGTTTGTTTTACTGTCACGTGACCGGATGTGCAACTTCAAAACATTGACTAACAGCTGCAGGTGGACTTGTAGTGTCTGTCTCACAATGATTTTTTGTGAATTATAGCTAACTTTTATCGCCGGGAGTAAAAGAAAAGTTGTTGGTTGTAGTGCTCGCGTGCCTCCAAGATGGCGGGCCCGCTGCTGGAGTTTGAGACTGAGATGTTTCTGAGTCTGTTCGGCAGTGACGGGCTGCTGGTCGTGGCGGAGGGGATGGGGATAGACCGCATCCTGCTGCAGTTCATGCGGGTTTACTCGGAGCAGGACAGCCTGGTCCTTCTGCTCAACACCACCACACCTGAACAGGTGAGGGACACACAGCGTTAGCTTGACGCTAGCTGACAAGTCTGTGTTAAACTCCTGATAACTTGACCGTTGCTAACCAGGCGACGTGTGGCAGCAAGGAGTCTAAAATGAATAACGTTACAAATATAAACTGTTTAGTTCCTCGAGATGTAAAGAAAGAAGCTTTGTAGATAGCGTGGTTTACAGAAATATATCTGTTTGAAAATAATCCGTAATCACTAAGTCCTATCGTTTTATTTATTTCATTTTGTTTTATTTTACTTGGCGCATATTACTCTTTCTTAGCTCCTTTTGCCTAGCGTTATATAGCCTTTAAACTGTTTCAAATTGTTTTTATCATTTTCTACTAGAGAAGCATGATATTGTTTTTTGTTGGCCGATATCCAATATACCGATATATAACAACTCATTTGGCCAGTACCTGATACAGATATCGATATATCCACTTTTTTCCCCACTTAATTTTCGTACTCATTAGGGCTCTTCTGTAATGAAATTATAGCATGCATACTGGTATCATAAAGGCCCACCAGCAGATGGAGACATGAAATACAGTACTTTTCAACATGTGTAATATTCATTCATTGTAAAAATTTGCAATTCTGATAGTTTATTTTAAAGCCGATAATGGCCAATACCGATGATGTACCGATGTTACCGTGCATCCCTATTTTTTTCCATTTATTTTGGTAAAGCACTTTGTAACTTTGTTTTGAAAAGCTGTAAGACACCTCATAAAATTACGTTTGTTAGTTTGATTTGTTAAAGCAGGAGAAAGCACAGATGGAATTAAAAACATTATTCGTGGCTGCATTCCATTCAGTTGAGCCAGTCTCAGGGGTCCGATAGTGTCCACGCTCACTCACTGTTATGACTTACTGGGACACATAGCTAATGTAATGGATCCATCATTAATGTTGTTATTTATATCTGTGCTTTTCCATGCTCTTAATGGGGTTTATACAGTAGAGCTGCAACGGTTAGTCAATAAATTGATTATTTGATGGACAGAAAATCACTTGGGAACTGTTTTGATAATCAGAATCAGAATGCCTTTTATTATCAGTGTATTATTAAAAAACAAAATGAAGTTAGGAGTGCTACTCCTGTAAGGTGCTGCAGTTAAAAACCATATCGTTAATACATCCAATTATCCAATTTGTGTAATACTGAGTAATAAACAATAAGTGTAATAGGTAAAAAAAAAAAAACTACACATAGTATGTTTCTGACTGTTGCACAATTAATCATTTAGTAATTTTTCAAACAAAAATGCCAAAAATGTGACCGGGTTCTCAAATGTGAGGATTTGCTGCTTTGTTTGATCTTACATTATAGTCAATTCAATATATGTAGGTTTGAAATGTTGGTTGGACAAAACATGACATTTGATGAGGTCACTTTATGCTCTAGTATGTTGTAACAAACTGTTCTCACTGTTTTCTGATGTATTGTAGACCAAACAATGAATCCAGAAAATAATCTACAGATTCTGATCATGAGTTGCAGCCCTACAGTACTATGTAGCATCACATAGCCTATTTGTCATTAATAAATACTCTACTGTAATACAGCGCTCAGTACCTTAAGTTTTGGCTGCCTTCCTGTGTTCGATTCTTTTATAAATTTTTGGGGCAAAGTCGTTACAGCTCGTAGGGGGAGCAGCCAGTGGCCTGTTGCACTGTGGCATTGAAACATTTTGATTTGATGCATTTACCAAGTGTAGTTGTAGTCCCACATGCCTTGCCCCTTTTTCACAGAAAACCCTTTTTAGGATTCTCCAAACAATTACTGCATGATGGACCGGCTGAACTAAGCAAGGAGACCTTACAGAGAAATAATATAGACAGTCTTGCATGACTCCAGGGTATCAAAGTTCAGATTTTTACAGCTATGTCTTGCTGCATCCAGTGTGTAAAGGTACCTAGAGCAAAATTCTAACAAAAACAAAATTCTTTCTTTCTTGTCCTCCCTTCACAGGAGTATTTCACAGAGCAGTTGCGAGCGGAGGGTGTGACCCACCTGCCCAGGACAGTGACCAGCGACGTCAATAGCACGGAGCGCTATAATGTTTACACTGAGGGAGGAGTGCTGTTCGTCACCAGCCGGATCCTGGTGGTCGACTTCCTCACTGATCGCATCCCTGCTCACCTCATATCAGGTCAGACGACTACCAGATCATGGCTAAAATGATTATGTATTGTGGTTTTATTTCATCACCAACAATTATTAGTTTCACTTACTTAAAGAAGAGCATTTGATTGTGTACTTAGTATTTGTATTCTGCAATTTTATGTCAGTTATTACAAAAACCTTTACACCTAACATCTTTTAACATTTGATTAGTTGGCTTGGGCCTGGTTAAGAGCATTTCAGTGCTAACAGTCACTCAGTGTGGTCTAAGTGCCAAACAAAAACCCAGACTAACATGCACAGACTATCTTTGCACATCACTCCCGCAGGCATCCTGGTGTATCGTGCCCATAAAATCATTGAGTCGTGTCAGGAGGCCTTCATCCTCCGCCTGTTCAGACAGAAGAACAAGACCGGCTTCATTAAAGCCTTCACCGACAAGGCCACGTCCTTCTCCTCTGGTTTCTGCCAGGTGGAGCGTGTGATGAGGAACCTCTTTGTCAAGAAGCTCTACCTGTGGCCCAGGTTTGACAGAACATAAGACATTTTTCACAGCAGACATTTAGACCTGCCACAGCAGGAAAAGCACATCTGTAATTTAATAGAGACTGCATTCTTCCCTCATTCTTCTTTGCCTTTGCTCTCTTAACCTGCTTCATTCAACAGGTTTCAAGCATCAGTAAACTCAGCGCTGGACAGGCACAAGCCAGAGGTTGTGGAGCTCCATGTTTCATTGACGCCGGCTATGAGGGCCATCCAGAGCTCCATACTGGACATAATGAGCGCCTGTCTGAAGGAGCTGAAGCGCTACAACCCCACCCTGGAGGCAGAGGACCTCTCCCTGGAGAACACGTTAGGCAACGCCTTTGAAAAGGTCTGTCACTGTGTTAATGACACCGATTAAGCTGCTTGGGTGTGGAATTTTATTCTGAAATAAAAAATTTGCTTGTTTTTATTCCCAGACCATCCGTCATTATCTGGACCCTTTGTGGCACCAGCTGGGAGCAAAGACCAAGGCCCTGGTCCAGGACCTGAAAGTGCTGAGGGTTCTCCTGCTCTACCTCACCCAGTACGACTGTGTCACCTTCCTCAATCTGCTGGAGTCGCTGCGCTCTAGCCAAAAGATCTTCGGATCCAACTCAGGTAAACAAGATCTTACTTGGAAGAACTTTGGGGTAAGAAACATATTTTTTATGATTAATCACCTTTATCCATGTTTGATTGTATCGCGCCTGTTGTTGTGACCATCAGGGTGGTTGTTCCTCGACTCCAGCACCTCCATGTTCATGAATGCCAGAGGTCGAGTGTACCGCTACCCTGAGAGCAAGAAGAAACTTAAAGTGGGAGCAGAGGCAGAGAAACAGAAGTCCTCCTCTGCTTCAGGTAACTGACCAACAAACTGATCTCTGACAACATGTTCTTCAGAGCAGATAACAGCAACGTTATCTGCGTGTATGTGTATTGATGTAAAATGACTAAAGGTTGGTGTATGTGTGTGTTTCAGAGTTGAAGCGGGAGCTGGTGTTGGAGAAGAGCCCAAAGTGGGAGGCTCTGACTGAGGTACTGCAGGAGATTGAGAAGGAGAACAGGAGCCCTCAGCATGAACCAGGTCAGAGCTCAGTTCTGTTAAAGCGCTGCAGGGGTCCATCATGTTCACAGTGTCATCTCTAATCTATGGATTTGCATATAATGGACTGTATTAACAGAATAGAAACCACCTTTTAGTTTCCAAAAGGTGGTTTTGTCATCCATTGAAACGACCTCAATCTGCATAGGTGAAGCATATAAGAAGATTAAGTCTGCAAATTGAATTAAATCTTAAACAAAGCTGGCATTTCCCAGTCATCCTTAGCTTGTGCTGGTTAATCCTGGCCCACTGCCTTGTGCTACTCTTACTGCTACTGACTTCATCAATACAATCAAACATATGTTACATATGATACGTGCAGTACATACAGTGAAGGAGAACTAGTCCCCTCGAATTTGGAGAGTTTACCAACTATGGGATAGGACTTTGTTTCAGCAGATATTTTTGCTTGTCATATCAGAACAAGGTTGAACTACTAAGATCAGCGATGGCTGCATTCCACTTAGTTGTATCAGTAAGCCAAATCACTGGACAACAACAACCGTGATGGCCATATGACCAGTCATAAAAATCCAGTGCTTCAAATTCAAAAAGAAAATATGACCAAGCAATACATTTCCATAACAATAAAGGTCTTATTATGGTGGATACAATATTCTCTGTCGTAGTTTCGGTGCATTAGGCTTTCTATTAATCTTGCTAAAGAGCCAACACAACACAATACCTTCAGAAAACCAAAACAAATAGGGGTTGCTCAACTCATTTTTTTTTTTAAATAACTAACAAATGTTTCCTCAAGTCAGTATACACTGGGCATAAAATGACAATCATCCTCACCAGCACCAAGGTCACAAAAAAAAACATAAACAGGTTTTATTTTATTTAAGGTTCAGTGTAGTAATCCTCTTTGATTTGAAAATGGTTTCTGAGCTTTGGCTTCTTCCAAATCTCAACCTTCCACTGTTCCTAATGTATCCTTAGTTGTTTTTGTTTGATCTTACTTGTGTTATGCTGCTAATTATTGCTGAAAATAAAAAGGTAAATCAGAGAAGTTGAAACAGTTAGCTAAAACTGATGGAAGTCTCTGAGGACACGGGCTTGTCTCACAATGGAACATTAAGGCCCTGATCACACAGAAAGCGTTTCAGCAGCTGGAGGCGGCCTGAGAAATTGTTTTTAATGAGAATGAAGCTTTTTGCTTGCGGTGCCTTGCTGACATCTTTGGCGGAGTGCTCTGAACTCCTTGAGTTGTGGTCATGACAACAAGTTTACAGTTGTTAAAAAATGGGGCAGAAACCGTTGGTAGTGATTGCTGGATACCCAGAGCTATACGGCCCGACAATAGACAACAGGTGGTCAAACTGCCCCTGAGTCATCCTAAAATATACCTGGTAACAGCCATTATTGAGGCGAAGCTGCTGAACCAACTGGTGGTACACCCCATGATCCACCCTCTTTACGAGGGTGTCATGTAGCCACACAGATCTCTGTTTGTAGGACATGATGGGGTGGTTGCCTGGCAACAAGAAAAAGGCGCGGCAGGCTTTTTTGTTTGTTTTTTTTTTCCCACTAGAGGCATTCGGTAAAAAAAAGGCAGTGTGGTGTGCATGGCATTTTGCAAGCTGCAAAATGCTTTCTGTGTGATCAGGGCGAGTGTGGCTCTGCTTCTGTTTTTTTTTTTGGGACAAACTGTTGATACAAATTCATTTTATATGTCCATTGACAGACATTCATTATATGGCATGGTTGAGATATATGAAGGTGTCAGTAAAGGGGTACTTGAGTTTATCTGGCAGGACCGGGGAGGAGCGTATCACAAAAAAGTTTGGAACCACTGTAGTACGCCATGTGAGTCAGCGTGAATGCATCACTATTAGTTATCAGAAGGATACACACACTCACCTAACCTTGACATGTGCGTGTGTATCTGTCTAACTGCCGAACATGTTGCCCCCAGGTCGTGTGCTGATCTGTGCCAGTGATGACAGGACATGTGCCCAGCTGCAGCAGTACATCAGGCACGGCTCTGACTGGATGCTTAACCGACTTTATGCCCGCACAATTGGTAAAAGTGACTCTGCGGCAGCTGCAGCTGCTGCCTTTGAACTCGACACACAGAAGAAGGGCAACGGCTGGCCTAAAAAAGGAGCCAAGGGGAAGGAGCCTGCACAGAAAAAAAAGTCCACGACGAGTAAAAAAAGGCCCTCCCTGACCCTGACCCAGATGATGGGGAAAGAGGAGACAGGTGAAGCAGCCGTGATGGGCAGCAGTGGAGATGAGGATGAGCTGATGGGGGAGGATGGAGAGGAGGAAGAACAGCTGCAGCTGGATTTGTCATCAGATGCCTACTATGGTGTCCTGAAGGAGCCGCTGACTGTTATTCACCCACTTAAAGGCCTCACTGACCCGCACAGCTTGACGCGAGTGCTGCATGAGGTGGAGCCCAGCTTCGTGGTGCTGTACGACGCTGAAATCAGTTTTGTCCGCCAGCTGGAGATCTACAAAGCCAGCCGGCCCGGAAAGATGCTGAGGGTGTATTTCCTTATCTATGGAGGCTCGACGGAAGAACAGAAGTACCTGACGGCGCTGTCGAAGGAAAAGAAGGCCTTTGAACATCTGATCAGGTCAGAACCATTTCCTTCTCTTCAAGTACCATATGAGTATCTGTGGATGTTTGTCAGCTTCTGATTGGTGCTTGTATGTGTGTTTCTCTGCAGGGAAAAGGCAACTATGGTTATCCCAGAAGAGAGGGAGGGGCGACAAGACACCAATTTGGACCTTGCTAGAAACTTAGACCCCGCCAATGCCACCACCAACACCTGCAATGCAGGCATGTCTATTTAACTCATTATTTAAAGGTTTAAATTTGCTCTGTTTTTTGTTCTCTTTAAATTTCCTGAACAGTGTCCCAAGTTTTCTAGAATAACTGTCTCATTATTTTGTATTTCCATGTCCTGTCCAATAATCAGGAGGCCAGGAGCAGCCCAAAGAGCCCTCACGAGTCATTGTGGACATGCGGGAGTTCCGCAGTGAACTGCCATCTCTGCTGCACCGTCGTGGGCTGGACATTGAGCCCGTCACCCTAGAAGTAGGTGACTACATCCTCACCCCGGACACATGTGTGGAGCGCAAGAGTGTCAGCGATCTGATCGGCTCATTGCAGAGCGGCCGCCTCTACACCCAGTGTCTCTCCATGACACGCTACTACAGAAAACCAGTGCTTCTCATCGAGTTTGACCCAGCGAAACCATTTTCCTTAATGGCCCGATCGGATTTCCGTCATGAGATATCGTCCAATGACATTTCTTCAAAACTCACCTTACTCACCTTGCATTTCCCCCGACTCCGTATACTCTGGTGCCCGTCCCCACACGCCACAGCTGAGCTCTTCCTGGAACTGAAGAAAGGTCACCTCGAGCCTGACGCCGCAGCAGCTCAGGCAGTCACAGCCGAGTCAGACACAGTGGCTGAATCGGCAGACCTCTACAACCCCGGACCTTATGACTTCCTATTGAAAATGCCTGGGGTCAATACAAAAAACTGTAGGGTACTTATAAAAAGTGCAGACAGCCTGGCAGATTTAGCCAAATTCAGCCAGGAGAAGCTGGCAGAAATACTCGAGAATGCTACCAACGCTAAGCTGCTGTATGAGTTTCTGCATAATGTCACCGACGTCCCTGCTCCTGCGCAGAAGGCCAAACAGACATGATAGACACTTAACAAATTTCCCCTGGAGGGGTTAATGAGGTGTGCTTTCACCTTCATCTAACTTACGTATATAAGTACATATTAGTTTTGCATTATAAAGTTAAGATGGCAATGGTGCTACTGTAGAACGATGCAGACAGAATTCATGTGTTACATTTGTACAGTACGAGATTTTGTCATCAAAAGTGAAATGTGTATTATATTAATGTACAGAATGAACTGCTTTTTCTATTGTAATGTCTAGGTTATTCTGAAAATTTAACATTTGTGAGATCTTTTTAAATATTGTGGCAAAAAATAATAAAGTCCTTAAATATTTTAGAACTGTTTTGTAATTGTTTTGATTGAATTTGAAATAATTAAAAGAAAGACAAAGCTGGCAGCGCCATATACTCTAGTCACTGTTAGTCAGAGGTGGAAAAAATGCTCAAATACCAAAAAATGAATGGTACTTTATGTATTTAAGATCAAGATGTCTTTTGCAGGAAAGACCTGGGTAAAGCTGACACAGAGAAAAACAAACAAAGGGACAAATGCATACAAACAAAAAACACACATAACATACATAATTACTAATAATAATCCAGCCTTATAATATGTAGAAATCTGAATGTCATTGTCACTGATTGTCATTCTGCACAATGAGTCCTTTCACTTGCAAAACCTAATTTTAATAATACTGCTACTTTTACTTTAGGAGTTTGAATGCAGAGCTTTCACTAGTATTGCTACTTTTATAAAGTAAAAGATCTCGATACATTTTTCACCACTACAGATGAGGTGTTTAGTTGCACAAAAAATGTCAAATAAGTCCAGAGTGTCAACAAGTGCAGCTGTCCATTAAAAGTTCAGAAGTAAAATGTGCATCGGCACAGATTTCAGGGGGCACACTGGGGACTTGTCTCCCTCAATGTTTAAAACATATGCATTTGTCCAACCCCCCTTACATAAGTAAGGAGGAACTCCAAACCTCTCATTTTAAGTTGAAACATAACTTAGGCCATTGAAAAAGTATATTTAGATTCCTACGTTTTGTCCACAACAGTTTCAAGTCTTGGAAAATGGATCTCTATCTCTACAAATACCAGTGCTTCATACTAACACTTACAGTCTTTTAGTAACTCTAATTTGCCTTTTGCCTTCTTTTACTTTGTCTGTTATTTTCCAAAGTCGTCCTTTATGAGGTAATCTATTGAACTACAGTTGAATCATCACTCTCAGAGCATGATGTTCTTGTTCTCGGGCTCTGATGCAATCCATCAGTATGAAACACTTTCCTCGTGGCAAATGGTTAGTCAGTGCAGCTCACAGGAGTGATCTGGCTTCACACGTACGCTTGTACTTAATATAAACAGGGCAGTAGTAACAGTTTGTCTTGCATATTTAGTTTTAATAATGAGAAAAATCGTATAACCCATTTTATCCCCTAATAGAGGTTTGGTATAGTCTAACTATGAACCATAATGTGATTTCGTACATGCTGACCGGTAAAGAGAGCAGCGATCCTTCCGCCGCGCCCCCCAAGGCTTCCAGCGTCATGACGTCACTCTGCATCCGAAGCTAGACCAGTCGCAGCCATTTTACTCCGCGAAATAAACTTCAATCTCACAGCTAGAGGAAACAACAAACTACACAACCTAATTCCGCTGACATTATGGATATTTCACTGTGAACCGGAGCACGGACGGATTCGGGTTTCACCTCTTCTCATTTCGGTAAGACCACAGAGCCGGGGCGGCGCTGTCTTGTTTTTAGCATGTTAGCCTGTGTTAGCTAACCCGAGCTAACTAGCGAAACTGTGAGGAGGTTGTTGTTGAGGAGCTTTCGTGATATGCGGACAGAGGCAGCAGGCGAGGCTCGGTAAGACTGCACCGCAACGCATGGACAACGAAGGTTTGACTGTAATTAACCACAAGATATATAGTTTAGTCCCAGGAATGGTGGCTACGGACGCGGTAGGTTGTCATTTATGATTGGCACTGTCCGCAGCTCACTCACCTGTCAGATTTAAAGTAGCTAGCCAGCGTTAGCTTATCCCACACCCACCCGCCTCCACCACTGCGATAACTGTGGCTGTGGTGGATCCGACAGCCATGTCAGCCAATAATACTAATATAGATAAATGTATTCTCGCTATTTAAACAAGTAAGTTGTCAAGTCATTGTTTGTGAGTATGGTGTTTGTGCGCTGAATGTTTATCTCAGCCATTTCCTTTTGAGCCAGGATGCTCTCTGAATGCTGGGGCATGGCAAGCAGTATTGTGAGTTGGCACCCCTGTTACTCAAGTAATACTATCCACACACGCGGTGTAATGAGGCCCCCTCGCACTTACACAAACCCGATGATGTTATCTTATTGCCTGCCAATCGATTGAAGCGAGGGAAGTGAGGTAGTGCTGCAGCAAATCCAAACAGGTCGCGATGTGTGTGAGTCATACAGGCAGGCAGGATGTGGTGATTTCAGAGGCGGCCCCATCCAGTCACAGTCTGTGTCTGAAAAGTGTGAATTATTAGCGTTAACTTAAACACTGAACTCGTGGTAGGATGGGAAAGTAATTATCCCAAGGCTGTAGGCCATATATCCCTGTGTGTTTTGCTTATTCCAGCCCCCCAGTGCAGTATTAGTTTGCAGGGAGACTGTCTGCTCAGATCACCTCAGACAAGGGTTTCCATGTCTCTCCCTGCAGTGAATTAAATTAAAATGAAACCAAATATCACAGTGTAGGTGGATGTGCTTGCATTTTATAGTACCTGATTTTTGTCCACTAATTTTAGATTGGTTCTCCCCTTACAGTGATTGCTGCAAACCACACTCGTCTGACTTGCAGGAGTAATTAGTACTGACATGCTAGAGTTATCTTCTCACAGAGAAACTCGCCACACGAGGCAATTCATTCACATTTGTTTTAATTTCTCAGAAACTTCTTTATATAATCAGCCTACATAACCCTAATTATAGGGCACACTTGCTGTAAGTTTGGCTGTAATGGTCTTTCTTTTCGTAGGTGAGACAGTCCAGTGGTGTTTGGCCGCCAGCCATTGATCCTTTTGTACCGCTTTTTTAGAAGACCCTTTCAGCAGAGTCCACAAAGGCAGCCACAGGAAGGAAACAACCCCACATGTGTGTCTGTGGGAACAGAGCAGAACAGTGACTGGAGTGAATGAGCCACAGTAATGACATCATCTCTGTCTTATCTCTGGATAAAAGAAGACGTTATTGTTGGAACCAGACATGGTCTATTTAGGGCCCAGAAAACTGCAGACTCAAACTGTAGTTTGGCATGGACCGGTTCTCATGCTGCATTCGTGTGTGTGTATGGTACATTCGTTTGGCATCTCTTAGAATTAATGGCATATAGGGCTAGGTGATATAAGCAGTAGCCTTATTACAGAACATAGCAAGCAAGATCTTATTAGATAAGGTGGTGTTCATCGCATTAAGCTGCATAATGATACATATAATCATGCCGGTTTCCCCTGATTTCATTTTCTGAGATGTTACCCAGCAGGTCTTTGTTTTCTAAGGCGGTTCCCGGTCATCCAGGACACAGGATATCTAGTTTTCAGACAAAGCTTCGACAGGATGGGAGGCCTTTTGTTTTTTACAGTTGTGCTGTGTCATGGTTTCATCACATTTTTTTTCATAGACTATTGCCAGTGGTGTTTTTATGTCCTTAAACTGAAAACAGACCCCCTAGACAGTTTATGGTTTCTTTACTCTGAGACCAAGGCTGCAGTTTTCAGCTATCGCATGCTTTCAGTTGAATGAATGTGTGAGTGTTTATATGTGTGTGTGAGTGCTGTGTGAAGGCTTCACAGCCAGGCCTATTTGTAGTAAAGTTGACCTATGACCTGGTATGCACAGATTGCGAAGTGGTGGTATCTCTATGTCTGCTGCTGTTGTGGATACACAGCGCTGTAGTTGTGTTTGTTACTACAGAATGGCTGCAAAATTATTGATTTGCTGATTGTTTTTGCTCAAAGTAGGATTGTGAAATAGTAGGTTCCACATTGTTTCAAATCTTGACTCCACACCCACAAAAGAGGTTGTATGTTTTTTGTTGTTGTTAATTTTTATTTATTTTTTAGTTCAATCCCATCAGCCAACAATTAAGACAATCAGGAAGATGTTTGCCGTCGAAGGTCATAAAGCCTCTCACCTGCGCTGCATATGGCTTTATATGGTTGTGTGAGAGGAAGAACAGCCTCGGGGGTGGACACACCCAGAAACTGTTGTCATACTACGAAATTGTTGACATAATAGATTACCAAGTTAAACTCTGAACTTCTAGTGCTGCAGATAATAGAACACAGATGAAACCTGAACCCAGTTTTTGTTTTTTTGTTAGCCTAATTATAGAATCCTCCCTGGTGAATTTGGCTGGATCCGAGATGCTAGCATTGCATTACGCTCCACGGTTAGCCTTGGGCATGTTGAGGAATATCTACAAACCACGTTCAATGTCTTACTGCACAATAATGAGGTCACATGCAGGTGCAACCACACTCAAGCATGTGTACTCACTCAACAAAAAAATCCAAAAATCATTGGATAAAAAGCAAAGGGATTGTCAGAATTGTCCTAAATTTACTTTCCTCAACTTTGACAACTTCTTATTCTAACCCGATGATTGCCTGATGTTTAAAACTATTCACGATCTCGCACCCTCTCCTCGTAGAGGATGCCTGGCCTATCAAGGCAGTGGCAGTAGGACCAGAGCGTCTGCTAGGGGTGGCTGGGTACTGAAGTTCAGAAAGGCCTCCTTTGGTCAATCTGCTTTCCTGGTAAATGTATTGAGGAATTTTTATAGGTGGCATAATGGCATGAAATTCCTACCTTGAAGAGGCAGTGTAAAAGGGGCAATTGAAGACTCTGTAAGCCAACCTTAAACTCCGGCTTAAGTCAGCACAAAAGTGTCATCAACAGTATTTGCCTCTACATATTATATATCATACTGGCTTTTAATTTTTTTATTTTTTTTTGTTACAGTGTTGGACTTTTATTTATTGTGCTGTCTAATGTGTTGTATTTACTGCTCTGTTTTTTATATATACTTGGCAAGGGACAACAGATGCAATTAGCTGCAGGCTAACTCTAGTGAAATTATTTTTAATCGTGTGCTGTCCTTGCAAAAATAAACAATAAATAGAATAAATCAAACTGAAGTCTGTTGGGTAATGGCAGTGTTATTGTCCCATAAATAAAGTGTCTCATTGAGAAGTCTCTAACAGTAATGTATTTTTAGCTACTCCAGTGAGAGTACAGGCAGCAGTAGATGGCATTGTTAGTTTGTTGGGTGTTTTGTTTCAGTGTCTAGCAGGGCTCTTTGACTTCTCAGTCTCATTTTGTGACTTTCCAAATCAGACCAGGATATGACTGATACTCCAAGCACTCCACAAACTCTTTTCTTTGCCTTCCTTGCTAGCTGTATAAATACTGATTGAAATTGTTTGTTGCCTCTGACAATCATTATCTGCATTACATTGATACCTCATACCAGTGTTGTTTTGTTTCAAGAATAAGAAATGCAGTAAAGTGCTGTTTTTCCCTGCTGGTGGTGATAAAGTTTTATCTACAAAGATGACTCCCTTCATCATTGCCTTGATGAAGTGTTGAGTGGACCAGATCACAGGTTGCTGGCAACACGTGTAGCAAAGAAAGCATGCGATGTGTTGACAGGGTGCGCTTGTTAATATTACTTGTAGTTGCACGTTACAATGTTGATGATTGACTTCAAGTGTGTGCTGTAGCAGAATGATATGATACTACGCCGACCTACCCAAACCACTTTTTACCCTCTATTGCCGAGCACACCTCTGACTCTAGTCGTGTGTTTACTGGTACGTGTCTGTGCCGTGTGCCTGCGTTACCCTTTGATGAACACATGGTACTTGTTGCCTCGTGCCATTAAAAGAGCAGTCTGGGGCAGAGCAACACGCAGCGCCTGCCATCTGGATCCGCTCTTTGATTCTGCTGGGGCAGCTCCGATGTTTATCCCACAACGCCCTGTCAGCCGTGACAGTTGTTTGTTCCTTTCATAGCCTCCTTTCTCTCTCTCTCACTTGTTCACCCACCCGCGTTCACCCCAACACACATACACACATCGCATGTAGTGCTCTGACTGTTGGAATCTTGCCGTCACTTCCTGTGTCTTGTCTTTTGCTCTCACCAATTGAAATCCATTTACCATCAGATTGATAGTTTGGCTTATGGGGCTTTTTGTTTTTGTCATTTAATACATGCTTTTTATATATGTGATTTTTTTTTTTTTATTTAATGCCATAAACCTTCAAGGAATCAGCAATCCCCCGAGATGTATATATAAACGCTTCAAGAAATCAAAGCCACAACAGAAGCAAATATTCATTGCAGTAGCTGTGATGCTGTGGTCAGGGAGGTACCTACATAAACAAAGATAACATAGCATGTAGTACAAGACCATTATCTGCCCAGAGTGTCAGTAAATTGACACATCAATCAAACCATAATCTAGTTATCTATTTTTATACTCAGTGCCTAAAGAGTCCTGAAAGCTTCTATGTGCACAGTTGATTGATTGTTATTCTGAGAGTCTCTTCCCTCAGATTGCAGCTTGATGCTCCATTAAAGCTGTTTATTCATCAGCGCTAAGAGTTTCTATTGTCTCTGCACGGAGGATCCACTTCCATTGTCATAGAGACCACTGCAGGTTTTTCCTAGCAACCCGCAAACATCAAATCAGACCTCGATGCACCCTTGAGTGTCGGCTAGTTTCATTCAGGCATCTTTAAGTGGCACTTATCATCTGGTTTATTCTGCACTTATCTTCAAACACACCTCTTCATGCTACATCAGTGTCTGGTTCGGCACTGTGCGTGTATGTGTTTTTATTTGATTATTTTTGAATGGGTTTTCATTTGCAAGCATAATACTGAATTAGTTTGTTGTAGTTTCTCCCCGGCTTTTTAAAATGTATTCCTTTTGAATTGATTCAGTTTTTTTGGGGGGTTGTTTTTTAATCTTGTTTGCTGTAATATTATATCTTTTTTGTTTGTTTTATGTTTAGAAAAAGTATTTTACATTTTCATTGACAGAAGTTACTTTTTTGGAATAAACACTGGAAGAGAGACTGAGGCAGAAAAGACTTCCTACAATAACTCACTGAAAATTAGATATAAAAGACATTACACAACTGAACATATTATTCAGTGTCAATCTTTTTGGTGTGCAGGGTAGAGGTTGAATCCTGCTGGATCATCTCTTCAAGTTGCATGTGTGATATTTATATTAGCTCCTTTTTGTCTCCTGCAGGTTTGACTCCATGGCTTAGCGTGACTCTTGACAGCAATTAACCCGGACGTCTCTTGCCCCCCCTCCCCCCACCCCCCTTGCTGTCCTCTGCTACTTCAGGTAGGCATGAACTCACTGACTGAAGGAGTATTATTGTTATTGACTCATCAACAGTTGTGGGTATAATGGGGTATAATTATCTGGTTATCAGTGAGGTGTATAAACTACACTGCAGACTGAAGTCTCTACGCACAGTGACCTACTGAGGGACGGCTGACTCATATGAACTGTCCAAATGCGCATCGGCAGATCCACATTATAAACGTCTGGTGTACAAAGTGTCTGTATTGTTAGTGCACTGCACCAACAATAGATTTTTAAAGGCCAATATATTTGTGATGGTTTGGCAAAAGCCAATTAATCGGCCGATACCCCCCACCCTTGAAAAGTTTTTTTGTCTGTGTCAGAAATCAACTAAACATCTAAGTCAAAGTAATACATCACTAAATAAATATATGTATCTGGAACTGAACTGTGAAGAATTGAAGGGGGACTAATTTTTTATCTTTTGAGCTTTCATTTTTCCTCAGATTCAACCTTAGAATCTCACCATTACTTTGTGTATGTAACTGCATGTAAAACGGGGATCAAAGATGGGCAGTATGTCTTTTAGTTGTATTTGAAATCTTGTATTTCAGATAATTTGAGTGTTTTGTAATTGGTAAAAAAAAAAAAAAGAAGATTTAATTGTATTTTTGTAATTTTGCAATTTCGAATACTCAAAATACTTCCTCAGTGAGTCATAAAACATAAAAACCGAGACTAGGTTAAAACCTATTATATGGCTGGACTGTGTATGAAACACTGAAGGCTTGTAATTTAAAACAGGAAGTGGTGGCATTCACTCAATCACAGACTATAGCTCTAGTGCGAATAGCGCCGAAACAGCTGTTGCAATCCAGACTTAATGTGAATACATGTTACAGTACACTGAGACATAGTCACACAACAGAAGGGACCTGCAATGTCTGGAGTAGTACACTCTGATCAGCTCCTTTTTGCTTCACATTTAACACAACTCTCCCCTCGTCAGCTCCGGTCGGTGATGTATGTTCATGCAGGACTGGTGGAGGCAGCCAACGTCCACATCATAGGCAATTTCTGCCAAAAATAACAGTTTGTAAAGCATCTGATCGCGCCGATTAATCAGCCAAACTGATGAATGGGTTGACTTCTACTTTGATACTCTTGTCACATCTCTGCAGCTAGGCGCCGTCTCACTCCCTCTTCATCTCCTTTCAGTTTTTGTATCCATACAAATAAAGTTACATCCAGTAACTATTGCTATGGACAGAATGTTACCAGCAGAAACACTGGGTCCGTTCTTGCAACTTTTATACGAGATTGTGATGTTTATTGCGTCAATAATATGCAGTCTTACTTTCAGCACACAGCACCATGCCCTCATTGGAGCAGCTCCAGTCTGCGTTCATCTTTGCCTATATGTGAAGCCTTAAGTGTTGATAGGCTCCGACTCGTGATGTGTAACCTGTTTCAAGGCTATAAAGTGGCAACTGCAGGCAGGTGGCTTTAGAGCCAAAGTAGGGCATTTTTCAATTAATTCATTTTACTGGCTATTTGATTTGAAATAGATATGTGGTAGTCAATGTGGATATTGCGGCAGGCAGCAACAAACAATCTGTGTTTGTATACTTCTTCATGGACCTTTATGTGAAACTAATATTATCAAACTTCCTTTTCAAGATCTACAGCTTGGATCACTTTATCCTATCAGACTAAAATGCTAAAGTTAGTGACTTTATCTTTTATGTGATCCCAATCAAAATGTGGAGCACATAAAGTTGGATAATTTAACTAAGGATATTAGTTCTGCATGAAGGGCCAGATACTTAAAAAGGGAATTAAGTGCTGTTTATTCTTCTGTCACAGTTTGTGTTCCAGCTCTTTGTTAGAGAAGGAAGATTATTCTGCAGTGAGGAGTGAAATGTAGTACCTGGGTGGCTGATGTTAAATTTCATTGCTTAATGACCTCCTACTCTCACTGAAAGACAACCAGAGAGAGATGAATACCACGATGACCAGAGTCAGTGTTCGTAAAGTCCCCTTTCTAACAGCCCAGAAAAGGCCTTGCGCCACAGGATGCACAGTTTGGTTGTAATCTATGGGAAGTGCTTACATGCTACAGAGCAGAGACTGGTACATCACTCATGATGTTGTTACTGGAGATCTGTTAATGCACTTCTGTCACAGAAAACCACTGAGGTTGAACATCAAGGCCTGAATAACGTCTGCAGCGTGGCGTTTTAGTGGCACTTCATCATCATTAAGGGCCCAGAAGTGGCTGTGGGTCAGGAGCCACGTTTTACAGAGTAGGGTAATTTTGCAGTCGTCACCAGATTCAACATGCACCAATTCAGATTGCCAGTAAATGACAAGTGAACTGGAGTTGACTCTCATGTTAATACTTGATGTCTGATTATGGGGCTGAATGCACATTCCCAAAATGTCACAGACATAGCAGCTAACAGTTACTAGAAAGTACACAGGAAGTCTTAAAGACAGGGGTTTCAGGTTTTAAGCTGCGACTGTGAAATAATTACTTGTAGTCACTCAATGTATGATGGTCCGACTACCAGGTATAGACAAACAGCACCAGTACTCTGTATATTTATGTAAAGGTAGCCCAAGGAAAACCTTTCTCGTTTATGGCTAGGGCTGATTTAGATTAATCATTTATTCATTGATTGTTAAAAAAAAAAAAAAATAGGAGAAAATAAGGTGGGATAATTGTGGAAAAAATGCAAAAATTCATTTTTTTTAAAAAAAAAGACAGTGCAACAACTCTGGTCTGATTTTTTTTTTCTCCACTTACTTGAAGGAATTCCAGCACATAATCAGCAGCTCATTTAGGTTTTCTCTTAATCGTTCTCCCCACTTTCTATTACCACAGCAGGGATCAGCAATGAAGGAAAGCCCACGCCTTGGGCATGTAACATGCCACGTCGGGCTAGTAAATCTAGAAACTCATTTGCCCAATCAGGCAAGTGGGAAAGAATGATTAAACATGTCTTTTTTCCCCCGAGAAAATGGCGGTGGGTGACGAAAACCTTAATGAGCTGAAGTCCAGGCGAGCATTTCAATTATCCTGGAAACAGGAGTTTAGCTGAGTGGCGTCAGACGATATTGGTGAAACTTCAACTCTGTATTTGCTGCAAGTTTGAGAGCAAGCAGAGTAAAATGGGGTCAGTTTTAATGACAGTTAACTTTAGTCTTTGTTGTTATTTGCCAGGGGAATTTCCTGGGTTTGAGGACATTTGGGGCTTAGCTGGAGGGATCCGCCCCTTGGAAATTTTTTTGATTAACAAGCTCTATTTTGATGCTTTTGTATGCACTCTGACACCTTATTTACAATCAGAGTACAAGTTTAAACGTTTACCAGCTGTAACATTAAAGTGATGAACACATAAATACATCAATAGTCAAATTATATTGTATATTGTATATGTGACTTGCTTTGTCAAAAGCAGTCAGAAAGTCACAGTGGCTCATTTCTAGATAAATGTGTTTATACAACATCTCAATTTGTTGCCTTTTTTTTCTCTCTTAGATTTTAAATAAAGTCTTGGCTCTCACAATATGAAACTCTTATCACCAAATTCAAACAATGAATACAGTTTTTAAGTTTGTAAAGGATGGCAAGCTAGCAGCTAACACTTGTCAGCTCGACTCTGGTCGACACTCAGCACACTTGTCCCTCCCTCCCTGAAATTATGAATGAAAGGCCTAATATTATAGAAACAAAGCAAGGCCTGGGACAGTTGTTTTTTGTCTAATTTTTAGATAAACAAAGTCATGGCTTTCAGAATAATTACTGGCTACTGGCTTGTCGGCGTAGCATCACGCATCAAAATACAAGTGTTGTATTTACTTTTGTCAATATGTACATGCCACACAACCTTAGCTTGGTTAGATTCTCCATTGTTCAATCTGGTAGGTCATTTTAACCATGAGCACCAAAGTATAATTCATTCAGATTCACCAGCATGGTAAACAGGAGAGATGAAAAAGCTGAAACATAAGGTCATAAGGTCAAAATGTGTGCCACCAAATGAATCCTAATGACTGTTAATCCACGTTGTGAGTATTGTCATGTGAAGTCCATTGCTAACTGTATGCTAACGTCATTCGTCAAATGGACCACAGCTCTACCAACATAAACTAGTTCCTCAGCTTCCTTCACAGTTTTGTTGGGTTTGCTTGTTTTTGTCACCTTACTGGCTATAAGATATAAGTGTCCCCAAGCTTTTCTGAGCATTTTTCACCCTGGGGCAGCCCCTGCAGTACAGCATGCGCTCCCAGTTTGGCAGGCCACTGAGCTCTGTCATGTAACATCTTTGTGGCCACCATACTGCTCTCGTTCCTTCTCTTTTCATTCAAGATGCAGACCTACAACACTTTCATCTTCTTCAGTCGCTATGAACTGCTCAAAGTGGAGAGCTATTTGGGGCTAAAGAAAAAATCTTTGGGGCTAAAGCCCAGACTGCCCAGGCTAGGCAACGCCCATGTTATTCGCTAACCACTGATGAATATAACAATTAGCAAACGCTGAACTCAGTACAGGAATATTACTCATTGAGGACGACCATTTTTGGTGTAAACTAGAAACTAATAAAGCAGAACAATGAACAGCTTTATCTCTAGCAAAAAGTCAGTGTGTATGTGGGTGAAAGCATATTTCACTAGCACTCAATGACAGAGCTTTTCATAAAGATGATGATATAATCTTTAAAAGCAGATCAAGAGATGATGAAACATTAAGGGTTTAGGATTTGTTGTGTTTGGATACATGACATGTCATCAGCACTCAGCAACCAGTCTCTCATAGTCCCCTAGTCTCCCTGGAACGTCTAATGCCTTTGGCACTTGAAGGACCTACAGGGAGAAATAAAAGCAGCCATAGGAACACAGTGGTCGTCAGCCAAAAGCAACACATCGGGGTGGTTAGTAAAGAGTGCTTAGGTCCTGGAATGACTAGATGCGGGTGCTGCTGAAGAGCGATAAATAGCATGCATGTTCAGACTGAGCACTCTGTCATCTGCTGGGTAAGAGGCTGCTGGGAAGCCATGGATACTAAACTGTTTGTTTTGCTCCCCGAAATGTTTCCGTTCCCCCTGTTTGAAACCGCCACAGCGACGTCATATTCCAGATTATGAAGCCTGTCTGAACAGAGAGAACATTCATGCACACGCTGGCGTTGTTTCTCACGAGTAGCGGTTTGAAGGCGATTATTCGGCATAATAGCCAACCCAGCTCGTTTAATGAATAATTTGGGCTGCCACTGAGCTCTTCCAGATGGCCCAAATGAAATGCCACCCTTAGCATTTCACCAGTTGGGTGAAGTAGTCATACCAACAGGATGATGGTTATTATTCTGAATTACTGATGTTCATGAGGAGCCCACAAGATCCTTGAGTGACGTATTCCAGCTGTTGAGTTCTTCAGTGAAAGGCAGTTACTGCATTTCCCTCCAACTCCTCACTCTTTTCTCTTCTTGTTTCTAGTATCCGCACAGGTAGCAGCGAGACACAAACCCCAAGGGACGGTGACCCATACCCCCCCTCCCTGTTGCTTGCCTTCCCCTCCTGAGGCATGATGGAGCTTCAGGCTTGTCACGGGCAGCTAGGAGCAGAGGGGGATTGCGAGATGTCGAGTCTGCTGATGCCCAGTCCCCAGAGCGAGGCGGTGACCCATGAGATGGAGGAGCTGTCGCTGCAGCCACTGCCTCCACTCAATGAACGCAAAAATGGTGAGGATATGATGGCTGCACAGGCTTGTCGTGGCATGCTAGGGCTGGAGACACATGAAACAGGCCGTGATGAAAGAGTGACCAAAAAAGATTTCTATTTTCAAAATGCTCAGGCAGTAGGATGAACAAATGACACCATAAAAAGGCGGAAGAAAAACAGTGAGGAAGAAGATATAAAAATAAGTTATTCTTATTAGTCACAAAATAAAAAATGTACAGGCAGTTAAAATGAGGATGATGTGTCTCCTTAAACACAGCCACTGAAATTGAGTGATGGAATTCAGTTTTGTTTATGAAGCACCACATCACAACAAAAGTTAGATTCTGTACTTCAGTAGTAAAAAAAAAAAAGCCCTGCATTCAAAATGTTACTTAAGTAAAAGTATTTAAGTGTCACCAGGAAAATGTGCTTAAAATATTAGTTGTCTCTGCAGTAAAATGTTCCCAGTCAGTATTTTACTTTTATATATTACTGCTGCATTCATGTATGTTGCATTTTACTGCCGTAGATGTTTACGTTTTTGCCAAGCTGAACTCCTGTATATACTGAGGGGCAGCGTAATCTACAACAGTGTGTCATATTGTGTAAGATCATCACATGTTTGTAGCTTGGCTGTCCTGTCAGAACCACAAACCTCTAAAAGGTTTTCATGGTTTCCGAAAAACAGGCCTGTTTTCAGCTTTATGATGATGCATTTTCCAGCTGATCCAGGCTTTTTTTTGTTGTTGTAATACTTTGTTTTTATTGTTTCCCAGCACAAAAACATGACATAAGACAAAAGGGTACAAAAAACCAACACAAAAAACATATGAAAAATTCTAGTTTGCCCTGTCTTATGAAACCTGTTCATCCCTGTGACATATGCAGTTACTCAGTTGTCCATCTCTCTGGACATCACTCCTCCTGAGCTCCTTACCTATGAGTTAACAGTTCCATATATCATATATGTCATTCACAATTTTCAGCCAGTCATCTTGTGTTGGTGTTTCTGCCTCGCACCATCTCTGCATGACGGCCTTTTTACAAGCTGCCAACAAGATTTTCAGTAAATATGTCTTCTCTCAATACAGTGTCTCCTGTCATCTTGACAAAATACAATACCATACACGATCAAGGTATTCTAATGCTAGGTGCTCTTTTTACCATCTTTTCTTAAAACAAAATCTATAAAATCAATCAGTCTTTGTGCAGCACTTTGCATGGAGCACCTTGATTGGCTGTTAAACACTACAGGAAACAGTAATGTCACTGCTAAAATAAGATGACAAACTCTATGTCGCAGCTACACATATAAATAAAGCTGACACAGTAAAAACGAAATGAAAGGTTTTCTAAAAATCTGATTCTGCAGTCGAGCCCTCGGCTATTTGAAATGACTCAAGTAAAATACATGCACCTTGGATTTGTACTTAAGTACAGTACTTGAGTAAAGATAGTTAGATTCCACCACTGGTGACACGAAAGTCCACAAAAAATAGCTTAATAGTTAATATATGTATGATGACATTATGCTCTCTACATTATTTGCAACTCCTCCAACATGCTGACACTTACAGCAGCCCTGTTTAACCTTAAATAACCTTTATGCATAGATGGCCTGCACACTGTTAATGTATGTACACATGCACACAGGCACATACTGCATAAATAAATTCTATTGAGTTCAAAATGGGTCATTAAAGTGAGTGAAACTTCCATCAGCGTTTCTTTTGTGCAGTGCACAACAAAATAATCATCATGCGAGCCAGCCTCCATGTTAGTTTCTCATTACCCTCACGATGTTGGTGTTGTTTTGGCAGCCACACGGGACTGACTCAGACACTGATGGATGGGTACATGATTACCAGGCTTTAGGAGTGGGTTAACTTCACTGCTGCCTTTGCCAGTTCCTAATCATGGCTTTAGATGGTGTAGGGAGATCAGTTCAGCGCAGTCACTGTGATATTGATCGCCGCAGTCACAAAAATGTAATTTGTCAGATAGCAGTGAACAAGCGCAAGGTGCTGAGCCAGAGCTGTGGATTAATCACGTTTTGGATAATAGTAGGATTTTGTGCCGCTGTGCACGGTGGCTGCTGCTGTCTGCGGGAGAGCGCAGTAAAACGTCTCAACGGTGGAACATTTTTGTGGAATGTCAACAACAGTAGTAGCACCCACTCATCATCTCGGCTTTTGTCATTTCCCTTCTAGTGAGAACACACACCTCATACTTTCCACCCTCTGAGCCATCCCCCAGCATTTTGCCAACCGCCGAGTCCCCTCTGTCGTATTGGTTTTAACATGCAGGTGTTAATCTGTCTACCATCATGACAGGTCTGAGTGTCTAACACCACTTCAGTTGTGTGTGGCAGGACACTGTGGCTCAGAGAGCCGGGGGAGGGGGAGGAGTGCTGCTCTGTCAGCAAAGTGGGAGGTCAAGACTTGGGGCTGTGAGTTTGTTGTGACAGGCAATGAGAGTCTGGCCAGTGAAAGGTAGCTCATTATGTGAAATCAATAAGGTTACTGATAACAGCAAAAGTCTGCTAAGAGGATAAAGGAGTGCACAGCAAAAAACACAAGAGAGTCAAACGTTTCAGAGTGAAATAGGATGATTATCGGCTGTTCTCCAAAGTAGGAGGCAAACTTACATCCACAGCATTTTCCGAAGTTTATAAATAGCCAGTGTTGCCTGTAATTAACTCTAGAGTCTCACTCTTTAAAGAAAATTGTTTGTTGAGTAGCTGCTCTCTCTGTTGTGCAGGAAGTCCATCGCAACTGTGCTCTTGTATTTGATTTATTTTTGGAATTCAGTCTTTAGTCAGACGTGCAAAAATAGGCCAGAGTCACGGGTGGGTGCACACAGTCCTCCCCGTCCAGTATTTAACACTCAGTGTTTGCAAGTTCTGTTTCAAGTCAGAAAGCTGTCAGTCTTCATTAGAACGTCTCACACACATCACAGGCTGACCCACTGGGAGGTCTCTGGCTGTCTGATAGTGATAATGTCAGATTATTTATTCTGTTAACAGGGTAAAAAAAATAACTGGGGCAGTGGTGTCAATTTTGTTTTCCTTGTACTTTAATCAGGCCGCTTTAAGGAAGTAGTGCAGCATTTTGGGAATATGCTTGTTTGCTTTCTTGCTGAGGGATAGATGAGAAGATTGATAGCACCCACCCCTTTTAATATAAAGCAAGAGAGTTAGCTTAGCATGTCCAAAAGTAACAAAATCCACCTACCAGCACCTGTAAAGCTCATCAGTTAACACTTTATATCTTGTTTCTTCCTACAAAAAAAACTTATCCAGATAGAGGATGTCTTAAGGGCTGACGTTAACTACACAATCATCTAATCGGAGCCCAAATTTGATGCTAAAGCTACCTGTTGTGGCTAGCCCCCTTCACTGACCTCGATATAGTGTAGAAAGTGCAAATCAGCTACAGTATCATTGTCATTGTATCCCAGCTGAAGCAGAAACTAAATTGATAAGATGTTCCCCCATTTTGGCAGCAAGTGAACTTAGACCTGGAGGTATGACATCAGTTGGAACAAAGGATTTCGTTGGGCAAACCTTTATAGCCAAGTGGAAACCCACTGAAATCGATATCCTTCTGAATAATGTTCCCTTGCACAAATGTTCCGCAGGGGTGTGCATGCATTCATAAGAACCCACAAAATCAGTTTGTGTAAGTTTTGTGCAAATATTTTGGACGAAAGTCTGAGCTTTGTGTGAAATGGCTTTAACAGGGTTATGTGCGGGACTCTGTATTGGCTAAATGCAGTAACTTCCTGGAGTCTTTACTGGTGTCTGGAAACCTCATGGTGATGTTTTTACACTTTGGTTTTTGTACTGATTAAACAAGTGAGATGTAGCATGTTAATTAGTGATCTTAAGAGCTGCTGGTTGGTGGATTTTGTTACCTTTGGGCAGCTGTTTCCTTCTGTTTCCAGTCTTCATGCTAATCTATGAGAGCTGGGCATAGCCTTAGCTTCATATTGAACGGACAGATTCGAAAAAAGTGTTCGTTGTCCCGTCTAACTCTCGACAAGAAAACAAAAAATGTCAAACTATTCCTTTAATTAATGCATCACGTCTGTAGAGATGTGATTTCTGGTTCTTAAAGTACCACTGATTTCTCTTTTACCACATTCCATCAGCCATGTGTGGTCAGCTTGTGTCATATTTGCATTATTGAACAAGGCGTAAATCCACTTCTAGATAGTATTAAAAATCTCACGTATTAACTGCAAGTGAAACATACATTTTTCTGTTAGCCTGTGTTTCCCTCATTGACCCGCTAACTGCGTGCCTGTCTCTGTGTGCATAAACAGCTCAGTCATGTCATCCACCTCTCGCCTCATTCTGCATAGGTCACAGGTCAGCATGTGTTCGTCAGGCTGAGCAGCATTTCCCGGAGGAATTGAGGACAATGCAACTGACTGGAAGTCTATATATATCACCTTAAACAAACATGTCCCTGCTGCATATCTTCCTCCAGCTATGTGCCGAGTGTAGTTGGGTCAGAACGGTTCATTTCTTTTAGGCAGGTATAGCTTCTGTCCAGCAAGCCCTGCAAAATGTCTGTACAAACAGGAGCCAGATCGATTTCTGTATACAGTTTGTTAATGTTTTACCACAGCTCTAACTGGAATTAAAGCTGCAGCATTTCAGAGTATGCAAAAGGTTATGACATAATGTATGACAGCTTTGTATAGCCATGAAGTTGATGTTGTTGATCATTGGTCTTACCCTGGTCGAATAAGTTGCACTCAGTTTCTCAAGTAGGTGAGGCCAGCTGTTTCCTGTTAGAGAAGGACAGCTTGTATTTCTTTGTAAGTTTTGACACATCCTTTCCTGTGAATGCAGAAGTGGCCTGTGGTCAGTATTTAGTTTTTTAATGTGACTCGTCCTTATCAGGCCCACTGTCAAAACAATATGAAAGCTACAAAACACGTGTTGTTGTCTTCTCAGATTGACGATACATGTGTTATCGCCCTTTGTCCTTAGTCAGTGCTGACTCAGACTCTTTACCGTTCCCCAGTAGTTACAAGGAACCAATGTAGACATCACATCAGGCTGTGCTGGGATTGCCGACAGCGAGCAAATAAGCCATCCTAAACGGGCTGAGTGAGAGAGGGAAGTATTTGTGGAGGGGTAGGAGGGGTTGTAGCCTTGCAGTAAAAAAAAAAAAAAAATCAGGGAGGGAAAGAGGGTTAGAGGACGGGCCCAATGTTGCTCCTCTAATTCGTAGTCACATCACATCATTCAGTTCATCTTTTTGCACCGTGGCTGAGAGAGGATATCACTATAAGCTACATGTTTCAGGCTTTCATACAAAGGCTGTCACCTTGCGATCAAATGGCTTAATCACTCCGTTGTATTTTGGACTGCTCCGTAGGCCAGGACTCTCTCTCTCAGACAATGGCCTGTGTGGAGGTAGAGACACCCAGTGACTGCTGCATTGGGTTCAGAGAAGGTGAGCACTCTTCTCTGTTGTAGCAGGTTAGTGGGCTAATGGTGTTGGCAGCTTGTCCTGGAGTTCTGGAAATGTGGTGGGTCAATAAAACCTCTTTTATATACCTAGTGTTTTGGTGGTGGGTGTCCGTCTTTGTTTCTCTTGTGAGTGCCCTCTGGCGTTGTTTTGGTTTTGGGTTGCAGTGGTCCAAATGTTAAAGCAGCAGGATTGTGAGCACATAATTACAGCCTGTGAAATGTCATACCCTGGTGAAGAGAGTTTACTGGGAAATGGAATGAAACACCATCTCGTCCTTTTACATCGACTGAGGATTGAAGATGCACTAGGTAGCGCAATGTTTGAATTACACCGTGACTTTCGGGGGAGCCCTATCCGTCAGGGGTGGGAGGGTGTTGTGCTCATGCATGTGCACACATGAATGCACCCGCCTATGTGCAAAAACATACTTGCAATACATTTCAATTCATATAGAGAATATTAAGCCTGGGACAACACAAAACAAAAGTAAAAGCAGAAGTATTTATTTGTACAGTGCTTTTTTAATGGCATAGTAAACATGCCACCGCACAGTGCACAGGCAGTGGTTTGTATTACTTTTTAAATACACTAGCCCTGAGCCGTACTTGCATGGGACTAATATTAACAGGGGACCTTCCCTTGTCAGTGTTTCAAGTGCTGTTTTACTCACATTTATTGGCATTATACCCCAGATATATGATAGGAAAATGTTCCGTACTGCATGCTGCTATGCATGACATCCATCGTATTCCAAAATTTAGCCCTTCTGATAGTTTACTCTTTCTGTGAATGGGTCTCCGTGCAGTGTAGCGAGACAAGCCTCCTGAATTTGCACCCAGAAAGATGTCAAAACTTTAATTCGTAATTGCCAGCGCCGCCTCTACAATTCTCAGCTAGGAAAGAGGCAGATAGAAGGTGCGGAGAAAGCAAAAATTGTGCAAAAAAACTATGTTAAACCAATGTTTAAACGTGATATCTGCATTTGATGTCATAGGGAACATAAGTTGTGGTGGATTTTTTATTTGATAAATTACAGAAATGGCAGATTAAAACACGATTAAGATCACAGACGCTCTCTGCAATTATTACAAATTACTAGAGGTCCCCAGGTAATACATGTCCCATGCAAATAGGGCTGTAGGCTGCATCCCATGACATTGATTATGGTAAATTGTTTGCGCTAATAAACAGACACGTTGACAAGAGCTTTACTGTCAGCCTATTATGTATTTCAAGAACCTACATACACAAGAAAATATCAAATTATGGAGGGAAAAACTGTGACACCAAAAATGAAGACACTTCACCTCTGATTGACAAGTACTCGTTGCCTTCATTGGTCAGGTTGGTTAGGTTTAGTCAAGAGGAGTGAGATTGATAAGGGGTAGGGTGAGAATGTCAGGGTAAACCAGTCAGAGACAGCGTAAGGCAGGTCATACCTTAATCATCCTAGGAAAAATAAATTTGCTTTCTGGGGATCCGAGCTCCCGTACCTCGCACGTATTTCGGACCCTGCTCTCAGGAGCGAAGTTATTATGTAACAAGATAGGACTGACTGTCTGGAGCTAAAGTCTCCTCGTCAGGCTTTTAATGTCAGCTCAGTAATAGCTGATATGTGCACTTCTGTTTGTAGGGTAATTTTCATCCTGTGTGCAAAATGCCTTTATACAATGACGTTATTGTATGTTGTCAGCTTAATGACTAGAAAGCAGGATATGAGTGATGTATCAGGGTTGGCAGAGGTTAGTATGTGGTTACCTTCTCTTCTTCCTTAGTTCTTCCCTATTTTCCCTTTTTATTTTTATATTCTACCTCATCTGGTTAATCTTCTGTCAGCTGTTTTCCCTCATTTTTCCTATAATGTTTTTCCTCTTTTTTTCTTCTTAACATTACAATCAACATGCCTCTGCTTTTCTTTTATAATTTTTTTTTTTGCTTTTACTTTTTCAGTCCTGCAGTTAAGGCTTCAGCAAAGGCGAACCCGGGAGCAGCTGGTGGACCAGGGCATCATGCCACGTGAGTATCAACGCTGCCAGTTGTCCATCAGTCAGCAAAAAAAAGCTGATGTGGTGTGGGCGGGTGTATGATAACAAGCTGGGACCCTGATAGCTGAAATAATAAACATGTTTGTGCTTTTTAAAAAGAAATCCAGATCATCTGTCCTTAAAAAAATTGTGCTCAGACCTGATGAAAATGTGATGTGTTGCAGCTCTGAAGAGCCCGGCAGCTTTCCATGGACAGATTCGCAGCCTGGAGAGAGCCAGGGTAAGACACCCAGTTTGGAAATAAAGTGATAACTGTGGATTTGAGAAGTAATAATGCACTCCTGGACTGTTGTGTTGCTCAGTGCAGCAGAAGCAGAACAGGGCATGGAAGCTGAGATGGTTTATTGACTGTCCGTCTCTCTCTTCAGACTGAGAATTTCCTCAAGCACAAGATCCGCAGTCGTCCAGAGAGAGCAGAGCTGGTCAGGATGCACATCCTGCAAGGTACTGGTGATTCTCATATGCACGTATTGTATTATCTAACGTTCCTTGTGGACCAGCATAAGAGAATTTAAATGGGCTACAGACACAGCAAACAAGAAATCTACAAGCTGACATCATTCAGTATGATATCAACTATGTGTGACATGTTTCAATCAATTAATCAAACTTTATTTATATAGTGCCTTTCATACATCAAAAATGCAACCCCAAAGCGCTTTCTCTGTTCTTCAGAGACTGGAGCAGAACCGTCACTACAGGCCACCCAGATGAAACTGAAAAGGGCCCGGCTGGCTGACAACCTCAACGAGAAGATTGCTCAGAGACCCGGCCCCATGGAGCTGGTGGAGAAAAACATCCTGCCGGTGGATTCCAGCGTTAAACAGGCCATCATCGGTGAGAGACAGGAAAACAGTGATCGTCAAGTGACTAATGTTGCCGTATTAGACAGCCAGTGCTTGTACAGCATTTCTGCTTTAATGGACACTGTTAGGAAGAGGTCATTTTTTGATGGGCCCTGCCGGGAATTGGAGAGGAATGATGATAAAAGATGTGTTTTACTGGCAAAGAGATAAAAACAATGTGAGTGGTTCAGTGCTGGAATTTTGTTGCTGTCATGTCTTAGTGGGTCAGGTGAATTACCCCAAAGTGCTGGATGAAGACAGCAGCGATGCCCTGTCCCCAGAGCAGCCGGCCAGCCAGGAATCTCAGAGCTCTGTCCCCTCTCCTGGGGAGAGCAGAGTGCCAGAGACGCCCTCTCCAGTCCCCGCACCACTACCACCACCAATACCCAACACCATACTGCAGGTCAGACACAGGGCTTGCTACACTGGTGTTTGTACATGCCTGCCTTAATAGCCCCAGGTTTTTCTAACTACATAACATTGTTACCATTATTATTGGACTCTGCAGTGTTTACAAGACGTTAGAGGTTTGCTTTGCAGTTTTAAGTGTCGCTTTCCTGTGCTTCTTCAGGCCTTCCCAGTTGCCACACAAGTGATCTCGACCATTGAGCAGCCCGTGGGCCGCCCAGCTGTCACTCCGGCACCGCCAGTCACCACAGCTGCTCCTTCAAAACCAGGCCCAACACTGGTCAAAGTAAGGACTCCTTACTCTCTCTCTTTTTATTTGCTGACTCGTTTGAACGATTGATGTGCATGTGCATCTATGCTTTTTTATCTCCATCAGATACATGGCACATGTAATTGTGATGATACCGTTGTTGCTATAGTTGCATCTGTTTACATTAATGACACCAACAATTACTGATGACCTATCAGGGTCTTGAAGGGAAAGACTTTAACCACTAACCCTCATAATTCTGTTTCCAGGAGCAAATGGGCACATAAAAGCGAGGAGTAGTGGTACAAATAAAAGACTTAGGTTTCGCCTAAATATGATATCACCTCTTACTGTGATATCTGAATCCTGTGGAAAAAACTTTTCCCTGTTTCCTCCCACAACAGCAAAGCCAGCAGAAGTCTCCCTCAGAGAAGAGCCGCAGTAAGAAAGGCAAAGAGCCCAAGTCGAGGGTGAAGAAGCTCAAGTACCACCAGTATGTTCCCCCAGACCAGAAGCAGGAGGCCAGCGAAGCACCCATGGACTCTTCCTACGCCCGACTGCTGCAGCAACAGCAGCTGTTCCTGCAGCTGCAGATCCTCAGCCAGCAACAGCAGCACTACAACTACCAGACTATATTACCAGCACCACTCAAGTACGTATATGAAACATTAATAAGAAAACATTTGCAGTTGTATTGTTTTATTACTGCTTTGGCTTGCTTTCATAACCCTATGTAAAAAAACGCCTGAAAGCAGGATACAGCAGATACTGCTGTTTTCAATGACCCAGAGGGCCATTAGCTAGTTTCCAATAACAACTCAGCGTCTAATCATATAATAACTAACAGGATGTTGTTTCACCAGCAGCTGTTTACATAAATGTCCTCACAGCGCGGCATGGCAGAGCTCCCTTTGAACCGCTGCACTGAGGTTTGGATGACTGGCTTTGTTAGTGAGGCGCAGGGCTCAGGATGGATGTTCTGTTCATATTGGGAACACATTTCCTCTTTCTCTTTCCTGCCTTTCTCTCTCTTCAATCATCTCTCCAATAATACTCCTTTGTCCACCTCTTCCTCTTTTTTTGTTTCTTTTTTTGTCATACAGAAGTAGTGCAAATTATTTCCTTAAAAATAATAATGATTTTTGTGTTTCTCTCTCACTACAGGCCCGTGGCCGAGGGTCAGAGCAGCAGCGCCGGCAGCCTGCCAACCTCCATCGTGGTGTCCTTGCCCACTGCACCTCCACCTCCCCCTGTGACTCCGGCTCCGGCTCGTCCAAACAACACGCTTTCGAACCGCAAGCCAGGAGTCTTGCCTGCCAACCTGGAGGAGATGAAGGTATTTGGAAACCCACTTGTACCAGCAAACCCCTCACCCATGTAGCCTGGAACAGCATGTCCCAGCAGCCTCGAAATCAAAGTAGCCTAAAGGGAGAAATTACCCTTTTATGGGCCCACTCAGCTGTAGAAGTGAACTGTGTCGCAGCCAGTACAAGAATGTTTTCATAGGAATCTGATAACTCCACAAAAGATCCAACAAGGTTCTGTTAAGTGTTGTTAAAAATATTGATTTATTGATACACATCAGTTCTGAATATTTGAAATGTTTCAGTACTTATTTTCCACAGTATTGACACACCGCTCTCATCTCTCAAAAGAGCTGACACACACGTACCGCAGTGCCCCCATAGCACCGCCTCCTCTCACTCTTACTTACTGCTAATGCACATCGAACATTTCCCACTGCTGCTGCTTCACAGTAAAAGCATTTAACATTCATAACACAGGTTGAAAGGGGTCACAGGAAATGCAGTGTGTTTGTCAGTGAGCAATCTTTCATCAAAAATGCATCTACAAAACAACACAACCATCATTTTCAGCATTTTTTGACAGTGGATCAGTTTGAAAAATTACAGGCAGTAATGGAAGAGTCATGAGCAGCCACAGTAAGTTGTTAGATGAGGAGCTGCAGGCGGCAGACAGGCTAAGTCCAACCTAGCGAGGTTATGGTTAAACCAACTTTCACTTTGACTGCGTCCTGCTGTCCACAGACTGTAGTGTAAATTAAGTCCACGGTTGCTCACAGAATGATGGTGAAAAGTCAGTTATTCCCTGACGTCTTTATTAAGATGCCAGTAGTTTGTTTTGCTGCCCCCAGAACTCCCTGCTCAGAAAGCAGGAGAAACCACCAGCCTCGTTCTGTCCAACCATAACTAATCTAAGAGCACCAGTAAAGCTTGCTAATTAACTCATGAATTATATATACGTTAACAGTATTTTGCTGTTTAATGCATGCAAACATGTTATAAGTTGTGGTTTTATTTTAGCTTATGTGCAGGACTATTTCTTTGCAGAGATCAGTGACTTCCTTGAGACTTGGTGATGGTGGTTGCTCCACTAAAGTCACTCCAGGAAGTGCCTGGCCCAGTCAGAAATAGTCCTAGTATAAGGTCAAATTTTGTGGTGCTGGACCACAGATTGTTTTTAAAGTTTGGACTGAGCCTGGTTAGCTGTTTTCCCTGCTTCCAACTGGCTGTAGCCTCAGAAAAAAGGCCAACGTTTTGAACTTTTCCCTTAAAATCAGCTGCACTTCTCCTCTTGTACCCTTCCAAATTGATGATATGATAATATTTGTATTTTTCCAGGTTGCTGAGCTAAAACTGGAGCTAAAGTTGCGTGGCCTCCCTGTGTCGGGAACAAAGACTGATCTGATAGAAAGACTGAAGCCTTTCCAGGAAAACCACAGCACCTCTGCTCCTGCAAGCATTCCCGCCCCAGCCACTACCATCCTGTCCTCCGTACCCATGGAGGTCACCACCACTACCACCCCTGCTATAGTTCTTCCAGTCCAGCAGGTGGCTAAAGAGAGCACTAACCCCACACCCCCAGTCTCACCCATCCCCAATGATCGCTGCGCCCCCCAGCAGGATGTAGGCATGTCTGAGGCTCCTTCTGAGACACAAACGGTGAGCTCTGGCTGGGCAGGTCCACAGTCCTCACCTCTCCCCTCTTTCCAAGTCCCAGAAGAAAAGGACAGGCGGCTCCATGAGAAGGAGCAGCAGATAGTGGAGTTGATGAGGAAGCTGGAGCAGGAGCAGAAGCTGGTGGAGGAGCTGAAGATGCAGCTGGAGGTGGAGAAGAGAGGCCAAGGGGGCTCCCCTGCCGAGTCTGCCATGAACCCTGTTCCTACCGTCCTGAACTCAAATGTAGTGAAAGTGGAGGGTGCAGTGCTGTCAAACTGTTCATCCACTGGTGCTACAATCCCCAACTCCATCCTGGGCTCCCAGACTCTCTCCACCCTGCCAACTGTGGTCAAGCTGGAGGATGTGACGGTTTCTTCTGGCAAGCCGCTCCAGCTCCAGACCCAAACCCAGCTCATCACCCAGATCCAGTCCCAAGCCCAGCCCCAAATAACTAACAACCCACAGCTGCTCTCCCAGTCACAGAGAAGTCCCAAACTCCAGCCACAGTCCCAACCAGCAGCCCCCAGCCTGCAGCAGTTCTTCATCAGCCACCGTGGTGGAGTGTCCCAGGTGCTGGGTCAGCCTCAGACCTTGTTAACCACGACCGGCCAGGCTGGAACTCAGATCCTCCTCCCAGTCTCACTGCCCAATAACGCTACTGCAATCCAGCTGCCAAGCACCACTGTCAGCCTGCAGGTAAGTCTGGAACAAAGTAGAGTGACATCATGTGTTGTGACGTCTGTTAGAGAACTGTTTACCTGCCTCAGGGGCTTACAAATGAGAAAACTATGTGTAGACTCACAGTTGTGTTCTTAAACTCCTTCCTCTTGTCATAGCCTGTCCTTCAGGCCACAAACCTGGTGCAGGCCTCAGTTCCTCAGCTGAAAACCACTACGATGGAGACGGCACCCAGCCAGCACTTAACCAACCAGAACCCATTGCTGCAGGTCAGTCCCGCCATGTGGTTAGTCGCATTTCTGTGAGGACACTGTGCCGCAGTGACTTTTACTAAACCCTTCATTTTGCCTTGGCTGAAACAATAATACTTATGTGTCACTGTCACATGACAGTAATGTGCCCTGTAGTGGTGGTAATTTGAGAGGCACTGTTGGAGCTGACGTGAGCACGGCTGACGACGATCCAATATCATTCCTATTAAAGGAATGCTTCACCCACAAAATAATTATTTGTATATTAATTGCTCACCCTGAGTTTTATTGAATTCACTATGAAATGGTAAATTAAGTAAATTTACTGTACTTAAAAATAAAGTGGGGTTTTTTTGGTTTTTTTTGAAAGTCACTTGCAGTCCATTCTGAATGAACCCGCGACCAATTTTTGGACCGTGACCCACCAGCTGAGAACCGCTGCTTTAATCTATTTTTTACTAACTAATATATTGTTGGACAGATGCCCCACTTGCTGTATCTTCAGTTCCTCCTTTAAAACGACTCTTAAGATTTGACTCTGTCTCAACAGACTCTGACTGTGTGCAATAACACTACTGGAGTGGAGAACCAGAACAGGCCTGAGATGAACACTCAGTGTTTCCTGAGACGCTCCCCAGATAACAGGGTCTCACCACGGGCTTCACCCAACCACCACATCTCCAACGGACCCCTCAATAAGGTATTAGTGCTGAGTTATTAACATTTGGTTCAAGCTGTCCTAGTTGCTTCTGTTGACGGTTCTTAATCCTGCCTGACTGGATTTTCTCCGTCTCTGTCTTATTACTCCAGTCTCCCTCTCCTCAGCCCACCTTCATCCTTCAGCCCACCTCCATTGTTGCTCAGCCTCCCAAGACAAGAGAGCCTCCCCGCTACGAGGAGGCCATCAAACAGAGCCGCAACATGCACGTCAACAGTGTTTCACAGGTAAGACACACACACACACACACACACCCAGCACCGCTGTATCCTTCAGAATACAAAACAGCACGAACACGTGAGAGACTATTTTCGGTGTTCCACCCTTGAGAAATTGTTTTGCTTTTGGCGAACAGCCTCGAGTCTCTTAACCTCGTTGACTGTCTTCTCAGGTTCCCACGGCAACCAGCCAGCAGATGGATGACTTGTTCGACATTCTCATAGAGAGTGGAGGTAAGGAGGTGTACAAACCCACAGCATTCTGTTAGTATGAGTGAGTTAAAAACAATCTAGTCTCAGGCAGACCGCTGTGTAGGCTGCAGCGTTTTCAGTTTGGTGACAATACAGCTTATGTTACGTCACATCTTACAGTTGAACGTGCAATGTGTAGTGCAAATAAGGGGGTTTTTGTTGATCAGTGGTATGGAAAACATTATTATAACAATTCCAAGACACCTTCATTGGTTGAACTTTCATAATAATCTATGTTTTTATCCCCTCCTCCAGAAATCACTCCCTTCATCCAGCAGGACTCTCCCGTGTCTCTCACTAAGACCATCCCGGTCACAGCAAACATCTCCACCCTGCCAGTCAACACCGCCCTCTCCAGGCCACCTCCACAGGTCCAGGTGGCTCCCCCGGCCACCCTGAGCCCGGCCGTCGGCCCCAGCCTGCCCAGCCTCTCCTCCCTCGCCACAGACAATCAGCTCGAGGCCTTCCTGGAGGGCACGCTGGCCGAAACAGCGCCAGCATCAGACCCACGCACACGGGGCCTGATGGAGGAGCTGCAGGCCCAGCTGATGGAGCAGCAGCCCTACTCACCCATGGACACATCTGAGCTGTCCTTCTGTGATTCTTCCTCACCTTCCTCCCTCAACATGGGCCTGTCTGACCCAGGCCTGGACAATATGGAGTGGCTGGACCTCACCATGCCGCCAGGTCCGGCTGGGGCGCTCACGCCACTGGGGATCCCGACGGACTTCCTGGATACACAGGACCTGCAGCTTCACTGGGATTGACGGACGGATGGGTGGATGACAGAAAAAGAAAGCGTGGGGAGGTGGCAGAGCAGATGAGCCAGGAGTGGATGGATGAAAAGAAGAAGACTGACCACCACAGAGAGGTTGAGTTTAAAATATGAATGAGCACCATACCACTCTTACAGTACATCCATACCATCTGTAATATTCCCACTATTCTACAGTAAGAGATGCTGTACAGGCAGTGCACTGATTCAAGTTGAACTACAAGCAGGAGTTTGCACAGCTTTAAAAAGGCTGGCTGATCAGCCACAAAAACGTCATCACTAAGGTGATCGTGGTCACCCGTCGCATTAGTGATAAGGGATTTTAAACAGAATTTTACAGTGTCTGATGTCACGATTTTTAATGAACAAAGACGAGGAGACAGAGCCAAATGAATTCTGGTAGCATGGACTGTTTGTAAATACTCTTTAAACCACACTAAAACAGCGTCTCAGACAGCGTCTACACAGTATTGACGGTTGATATCACCCGTTTATTCCTACTGGAGGTTTGGCTGGTCGGCTTTCAGTGTGAACACTGCGCCTCAACAAAACATTTAAGAGAAGGCCTTTGTTCCGCCGAAGCATACTGTGCCATAGGAGGTTATAAAAGCTGGTTGTTAGAGCACAATAAACATGTCGCTCTAAATGACAGGTCGCTTACTACAGATGAAATCTAGCCGTAATAAAGAAATGAAAGGAGCTCTTAATAAAAATCCACACAATGCTAGTGCGTCATGTCAGTGCAGCCTCCGCTACTGACCACTCCACCTGGAAAAGCTTAGAACAAACCAGTCTGAGTCTGACGTGCTGGACAGTTGTATCTGTTTGTCCCCTATATAATTGAAGCCAGACGCACTCAGTCAGTCACTGAGCTAAAGGGATTCCTAACTGAGAGCCTCACACCGGTCCAGTCAACCACATACTGTACATTACGCATTTGCTGACTAATCTGATACGTCCTATCAGATGTGACTGTTTCTCTCTGATCTAACACGACCCCCGCGGTCAAGCTGACGAACCAATGACTCTAAAGAACAAAGACTCCAGTCGAACAACGACCTGCGTGAGAGCTATGCACATAAGAGGCGGAGAGATCCGACGCTGCGCCTCCTTCACCTCAGAACAAAGGAAATGTGAACTTTGCATATCCAAGGTGATTGTCAACGGGAAGTGATCGATATGATTGGGATCATGTGGCCAATCGCTCCAGAGATACTGCAGTTGTTGTCCAAGTATCTTGTTTTGAATGTAACTTTGAAAAATGGGACTTCACTCACAAAGTTGGCAGCTTTTTTTTTTTTCTTCTTCTGATCGTAAACTGAGATCAAACAGTGGAAAGGGAACAAACATCAGTTTATGAGACGTGCAGATGCACAGTAGAAGAGGTGTGAGCTGCACGTCCTATCAAGGAATTAAGATGTCTGAGCTTTATATTTAGCTGTCCTAGAGTATCCCTGCACTTTGTCTACGTGTGTTTGTGTGTCTATATGTGTGTGTCAAGGTGGGAAATTACTGCAACACTAGCCAGTAAACATGGAAGTTGCCTGTAGCTGATGAATTCTTCTTTCACAGCCTGTTTATCAAGTGACCAACCATCATTTGGAGGAATCAGAATATTCTAAAGTAATATTTGGCTGGTTAAAGAGTCTAACTCAGCTACTGCAGACAAAGTTAGTTTCCTCACCAAGTGTGTGTGTGTGTGTGTGAGAGGGAGAAGCAAGAAAGTATGTGTGTCTGTCTGGATTTGTCTTCCCGTCTTCTGCATGTCCACCTGTGTCTCTGTGTGCATGATTGTTTAATCTCTGGGCGGCTTCGAGCTCCTTCTCAGCCGTCGCCCCCAAGTTGTCTGAAGAAATTTGCAAATATCTATGAAATCAAATCATTCGCTATCCAGTCAACATATTCCGAACTCTTCAAAAGGCTTCTGATGACTGTTTACTGTTTTTATCCGTGTCGTTCAGTTGGTGTCCTACAGTCAAATAAACGCACAGACACCTTCGAGGTGTGATCCGCAGTGAAGAGGGCTTAGCTACTTTTTAAAGCCTCACAAAATCTAGATGTTTATTTTTACCGGATTGCATCAAATCCCCCGCGCTGTTTCTTTGAAATCTAAATATTGGGTAACTGATTTAGCGTCACCTTTTGGGATATTTTTTTGGGGTTGATGCAGTCTTACTGTACGGCACTTTGAAATAAGATTGCTTTTTTTAAACCATCTTTTTTTAGTTACTTTACATTCACAGTTCATTTTAACCACTTAAATCTGTCATTACGTCCATGGGCTTTAGAGGGCACTGCCTCTCTTCTGTTGGGGCTCATTTCCACTTCCAACTGTGGGCACTTCAGGGTCATTTCCAGCAGGAAACACATTTTAATTTTCAATTTTTCTTGCTTTTTAAATCTGTATTTTCTGCCTGTGTGATGCTGATTTGCTGTTCACCAGCAATAATTTGGTGGCCTGAACAAACTGACTGAGAGCCCTTTACGTCAACACTGTCTTGTCAGAGTGGTGCTCTTACTGCTGCAGTTACACATTGTATCATCAGATCAGGCCAAATCCTAACCATCTGAACACCTGAAAGAGTCTAGCCAAATACTGCACAAACCTGCCCCTGGGCTTTGTCGTATTTCAGTTACTTTCCTACAAACTTGTGTTAAACCACCTGTTCAGAGATGACCTCATCGTCTTGGTCCCTTGTGATACCTGCTTGCAGGTGTAGTTGTATTTCCTCTTTTTACCGCATTGCTGGGAGTGTTAGATCTTACATAGGATGAAGAGTAAGAATCACTAGCTGATTCATGTGTATCCTAGAAGACATGACAAGTTGATGGTGTTTTTATTTCCTTCAGTGTGTCAGCTTTAAGGCTGTCACATTTGATATTTTGTTGCCAAATAGGCAGTGGAACATATTCTCACATTTTGTTAATTTTCTCACGTTTTTTTGTATTTATCACTTCTTTTCTTTTTTTAGGGTGAAGATGAAAAGAAAAAAAAACATTTAATCTTGTTTTATGTAAAATCTGTAAAAGAGGATTTCATGTGTATATTTTCGGTTTGCAGAGTTGTTTTTTCCATTTTATTTTTCATATCAGACATACACAAACCTCTTGGCTTCACGTGTATGTGATTTACGCTCAATGTGACACCACTCAGCGTTGGCAGTCGCAGTTGCTGACTGGCCAGACAGGGACAGCTAAAAGCAATAAAGGCTGCTCTCCCTTGATATACTGTACTGTATGTCAGATCCTGCCTTGATTTTATTAATGTAAGAACCTTTACTACAGAGTAATACAGTTTATAAGTTCAAAGGCACTTAATATCTGAGTGGTTTGTTTGAATAACCCTCTTAATGTAGAGATATGTGGAGGCACCATCAGTCTGAAGAACCCCTAAAGGTTCCTGTCAGCTTCTTTACTTCCATAGTTGGGGTTAACAGGTGTATCGACTTCTGCTTGTCCTCATTCACCCGCACATTTATCATCATGTTAGCATTGTACATTATTGCGATGGAGAAGCTGAACTTAAGAAAGACAAGACAAGACATTTCATTCAAATCAGTGTATTTTGGGGACATTTACATCCGTCATCGTAGCCGAGTGTCCTCTCTGTCTCCACCACCCATGCCATGCCTCTTGTTGTTTGTATGCCATATGTTTTGCACATTGTGTACATATTTATATAGATGTAATGCATATTTTTCTACATGTGTAACATCCATGGGTTCTCTATTTTGTAAATACTCAAAAAGATGTATATAAGTACTGTATGCCTTTATGTGTCAATAAAATTTGGTGTACTGTGAACGCCTCTGCAGATGTTGATTACAGAATAAAGTACATTTTTATGTCTCCACGCCAGCAATAGACGCTGCTGGAGGCATTGTGTTTTGGGTCGTCCATCTGTCCATCCGCCCCATTCTTGTGAATGGGATATTTGTGAATGGGATTTTTTTTTTTTTTTTTTTTTTTTTTCAAATTTGGCACAAACATTTGCTTAGAGTGAAGGATAATTTCATTAACATTTGGTGTTCGAAGGTCACTGTGACCTTGCCACTGTCTCGTTTTGTAAATGCGATTTCTCAAGAAGGACTTGAAGAAATTTCCTCAAATATGGCACAAACGTCCACTTTAAGTCAGGATTAACTAAGTAGAATTTGGTGTTCAAAGGTCACTGTGACTTTATGTCTGTCTTATTTTGAGAATAAGATATCTCAAGAAGGCCTTGAAGAAATTTCCTCAAATAAGACACAAACGTCCACTTGGATTCAAGACTGAACTGATTTGAATTTAGTGGTCAAACGTCACTGTGACCTCACTGTTTTTGGCCATAACTCAAGAGCTCATCTGCTAATTATGACAAAATGTCACACAAAAATCTAACAGGTTGTAATGATGAAGTGATGTCATTTTATAGCCAAAAGGTCAATTTCACTGTGACATCACAATGTTTTGCAAAAACATTTTTATATGTCTCCGAAGAATGGGAGACATTTGGTCAGATACTGAATTGGTGAAACTAATCTTGGGTGTCCACCTTTAAACTGTGCTGACCGTATAGATCTTCTGTGCTGCCACATCCAAGCATTCATGTTTTCACACACCTGACTGGTTCACGGAGGCATAAAACCTGAGAGGCTGTAATTCGAGTTTTATATAATGTCACAAACAACATATGAAACAACTGGCAGGAGCACAGAAACAGAAGAATTGAGTAAGCACTACATTTGAAGTGTGTTGCAGCTTACAGTGTATCAAAACAGTTCTTTGTTGCGTTATAGGCCATGTTTGCATATCAACAGCGATTTGTTTCCACTTTCCTCTCAGATAACATATTCCCAGAGTTTTATTTCAATATACTTGACCAAGGAAACCAGACACAAAGTTCAGTAGACTGTTGACAAAGCATGATACTGTGTTATAATAAACAGGACTTGATCATTTTAAATGGAGGGATTAGTTTGGAGTAATTTGTATCTGAAACATTGACTACTGGAGATATTAATAAAGTGAGGAGTGTTTTGAATGGCAGTGTTTGCATTTGCGAACTCAGCTCAAATCCATGTTATGCAGATATTCTGGTAGGTAAAGTTTCACAGTGTGCAAGTCAAACATGCATTAAGAACAGTAGGTTTTCCTCAAGTTATCTGAGCCTTTGTGCCATTTGCACTGACAGCGTAGTCGACTCCAGGCACATTGCTGAGATCAGTTGTGGAGTCAAACAACTGAGTCCCAGACAGCTCCATGACCACAGGAGTTGGTCACTAAAGCACATAGGCCGTGGATCGTACTGTACAAAGCACAGTAGCTGTTTAAATAGCAGCCTTTAAGTCAAAACGGCTGTTGGATGTGAATGTTTTCCTGGCACCGGGGACACTGGTGGTGGACGTTCTTTGTACGCCTCATAAAGAAAGGGATTAAACAGCAGCCTGCAACACACCTGTGAAGGAAGGAAGAAAGAATAGGGATGTGAAAGATCAAAGTTCAAAGTACAAGTAAGTGTGTTTTACAAAATGTCCACCCACTTCGTTAAGACTACTTTTAACTCTGCAGTCTGTCAGGGTAAAAATTTCGACAGTAAATCAGGTCCAAACAGACGTACCCTGCCAAGGTGCACAGGCAGCAAATCATCCACGCAGCCTCGCCCACTTTGCTGCTGGTTTCTGTGAGGACGACCTCTTCACAGAATGGACACTTGGTGACCATTGGTGTCCAACCCAGACTGTCAACTAGCCCACGAGATAGACAGAGCACACTGTTACTGTCTCAAAAGATATTCAAATACAGACAAATGCATGACTGCTGGGGTGAAATCACGATCCTGCCCTCTGTTATACACCCCCAATAATCAGAAAGTATCAAATTGTCACTTCCAGTAATGTATTGATCATAATAAAGACTGGGCTGGAGCCTATCCCAGCTGACATCGGGCGAGAGGCAGGGTACACCCTGGACAAGTCGCCAGACTATCACAGGGCTGACACATAGAGACAAACAACCATTCACGCTCACATTCACACCTACGGACAATTTAGAGTTATCAATTAACCTAGTCCCCAATCTGCATGTCTTTGGACTGTGGGAGGAAGCCAGAGTGCCCGGAGAGAACCCACGCTGACACGGGGAGAACATGCAAACTCCACACAGAAGGGCTCCCACGCCCGGGATCGAACCGGCAACCCTCTTGTGGTGAGGCAAGAGTGCTAACCACCACACACGTCACGTAAAAATAAAAACATCATAGTAAAGCATGTCATGAAAAGTTGACTGAGAATGTCATACTATACCATGTCATAATTTTTTTTAAAAACATCATAGTATAGCATGTTGTGAAAAAAATAAAAAGTCAAACTTATGTCATGAAAAGTTGAAAAAAAGTCAAACTTTAGAATGCCACAAAAAATTGAATAAAAAAGTCATACAATAGTTTGTCATAACAATTTAATATAAATATTATAGTATGGGATGACATAAAGATAATATATAAAAACATCATAGTATAGGATGTCATGAAAAAAATACAAAATTCACTATAGTATGTCATAGAATGTAATATAAATTGTCATAGAATAGCATGTCATACAAAAAAATTAATAAAAAAGTCATACTAAAGTATGTCATAAAAAAATAAAAATGTCATAGAATAGCATGTCATGAAAAATGTGATAAAACAATGTCATAGTGGAGCATATCACAAACAAAGGTCAAAAGAACAGCAAAGTATAGCATGACATAAAAATATTATAGTATAGTATGACATAAGAATATTATAGTATAGTATGAAAAAATATAGTATAGTATGACATAAGAATATTATAGTATAGTATGAAAAAATATAGCGCAGCATGACATAAGAATATTATAGTATAGTAAGAAAAAATACAGCACAGCATGACATAAGAATATTATAGTATAGTATGAAAAAATATAGCACAGCATGACATAAGGATATTATAGTATAGTATGAAAAAATATAGCACAGCATGACATAAGAATATTATAGTATAGTATGAAAAAATACAGCACAGCATGACATAAGAATATTATAGTATAGTATGAAAAAATATAGCACAGCATGACATAAGAATATTAAAGTATAGTATGAAAAAATATAGCACAGCATGACATAAGAATATTATAGTATAGTATGAAAAAATACAGCACAGCATGACATAAGAATATTATAGTATAGTATGAAAAAATACAGCACAGCATGACATAAGAATATTATAGTATAGTATGAAAAAATATAGCACAGCATGACATAAAAATGTTATAGGATAGTATGACAAAAATATCACAGTATAGTGTGTCATAAAGACATAGTATAGAAGAGTATATACTATGACTTGATTTTCAATTTTGAAAAACATACTATAGTATGATGTTTTTATGCAATTTTTGACGACATACTATAGTATGACTTTTTTTGCAAATTTGAACGACATACTATACTATGATTTTTTTGCAATTTTGAATGTCATACTATATACTATGAAGTTTTTATGCAATTTTCAATGACATACTATAGTATGATGTTTTTATGCAATTTTTGACGACATACTATACTATGACTTTTTTTGCAAATTTGAACGACATACTATACTATGATTTTTTTTTGCAATTTTAAAGGACATACTATACTATGACTTTTTTTGCAAATTTGAACGACATACTATACAATGATTTTTTTTTTGCAGTTTTGAAGGACATACTATACTATGGCTTTTTGCAAATTTGAACGACATACTATACTATAATTTTTTTTTTTGCAGTTTTGAAGGACGTACTATACCATGAATTTTTTTGCAATTTTGAATGTCATACTATATACTATGACGTTTTTATGCAATTTTGAAGGATATACCATACCATGACTTTTTTTTTTGCAATTTTGAATGTCATACTATATACTATGAAGTTTTTATGCAATTTTGAAGGACATACTATAGTATGATGTTTTTATGCAATTTTGAAGGATATACTATACCATGACTTTTTTTTTTGCAATTTTGAATGTCATACTATATACTATGACGTTTTTATGCAATTTTAAATGACATACTATGGTATGATTTTTTTATGCAATTTTTGACGACATACTATACTGTGATTTTTTTTCTTGCAATTTTGAAGGACATATTATACTATGACTTTTTTTTGCAAATTTGAACGACATACTATACTATGATATTTTTTTGCAATTTTGAAGGACATACTATAGTATGATGTTTTTATGCAATTTTGAAGGACATACTATACTATGATGTTTTTATGCAATTTTGAAGGACATACTGTACTATCAGTTTTTTTGCAATTTCGAACGACATACTATGCTGTGAATTTTTTTGAAATTTTGAAGGACATACTACACTATGACCTTTTCTTGCAATTTTCAATGACATACTATACTATGATGCTTTTTGCAGATTTTAACAACATACTATACTATGATTTTTTTTCAGTTTTGAAGGACATACTGTACTATGACTTTTTTTTGCAATTTTGAATGACATACTATACTGTGACGTTTTTATGCAATTTTTAACAACACACTATAGTATGATGTTTTTATGCAATTTTGAAGGACATACTATACTATGACCTTTTTTTTGCAATTTTGAATGACATACTATACTATGACGTTTTTATGCAATTTTGAACGACATACTATACTATGACTTTTTTTGCAATTTTGAACGACATACTATATTGTGACGTTTTCATGCAATTTTGAACGACATACTATGCTGTGAATTTTTTTTGCAATTTTGAACGACATACTATACTAAGACCTTTTTTTTGCAATTTTGAATGACATACCATACTATGACGTTTTTATGCAATTTTGAACGACATACTATAGTATGATGTTTTCATGCAATTTTGAACGACATACTATGCTGTGAATTTTTTTTTGCAATTTTGAACGACATACTATACTAAGACCTTTTTTTTGCAATTTTGAAGGACATACTATACTATGACTTTTTTTTGCAATTTTGAACGACATACTGTACTATGACCTTTTTTTTGCAATTTTGAATGACATACTATATTGTGACGTTTTTATGCAATTTTTAACAACACACTATAGTATGATGTTTTTATGCAATTTTGAACGACATACTATACTATGATTTTTTTTTTGCAATTTTGAAGGACATACTATACTATGACCTTTTTTTGCAATTTTTAACAACACACTACTGTACTATGACTTTTTTTTTGCAATTTTGAATGACATACTATACTGTGATGTTTTTATGCAATTTTTAACAACACACTATAGTATGATGTTTTTATGCAATTTTGAAGGACATACTATACTATGATTTTTTTTTGCAATTTTGAACGACATACTATAGTATGATGTTTTCGTGCAATTTTGAAGGACATACTATACTATGATTTTTTTTGCAATTTTGAACGACATACTATACTATGACTTTTTTTCAATTTTGAAGGACATACTATACTATGACGTTTTTTGAAAATTTGAACGACATACTATACTATGATTTTTTTTGAATTTTGAAGGACATACTATACTATGATTTTTTTTTTGCAATTTTGAACGACATACTATACTATGACTTTTTTTCAATTTTGAACGACATACTATACTATGACGTTTTTTGCAAATTTGAACGACATACTATACTATGATTTTTTTTGAATTTTGAAGGACATGCTATACTATGACATTTTTTTGCAATTTTGAAGGACATACTATACTGACTTTTTTTTGCAAATTTGAATGACATACTGTACTATGATTTTTTTTGCAATTTTGAAGGACATGCTATACTATGACGTTTTTATGCAATTTTGAACAACATACTATAGTATGATGTTTTCATGCAATTTTGAAGGACATACTATACTATGATTTTTTTTTGCAATTTTGAAGGACATACTATACTATGACGTTTTTTGCAAATTTGAACGACATACTATACTATGATTTTTTTGCAATTTTGAAGGACATACTATACTATGACTTTTTTTGCAAATTTGAATGACATACTGTACTATGATTTTTTTTGCAATTTTGAAGGACATGCTATACTATGACTTTTTTTGCAATTTTGAAGGACATGCTATACTATGACGTTTTTATGCAATTTTGAACAACATACTATAGTATGATGTTTTCATGCAATTTTGAAGAACATAATATACTATGATTTTTTTTTGCAATTTTGAAGGACATACTATACTATGATTTTTTTTTTGCAATTTTGAAGGACATACTATACTATGATTTTTTTTGCAATTTTGAAGGACATACTATACTATGACGTTCTTATGCCATTTTTGACGACATACTATACTATGATTTTTTTTTGCAATTTTGAAGGACATACTATACTATGATTTTTTTTGCAATTTTGAAGGACATGCTATACTATGACGTTTTTTGCAATTTTGAAGGACATACTATACTATGACGTTTTTATGCAATTTTGAACAACATACTATAGTATGATGTTTTCATGCAATTTTGAAGGACATACTATACTATGACATTTTTTTGCAATTTTGAAGGACATACTATACTATGACTTTTTTTGCAAATTTGAATGACATACTGTACTATGATTTTTTTTGCAATTTTGAAGGACATACTATATACTATGACGTTTTTATGCAATTTTGAACAACATACTATAGTATGATGTTTTCATGCAATTTTGAAGGACATACTATACTATGATTTTTTTTTGCAATTTTGAAGGACATACTATACTATGATTTTTTTTGCAATTTTGAAGGACATGCTATACTATGATTTTTTTTGCAATTTTGAAGGACATACTATACTATGACGTTTTTTGCAAATTTGAACGACATACTATACTATGATTTTTTTTTAATTTTGAAGGACATACTATACTATGACTTTTTTTGCAATTTTGAAGGACATGCTATACTATGACGTTTTTATGCAATTTTGAACAACATACTATAGTATGATGTTTTCATGCAATTTTGAAGGACATACTATACTATGATTTTTTTTGCAATTTTGAAGGACATACTATACTATGATTTTTTTTTGCAATTTTGAAGGACATACTATACTATGATTTTTTTTGCAATTTTGAAGGACATACTATACTATGATTTTTTTTGCAATTTTGAAGGACATGCTATACTATGACGTTTTTATGCAATTTTGAACAACATACTATAGTATGATGTTTTCATGCAATTTTGAAGGACATACTATACTATGATTTTTTTTTGCAATTTTGAAGGACATACTATACTATGATTTTTTTTGCAATTTTGAAGGACATGCTATACTATGACGTTTTTATGCAATTTTGAACAACATACTATAGTATGATGTTTTCATGCAATTTTGAAGGACATACTATACTATGATTTTTTTTGCAATTTTGAAGGACATACTATACTATGATTTTTTTGCAATTTTGAAGGACATACTATACTATGACGTTTTTATGCAATTTTGAACAACATACTATAGTATGATGTTTTCATGCAATTTTGAAGGACATACTATACTATGATTTTTTTTTGCAATTTTGAAGGACATACTATACTATGATTTTTTTTTGCAATTTTGAAGGACATACTATACTATGACGTTTTTATGCAATTTTGAACAACATACTATAGTATGATGTTTTCATGCAATTTTGAACAACATACTATACTATGATTTTTTTTTGCAATTTTGAAGGACATACTATACTATGATTTTTTTTGCAATTTTGAAGGACATGCTATACTATGACGTTTTTTGCAATTTTGAAGGACATACTATAGTATGTTGTTTTAATTGAATTTTGAAGGAACTACTATACTATTAAATTTTTTTGCAATTTTGAAGGACATACTATACTATGATTTTTTTTTTTCAATTTTGAAGGACATACTATACTATGTGGTTTTTTTGCAATTTTGTATGACATGATATTCTATGTATTTTTTTTTCAATTTTGAACAACATACTATAGTATGATGTTTTCATGCAATTTTGAAGAACATAATATACTATGATTTTTTTTTTGCAATTTTGAAGGACATGCTATACTATGACGTTTTTATGCAATTTTGAACAACATACTATAGTATGATGTTTTCATGCAATTTTGAAGGACATACTATACTATGATTTTTTTTGCAATTTTGAAGGACATACTATACTATGATTTTTTTTTAATTTTGAAGGACATACTATACTATGACATTTTTTTGCAATTTTGAAGGACATACTATACTATGACGTTCTTATGCCATTTTTGACAACATACTATACTATGACTTTTTTTTGCAATTTTGAAGGACATACTATACTATGATTTTTTTTGCAATTTTTATCAACATACTATAGTATGATGTTTTTATGCAATTTTGAAGGACATACTGTACTATCAGTTTTTTTGCAGTTTTGAACGACATACTATACTAAGACCTTTTTTTTGCAATTTTGAAGGACATACTATACTATGATTTTTTTTGCAATTTTGAAGGACATACTATACTATGATTTTTTTTTGCAATTTTGAAGGACATACTATACTATGACATTTTTTTGCAATTTTGAAGGACATACTATACTATGATTTTTTTTGCAATTTTGAAGGACATACTATACTATGATTTTTTTTGCAATTTTGAAGGACATACTATACTATGATTTTTTTTGCAATTTTGAATGACATACTATACTATGACGTTTTTATGCAATTTTTAACAACATATTATAGTATGAGGTTTTTATGCAATTTTGAACGACATACTATAGTGTGATGTTTTTATGCAATTTTGAAAGACATACTATACTATAACTTTTTTTTAAAAAAATTTGAACAACATACTGTACTATGAATTTTTTTTTGCAATTTTGAAGGACATACTATACTATGACGTTTTTTGCAAATTTGAACGACATACTATACTATGATTTTTTTTTAATTTTGAAGGACATACTATACTATGACTTTTTTTGCAAATTTGAATGACATACTGTACTATGATTTTTTTTGCAATTTTGAAGGACATGCTATACTATGACGTTTTTATGCAATTTTGAACAACATACTATACTATGATTTTTTTTTTAATTTTGAAGGACATACTATACTATGACGTTCTTATGCCATTTTTGACAACATACTATACTATGACTTTTTTTCAGTTTTGAAGGACATACTATACTATGACATTTTTTTGCAATTTTGAAGGACATACTATACTATGACGTTTTTTGCAAATTTGAACGACATACTATTCTATGATTTTTTTTTAATTTTGAAGGACATAGTATACTGTGACATTTTTTGCAATTTTGAAGGACATACTATACTATGATTTTTTTTTAATTTTGAAGGACATACTATACTATGACATTTTTTTTGCAATTTTGAAGGACATACTATACTATGATTTTTTTTGCAATTTTGAAGGACATACTATACTATCATTTTTTTGCAATTTTGAAGGACATACTATACTATGACTTTTTTTTGCAAATTTGAATGACATGCTATACTATGACTTTTTTATGCAATTTTGAAGGACATACTATACTATGACTTTTTTATGCAATTTTGAACGACATACTATACTATGACTTTTTTATGCAATTTTGAAGGACATACTATACTATGACTTTTTTATGCAATTTTGAAGGACATGCTATACTATGACTTTTTTTGCAAATTTGAACGACATGCTATACTATGACTTTTTTTATGCAATTTTGAAGGACATACTATACTATGACTTTTTTTGCAAATTTGAACGACATGCTATACTATGACTTTTTTTATGCAATTTTGAAGGACATACTATACTATGACTTTTTTTTGCAAATTTGAACGACATGCTATACTATGACGTTTTTATGCAATTTTGAATGACATACTATATCACGACTTTTTTTGCAATTTTGAATGACATACTATACCACAATGTTTTTATGCCATTTTCAATGACATACTATACTATGACGTTTTTATGCAATTTTGAAGGACATACTATACTATGATGTTGTTATGTCATGCAGTAGGCATGGGAACTACTGGAACTTTGAGAGTGGTGCCAATCAGGTTATTACGGCCCTGCATGACTGATACTGTAATTAAGTATGTAGCTTACCTGGAACAACTGGGCCTGTTGGTGTTTCAGTCACAGGCCTAGCTTTTACTCTCTTCTCTGCTGTCCTGTCCTCCTGCTGGGGAGGTGGCAGAATGTAGATCCCCCCACGGGGTGTCTCAGTTTTATAAAGAGCGGGACCTGCATCCTGTTGACCTGATTTAAAACATGAGCAGTGTCATTATAGATGCATTAGAAACATCTTCATATAAAAAAGGTTGTTCTCACACAGTAAGCAGGGTTGCCATTACTGAGCTACTGACATGTTAAGTTACTTAAAGCTGCTTTAAAGTGATAGGACTCTTCAAGTAAGCTACATTTTACAGTGATGAAAAGTCATAATTTTAAACTCTAATATTCAGTGAAAAAAGTGAAGACATGCCTTCATTCGCTCTGAGCTTTGAGCGTTTTCCCTTTTTCTCCACCTCCTCCTTTTTAACCACCAGTTCCTCCAGTTCCCTCTGGATGGCCTCCAGCTCACACAGTCGATCACTGTCCTCACAGGTCACTGACGACACAGCATGGGAGAGCAAGTTTACATCGCTGAAACAGACCTATACCATGCTGTACCTGTTACCTCTTTTTAATCATCAGAATGTAGCCAAGAGGTGTTAGGCAAGTCAATATACAACTGAAAAATGAATAATACTTTTAGTTAACTAAAATGAAATAGCCTATGAATAATAAATACAAAGCGTTCATTTTACTCTTCTGTTTATCTGCCTTCCTTTGACTCAATATGTTTTTTTATCCCTGGTTTTTGTTTCTCTTAGGTCTTAGCTCACTTTTGATATTTTATTTTATGTTGTTGTGTGTGTGTGTGTGTGTGTGTGTGTGGCCAGGGGAGATTTTGGCACCTCTCCTCCTGCCTATTGTTGGGCCACTGAATAACAGACACACCAAAAGTACAAGGCAATTCATCAGCAATCTAGCAATGATTAAAAGAATTGTATTTTTTAAAAAAAATGTGGCACACAAAATGAGTGTCTTCTAATTTGTACTTTTTTTTCCATGTGAAGTGTTTCACACTCGTGATATAGAATGTTTTTAAATTAAATGTTTAAATGCAAAATGTATTATGTGTATGTAATTGGGAAGCACTTATTTGAGTAGACTGACTCACTTTCCTCCGTACTCTCGTCACCACTGTCCCCTGCCTTCTTCCCGAGGCGCTGCATCTTCAGCAGAAGGACACGTCTGTTGTGAAGCTGCTTTATGCGAAACTCGATGGCCTGCGCCGGGGGTCTGCTCCCTGGCTCAAAGGTCCACTGGTTGAATTCAGGCTGGGAATAAGATTCAGAGTAATGCTGCTCTTGTTCTTGGTCCAAACCGACGCCTGTGTTCAGCTCGATGCTCTGTGTCTGCCTGTAAGACAGAGGATGCACCTCACCCTGTGACATCCTGCTTTAAAGACCTGAAACAAGTTTTTTGAAGCAGTTTTAACCACGTCCCGAATCCTTAAACTCAGTGCAAACCAGGAACCAAAAAAAACAGCCCAAAAACACCTCCAAACCAGAATCCAAGTTCTTCCAGGTAAGGCTAGACTTCAAGGCTCTGTTTTTCATTTGCAGCACAGTCAAATAGAAATCTGGATGATGTCAAATGTTTCCAGCATTTCAGTCTTCTCTCAAAAATATTCTAGAAAAATAAATAAAAAGTTCCAAGGCCTTGTTAAACAGACTTATCCGAATGATATGTTCTCATCATCTGATCAGTCTTGGCTCATGACACTGAAAGTAGCTGTAACACAGACGTCACTGAATATGGTTCATACGGTTCCAGTGACCTAAACAAATTGCACAAACAGATGAGGTTGTAAAACATGCAAATGTTGTCAGCGTGGAACACATAGAGGACAATGGACAGTAGCTGGAGCTTCACAGGAAGACTGCAGCATAATACAGTATTTTTCACAGAGTGTGGGCATAATTTAGGGAAATAAAGTTCTGTAAGCAGGGTTTTTGTTTCATCTTCATGTCTGTGGCTCAAAATATAACACAATGTACAGTAGTGAAAGCTGACCTCAATGAAAGGGTCAGAGTTCAACTTCAAATTATTTATTGTATTTATTTAAGACATTTTAGGCAAGAGATTTTAGACAACTTGTGCTGCGGAGAGGGGTGAAAAGAAAGACGACATTAGACATATTGGCTACCTGGGTGATGTCAAATCAACAGCCAGCAGGAAATAAGTGATAAGAAGTTCACCAGATAATGCAACACGAAGAGGGAAGTAGACCAATGATATCACTGCCAGTAAAAGTGTAGCTATATTAATCAATAGCATAGGTCCCTGCAGTCTAGACAAACAGTCAGCACGCAGACAACACAAGTTAAAAGCCGATAATGGACTGAATGCCAAGGCATCAAACTAAATATGGGGCTACAGCCACACTGTGCAGCATACAGCGCCTTGCAAAAGTATTCACCCCCCTTTGCTTTTTAACTATTTTGTTAGATTCCAACCTGTAATTTAAATGTTTTTCATCTGAAAATTTCATGTGATGGATCTGCACAAAGTTATCTAAGTTGGTGAAGTGAAATGAGAAAAATATATATAAAAGAATAATTTAAAGAAATAAAAAAGTGAAAATTGGCATGTGCATATGTATTCACCCCCTTTGCTATGAAGCCCCTTAAAAAGCACTGGTGCAATCTATTACCTTCACAAGTCACAGAATTAGTTAAATGAAGTCCACCTGTGTTCAATCTAAGTGTCACATGATGTGTCAGTATAAACACACCTTTTCTGAGAGGCCCCAGTGGGCTGCAACTCCACTTAGCAAGAAGCATCACATCATGAAGACCAAGGAGCTCTCCAAACAAGTCAGGGACAAAGTTATAGAGAGATACAAGTCAGGACTGGGTTATAAAAAATCTACATCTTTGATGATCCCCCGGAGCACCATCAAATCCATAATCACCAAATGGAAACAACACGGGACCACAACAAACCTGCCAAGACAGGGCCGACCACCAAAACTCACAGACCGGGCAAAGAGGGCATTGATTAGAGAGGCAACAGAGAGACCAAAGGTAACCCTGAAGGAGCTGCAGAGTTCCACAGCAAACACTGGTGTGTCTGTCCATAGAACCACAATAAGCCGTACACTCCATAGAGCTGGACTTTATGGAAGAGTGGCCAGAAAAAAGCCTTTACTTAGTGTTAAAAACAAGAAAGCACGTTTTGAGTTTGCCAAAAAGCATGTGGCCGACCCCCTAAATGTATGGCGGAAGGTGATCTGGTCAGATGAGATTAAAATTGAACTTTTTGGCCACAAAGGGAAATGCTATGTCTGGCGGCAACCCAACACATCCCATCACCCCAAGAACACTGTCCCCACAGTGAAACATGGTGGTGGCAGCATCATGCTGTGGGGATGTTTTGCAGCAGCAGGGACTGGGAAACTGGTCTGCATAGAGGAAAGATGGATGGTGCTAAATACAGGGACATTCTGGAGCAAAACCTGTTTCAGTCTGCCTGTGATTTGCGACTGGGACGGAGGTTCACCTTCCAGCAGGACAATGACCCGAAGCATACTGCTAAAGCTACGCTTGAATGGTTTAAGGAGAAGAAGTTAAATGTGTTAGAATGGCCCAATCAAAGCCCGGACCTCAATCCAATTGAAAATCTTTGGTTTGACTTGAAGACTGCCGTTCACAAGCGGAAACCATCCAATTTGGGGGAGCTGGAGAAGTTTTGCCATGAAGAATGGGCAAAAATCCCAGTTGCAAGATGTGGCAAGCTCATAGAGACTTATGAAAAGAGACTTGCAGCTGTAATTGCTGCAAAAGGTGGCTCTACAAAGTACTGACTTCAGGGGGGTGAATAATTATGCACACTGAAGTTCTTTGTTTTTGGGCCTTTTTGTTGTTTGCTTCACAATAAAAAAGTTTTTTCACATCTTCAAAGTTGTTGGCATGTTCTGTACATGAAATGATGCAAATGCTCAAACAATACATTTTAATTCCAGGTTGTGAGGTTTTAAAACATGAAAAATTCCTAGGGGGGTGAATACTTTTGCAAGGAGCTGTACATGAAACAAGGATCACTGCCTTACCGAAACATTCTTAAAGGTCGAATGTGTAGGTTTTAGGGGGATTTATTGGCAGAAATGAAATATAATACAATAAGTATGTTTTTTTTTTTTTAAGTGTATAAACCAACACATTCTCACTCTGACCTCATCACAAATTGACATGCTTGGGTGTGTATACACTTCCGTTTTCACACACTACGTCAGCGCAACATCGCAAATTGACTTTGTTTTTCCCTTCGACAACAAACACATATGGTTGGGTTTAGGAAAAAAGAACAGGGTTTGGCTTTAAAATCTTACAGGACACGAACACCACTCTCTTGGGTGAAAGTCGGTGTTTGTTGGACCCCTCCACCACCCATCCACCGTGTGTCATGCCAACTTTAAAGCACGCCTTTTTTCATTGGTTTCTGATGCTGCAAGTCACTGCCCGAGCGCCGGATTTCGACAACTTCGGAGTGAGACCGGGCTCTATAACCACCTGACAAAAGGAATAATCATCTCATTCTAAGGAAAGAAAACATAATGATTGGGCTATTATTTGCTTGAATCGCTGAATTCAACAGGCAGGCATCTATATTGGACAGGCCTTTGTCTCCAGTTCCTTTAACATAAACTGTTGCTCAGCAAAGATGGAAAAACTGATCATTTTGTTTTTGAACCAGTATGAGTATTACTTGTATAAAAATCAGGCTTCAAATAACATAATATATGTGAAATGTTATGACACTTGTTTCACGGCCCCAGAGGATAACAGCACCCAGCCTACTGGCACAACACCACTTTGTTCTGTTAAGACAATATTCATAACTTGGATTAATGTTTGTGAGAAACACTTTTGATTCTTTTGATCAGTGGACCCTTACGGACTAAAGGAATATAAATAACTTACCAGGTAATCGAGCTACACCGGGCTAGTAAAAGGGACTGGCCATTTAATCGGAACTAGGCTTTTAACTGAAGTTTTAGGGTACATCTGCATGGGGAGCAAGTCCTTGTCCACAAAGTCTGCCATGTTGCAACGGCATGTTTCTACAGTAGCCCAGAACAGACAAACCAGACTCTGGCTCTATATGGCAATTTGAGTTTTCGCATCACTTCAATCACTGTAGTTAGCAGCCTCTCTGCTTCAGTGTTCTTACCAGTTTAAATCACCAGGTCCATTTATTGTTGAAGAATCCTCTGTGGATATTGCGGCTCCCAGAAAAAACCTCCTGAACAATGAACACTGAAGGAATCCTAACTGGGAGTTCACACTCAGCACATAGAAGTGTCAGCTGGCAGCAGTCTGCAGTTCCCACCACTAGATGTCACTAAATCCTACACACTGCTCCTTTACATGTATACTCTGCAGGAAGTGTTGGCTTCTGTTTGCAAACAGGGTCAGCAGTTAAAGTGAAAGCCAATCCCATCTTTGTCCACTTAGCTTTTTGCCGCTCTATGTCTGCGTTTTTTCGGCACTGTGTCTGTGAACTTCTTGCTTATGGTCTGGCACTTGGTTGCTACCTTTTATTAGGTCCTGACCAAGCCTGTGTGCTGTTTCTGGAAATGTCCCAAACATAGCTAAATAAGAAGAAAATAAGACAATGCAGGCAGAGGGAAGGGTCTTTGCAGATAAATAGACCTCCACACTTGAAGGGGGTCACATGTAATCACTGAGAGGGATTACTTCTGTATGAGCCTATACTTTGTTTTTTCTTAAGGAAAAACCCCACAGAGTATACTTTTAAAGCAAAAGGTACAAATGGCATTTAGAATTAATACATAACTCAGGTGATAACTGTACTCACAATTTGTACTTCAAGCATAGTCATCAGGAAATTCACTGTGAGTAAGACAGACAAAGGAATGCAGCTTGGCGTCATTTGACCAACCTAGGTTGACAGGACAAGTAATACTCTCAATCAGAGCTAAAAGAGTACACTTTGTGCACTTGGACTTTGCCAGGACAGAACAGACAGCAGAGACACAGTTGAGCCTTTTGTACAGGATAATTTCACCTGTGTTAGTATCTACTAAATAAATGAAATCCCACTTAAATTATTGTTTATACAGGGACAGTTCATGCCTTTTTCTATGTCCCCTGGAAGCAATCAGGAAGCAACCAGTTCTTAAGGAATAGTTTGGATTTTTTTTAACTTTACCAATTTACCTTGCTGTTGGACAGCCCCCTTTACTATTTTACCTCGCAGAACACAGGAGTTTCTGGTCTATCACTGCCTTGATCAGTTAGTTTGTGTCATCGTGTGAATTTGGTGTTTTAAAGAGTTAGTTCATCGGGCAAAAATTAATTTCTTCCTATGGCAATTACACAATTAAACAAGGCATGGGCAGGGATGTGATGTATATAAATTATTACCCAATGAGCAGTGCATCTTAAGCAAGGGCTAAATTTTATTGGTTCGACTATTTTTTCTAGACTATTTAGATTATTTATTCTGTGTGTATATGTGTAATTGATGTGTGATATGTCTGTGTACTGGCAACTCCTGTGTTCTGCAAGGTAAAATTACTGTTTTTGTCAAAGGACTCTGGTGTCTTCAAGTTCCTCTGTCAGGGCTGTCCAGTAGCAGTACTCCTGCCTGCCTCTCCAAAGTGACAGCATGCCAACCACTACCTGCTGAAGGTAATACATTGACTATGGTTAAGTACCTGTACTTTGATGCTGATAGTTCATTAGTCAATGATTAACTAATGAACGAAATGAATAATAATACATAAAAATACATAAAGAACTGTTAATTAGTTGTGTTTATATTTTTTTCAATGAAAGTCCAATACTCTCAGCTGCCAAAGGCCATGGCCAGACTCTAGACATAGGTAAATCCTTATGTCACAGTTGGTTATTGGTCTAAAAATAACATGCATCCTTGTGGTGTTTGGTAGCACACAGCGTACTGGCCTGTTCAACTGTGAAATGTGGCAGTTGGCCCAATAAGACAGTAGCCGGCCACCGTAGCATCAATAAAGCCTGGAGCTAGTTTACAACATCCGCAGAGCAGATGCTGTCTGACCCATATTCCACACACAGAATTATTCCATACATATACATCAATCGCAGTGAAAAGGGTTGGCGTACAGATAAGGAGTGTATTTCATAAGCCTTATCTGTGACCTCTTTTAATTTCCGATGTCTTTTTATACCATGTAACAGTCTGATAAGGTGTTGTCATCAGTGTTTATTCACATTTCTATGGCACCACGAGGTTATCTGGGTCACTGTACTTATGCCAGTAAACACAGATGTAGGAGGTGAACAAGAATTAGGATTATATATTTGTACATGTTTTAAGCCTTTTCAGCAAAAAAAAAGGAGAGCAGAATTTAAAAAGGATGTGTTGTTGTTCTAGCAGCTGACCACTAGATGTCACTCTCTCACACTAAAGCAGCAGGTCAGGCCTATAGAGGATTATGTCCTCAGTTTTCAGGGCTGACGTCATCAGTCCTGCAGTGGCAGACCTCCATCCCTCCATCAACTCATCTATTCTTTCATTCATCCCTCAGTGCGTGTACCAACCTGAAATATTAAGGAGCTTTGCACACGCTTCATATTTTTCTTTCCTTCTCTCCTTCCAGTTTTAAGACTCACCGTTTGTGTGTGGGTGTGGGTGTGTTAGATGCCTAAGATCAAATAACCTTAAAGTATGTGTGTGCACCACCTGTCAGGGTATTAGTCACCAAGGGGAGGATACACACAGTCATTGATGGTCAATGAGTTTCATTATTCAGCAGCAAAAAGTTCTCACGTATCTTTAGACAATAGTCTTACTGTCATAGAGTAAATGTTTAAATTTGTACCAACTTTGCCTCTTAAACGTGTTACTTACAGCGCTGGCTCCAAGAGTTTTCAGGATTTGCACACTATCCCCCAGTCCAGAGGTTTATTCACCCAAAAATATTTACCTGCTCAGCAATACAGTAGAAAAGTATAGTGAATATAGTAAGATATCAAGCACCTTAAAGGCCAGATATTTTTCTCAAGAATAGGTGGAGACCAAAACGGAGATAAAAGTGAGCGTTAGACTTATAATCGCCAGGTGGCCAGAGACACAACTCCAAGTGAATGGTAATGTAACTGCTGGTAAAGTAGAAAAGCAACTGCAAACATGTTGGACATATCAGCTTTATAATGTGATAGTCACTGTAGTGCTCACAGCGTGTTTAATTAACACAGCTAGTAACAAATCAAAATAACGTTACTTGTAGGCTGTCAACATTTTTCAAAATAATTTTATTATCGAACACTGATTTTCCATAGTTAATCACATTTTCAATCACGTTTAGAATTCCATTATTTTGCAATTCAAAACAGTTTTGAAATCGACATTAACAAGGTGAAGCAATTCTTACCAAAGTGCAATGCAAGTGCAAGTACAATGTTGACAGGTCAGTTCCCACCCATTTAGCCAGCATGGTAGCTAACTTGTTCCATTTAACTTTATCCACACTTCTGTAGTGATTCACATACTCCATGGCAATGCCATTGCTCATTGACATCAGTCTGATTAGCTGCACCTGTGTGATCAGCTCCTGGATGGGTAGCTCAAACTTTAAGTGCTTCAGTGATAGTTTAATTCCATTTGACACAAAGTGCATATTACTCTTGATTTGTCAACTGAGTCATCTGGAAAGTTTTTTTAAGTGAAAGAAGCCATTCAAAAGTGCAATGGTGTCATTATTTTCCATTACTGTGGCAGCAGAAAACAGGAAGTTGCAGTGGCGTCTTGACTGCAAGTGAGGGTGCGTTGAGGGGTCAAAGTAGCAGCGAGAGATTAACATGGTTAAAAAGATAACACATAATGTTCAGACCATAGACTCTATAAAAAAGATGGACAACATGACAGCTCCCCAGAAGTGAAGCCAAAACAACTCAGTCGCCTCCTGGTGGCTGGATGCAGTACAGGTCATAAAGCCCACGCCCAGCATGTTCACGGAAAGGACATGGGCCAAACTAAAAAGTCAAAGTACACATAGGTTCTTATCATGCTGTTGTCATTCAAGTGTTCGTTTTTCTTATAGATTTGCTTTTAATTAGAAATTCAATACTATAAAAATTGGGTTTCACGTCATGATTGGCAGCTATGTGTGCCAATTGGTGTGCTCATTATAAATGGTTCTTCTCATGATTGGTTGGATGGGTGTTTGTGCAGGACCTGGAAACTGCAGAGATCCCTACTGTGCAGACTCTGGCTCCAAATGACACCACCAGCTCAAGACGGCAGCGACCATATCCGGGGTATTTTGGCTTTAAGTCTATGGTTTGGACCTTAATTGCATTGCGATTAACATGCTAATGCCGACAGCCCTAACTGCTTCTGAACATACTGTAGTATAAACAAACATAAACACTCTTGTCTTCTGGTTTCACTGTGTTAACATGTCCATATACAGTACATTCTATATTTATGCACATGTTGTAGGCCTACTGTGTTTCAATATGCATTACAACAAGCAAAAGAGACTGGATATTAGACTTCTCCAGTGGGCCAGAGACATGAATCAAAATGAATGCTGTGAGAAAGCAACTGTTTGCTAACATGTTCAATATATAAACCTTATAACGTGATTTATGTGGATACTGTGCTCACAGCTTGCTTTTCCCAAGTGGCCAGAATTAAATAAAGACACATTTTTCATAAAAGAACAGCCAGTTGCTAACCTTACTGGCAGGCGTTAGCTTGTGAGCTAACATGTTAATGTTTGCAAGCAGCACACTGAGCTCGTAAACAGGAAAATGTAGCTCAAAATGAAAGTAAGGTCTTAATACTGTAATTATTCATGACACAGCACAGATGTTTGAAACACTAAGACGCTTCACACAGTGTCGGAGCAGCCCTCTATATCCCCAGCCATAACAGTGGGCTGTTACATAACCGATACACAGAGCTGCTCCATCAAACGACTTAATCTTTCACTATAAAATACCTCAGTGCAGTGATATATAGGTCAGTCTGTGTTTACTAGCTGTACTGTTACTGTATAGTAGAGGAGACAGATTTTAACACACTCTGCTGTCCTGTGTGTCCACCAGGCAGCATGTTTCACTGGGTCGCTCCCTCCCAGAGGACGTCTTGCTGATGATGACATACAGTTGCTGAGAGGGTTGCCTCATCCCGGATTAGTGTGGGTGTGTGTGTGCGTGTGTGAGGATGTGTGTGTTTGTGTATTCCTATACTTATGAGGACCAAACTATGTAGAAGTATGTTTTAAGTTTTAATTTTAAACATACTTTTACCATTATTTTACTGCCATTTCTTTGCAGTTGTACGTTAATGTAGGGTCATGACTTGTGCTTAAGATCACCATCGGGCACAGATAAGGATGGCTGTGACGAACGTCATCATGGCAGATACTCATGAGTGTGGTATGACAGTGTGTGTGGATGTTCCTGTTCTCTTGTCTGAACAAAAGCATTGTTAAAACCACTTCCTGTGCAGCAGCTTGCAGCTGGACTCTGACTAATAGGAGGAGAATTTGAATACACACACACACACACACACACAGCAGTTGCACTCATGGTCTCTAACACGTTGGCTCAATATGAGTGGCAGCAATGATGTCATCAAACTGGGACAGTTTTTTTTTTTCTGCCGGGCAGGGCAGACAGGCGAGATCACTGCACCACTCAGGCTGATCAGAGTGGAGGAGAGGGAGGAGGAGAAGTGTGTTTATGTAAGGGGACAAGTAAGTGAGAGAGGAGAGAAACATAAAGGGAAGAAGAGAGGAGGTGAACAGAGGAGGAGAAGGAGAAAAGAGGACGAGAGAGGACGTCAGGAACACTGCCAGCATGCAGGTCTAATATGAAAAACGATGTCTGCAGCAGCAGCGACAGGCGAGGGAGGATGGATCCAGTTCTGCATCAGAGACACTACATCACATTCCCCACAGACGCCTATCTGCACACGAGTTATGTTCACACACATATCGCTGCTGTAAATCATCTGTTGCAACGAAAGGGGTTATGTAATAGAGTTTGCCTTTAAATCTCAACGTGGCATCATTCAGCTGTAAAAATTCAGAGATTAAAACCGCACCTCATTGTTGTGCCTCGAACGCATCACAACAAAGATAAATCACGGTGACAAATCACAAGAGTTTCCTGGGGTGGTACCACAGCGTGCCTCCCTGCAGGGTGCAGGCTCATTTTTCTCAGGTGGATTGACTTGTCAACACACCTGCACTCGCTTCTGCTCACAGGCCCTGTTGAACAAGTTACATATAGTTTTTCAACATGTGTGAGCCACTAACATGGGGATCCTGACATGTCTGTAGTGAGATCATTCATCTACATTGAATGTAAGAGACAAGGTTATTGCTGAGAAGACTCTTCCACTTGGTTAAGTGCTTTGTGGCGTTAAACAGCAAGAGGGTTCTGTTTTTCCAGTGTTATGTCAGTCTTCAGGGATAATGCTGGCACTATTTTTAAACCTTTAGCCGTGCTAGCAGCATTGCTCTAGAGATGGCAAGTAGTCAGTCTCACTGGAATATCTTATCATCAAGTATAGACTGGCATATTTCGTACTGACATTCATGGTTCCCATGCTGAATGCTAATGACTTTAGTGATCCCCTGACTTTTGTACTTTTCTCTGAAATGTCTCAACAGCTATTGGATGGATTGCTATGAAGTTTGGCACAAGCATTCATGTCTCTCTCAAGATGAATTGCAAAACTTGGGTGATTTTTTAACATTTCTTCTAGTGCCGTCATCAGGTCAACATTGTCCAACGCTTTGGTTTGTGACCAATAACCTGCAAACTTAGGCCCAATCCCAATACCCCCCCTTGTCCACTACCCCTTAGCCTTTGGCCCTACCCCTAGCCCTTGGCCCTCAAAATGAAGCAACGAAAGGTAGCGGTAGAAATCTTTCCCTAGGAATTGGGACACCACTCACTACGTCACTGCGTCGGTTACGTTTTTAAACAGGAAGCTGCAAGTCATCTATATTTCCAACCAGCATCTACAATGGAGTCTCATTCATCCTACCAATCACGTTTGCCACATTCATCATGCTTCGTCTGATGAATGACAGACAACAGGGGACTTCTGCTAGCTAGCTGACCAGCTAATATTATGAGGCAGCATAGTTATACTAGCTGGTGTGTTATTGTGATGTGAAAAGTCTGACAATTTTGCAGAACAGGACAGATGAGAGACACCAGATAGCTAACAAGCAACCTGACGACGGTAACGTTAGCTATGTATGAACTTTTTTCCCCGTCTCTTGCTTGGTGGTAGCCATGATGACGTCTACCCCTCGCTGGCAAGTCAGCATCTGAAATCCCTCGCTCCGAAGGGCTAGTTTCATACCCACTAACCCTCGTTATGCCCCCTACCTTCATACAAAAATGAACTGGGACATCACTACCCTTTGCGGGAACGCGCAAATGTAGGCTAGGGCCAAGGGGTAGGGCTAAGGGGCGGGGGTATTGGGACGGCCCATAATGACCCTCTCTCAGCCTCAGCTGTACTTTGTGTGTAATGCTAATAAGCATTTATGCTAACATGCTAACATAGATGGTAATCATCATACCTGCTAGCATCAGTTGGCACAGTCATTGTGAGCATTACGTTAGCATTTAGTTCAAGCCCTTTGGTGCGTAAGTGCAGTCTCTCAGAGCCCCTGGCATGGCTAGAGACTTTCAGTTACGTTCATCCTGTTCAACAAATCTCGCTAAAAGCTAAACTAACATTTTTTTGTTCATTTCTCAATACTTACCAACTTCCCAACCCAGTCTGTGGCACTCAGCCTCCAGCAAACTTGTGCCTCCTGATGTACATCTTAAAAATGAGTCACAAACACTTAAGTACTTCATTTTCACAATTTTAGAAGATACATAAATGATTTTGCTAACTCAGACTGCTAAAGCCTCATAATAGCTTTGGCATGTGAGTTCTGGCTTTAGACCAATTTTAAAAAGACAGTTACCTAAAATGAAAAAATATATATATTTTCAGTCTTACCTTTAGTTTTATTTATAAGTCTAAATTGTTTTGGTGTGAGTTCTTGAGTGTTGCAAATATTTGCTGTAGAGATGTCTGCCTTCTCTCCAGTTTAATTAAACTAATTGGCTCTCAGCCTGTAGTGCTCAAAGCACCAAAAGCGACATTTAAACTCAACAGCAATGTCTCTTTCCACAAATCATGACCCAGTTACTCAAGATAATCCACAGACCTTGTTGTGAGCAGTTTCATGTAGGAACTATTTTTTTTCTACTGAACTACATCTGTCAACTGAATTACCACGTAAAAGGAAGAGTGCATCTACTCATGGACAAGAGGCTTGTGACAATGTGAGATGTGAATATTAACAGCTTTCTCCTCAGCTAAGCTATAAAGTTAGCTCGCTCAAAAGTTCTAGGTGAGCTAGCAGTAGATACACGCTTCCTTCTGCACAATAATTTGGTTGGTGAGTGTGGTTTGGTAGAAAGAAAATAGCCAAACCACACTTGCCAACCAAATTATTGCGCAGAAGGAAGCGTGCATCTACCGCTAGCTCACCTAGCACTTTTTTTTAGCAAGCTAACGTTATAGCTTAGTGGAAGAGGAAGCCATTAATGTTCACATCTCACACTGTTACAAGCCTGTCGTCCATGAGTAGATGCACTCTTCCTTTTGCGTGGTAATTCAGCTGGCGGGTGTAGTTCAGTAGAAAGAAAATAGTTCCTACCTGAAACTGCTCACAACAAGGTCTGTGGATTATCTTGAGTAACTGGGTCATGATTTGTGGGAAGAGACATTGCTGTTGAGTTTTTATTTTTTGGTGCTTTGAGTGCCTCAAACCGAGTGCCATCTAGTTCTATTATATTCAAGAGAAGGCAGACATCTCTATGGCCGATATCGCGAGAGTGATAAACAGCACTATAGGTAAGAGGAATCATATGTGTTTTTCATTTCAGGGTGAATTGTCCCTTTAAATATGTAAACTTAACCTTGAAGTTTGGGAAAATGAGGATAAAATGATGGGCAAAACATGTACTGGAATTGTGCAGGCATAAAAGTCTTGGGTTTGGAAACAAAAATAAACATCAGACAGCGTTAATGAATAGCTGATATGCTCACACTGAATGTGATGGCGCACACAATGTGGAATAATGATTCGTCCATCATGAAAGCAATCCAACGGAGAGAATGGGAAATGTCTGCTCACTCGCATTCTTCTGCAGATAATATGTACATTGTTATTCATATATTTATATATCTAAGTGCCGGAGTTGTTAGTTGCATGTTTGCATACACCCCTCAAGCTGTCTTCTTCTTTGCATCCTATTTTTCTTTGATGTACACTGTCGGCGCTTGCTTGCTGCAATGGCCTGATTCCCCACAGGGATCATTAATGTTTCATCTAATCTAATCGAACCCCTGCTGTCACCACAGAGCAGCCTCGCAGTCGAGACACCAGCGCAGAGCTGCAGAGCGGGATTGTAACACAAAATCCTGTTTGAAGTAAAGCAGACAACGATAAGCTCACACTCGGTCATAAGAATTAAACTGACTGTAAGGGAGGAGCGTGGAAATATGATAATATGTCAATTTACCAAGCAGCTGAACGGCTGGTGATTAAATTTGAGGCTTTAATACTGAGTGGCACACATCTGTGGCACAAAGGGTTAACAGCCACATCCACAGTTCCTGTGTGAACATCTGTGGCTGTGATGTCCTGCAGTGTAACAACCTGCTAATTCACCTGTAAATCTGTTTTATGGCTCGTTTCTCCTCTCCGTCTTTTGAAAATCTCCTTCCCTTCACATTCCAAGCTCTCTGTGAAGGAGTGAAAGAGTTAGAGACAGACAGAAAGTGAGAATGAGAGCGATCATGTGCATGGAGGAGTGTCTGCAAAGACGGAGGAGGGAGGGGTGATGTACAGAAGAAAGACAGAGGGAAGTGAAAGGGAGAGACAGAAACGGAAAGGAACACTTTGATGCATGTTTTTAAAAGGCCTGTCTGACCTGTTTGTGCTCTCACACACACCTACTGACTGATGTTGTACTGACATGTGCATGATGTCCACACGCACACACAGACCATGCATCATGTTGGTTATATGACTCTCTTCCCAACAGCACTGCATGACATGGGAACAGAAACAGCATGTGTCTGTCTCTGTCACTTCCCCTGGTGGTCAGTGGTCTCTTTATGGTCACACATACGTATGCACTCACACAACTTCCCTGTTTCTAGTCTAAGAGTAATGTATTGTTTTAGCACTAGTGTGTGTGAGTGCGTGTGTGTGTGCGCGGCAGCTAAGTCCGGTGCTAATGCGTCCAGCCAGGCAGCACTGATACAACAGTGAGAGCAGAGATAAAGCCGGCTTTGTGTCCAACTCAGGATCTCGGCCACAGAGTGGCTGAAATGGCACACAGCCATTGTCACAGGTTCACTGCGGTCATGCACGCACACACACACACACACACCCACACACACACAGAGAAAGAGAGAGAGGGCTGGTGTCACCAACACTGGCTGAAACCACAGATTATAAAAGGTGCAATTGCTACACTGTTTAACATCAGTGAATCATTGCCATATTATTTTGAGACATTGATATAATCACTGTAAACAAACACGGCCGTCCATCCTGGCTGACTGGCAGCCTCTAATGGCTTCTTTTACATTGTGTGCCACTAGAACAGATTTCACAGGAAATGTGAGGGATTGTATCATTAAACAAAACACAAAGACTGCTGTTCTTCCACTGTGAATGATGCTTAAAGATGCATTTACTGTTTGTTTTTTTTGCCACTTGAGGGCAAGCAACAAGCTGTAAATGCTGCGTTGACATCTCGTCGCCTCGTGAAGTCGATTGTGTTAGCAAACCATTGCCTATTTACACATACGACAAATACTGTATGAAGCAACATTAACACTGATTTGAAATCATGTTTCTGGCCAATATCAACACTCCTTATAGCTCAGTTTTGGTATACCATACCATAATGCTGATCTTGAGGCTTTAGAATGGGAGTCCACAAACAATCGTGGAAGGTTATTAGGGCATGTTAGTGAGGGCAAGTGTCTACGTAGCATTTTTCTTCAGCAGAAAAGCAGTGGGAGGGCACTGGGGAGCGCTTCATCCCAGCACTTCATGAAAAAGTGCTCCCAGTGCTCTTTTTAATGACATGGTATGCGTGGGTGTGTTTCTATGACAACAGTATTGACACTAACATTAGCTAGGTAGCTAACATAATGCTACCATTAACAGAGGGTTTGATACACAGTTAAGAACACGCTTACAATGCGACACTCAGTGTCTGGTCATTTTGCTCCCACATTTTTTTGTCTTTGTTGACCTGTTTACGGGTTGGGGGAGAGTTACTGACTCAAGCGAGGGAGTTCAAGTTTCTTGGGGTCTTGTTCACGAGTGAGGTTAGAATGGAGCGTGAGATGGATCGGCAGGTCGGTGCGGCTTCTGCAGTGATGCGGGCGCTGCGCCAGTCCGTCGTGGTGAAGAGGGAGCTGAGCCGCAAAGCTTTCGATTTACTAGTCCATCTACGTCCCAACCCTCACCGCTGGTCTTGAGCTCTGGGTAGTGACCGAAAGAATGAGATTGCAGATACAAGCGGTGGAAATGAGTTTCCTTCATGGGGTGGCTGGGCTCTGCCTTAGAGATAGGCTGAGGAGCTTGGACATCCGGAGGGAGCTCGGAGTAGAGCCGCTGCTCCTTCGCGTCGAGAGGGGTCAGTTGAGGTGGTTCGGGCATCTGATCAGGATGCCTCCTGGGCACGTCCCACTGGTAGGCGGCCCCGGGGCAGACCCAAAACACGCTGGAGGGATTACATATCTCGTCTGGCCTGGGAACGCCTTGGGGTCCCCCAGGAGGAGCTGGAAAGTGTTGTTGGGGAGAAGGATGTCTGGGGTGCTTCGCTCGGCCTGCTGCCCCCACGACCCGGCCCCGGATAAGAGGATGAAAATGGATGGATGGATGGATGGATGGATGTTACGTTTTTTGACTGATATATCATACAGTAGCTCATTGTCACATTAGCAGGCAGTTCTAACAGTCACAATTCCTCCATCAAAGCATCTTCTTTTTGTCTCAGACAGAACAAACAAGAATCCAAAACCAGGACCACAGCTTGAGACAGGTTGAGTGATTGATGCGCCGTCATTAAGACACACAGCTGCTCATTTTCCGAGTCATTTCTACCAGCTCTGAACTTTGACTGCCGCTGACTTGGCGTGATGCATAGTTCCTTTCAAAAGATTCAAAGCTTTGTTATTTGTTCTTGTCCCCTAAGTCCTGTCCAGCATCCCTTCGGCTGTCCGTTTCTGTAGTATCAGACAAAATCCCTTTGAAACATCGGCTGATTAATTTCACGCAACAGTGTTTTTCCACGATGTGAAACCTTCATTCAGTTGGCACTCTGTCGTTATATATCGCAATTATTTCCTTTTTCACCTAACTTTTTCTCAGTCTGACTCATATTGTGCAATGGGTGTGTGTGAATGTGTGTGTGTGTGTTTCACCTCTCCCACTTCCTGCTGCTAGCTGCAGCCTGTCCGGTGCAGAGCTGGAGCCTCCACCTGTGGAGAGAACAGGGGGGGAAGGTGACGTGCCAGGTTACAAACGCACCCAATGTCACTTTGTTCGTTCTGCTCCTCTGCACACCTCCACACAATGCGCAGTGTCCTCTGTCCTGCAAGCACCCTGTCCATTTCTACAGTTGTTTCAAACAGTGTACTAATCTAATGGCTATGCATAGTGTTGCCTCATGCCGACACCAGTTTACAAGCCTAGTTTTCTAATCCATGATAATGACTGAACGGTACAAACAGGACCATCCATTTAGACTGGCAGGCTCTAATGGCTTCTGAAGTACATTTTAAATGGTGATCACAGGCCCTTTTTAGGCTAGCTTCTGCTCCCTATAGCCTCAGCTAAACTTGTATTTTCTCTTTTATCTGTCATTCTAAAAAGCCGGACCATAATACTTAAGTTTTTTGTCACCATCTACTTCTCTACTTGATTGTTAAACTTGAGCTCCTTATCGTTTTAACAAAGATAAAATCGTATTTCTGTTGTTAGCATTGACGAACTAGCTCATTGGCCACACAGGCCTCTTTTGAGCCTATACCTAGCATACCATGCTGTCTTTGTGCTCAACTTGAGCCTTAAAATTGTAATCATTGAATTTTTTAAATTATTGTTTCTCCAAATTCAATTTTTACTTGCTGTTGCTCAAGATTCAAGCTCAAGTAGGGCAAAATTTGCTATCAATAAGACAAAAAAAATAGTGAAAAATAGCCCTTGGTAACAGCCAGTGTGTATCCATACGTAAAATAAAATGAAACTTTAACTGGACTGTAATTTTTTAAATATGTCCTGTGGACAAAAACAAGGTCTGTGTTCCTTACCAAAACAAATCGTGCATACCCCTAAATCGTGCACTGTTGACATCCATGTTTGCTTGCTAGCGGTCTTCTTCGTCACTGCTTTTGTTGGCACATTGCTACACTTGTTGGTGCATTTCTGCCACCAACAGTCAATCAGGAGAGTAGCCAGAGACCATCACATGGGTGTCGCCACTGGCCCGCCTCTTTAGGAGATGAGCAGTAGTTCCGATTCCACCCATTGCAATGGGAAAAGTGAAAGTAAGTACAGATTATGATCAATTCTTTGGTCCCATAGTCACCAAAGTAAATACTGGACCCACTTTTCACAAGGCACAAATCTTCCAAACATTCTGACATCAAAATGGCTTTTTCAGACAGACATATCAGGCAAAAAATTAACTTCTTTCTGGACATGTATCTGTCTCAGTAACCAACTCTCACAAGATCTGGTAATAGAATCTCCTCTTTCTGTGGTGCCGAACCGTCGGTCCGGTTTGACTGGAGTGCTGCTGACATATTTTTCCAGCCGGATAAACAGAAATTTAAAATGACTTATATGTGAAACCGTAAATTCAACCGTAAATTCTCCGAGAACCGTCACCTTACCGTGGTGGAGGAGTTTGAGTGCCCTAATGACCCTAGGAGCTATGCTGTCGGGGGCATTTTGCCCCTGGTAGGGTTTCCCATGGCAGATTGGTTCTGGGCGAAGGGTCAGACGAAGAACGGTTCAAAAGACCCTTCATGATGGATACAAACAAGGACACGTGTACCCAGCCTGGAGGGTTACCGGGGCCCCGCCCTGGAGCCAGGCCTGGGGTTGGGGTCCGTGGGTGAACGCCTGGTGATTGGGCCTTCGCCCATGGGGTCCCGCCGGGCCCAGCCCGAACCGGCTACATGGGCTCGTCCCCCTGCAGGCCCACCACCCGGTGGTGAGGGTAGGATGGAGCGGGAGATTGACAGGCGGATTGGGGCGGCGTCAGCAGTGATACAGGCGCTTAACCGGTCCGTTGTGGTGAAGAGGGAGCTTAGCCAGAAAGCGAGGCTCTCGATTTACCAGTCGATCTATGTTCCAACCCTCACCTATGGTCATGAGCTCTGGGTAGTGACCGAAAGAATGAGAGCGCGAGTACAAGCAGCCGAAATGAGTTTCCTCTGCAGGGTGGCTGGGCTCAGCCTTAGGGATAGGGTGAGGAGCTCAGACATCCGGGAGGGACTCGGAGTAGAGCCGCTGCTCCTCCACATCGAGAGGAGCCAGTTGAGGTGGTTCGGGCATCTGGTAAGGATGCCTTCCGGACGCCTCCCTTGGGAGGTGTTTCGGGCGTGTCCAACCGGGAGGAGACCTCGGACCCGCCCCAGAACACGCTGGAGGGACTACATCACCTGGCTGGCCTGGGAATGCCTCTGGGTTCCCGCGGAAGAGTTGACGGAAGTGGCTGGGGAGAGGACTGTCTGGGCTTCTTTGCTGAGGCTGCTGCCCCAGCGACCCGGACCCGGATAAGCGGAGGACGACGAGTACGAGTACGAGTAAATTCAAAGTTAAAACTGAAATAAAACTCAAGTTTCTTTGTCTAATAATACTATTATTGTTATTATTAAGCTATTTTTGGAGGGGGGTATATAGGGTTTTGAATTTGCGTCATCCATCCACACGACATTTACAACACTTCCTAACGAGTTCGGGGATAAGCAGGAGAGGAGACTACACCCACTAAGGAGACCGATAGGTATACCTTTTAATACCACTGTTGCAGATTGTAATGCTTTACCTTTTGTCATAGAGCATCTTTGGAATAGTGTGAACAGCGCTCCTTAAAAACGAAACAAGGTTCCACTGTTAAAAATATTGCTCTACAGCACTACTAGTGGTCAGAAACTCCAGAGGGCACCTTTAAGTAATTTTCTAAGTTCTTCTAGTTCTGTTTTAATGTTAAATATGGGCTGTAGAGCACTTAAACTGATTTTATAACATCCCATCTTGTATCTTGAAATGAAACGAGGCCAAAAGAGGCTGGAAATCTTCTCAAGTGTTTACTGAAAATACAGTTAACATCTAAATTGAGGTCAAACACATTTACCAATGGTAAACCCCAAGTGCCCTACAGCAGCTTGCTAATATAGCAATGTTTACACATGAAGCGAGACAGGTGTACTGATGGTGGGCCATCTGTGAGGCAGTTATGTCCACACCACCCAGTGACCCAGAAAACAATGTCCTGCTTTTGTGTGAAGGATAGATAAATTGAACAGAGCAGTTATCGCTCCACAACAGCATACTAACAGTTGACACGTTGATGATAGAGGCTGCGTTTTCTCATCCTCTTTTAATGCAAGTAGATTCAGTCATGTAATCTGATGAATTAAAATGTAGATAGATGGTGGCAGTTCTTCCCAGCAAAGTGCTGACTTCAGAATATGTTGTGTTTTGTTTAAATCAGTAGTTTACTGGAAGTAAATAGAAGAACTGAGTACTTAACATTAGCAATTAAACAATTCAAAGATGTTTTTTGGGAAAACTATGAAGGGAAATAAGTCAGAATCAAGCAACAATGGCCTTTGGACCCCATCTACTGCCTTCATATCACACTGGGCCATGCTGTGCTGCTCTTGGACGAACCCTGTGTTTATTACTATTCCTGTTCCCACATAGTTCGCTGCACCGCATCACCCGATGCCAAGCTGTCGGCATTTGCTGGACCTCACTGTCGCAGCTCAAAGATTGGCAAAGCAGTGCACACAATCAGCAAAAGGAATCTGCTTTATTTCCTGTAGAGGAGGAAGGAGCCAGGAGGTGAGCCGAGGACATCGAGAACTCTGTGACCCGTCTTTTATCACCACCACCACGACCACTGCCGCCATTACCACTGGCATGTGTGGTGTGTGTGAGTGTGGTGCGTGTGGACAGCTGGCGTTTGTTTGTGTTTACATCTGAAGAGAAGTGAATTCAGGGAGGCGAAGATAGCAATGGCCGCAGAGCCGAACTCTCTCTTTCAAAAGCTTTTCTGTCTCTTCTCTGTTTCGGCTTTCATCTCTGGCCCCTCTCACTCCAAAACATCAGACAGACTTCTTAGTTCTCAGACAGAGAGAGAGAGAGAGAGAGAGAGAGAGAGAGAGAGAGAGAGAGAGAGGGGGGCACGGAAAAAGACAGAGGTTTGTTCAACATGACTTTGTAGTCTGGCTGGGTGACTGTATTAAATCCGCCTGGCTGAGAGGTAGCCAAGCGTGAGATTATGATGCATCCATCTTCCCACTGTCATTATTTAACACACTGCTCTGGTGTCTCTACTTCTCACACACACACCAATGCTCTGACTTTATGTCTACAATATGACTAAAATGTCATATTCAATCAACGCGTAAGCCGATATACTCACGCTACAGTAAACCATGCCGCTTAGGTTGACATACAATATTTATTTAGGTTCACAAAAATGATAAGTTAATTATCAGGTAGTCCACAAATATTGTGGGAATGGTCTCATACAGTCATACAAGTGGGGAAACATACATGAGAAACCATTTAGGAACAGGCCCACCCAGAAATGCTCTGATTTAACCAAATAAAGTATGAAGCATGGAAAAAGGATGAACTCAAACATTAGTCTAAATAATAAAAAAGGAAGTTGCTTATTTATTCATTATTATATCCATAATTTCCCCATTTTTTTTTGCTTTTAAAAAAAGACCGGCTATTCAAAATATCTCTTCTCACTTTTCTTGTATCGAATGAAAAATAATTCAAACAGGACAAACTAAAAAAGGGGCAGACCCTGTATTTAAAATATTGCCGTATATCAGGGTCATCCCTGAACTGTCCCTCAGCAGTATCAATGGACCAGGGACCGGTCAAAACTAGAGACCTAAATGTTGTAAAAACCCCTCTGGAGGACAGTATCTGAGGGTGTGTATAGATTATATATATGAAAGTAGTCTGTAGTGTCCCCAAATAGCCTGCAATGGGCTTCCCGAAGCTGCCCCACACCCATTGTCTTCTCTTAGTTTCTCATATCCGACAAAACACGTAGTCTAATTTTATTTTTACAGTGAGACACTGCTGATTTGTTGAGAAACGCACATCTGTTGCATCTCTATTCGATCTGGGAATGAGACCCACCATCCCGCCCTCGTCTCCAACTCAACCCCCTCCCATAAACATGTCTCAACCTCATGTATGTTTGCTACAAAAGATGTTACACGTTATGAACACATCATGCAAAGTGGCAATTCTGTTTACAAAGATGGAGTAGTCGTGTTTTTTTCCTCTCTTTTAAATCTGTAGCCGTTTTAGCTGCGTTTGATTCTTTCCCAAAACAAAAAACTGAAGTCCCACCCATATTCAAAACCTCCTCCCTTAACCTTTCAACAAAAAACAGAACAATTAGCATTATAAACGATATTATATTAAACCATGATTTCTCATTTTTCTTGTAATAACCCAAATCTCTAGGAAAAAGAAAGTATACAGTGGACAGCTGTAGTCTGAGTCCAGGTTTAAAACTATGTCAGGAAAAGCCATTGCAGCAAGGATCAGTTAGCATAAACCAGAGTGGCTGCTGCCTTTAAGAAAAAACCTTTAAAAACGTGTCCTGTGGCGGCAACGGTTGGTTTAAGAAGAATCCCTGATTGGCTGAAAGAAGTCAGGTGACCACCAGGTGAGGTAAGAAAAGTCCCACCTTTGACGATGGGGATGACAGTATGGAGGTGTTTTCCTCTAAACGCTAATATGTGTGTGTGTGTGTATTTGTGTATGTGTGTATTTGTGTATGTGTGTGTGTATACATTTTTGATTAAAAACTGACCACCCGCTCACATGCGTACACACTCACACTCAAGTGCGTGTTGATTTTTGAGTCAATCTCAAAACACTGCATTGCAAGTTCCTCTCTCCTCATGCAGCACAGACAGTTGCAGAAACACAGAACACCAGTGGTGAAAAAACACTGGCTAAAAAGATGGAAAAAAAAGAAACTAAACAAAAAATAAACAGAAAATTAAGTTTGCTGCCTTGAATGTCCTTGAACATCACATAGAATCCTTGGGCGTGACAATTTTTTAAAAATTTCTGTTTTTTTAGTTCAATAATATTTCTTTTATCTATGCATTTACTTAGGAAAAACTAACAAAGATTTCAGTTGCTCTCCTCTCTTATTACTATGTGTGTGCGTATCTTTTTTTTTTCTATTTTTGTATTGACGTTTGCATTGGTTTTTCTCCTTAAATTGTCCAGTTTTTCTTGGTTTGCGTAGTTTCCATCTCTTTTCGCATCCATACGTCTTTTGGGAAAAAGAAAAACCCATTTCTACCCATTATCATCTCCCACCCCTCCCCGCATTCAGCAACCCCCCCGTTCCCCTCCCTCCCTGGGGTGGGAAAGGGGGGGGCGTTTCAGTCCCATGCTGCCCTTCATCTCTCAGCCTCCATCGCTACACTAGCCTTCTGCTCAGCGCCTGCGTGAGGGTTCACGCCCGTGGGCCAGGCGGGGCAGGGCTGCGTGGGGGGCTGCCCCTGAGTCCAGAGTCCCTGTGGAGGTTGCGGCACATTAGGTACGTTTGGTGAGAACCCCCAGTTGCCGACCTGGGGGGGCGGGGGGGAGGTGGCCATGGAGGCGGCCATGGGACTGCCGCCGCTGCCGCTGTTGAAGCTCTCGGACGCCTTCAGCCTGGAGAACATGGTTAACGCGTCCGGGAAGTTGGGGGGCGTCGCTGGTGTGTTGGCTGGGGTGCACATCTGGGGATGAAGAGGGAAAGACTTTTTTTTAAACACACATTTTTTAAACATGCCTAGTCCACTTCTACTTCAATTACCAGCTTTGATACAAGGAGTAAAGAAATCAATTTTGATTATCAATGATTTATCAAAATTCATTTTCCCTTAAAAAATACCCAAAATTCACTGGTTTCTGCTTCTTAAATGTAAAACCTGGCTAGTTGCCTTTGTCATTTATGATAGTAGCTGCTCTTTTAGCCGTGGGTTATTTTGTACTTTGAGGATAACAGCAAAATGCAACCTGTCTCGTAGCTGCACCACATTCTGTTTTATTTAGACTGTTACCAGTGGATACAGTGGCATGTTTTTGTTTTCTATAAAGATATCTTCCGGTATAACTGTTGGTTATCACTGTAAATAATGAGGCTACAAAGACACAACAGAGTGACACAGAAACCTGCTTGATCAAACTCTGATACTGCTGTAGTGGAAAAAACATGTTCTGATTAAACTGAGGCAGTCATCTTCAAGAAAATGGGCTCACTAAAAATAGTGTTACAGTAATATGGTTTTAAGTGTATGCCAATTTCAAGGTCGCATAGAATTCACAGGAAATGGCTGAATTTGCATAAACTGTTGCGATCACAACACTAACTGATCACTTCTGCAATGTACAAAATGGAGTACAGCACACGAGGCAGTTTCAACTGTTTAAAGGCGGACATCACTTTAAAGGAAGCAAACTGTTTTGTATATCTGAGGGAGAATTTAGGGGAATCCCATGCACTCTCTGCTCCCCCAGAGGGTCCTCATGATGACATTACAGTACTTTGTTTACATCCACTTCCTGTTCCAACTATAATACGCCGTCCAATTTGATCTAGCAGGCTACATGAACTTTATCAGCTAATCTTGCTTTCTAGACACACAAGCAAAAACCACATGTGGACACACACCATGTCTCCTTGGCTTTAATATATCCCCTGTGCTCTAACCTGTTCCGACCCTGCTTTGTGCCAGCGCTGTTATTGTTCTGCTGCCAGGAGTTCCTTTAGTGGCCCACCCCGAGCACACACCATACACGCCTGTGCCAAAAACAACACTCGACGTACCACCGTGCAGCTAACAGCCCATGTGAACAACATGTTTGGCTGCTCAGAAATAGTAAGCCTTCATCATCGTCACCCTTCTCATACACTGCTCCATGGCCTGCTTCCTCTTCGGCGTCCCCCGTCCGTTTGTGACCAGGAAAACAACAACCTGCTGTATTCCATAGGGAAGCAGAGGTGGAGCCATGTTTTTAGCCTGGAGGCTTGTCATCTAAAAATAAGAGCCTGAGCTGAGAGGCCAACAGGGCAGGCATCTACACGACAAAATAACCCTAAATCACCAGGACACAACAATGGAAGAAAACAGCTTGGCAACTCAAAGGATTGTAAAATGCCTACCTTACACTAGCCGACATGGTAACAACTTTTAAAAGACTAAAGTCTGACAGATTTAAAAACAATGTGAGTTTTTAGTCTGAGACTTTAAGACTTTGCCAAGACTGGGGTTCTTGCAGGGTCACGGTTTGAAAGACTACAGCAATGTTCCTTTTGAGTTTATTTCCTATCCTGCTCCAGGTGGAAAAAATTATACTAAACTCCCTTCACGAAATATGACATATTAACAATTCCTCCTGTTTTAGCAAAACCACTTAACTCTAGAAACACGATAAAACGTGTCATACTTTGAGAGCATTCGTGTCAGTTCTGCATCAATATCTGCGTGGAGATCATGGGAATGAGAGGTGAACTGTTTCAAAGATTAAGATTTCTCACTAAAATAAGTGCCGACTGGTGGATCAGACACACGCCGAATTGAACATGGACTAAAGAGGACTCCACGACTCCACCAGTTCTCAGAGAAATAAGACTTGTCCATGTTCTTGCACCTCTCCAGAGTCCCCTCCATGTTTACTGCCTGGTCTGTTGCTTCCTTTTTGGTGCTGGAGAGAGTGCACCTATTGGCTGTTGAGAATCTCATCATTGAACTTCAGTATTTGCACGAGCCAAGACTAAAAACTTATGAAAACATTAAACATGTTTGATTTTTATTGGAACATTAAGATGAGAAAAGGACAGCTCAAACTGGCCACCTCACATCAAACAATCAACTGAGTAAAACCCAGTGAAATCGCTTGACACGTTGTTTGGTGGAAGGCCGACATAAGATGAAATGTATTTCTGATTCAATTACAACTGGCATTGAAATTAAATCAGCTTTGTTAACCATCTATTGTGCAGTTTGTACATTCAAACCTACAAGCTGTTACTTTGTAAACCACTGCCTTGTACAGTGATCGTGCCCTTTAATTCTCCCCTGAGCATCTTCAAAGTTAATTTTCTTCCCACACTGCAACACTGTCCAGATAACATTTTCCATTTTCTCCAGATTTAGATTAAATGCTAGGTTGTTTGCTTAAGGGGGTCATTTTCAGGAATTGGGAGTCATCAGCTCCATGAATCAACTATTGGGAACAGCAGCTGCAGTCACACATGATGAGCACTGGAAAAAAAATGTTAACATGCTGAAGAGGGAAAAAAGCTGGAGAACAACATTCCCTTTACTGACAACCAGAACTCAGGCTGACCTGTGGTATCTAATCTACCCTTGGCTCCGACACCCAGGATGCTCAGATTGTGACACGCAGCCTTAGCGCGCAAGCAGCCTTCAGAAAAACAACAGCGGGACAGGAACACCATTCCTCCCTTGGGGGTGTAATCGGACCACTTTGCCCCCTAAAACTGCTGCGGCTTGCAGGTTAGTCCTGCGACTGTACAGCACGAGGCCGGGCTGGGCCGAGCCGGGCCGAGTTTAGAGGTTCTCAGAGTGGCACGCTGTTATGAAAGGTGAGTGTATCCACTGTGCACTCTGACAGGAAACGCTGGCTCATGTCTCTGAAGCTGTTTCCTGCGGTAAAGGGATACCCTGGAATGCTGAAGTGACCTCCACGATCCTTCCTGTTCTTGGTGGGGGGAAGCTACTGGTTGTATTTCTTGGACCTTGTGATCAGTTAAGAGTCTGTGTGACTGGTACACAGGTAGAAAACAATAAATGAGGCCTCCGTGCTTACTGGCCAGGAATTTAATCCGCTGACACATGACCTTTCAGGTTGTCCAGTCAGACCTTTACATCTAACATACTACCATATAAACTCAAACACAGATGAGCAGGTATAAATATACATCTCAGCTTTTGCTCTATATTTAACAGCAGACAAAAACAGGAAAGACTGAAGAGGAAGGCTGACGACAAAACCAACCTCAAACACCGTGTTCTGCGTCTCACAACAGCCCACCTCACACTCCCCACTCATTAAATAACACAACACACCTCTCGAGTGTCGGCACGTGAGAGTGTGTGTGCCTGTCTTTGCAGGGGACCTTGGACAGAGTAAAAGACGCAGACGGCATCGACCCACAGGGAAGAGGATCTGGTCCAAAGACACAGCAGCTGTCTTCTCAGCCGGGCTGTCTGAGTTTGGATCTGTGTGCTTATCGGACTCTTTGCCACTGATGAAAACTTCAGCTGACCCCAGGCCTGTCAGCATGTATTCAATAATCATATTGCACATGCGTACAAAGAAACACCATATCTTTTAATTTCTAAACAAATGAGACTCTAATAAGGGATATGCAATTCATCTGCTGTTATTACAAATCACAAGTGTCATGTTTCAGTATTCAAGCACACACAGCACCAGAGGTAAAAACTCCACTTTCCTACACAGAGATTAAAGCCGTTGCTCTGGTGCAGCATACTGAGGAAGCAGGTTACTGTGTGTTTTGCCTTTGTGCGTATTAAGCAGCCTAGTAGCAGATTAACTCTCGCTGCGCTGAGGCAATGACAGAGAAACACTGCACGAGTGGCTGAGGCCGGTGTGTGCAGACTGAGGCTCAAATCCAATTGGCTGCTGGACAACTGACAGGCACGCAAGCTGCAACGTCAAGGTTAATATTTCAGGTGAGAAAATCACTACCTGTGTGCACTGTACATACACACACATATTAATGTTAGGGGTATCTACACAGGCTTTTGCAGTTGCGTCACAGACACGCACACACACACGCACGCGCGAACACACACACACACACAGGCAATGCGGGATGTGAACCACGTGTTCGCCGGGAGATATGTGTAGCTCAGTTATGGAATGAGTTACCTGATATGTAAGGAGAGAGGAAGGAGGAAGGATATTTATTTGGTCTAAACTACTTGCTGGATGTTGGTCAAAAGACATGCATACTGTGGGTTCAGTGAGGTGGTTTCTAAAAGTAAAAATACCAACTTTTGTCTTTTAAGGTGATTTGTGTTTGCTATGGGCTACATGAATACTACACATTTAGGATGATAACAGTAATGTGGTATGCAGTTTAGATCTGTTATTTTACCACATAAAGGGACAGTACACACCAAAATCAAAAATATTAATAAAAATCAAAAATATTTTTCCTCTTACCTGCAATGCTGTTTATCGGTCTAAATTGTTTTGGCGCAAGTTTCTAATATAATGGCACTAGATGGCACTGGCCTGTGGTGCTCAAAGTGGCTATGGATACATTTGAAAAACTAAACAGCAATGTCTCTTTCCAGATATCATGACCGGGTTGCTCAGAATAGTCCACAGACCTTGTTGTGAACAGTTTCATATAAGAACTATTTTCTGTCTAACAAATTATACCCACCAACTGTATCACTGTGCAGAAGGAAGTGTGCATCTACTCATGGTCAAGAAGCTCTTGCTTGTCACAGCGCAAGACGTAAACATTAATGGTGTCCTATACAGCTGACCTGTAATGTTAGCTAGCAGTAGATGCACACTTCCTTCTCTGTGGTGATTTGGTCTTGGCAGGTGTAGTTCAGTAGAAAGACTAGAAAAGCACTTGGAGAGCGCAGACCTCCGCAAAGCAGCTCGGATTTCCCACCATTTTATTATTATTATTATTATTGTTGTTTTTATTATTATTATTATTATTGTCCACTTCGCTTCAATCGATCACCACCAAAATTTTATCATCTGTTCCTTGTCCCATTATCAACCTTTCCTGAAAATTTCATCAAAATCCGTTTAGAACTTTTTGAGTTATTTTGCAGACAAACAAACAGACCAACGCCAAAACTTGGCAGAGGTAAAAACAGTCCCCACATGAAACTGCTAACAAGGCCTGTGGATTAGTTAGTAGTTAGAGTAGTTCCATTATATTGGAGAGAAGGCAGACATCTCTACAGCTGATATCTCCAACACTTTGCAACTTAGGTCCCGTTTATACAATGATTTCAACTGAAAACAGTAAACTTTAGTTGCGTTTTGGTCGATTTTGGGTGCCTGAAAACGCAACGTTTTGAAAATGGGCTCCAGAGTGCAATTTTTTGGAAATGGCACTGTCTCTGTTGTCATATAAACTTGCAATATGCAGTTCCTCTGAAAACGGAGACTTTTCGCACATGCACATTACGCTTCCCGTCACTTGGCATGCGCGTGAAAGTCGACCATCACAACAACAATGGCGGACTCCCGAGCTCTGCTTGTGCTGCTCACGCTATTGAATTTATCAATGCTCCTCCATCATAGTGTAGATTTACTGTAGCAACTCCACCTCGTCGTCTGTCCAGACAAACGTTTGTGCAGTTGCCATTTTGTTTGCCATTTTGCGTTTTTGGTCATTTTTGCCGATCCGTGTGCACGGCGATTGTTATCAAAGCGTTGTCATCTAAACACGGAACTTCTTTCAAAACGAAAATGAGAAACGATTCTGTTTTCAGTGGATCGTTTTCGTGTAAACATGGCCTTACAACAAAACAATCTAGACTGACAAATAGCACATGAGAGGGAAACTATGAACTGCCCCTTTCATGTTAAACCAGGACAGAATGTCAGTCTGGAAGCAGAAAGGGTGATTTGCTCCATGTGGTGTTGAAATAGAAAAATGACTTTTTCTACTTTTTTTTCTGGGAACTAAGTAATACTGTGTTTAGTAAGACACAAAACAGAAACTGATTTTATAAATATGGCGACACACAATGACTGTTGGCTGTTCACATATAAAAAAAGTAGCCAGTTACTTAGAAAATATCTAATAGATGATAGATGGTGAGGATAAACTTAAACACTGTAGCATTTCTTCTCATCTTCAGCTACTCCGTGTACACTATATTTGAACATTTTCCCCGAAAAATACGTGTGGAAAAAAAGTGGATGAACTGTTACTGGTATCTGATGCATGCATCTGCTATATAGCAGTGTCTTGTAATCTCATATGGGAGGCCAAAATATTTGGTGTTGCACTGAAATAAAACCCTATAAAACTGCACAAGCAGCAACTATGTCTGGCTCCATCATGAACTGGGAGTGCAAATTTACTCTACTGGCTTTAAACATACAGTGAAAAGTAAAACCAAGCAGTATACATAGCTGTTTATTCTGTGGGTGCATCTAAGTTCAATCAGAGATAATGTGAGAGGTCTTGTAAGGTAAACTCATTTTCAAAATTGAGGTTACTGTGACACATTTAATTGTCTCTACTATGAGTTGTAATTTGAGAAGAGTCAGCTCGGTTAACCAAAACAAATGGCTGTCTGTAGGCTTTGTTAGCTAGTTAACAATCCAGCAGGATCGTGTAGGGGAAAAAAAGATGAAAAAAAAAAAGATCAACTCCCACTCAGAACAGCACAGAAATTTACTGCCATGTTGTTCCTGTTGAGAAAACCAAAACTGTATGTTCAGAAACACAAGCAGATGTTAAAAGCTGTTGTTACTGCGAACCTTCAATATTACAGACTGTGTGTGTGTGTGTGTGTGTTTAAGTGCATGCAGAGGAACATAGAGCAGAAAGTGTGTTACAGCAGGGAGGTCTCGCCATTTATTCAAGATATACAGATGGAGAGGCAGGGGGAATAACAGACAGCCAGAGCGAGTTTGTGTTCAAAACAGAGCCAACAGAGAGGGGTTGCCATGGCGACTGTTGTTATGAGGAAGCAGCACAGATCTCCTGTTGACGGGACGGGGCTGAGGCACGACTGGCTCTGTGGTCACAGCGGCCCGGCCCTCTCTTCAAGCCTGTTTGCCGAGCCCAGCATGAAGAACGCGAGGTTGATGGGCAGCGACCACTCTAAACATGCCTGGCCTGGGCTGCGGCGAGGCTCCACAAACCTTAAACACTCCTCCGTTTGTGTACGTGTGCGTGTGTGTGTGTGTTTGTCCACAAACACAGATGAGCTGGAGTTCTTTCCAGTCTAACCAACCGCATTCCTCAGAAATATCGAGTGTGTGTATGTGCCAGGCTGAGAAGAGAAGCTCTCTATCCTCTCGCATGCTTGCGCAGAGGGTCCAGTTACGTCTCGTGACCCCAACTGACCTCCTCATGTAATGTTTACCTCGGTGCTCTCTACCCTCCACCACACACTCACATCCTTATTCGTCTCACTTCAGTCTCTCTGGATGTTTCCGTCCAGCTGTCACAAGAATTTTAAGCCAAATTTTGCACCAAAGGAAATGTGATCTGCTTGTTTCCATTAACTTGGTTGAAGCAAATAAACAGACTTCCTTATTTAGCAAAAATGTTAAATCCAAGTAAAACTGAGCAAGATATTGTTGTCAAGCTCCAGCTAATGCTGGACATTTTTATGTTATTGTTATGATTTATTAATATTTCACAATGTCAAAAGCTAAATCTAATCAAACCCTACATCAATACCTAATTTGTTTCTTAGCTTAACTTGGTTTTTTTTGCCCAAATTAGGCATATTTGATCTGATATTGCTGTAAATATCCAAGATTCTTAAAGACAACTTACGATGGGAACCAACCGTCTTTTTCTCCTGCGTTCCCTCTGCTGTTAACATTAGTATGAACCTATAACGTGTCTGTTTTCTCTCCCTTCTCTATCTTTCTCTCACTTCCCACTCCCCGTCTTCCTCTCCCTCCAGCCTGTGGCTTCACACACTGTAAGTCAGCACTTGCTGCAAACTGTGCTGAGAGATCTGTGAGACACGAGAATCACAGTGAAGCACGCAGACCTTAACTTAATGTTCAGTACGGTGTATAGTATCTGAACAAACTGTCACCAGGACAGGCTGCTTTGTAGCTGAAAGAATACTCTACCATAAATGTGACGACATGCAAAATGACACTCATCTTACACCGAAAACAAATACAGGTATGTATGTATCAATTTGTCGACTTGTTATGAGCTAATTCCTGTCCTTTTCAAGATAATAAAATTACGAAATTGCACATCTTCAGGGTGTCTACAGGTATCAGAAACATTTTAAAGACCTTTTCAAGATCATTTTTAATCAAATTCAAGACTGATTTTTTGACAAATCATTGCTTCCTTATTCAAGCATTGCAGCTAAGTACAAAGGTTAAGTAGTTTATATTTGGTCCCATGCAAAGGTAGGTTTTATGTAGGAATATGGTTATTAGAGTGAGTTAGATTAATCTACATTTTGGCCAAAGGTAAATGCAAGTGTAAAGCAAACACACAGTTCTCATTCTGACAAACAGAAATTAAACAAAAATGCTAAAAATAAGACTTTTTAAGGACCTGTGACACTCTGATCTGGAGTTCGGGTATTCAAAATAACACATTCTGACTTTAAGAAAATGTTTCTTCACTACAGCAAGTCTGTCAGGCTGTAGAGCTGGGTTGAAAAAAATCGATTTAATCGATTTGAATTGATTTTCCTTTAAATGGCACAAAATCGATTCATTAATTAAAAAAATCAATCTTTTACTATAACTATTTTCCTCCGTGGACGTGTTGTACAGCCGGTAGCAGACTGCAGCAGCCTGCAGTACTATCAACCAAGGTAGTCTCGCGAGATCAGCATTTAGCACCTGAGGTCATGGCGAGAGATGTCGCAAGACGGCCGGACACAGAATGAAAACAGAGCAGTTAACAATGGTGGGAGCGCGTCCACTGAAGGCATGGGTCTATGGTGCATTTTTCTCACTCGCATTTTCCCCTAAAAATATAACGCTAATAATGTACGCATGTTTATTAAATGCACATTAGTTTCACAGAAAAGATTAACTGTAGCCTCAGTTTGTACCTCATACAGATCTGCTGGTAAAGTTAACTTAGCGTTAGCAAGCGTGATAAAAGACGGCAGAGAGGCGACATTGTGCAAATAAACCAAAGATTTATTAATTTTCTGTAGCAGTAAACACATGGGCCGATAACAAATGTGTTAACTAAGTTAACTATTCTAAAGCTTTACAAGCTATTCAGGGCTGCCAACGATAACATTAACATGACAAACAGCAAGGCTAAGGTACTGATGCTACTCAGACACACACACATACCGGACAGCCCCTCAGTCCTTAGCTGCTAACGTTAGCTCATGTACAACACAGAAGCTACCACACAGAAACTTTTACAAAGGGTCATAGTGTGCTTCTAGTGACTGTCAAATCGCAAGCGAAGTTGTTCACACTGCGGACAGGGAGAGCAGCGCGCCTGCTATCATGGGACAAAGATCCTCTGAGAAGAAAGACAGTTCACTCTGCTCTGGCGCCAGGAACAAACTGGGAGGCAAAGATCCTCTCTAAGGAAGAGCGCTCACTTTGCTGCAGGGTTCACCTACGTATATTGTTGCTCTTCTGATAGAGTCAATGTGTGCATCACAACCACTGTAGTGTATTGAACAAAAGCTTTATAAGACGGTTACAGACAACAAACGTGTGGATGTCCTTTGTTTACATTTTTGTAGCCACTTTAAATTGTCTGCCTTGTGATTAGATTTAATTTAAAATATTTATTTTGTATGTGTTGGTCAGGTAATGTTAAATAAAAGCACATAATGACTAATGTACTGCTTTGGGGTCAATTCTTAATGTAAACAGTATTTTTTAATAGTAATGCACCAGGTCAGAGGGTTCCTTGTTAAATATACTTTGTTAGCTCTCAGAAAATATCTTAATATCCAAGCAAATTTTGTATCATAATTGAAATATAATTGACTGAATCGATATTGAACTGAATTGAATTGAATTGAATCGAATCGAATCGTGAATCGGATTGAACTGAGTCCTTGAAAATCGAATCGAATCAATCTGGAAAATCTGAATCGATACCCAGCCCTATCAGGCTGTAAAATAACACATGTTGTACAACTGCAAAAACAAGACAGGGAGTCTGCAGTGATGGTTTGGCTCCTGTGTCTGAGCCACCATGTTGTCATCTGGTGAACCCCAAAGCAATGTATTGTTTGAGGAATTCAGTATTTTGTTTGCTGTTTATATAATCTATGCAAGTGTCCTTCCCATTATTAGGGACAAATGTGTAGGATAACCTGGAGTCACAGCTCCACATTGTGTTGTGCATTTAACACAGCATTCCTCTCCTTGGCTGCAAAACAACAGGCCACATCATAACCCTAAACTCTGGGAGAAATTTAACTCATTGCTGATGAGTCTTCCTGCTTGTCTTCCAGCAGTGTTACTGGAACTGACCTCATAACACTGGGCAAAGTCAAAAAGGCACTTAATCCAACTGTTCCACTGAACCCGTGATACAGCACATAAGACTATGAATGAGCAGCTCAGGGGTGTAAAGCTGCACAACACTGAAAAAGAACATGAAGGCATAAGTATTCTGGTTGAGAAAAAAAGACAATGGACACGAGGCACAAACTGCACCTCTTTAAGCCGGTGTTAAGTACTGGATGTGTGGGAGGATGCTTGGGTTTCACCAGCATCAGGTCTGGACTAGTCTTGGATGCACTCACGTCATGCATGTTTATATGCATTCAGAAATATTCACCCCCTTTGTTTGGTTTGTTTGGGCATGTGAGAACAATGCCATTCAAACCCTGCAACACTGACAATGCAGGTCTCTGTCCACTTTCAAGAGTGCTGCCATCAAGTATGTGAGACTGGCATGAATCCCACGAAACAATGTTTTATGGGCAAAAGAGGATGAATGTTGACTGAGCCAAGAATTACGAGACAAATGGAGGCTAAACTCAGCCTCCTGTTGATATGAAATGCCTCCTCAATGTATCAAATTACTGGCAGGGAGCACAGACAAGTCCGTCATGTTTAGCTTGGATTACGGGAACTGGAATTAAATGTTTTGTCAACACGCTTCCAAAATATGTAACCTCAACAGATGACAGTTTACCAAGTCTCTGTCCAATAAACAAGCAACTTTTGAGTCTGTGTGGCATTCAATTACTGGCATTCGGGGCCTGATATACTTGTAATTTGGCAGTGAACATTTTAATAAACAACAAACAAAGATGCAACGAAATCAACTTTTCCATTTATGGATCGCTCAAAAGACACACTGTAGATGTGACTGCAGTCTAATGCTACCGCTCCTGTACTGTCATTAATGTAATGGTAAGGCTGATTCTGACTGAAGCCTTGTGAGGACTGTGGAAACGAGGACTAGGAGGAGAAAGGAGTAAAAACAGTGAAAGAAATGGGTGAAACCGACAGAAATGCAGATGGGAAAGTGAAGGGGATACGGGCCAAACAGGAGCCAGAGGGAAAGATGGAATAAAGGAGAGAAGGCCGGATGAATAAACCATTGCTGAATTAACTGTTCATGATTCTGCCTGCCTGTTAAATGTTTAAGTAGGGAGCGGTCTTATGGTGTGTATGTGTAGCCTAGCACTGCCTTTTTGTTTGGCAGCAGCAGCTCTGCAGTCGGATCCTGATGCAACCGTGACCTACACACAAGTATGGCAGCTATGCTAACCGTAACAAGGATAATGAGAGATTAATAAATGCTTGGATATTAATAATAACAGATGACCTAAATGTGCATTTGTATGCCTGAAAAAATACAGATAAATATTTGGATGTTATTAATGATACTTGAAATTGAATTTGAGACTCATCAGACACCAAAAAAAGGCCTGACAGGTTAACAATGAGTTTAAAACTCACTACAAAGCTCTGTAAATGTGACAGGAGCTGCAGATTCAGGTGACTTCCTTTTATCAAAACATCAATTACAGCTGCTTGAAAGCCTTGAACTTTAACAACTTATTTAAAAAACTTCAAATTCACTGTTTCAATAAAAGATCTGACCATTTGCTATAAAGTGAGTATTAAATGTTCTCACCCATAGGTCTGGGTGATACGGAGAAAACCAAATATCACACTATTTTTGACCAAATACGTCAATATCAATATTGTGACGATACTGTGGTTGACTAAGTTCAGAAAATTGCATCACATTACTGTAGTGCAACCTTCAAATCCAGGAAACACTTATGATATTACAACATCCAAAATCTAACACAATATCTTGTCTCATATCAGGATATCGATACTATATCAATACATTTCCCAGCTATACTTACGAAACCACTGATAAAACACAATTAAAACAAACCACTGCTGACTTAACACATTGACAAATTGATAACACGTTTCCAAATTCAACAAATACTTCTACGTATTTCAGACCCTGTGCTGGACTTCAGGTGCTGATTGTAAGGAGGGAAAACACTAAACAACATCACCTTCGTCCATCTGTTAGCCAAAATCTTCTCCATGCTATGCATTAAAACTGACACTCTTTACACATGTATCAGTAGTAGTGGAGGTAAACACTAGTAAACGTCACCACTCAACAACAACAACATCAAACTAAAACCAGACAAGCAACTTCGTGTGTGTTTTTATTATCCCATCACATAGCTCACCAACAGGAGGTGACAGTCAGGTTTGTAAGGGAGTGGCTGGATGTGAGAACTAAATGTTTCCCTCTTGAACTAAAAAAAAGGAGGCTGACAGGTGCTACTGAATGTTTCAAGAGGCCGTCCACCCCCTCCTCTCTTCACCCAGCATCCAGCAGCTGAGCCCTAACACTGTATCTCTCTATGTTTGAGTTAATATACACACACACAGGGACGTGGTTGGATTTACGCTCACGAGGGACTCAGTTGATCATTAGCCAAGCTGCACTCTGTTTTCATGCATATTATCACACTGGATAATATAGGAAGAAGAGTGAAAGCCAAACAGAGGAGCAATGAGAGAAAAAGAGCAGAAACAGAAAGAAAAAGAAAGCAGCAACCAACAGAAGATAGGAGAACTGGGACTGAGCGGAGCGTGTGTTCTGTTTGACCAACTGCACACACTGCACTGCTCACAACAATGGCTAACAGGCTAACAATAGTTGTTCAGTGGCCCACTCATATCTAGAAAAAGGAGTATGGCCTGTCGACTGGTAGCAGTCTGGCAACAGAAACTACTGGGCCAAAGGTCATCGTGAGAGAGAACAAAACACGATGACGATGCAAACACCAGGGTTCAGCTTGCCAAAAGGTACCACTCTTTGGGCAATGCATGTACTGTAGATCAAATTTAGTTTTTCTTTCACCTTGCATGCAACCCTTATTTATCAGTGTCAGCTTCCAGTTTCAATTTGAAGCACTGAACATAATCACAAGGAATTTTATCTGAATAATAAAAATTTAGAGATCTAATGTAGGAACTGAAGAGCAGAAGTCAGACAAAGGAGGGTCAAACGGGAACTGGTGAGGAGTCAGGGGTCATGAATGTGAGGCAAGAAAGCAGGAAAGGAATGGAAAACACTGAGGAAGGTGACAGCACAGGAATAGTGGGAATAGGTAGCAGCAGTGAGATGACAAGAGCCTGGCTGCAGCGCTACAGCTAACCTGAGAAAACAGGCCACAGGGACACAATGTGACAACACTCCCTTTATGCAACAGAGAAAGGTTCCCACGTGCTGCTTGTGTTTCCTCCGCCATAGGCCTAACCCCTGCGTGTGTGTGTGTGTGTGTGTGTGTGTGTGTGTGTGTGTGTGTGTGTGTGTGTGTGTGTGTGTGTACACTCAGTGACTCCAAGAATCAGTGTGAAACTCAATCTTACTCCAATGCTCATAAACACATCTGGTCCTCGCAGCCATCCCACATGGATTCCCATTCCCGGAGTCCCCTGAGCCAAAGTTCCTGTGTGTGTGTCTGTGCACACGCCTTTGTGTGTGTGTGTGTGTGTGTGTGTGTGTGTGTGTGTGGTTAGGGTTCTGGGAAGCCGTGCTCCTGGAAACATGTAGGGCAACACGCTGGAACATGCAGTGCACAGGCCAAGCCTCTTCAGATGTGGGTAACTGCTTGGCATGGCTGTGCGACACACGGGTATAGAAAACCACACACACATATACATATCCAGGCGCAGACGAATGCCCATTAACAACATTAACAGATCTAGACATGATTGAATTTGAGACACAATGCTGCCTGCACACCCAGGGGATTCTAGTGCACACATGTACACCCTCATGAAATCAGACTTAAACATATAAACAATGGGAGAAAACAAACTGGATTCACCTCATTCTGAACTTAATGAACTTCAGTAAGTAGTGTCTGCAGCCGGACAGGGAGCACCTTGTTTCTTGTGTGTCAGAGACACAAAGCAGCACAGTGTTATTGTATCTTCTACCCAAATACTTGGCATTGCCTTGCTATTAGGCTATTTTACCTTAAGGGACAGTTCACCCACAGATCAGAAATACACATTTTTCCTCTTTCCTGTAGTGCCACTTATTAATCTGGATTGTTTTGCTGTGATTTGACGAATGTTGGAGATATCGGCCGTAGAGATGTCTGCCTTCTCTCAAATATACTCAAACTAGATGGCACTCAGCTTGTGGTGCTCAAACCCAAAAAAGTACGGTGATACGGTTGGCCGGTGTAGGTCAGTAGAAAGAAAATAGTTCCTACATGAAACTGCTCACAACAAGGTCTGTGGATTATCTTGAGTAACCAGGTCTTGATTTCTTGAAAGAGACATTGCTGTTGAGTTTTTCAAATGTATTTTTTGGCCCTTTGAGCACCACAAGCTTACTGCCATCAAGTCCCATTTTATTCAAGAGAAGGCGGACATCTCTACGGCGGGTATCTCCAACACTCTGCAACTCACACCAAACAATCTACATTGATAGAAAGCACTACAGGTAAGAAGAAAAGTATGTATTTTGAGGTTAACTGTCCCTTTAAGTTGTCACCAACAAGTATATTTTATATACTTTAGTTAGCTTTCCTGCTCCTCTTCAGTGTGATGATAAACGGAAAGAGGCTGAGATAGAGAAATAGGAGCCGACAGTCGCTCATGTTGTCATATCCTGATTTATGAAGGTAATTATACCTCTGCTCTTCTGCCCGGGCACACCACACACTTCAAGATCTCAGTGAAATCTCACATGGATGAGAAAAGTTGGGATTTCTAAAAATCCCTTCCTTAAAGCCACACCCTGACACCAAAACCTAATGTTTGTAGTTACCAGAAACACCCCCTCAAACACACACACACACTCCTTTTTTCTTCTCCTGGGTGTTTATATTGCCAGGAAACAGCCTTTAAACAACCTCACGCCCACTTTTATCACTGCCCTGCAGTGCCCAATACTATTCAGCTACGTCACTGTACCCAGTCAGTGGTACTGAACGTTGCCCTTCATAAAACCCTAGATTCATTCAACTTGTGCATGATGCTTGTGACCAACAGCAATTACAGCACAATAAAAAATGGTGATCATTCAAACCATGGAGCTGTTTTTTTCATGACTCCATGAGCTGCAGCATGTAGGCCAGCCTGGGTTGTGCTCAGCAGTAGGTGGAAACAGTAAAAGTTCTTCAAATGGATACAGATGAAGATTACTTACTGCTTTTGCTAATATATTTAGGTAATAAGAAGGTGAAAGCTACATCCATGGAACCTGGACAATATTTTGCAAGAAAGGAAATAGAAACTGCGGTTAAAAAAGCACCTAGTGTTTCGGGGTGAGAACAGGAGGACGATATACTGTAGGAGTACAGATATGATTCAAGCAGAGAGGAGAACGTGAAATATTTCTACAGAAGATTATTTTTACTACCCTGACCTATAAAAGGCAACATACTTTAGCATAGAGCCACAGTCCTGATTTTACTGCATGACTTCCACATGAAGACCTCGCTATCTACTTTTTAATAGCCATGACTCCAGCAGAAATTACACACATGTGAAGCAGGCTTTGTGGCTTAGTAAGGTCGTTTCTCTGCTTAGTCACATGATGGGGGGGTCACATGTTTCCAGACAGCAGTGGAAGTCATCCATCTACTTCCTCCTCTGTGGTCACATGAGGATTCATTCACTTTATTGTGGCTGTATGTGCCCCACATGGAGCGATTTTAATCATGGAACCGCTGATATCAGTGTTAAGCGTCAGTGTTTTTTCCTTCCAAATTCACTGACACATAGTGTACTACTCTATGTAGTACAGACAGTTACACTGTGTCCACATTGATCATTTAAGAACCATGATGACTGAAAATACATTTCCCAAAGTTACTCATATGCATCTAGTTCCTAGGAAATCTTTCTATTTAATTTGCTCAGACTTTATATAGGCACTTCATTTCAAAAATGTCTTAAAATTGGTTTGGCACATTCCTAAAAAATATATGTAAACAAAAAAGGGCACGGGTACGAGAATGTGTGCATAATATTTGATAAGAGGGATTAGCATCAAACAGCCAGAAGCAACAGAAATACAACTCTGATATATTGTGTATTCCAAGTAGGAGTGCACATGCCGATGTGCTGTGCTGGAGGTTGTATCCACTTTGAGATTTACGCTAAAACAAGATGATGAGGACAGGGCATGATTATAAAACTCTCAAACAGGAAACATAAAAGGCTAATTGAATTCTCGAGCCTTATGTTTTGTGTCTGTACACAGAAAGAGACAGCTCACGACGGAGGGAGGAAAGAAGAGTGAGAGAGTGTGTAAACTAAAGACAGAGACAGGGTGCTGTGTTTTTAGTTACACCGACACCTTCTACTGTGAAAGGGTCCATTTTGGGTCGGTATGAGCGCCGCATCCTGCAGGAATGTGTGGCGGTTGCCGTGTTAGTCAAGGCAGGGTGTGTGTAGAGGAGAAAACTGGGAGTAGACGGCAAGGGGTTGCACACAACTCAAGTTGGATGGAGTTTCAGTGTCTGGGTGTCCATCGTGGAACATACAGTAGATGTAAGCTTTGATAGCTGCAGTCAAAGCACAGACATAAATGGAAAATCTGTTCAAGATCCGTCACGTGGCTGTGTGGCTCTCACAGAAACAGACGCACTTAACATACACACACATGGACAACAACAGAGTCCTGAATGCGTGTCTGTACAGAAATTGCAGCTCTTCTACATCATGTGCCAAAGCATGGGCACTCCCCTGGGTCTGGGATTGCTACTAAAAGGAAATAATAATGACATGAGCTTTATCCAAATCCCCCCCCGCCTTCACAGCATTATTCAAGACTTCGCTGATGAGTCGGCTAGCTCACCTCATTATATGATATTTGATACAGGGTATAAACCTTTGACATACGATGCACAAATTATGCATTAGCAAAGCACAGATAAACACAATCAGACCTGACATGGCGCACAACTTTAATGCTTCCTAGTCGGCTACAAATCCTCACCAGACAAGCATCGTTTGGAAATAACTGTATTTCTCAAACAATAGCGCTTTTGTATCCAAGATAATTTATGTCCCATGATGCCAAAGTTGGATGGAAAAGCAGGGCTTAACAATAAGGACTGCCTGATTGCCAAGGGCAGGTGGAATGACATGTCGGGCTTGTAGATCTGGCTACTTACTTGCCCGTTCAGACAAGTGGTAAAACAGAATTAAAACCCAATGTTTGTTTCCGGATGGAAATAGCTAAGGAGTGAGCCATCTTGCATGCTTATCATCTCTGATTCAGCACTCCAAAGAAATTAAGGGAGGTAAAAGACAAAGTTTATGAGCTAAAGCGCAAAGAAGCATTTCAATTATACTGCAAACAGAAGTTTAGTAGGGTGGTGTTAGATAACGTGGGTGAAACTCCAAGTATGTATTGCGTAGTTTGCTTGAAAGTTTGAGAGCAAGGCAGATAAAATGGGGTCATTTTTCATGCAGTTAACTTAAGTCTTTCATGGTATTTCATTTCATTCTCTGATTCCAGCTAATTTCTGGTTTCTTTACTCCTCTATGACAATAAACTGAATATGTTTGGGTTATGGACAAGATTGGACATTTGAGGACACCATCTTCGGGTTTGGGAAACACCAACTGACATTTCTCACCATTCTTGGACATTTTATAGACCAAATAACTAATCAATTAATCGCAAAAATCATCATTAGATTAATCAACAATGAAAACAATCGCTAGTAGCAGCCTCAGTATAGTGACAAGTGCATCTCCGACCCACTTGCCTCAAAAAAAAAACCAAAAAAAAACATTAATGGTGAACCCTGAAAAATGATTTGGTATACCACATTCAACTTTATACACTGTTGGGCTTCAAAAACAACAGCATAAACCAGCTCATTAAACAGTATCCATAAACTAACTGACCTACATGACGTCCTAACCTGCCTCGCTGCCAAGCCCTGCACGTCTACAGGCTATCTGTTGGGGCCCTTAAGGCTGGGGCGAGGCCTCTAGCCAAAATAGCAATCTCAAGGATGAGTTCAGTTTGTGTTGTAACACAAAACACTGACGCAACGGCATGTGCAACAGAAATGTAACCTAATGTTCATGCTTAAACTGGAGGGAGAGATAGAGCGAGTGAGAGTGAGAGCAAAGTGGATTAGATCTGTATACCAACGAACGCTGTGGCCTGATAAGCTGCAGGAAGGTTGGACATGCTGCCCTACTGTAGTACTGTTGTGACTCACACACAAACACCCACTCTCTGAATGCACAAAATACAAATGCGGCGCACGTTAAGCTCAGAGACGCATGCTGCCATATGCAAAAAAAAAAAAAAAAAGGGAACGTGAACTTGCGATTATGCAAGAACATGTCGATGACAATAACGCCACAAACACACGTAGGTGCTGTGCGTTCTGACTTTCATGATCCAGTGTCTGCAGCAATCAAGCTCAGCCCTATTTGGCAGACAGAACAGAACAGCTCTTGGTGGATTGTTTGCTCTCTAAATTAAAGTGAGACATTTCATGAGCTAAATAGAGGAGTGAGATGCTCTTATTTACTGATCAGATGATAAAGAAGGACCGGCTTTCTTCCTTATAATAAAGCTGCTATAAAAGCGATCCAGCTCAGCGTGAGCTGTTTCTATGCTGACTGGCGATATTGCACTACTCGGAGGCTATAAATGCACACAGGCTCTCACACAATGCAATAAAAAAACCAAATCCTCTTTTATCCCTATTTCGCTTACTTTCCTCTAGGAAAGCAAAAAAAAATGTTTAGCGGCTCCGTGACCATCTTTGCCACACAAACAGTGAGCCAAACACAAACAGAGCGTGAGCTTAAAAAATGATCAACAGTTTCATCCAAAAAAATAATAAAAAATATCCCCCCATGTCTCTGTCAGGCTCTTCCAGAGGGCAGCTGTTGCTGGATGCTGCCATGCATGCAGCTGCAAACAAAGGCTTGTGTGCTGCCAAAATGGGCTGCTGCTAAAAGCCCAAATACTGCTAGTGTTTCATAATGTTCAACCCCTTAGTGTGTATGTGTAGAGTCTCCTGCAGCCTCAACGCCTTCCACTTTACTCTGCTCTCTCCTCTCTGCCCCTTAAAGTCCCCAATATGTGTGGTGCTGTGGGCTGCAACAACCCAATCAGGGAAAACAGCCAAATTACCAGAGGCAAATGCAACTGCACGAGGGTCTATTTGTGAGAGGCAGCTGTCCTCTTCCTGGAATTAGCCTTCTTTTCAGTCTTACCCAGAAACTGAGGGGCCCTTCCTTCCTTTATGCACTCTGGCTAATACAATGAAAAATGGGGGAATTTCAAACATCTACATCTATCTGCCTCCCTCCCTCTTCTTTCGCATACATACACATAGTCTCTCCCTCTCAGTGTGGCTGCTGCGGCTGCATGCCTGCCTGTGTGTTTATTTCTGGAAGCTCACAACATGGCCGACATGTGCTTTGTTATTGTTAGTACAACATCATCCCTCTTGGCCTATAGGGGCTGTTTATCCTTCCCCATCCCACCCAAAACAACACAGAAGCCTTAAAGAAATACTAGCTTGAATTTAGGGTTTGCTATAATCATATAAACTGAATAAATAGTAAAAGAGAAAGTATATAATCATCACCGCCGCTCCTCCTCGCACTCACCATTTGATGATGATGGCCATATGGAATATTTGTTTCTTGAAAAAAGGCACTGAGAGCAGTCTAAAATGAAACACACAAAGAAATGAATGACATTTGGTGACAACGTGTAAGTTAAGAGCATTAAAAATAGCTGGGGGCAAAGAATTCAGGCAAACATCGCCTCATTTCTGCTCATGTACATAAAACCCAAACAATACAGCGAGCCTGCGGCGAAGACAAATGAAAGCTAAATCTATATTAGGTCCACCGCAGACTAAACAATCATGTACTCTTGTTGTAGGCTCGTCGATACAACACGGCGGTCATCTTTATTGCGTAACAGCACTCGCTGGCCTCGCCTGTACACCGCTGTCATGTGTCGGATTATAGTATTTAATCTAGAGTAAAGTCTAATTGGATATGCTAGCTGTGTGCTTCGCCCCGCTGCGTTACCGTGTACTCCCTGCTGGTTTAGTCTGGCTAAAACACCAACATGTACACTTTAAATACAACAAAAGTTCTGCTTAGTAAGTGGGCCGACTTCTTTGCCACCTCAAGCGGACACATAGCTAACAGTAACGCTTTGTTTTGTGTTTGAATTGCACGAGCTTTAAAAAAGTGTCGCGAGGCAGACAGGGCGAGCTCCGGAGGAAACTAACGGTCGGGCAGACATAAACATAACGTCTAACCGGACCGTGTGGCTAAATAACGTAACCCCCGCCGCCTTTAACACTGAAACCGTATAATTGTCTGTTTCTTTTTACCTCGAACTGCCAATGTGCCGCTTGCAAAAGCTGCTTTGCTTGGTCTGCCGCACAACCCGCCGTCAGGACGAACTGATTAATCATGACTTGATGTTTGAGTTCATCCATTTTCGACGAAGCCCGTGTCCTACTCGCGGCGGCTGGCTCTGGAAACAGACTTTCGGACCCTTTTTTCCTCTCTTTTCTTCACTCTAGTTGTATTCCGTTCCTCTGCCTCAGTCGTCCACCATTACAGCCGGTTGAGCAAACACAAATATTTACTGTAGGAGCGGTGGAGGAAGGAGCACCGCGTGATTGACAGGAGGGCGCAGCCAATCACGGGAGAGCATCGCCGGTGGGATTTGTATGCTGCGAGCGGAGGGTCTCGCATCCGCGTGTCTTTAACAATCTCACGCGGGGTTATTTTTACACTTAAATAAACGTCAAACGAAACAAAATCATCACAGTGAGTGGGTTTTAAATTTTAGAGTATATGTGGTATTGAATTCACCGCAGAGGAGCAATATGCCCGCTGGAGTAATCTCAGAGACGGTTTGTTTTGGACTACAACTCCCGTGAGCACGCGCTTTGTTTGTAAAGCTGAGGAAGGCAGACTTTTGTGAATGACGGCCGCTCTCGTCCAATTCCCAGGCGCGCTGTGTCACTATCTTGCCAAATATGGTAAACAAATCCACCATCGCCAATTACATCGCTCGGAGTTAAATTAGGGACAGCCGACAGTCATGGGTGCATATTCAGAAGCGTCGTGTCTGCTCTGCGCACTTCTTCTCATAAACCACTTCTCTGTCTCTGTCTCTCTCTCTCTCTCTCTCTCTCTGTGTGTGTGTGTATCCCATCACTGCCGCAGCTTATCTGCACACATCAGCGCGGACTGCGGCGGTATCACAACCTATTCACATCCCTATTCTCCTTTGTTGCAACAACAGAGTGATTTTCATCTTCCCATCTTCACGCTTGCTCAAGGACACTACGGCAGCTCGGATGTAAGGTGACTCCAACTGAAGCAGGGTTATAATAAAGACGAATGGCACCTCTAAACACCCAGCTTCATCCAGATGGCCGTAAGGACGCATATTAACGACTTAATCACCCTCTTACTATAAATTACTGAAATTAATGAGCGTAAAATAATGAATCGTTAAACAAAATAGGGCCATTTATTCTTTTTAATGGCAGTCAGTGATAAAAAGAAAGGAGAATGCACTCGTTTGTCACTTAAAGAAAGACAATGAATGAACAAAAGAATACAATAGAGTTACACTATAATTATGTAATACTTGAAATACACCATTTTGGCTTATCATATTCTGACAAGCCAACAATAAATCCCCCCACGTGGATGGATTAGGGTCAGTAAAGGAAATATCCATGCCTCTGCAGCAGCAGTTTTCGTGCAGGCTGTGTGTAAAATGAGCCCTCTGATATCAACACACACCGCTCAGGATTGTGGGTAACTGTAAACTGTAAACATTCTTTTATCAATGGCATGTTTGTAGGTATGTGAAGAGCAGGGAGGGTGGAGGAAAGGGTGGAAATGGCGACATCTGCTGGTGAAAGGAGGATTTACTGTAGTTCAACACTGGGTGAAGTTGGGGTCATGGACATCCATGGTGATAAAGTCATGTTTTTACATGACACAGAACCTTGCAGGTTTCCCAGTACATATTTTTTATTTTAGTGTGACCTTTTTACCGGCTGATTCTGGTTAACAATCTTCAGCTCTATGTTACTTACAGCTCCCTTGTTGTCATTTATGGGTGCCTGCCATCACTTAAAACAGGGACAGGGCCGCTGCTGCTCCAGGAACACATTGGAGGAGCCTTCAAACCAGATCAATCTGGAAAAAGACACACATTAAACTTTTGAAGATTACAATCCCTACAAGCAAACTGCATTAGTCAGATTTCCAGTGTTAAACAGTTTAATTAGCCGGGTCACATTAGAGCTGGAGCGATTATTCAGTTTATCAGTTACCCAAGTCAACTGACAACTATTTTGACAATTGAATAATTGTTTAGGTTATTGATAATAAAGTGATATTTTGATGCTGTCAGAATGAGAATGCGATGTATTGTCACTATAGGTTTTAAAATACAAGGGATTTGCTTTGGTGCATTGGTGCATAAGGTAAACATACCGGTAGTAAGAAAAAAATGAAATTAAAAAGTAAAAACAAGAATTGCAAAAATCAAGAGAAATATATGATAGAACAAAGTTATAATGAAAATGTGAAAATATAAGAATAGGCACATTATATCTCAATTAAAATGAAGGAGAGCAGTAAGTGGTGTTTCGTGCAGAATGTGCAACACTTTTTCAAGGAATATGTAAAGGTTCACTAAAAGACTGTGCAGTATGTAGTCATACATGTCACACATGATAATGAATATCTTTGGCTCCATGGACTGTTGGTCAGATGAAACATACCATTTGAAGATGTCACCTTTGGCTCTGGAAAGTTACGCTCGACACGTTTCACCATTTTCTGACATTTCATTGACAAAACAATTAATAAGTTGTAGCCTACCCTAAATTCGAGTTTGTTCAAAGTTACAAAAATAAAACGAGTTTCACACTTTAATAACTGTGAGGCTCAAGTGAGAAGGGAACGTAAACCCAGATATAAAAGGTACTGTGTACCAAACGTCCATGGTCACTCCCACAGTGCATGTCCCCCACAATATGAACAAAAGCCTTTGTGGGCAAGATAAAAGAATAGTTCTGACACTTTGGGGAACATGCCTATACACATTCTTGCTTAGAGTTAGAAGACTGATGCCACTCTACTAATGTCTGTGCGCTACTTGAAAACTAAGCAATAACTAGCATTTGGCTAGCTTAGCTTGCACGAAAAGTGGTAATAGTAGGGGCAAACTGCTAGCTGGGCGATGTCCAAAGGTAACAAAAATCCATGAGCAGCTTCTATTAATATATAATTAATATATCCATCCATTTTCATGACCGCTTATCCTCTTGGGGGTCGCAGGGGGGCTGGAGTGTATCCCAGCTGACAATGGGCGAGAGGCAGGGTACACCCTGGACAGGCTGCCAGACTATCACAGGGCTGACACATAGAGACAGACAACCATTCACACCTATGGACAATTTAGAGTCACCAATTAACCTATCCCCAACCTGCATGTCTTTGGATTGTGGGAGGAAGCTGGAGTACCTGGAGGAAACCCAAGCTGACATGGGGAGAACATGCAAACTCTCCACAGAAGGGCTCCCTCCTGGGATTGAACCAGGAACCCTCTTGCTGTGAGTTGACAGTGCTAACCACCACACCACCATGATAACCATAATTTATGTAAGTATAAATAAATAAATGTATAGATAATTATAAGAATAAATAAATAAAAGAATAAGAAAATGTGTAAAAAAAAAAAAAAAAAAAAAAAGTAAACACAGGAATGAATAAATAAATAAATAAATAAATAAATAAATAAATAGGTATAAAATAAATGCATGAATCAATACAGAAATAAAAAAAAATGCATAACAAATAAAAAATAAATAGATAAATGTTAAAATAATGACAGATTTAAAAAGATAAATGCATAAATAAATGACCATTGATAATTAAAAACTCCATACATACATATCTTAAATTTACTTGTACATTGTTGTTTATTTCTATATTTTATGTACCTGTACTTATTAATTCCCGTAGTTATTTATACACGTATTTGTTTATGCATTTATTTATTTGCATATTCATTATTAGTGTATTTATTTATTTATTGATATTTAAGTCATGTTTTGTCCTCCATACTAAAGCTGATTGATTGTGTGATTTATTTAAACTTCAGACACAGCTAGTTTAGCTGTTTCTTCCTGATTCCACTCTTTATGCCAAGCTAACCTCACTAACTAGACTGCTGGTGGTAGCCTCATATTTATCTCGCATATATGAGACTTGTATCAACATTCTCATCTAACTCTTGGAAAGAAAGCAAATAAGCTTATTTCTCCAAAGTGTTGTACCATTCTTTTGGGTATGATTGGGTTTAAAATCTTGTAATATTTCCCTGTTTTGATTCTAGCGAGTCAACATTTAAAATGCTAAATTTAAGAGCTGTAAGGTGAAGCAAATATGAAGCAAAATGTGGCAAAAATAATACTTGAAACTTAAAGGTGAGAATTCAGAACCTTGTATCTCTGCACGTTAGTTTAGAGAAAATATCTTATGCTCATCAGTTGGTTCTCCACCCAAATATGTAGCTGTGAGTTGTAGCCAAAGGAATTAAATCCAGGGACTTTGCCATATATTAGAGTTTTCCTGAATTAAATGCCCTCCAAAGGTTAACAGTGCGATTAACAACCCATTAGATGCACTGTAGCCATACTGTATGTGTGCTTAGTCGCTGCCGAAGGACAGCGGGAAGCCTGGCAACAATAAGAACAGCTGTTCAAACATTTGCCCGCCTCACCAGCAACCCCTTTGTCAAGAACCTGAACAAACCTGGAGACATTTTAAAAATCAAGCCTCCTTGACGGGATGCAACAGCTGGCCCGATGTATCCAGGTCCTTCAAGTGCCACAGCATTGATTTTGTCACTCATCCATCCTCAGTGCCCTACAATGAACACTAGCTCTTGTCAGCCTCCGCACTCCAAATCTTAAGAGCCATCAGTAATGCATGTGGGCCACAGTTCATGTACAATTACTTCTGTAAAGGCTTTCTCCCTCTATATCAGCTGTTGAGAGCCCATGATTGTTTTAGTATGTGGCTCAGACGCCAGATGCTGGTTTCCTTTCAGGAATGGCCGCTTTGTGTGTCCCGCATGTAGAGGCAGCAGGGACTGAGGTGATTATAAGGTCATAAATTCATATCTTTTCAATCAGATGTCTGGTGCAGTGGAGGAAGTGTGTCTGCTAATCAGGGTACTAGGGCCATGACAAGGCCTGTGGTACAGATGTAATTGAAGGAGGGTGCAAAGAGCATGATGCGGTAAGAGATGACTTCTGTTTGTCTGAAATGGGTAGTGGCATTCGCTCTTCAGTCCGAAAATAGAGCAAACACAGGAGGAATATGACGGAAAGGTTTGACTAGACATTTGCAGTCAGACACACACATGGTGCATCCTTTATAGCAATATGGTGAAAACGAACACTGAACACTGGTTCCTATTTGACATGCATCCTACAGAAAATGGTCAGTGCTCTCTACAGGCTGTAAGATGTCTTTTTTTTGCCTTCAGTGCCTCTTTATTGTCTATTATGGCTTTAGATCAGTGCCTTCATTAGTGATTTGGCACTGTGGTGCAGCTGCAATGCAGTATTCATCCACTGGGTGGCAGTGTTTCCTCATAATTCACACATTCACTTGCACATACATGGAATTAATGAGTTGTTACATGCTGAACATTGACGCATTTTTATTGTGATAACAACCCATTTTACTTTTATTTCTTGTTTTAAAAAAATCTAAAGTTTAATTATGTTGCTTTTGCTGCACTAGCAGCATGGCAGGGCCCACTTACAGCGTCACATGGATACTTGACAGGCTTGATGAAATAGACAATCAGTAGCATGTGAAAGCTTAGAGGGGAGCTACATTCACTTTCAGAATTCATGCGTTATTTATATGGACTAAGACAGTCCAAAAATATTCTTAAAAATGAACATCTTTCTCTCAAATCTAAAAACTAGAGTGCTAAAACTCAAATTTGTGATGTCATAGGGTATCTGATAATCTGGGGAAGATGTTGTTGATCACTCTGAGAGCACCTATGTCAGTGGTAGGCAACCTGTGGCTCTTTGGACCCTCTCCAGTGGCCCCCTATTTTACAACATTTAGATTTTAACTTGTCAGTGTTGCAGGCCTGAAGTGATTTTTGTATTCTACAGCTGTAAAAATGTGTAGCCTATACATCAAATTAAAAAAAGGTTTTACATTTTATCAACTAAAACGTGTGTCATATGTGTACGACCTGGTGCTTTTTCCTCTAAATTTGACTTAACTTTAGTAAAGGGAGCCTCTCTACCAAGGCTAGCTATGGATTCCAAATCTAAAAAAGGGAAAATCTTGGAGGGAAATAGAGGATTTAATAATGTGAGGACAGATTAATTTGCTTTCACCACTAACGCTGTCACATTAAATCACATTATTGAATGCTCATTTAGACATATTCGTAATGTTGTTGGGCTAATTTAGACTCAATAAGCTGTTACCTTTATTCAAATATGTCCAGACAGATTTTTATTTCATTTTTTTTTTTAGCCAATAATGGCTCTTTTAATAGTAAAGGTTGCTGACCCCTGGTACATTTTCTGTGTCAGACCTTGAGAACACTACAATAGACTAAAGCTCATTTGGGTGTGAAAAAGGAAACAAACATTCTGTGAGTCCACTAAATCAGGGTCCCATTCATTGTCTATGGAGACTTATTACCCAATGACATTAAAAGTTTGAGACTTCTCTTGTTTCTGGCTTCAAGAAATAGTAGCTAATGTTCACAAATACTGATTAAGCTTTCCTCGGCCATGGAAATAACATATTGGAATTTTTAATTTAGGTGGCAATCCTCTTTAACTTCACTACATCTAGACAAGCTGATGTGATACATCATTTTGTTTTAATACATCTCTGCTCTGTATTAAACCTTGCACACCATCACTGATGTTTGCTTACAGTGGATTGGATAATGTAGCCAACAAGCTGTATTAGCCTTCTCAAAAGTGTACTTTATTATAGGCATATTGTGTCTGGACTAAAATACCTGGGTTGAGATCAAGTGAAGGGCGAATTTAACCGGAAGATGATCATGTAATTGTACAAAACAGACACTTAACTATTCAATCAGCATTTGCCGTTTCACGCTTGAAAATAAACAATAATTACCCACAGTGAAAGGCATGGTAAATACAGGCTTATCAGTTCAATCGGGCTGATTTCCTTGCAGGTGCAGAAGTGCGCTCCAAGCGGGACCTGTGGCGCGTCTTTTCCAGCACCAGCGGGAGGGAGGGCCGTGACGCGCGCCACACAGCTCACATTTCAGCCTGTTTCCGGGATGAAGACAGAGATTAAAGGCAGAGAAACTGACTGTTCTTACTGCGGCGAACCTGTAGTGCACTTATTCGACATTCAGTTAAGTGCCCCCCCCATCCACCTCCACCTCAACGCACCCCCCACCCTCCTTTGTGTGTGTGAGTGAGCTAGTGAGGGAGAGAGAGACAGAAACCTGGAGCTGCAAGGAGGATACAGCCAATCAGAAATCCCCCCAGGCGTTTAAAGGGATGGTGGGCAGTCTCTCGGGCTTTATGAGCGACCTCTTTTACAACCTCCGCACATTCTCACGTCTTGACCTCCCACAGACACTCAAGCAGAGCCGAGCAGTTTGGATGAGTAACAGCCCGGTTCGCCTGACGCGGCATGGATGTGTCCTTCTGTCCTGAGCGGCGCGTTTCTTCCTTTGCCTCCCTGTGAGCTGCTGCTGCCTCTGCTGCTGGATGCTACCCGCCCTCCCCCTGCCGCACTTGTTGCGCAGAGAGTGGATGCGCCGCTGAGTCCTTGGAGAGGAGAGGCAGGGACGGACTGCAACAGGTGCACACACAGAATCTCCTCCAACAAGGCTGCACCGGAGGTAGGGAAATTACGCATCACTTGGCAATCTGTAGGATTAATGTGCTTGTGATTTTATGACCAAACATTTCATCCGTGGTTATTTATTTGCATGTGAGGATGATTTAGTCATTTAATTAGACTGTGTGTTCTTTTTTGTCACTTCTTTTGAAGATAAAACAAACTTTAAATGCGGATGTGAAGATCTTCTGCTCGTATCCAGCCCTCACCGTGCGCACAAAGCCAGGATGCCGGTTCTAACGAGTCCCGACATTGCCAACAAGTTTAAGGAGAAGTGGCTGGCGGTGTACCCGGACGATCAGGTCACCGGGTCCGACTCGGTCCCCCTGGACGACAGCCTCACCAGCCTCCACTGGCTCCAGAATTTCTCCATCCTCAACGCGGATCCGGAGCGACCCAACGGAGCCGGACCGGGCTGCCCGTCCTCCCAGCAGCACCTGTTTCTCAAACGTCTCGGCTTCCCTAGAGGAGGCACCGACTCTCCGTCCAGCCCGCCGGCCGGTGACACCGCCGCCACCGGGATGCCTCTGTACCTCGGGAGCCCCGTCACCTCCGGCAGCGACTCCACCGCTGCGCCGCGGTTCGCCAATTGCGCGCATCCGGGGAACGGCTACCCGCAGCTCCCCATCCAGGCCAGCCCGCCCGTGGAGGTCGACTACAAAACCAACCCTAAAGTCAAACCGCCCTATTCCTACGCGTCTCTCATCTGCATGGCCATGCAGGCCAGCAAGCAGCCCAAAGTGACTCTGTCCACCATCTATAACTGGATAACGGAGAATTTCTGCTATTACAGACACGCGGAGCCCAGCTGGCAGGTAACCGAGACCGGCTTAACTCTCCTTCTATTATTGATGAGTCAGGTGAATGGCGAGGTGAGGGAGTGAGGGGAGCAATTGATCCCAGTGCCACCATCAGGCAGCAGGCCTTTCTTTGATCAGTGTAGGGAAACAAAAAAACATCAGATGTACATTATAAATCCTGCAGCATGCCCCCCCTCCCCACCCCGATTTTTCAATTCCACAGGAGTCTAATTTCAGCCTTTAATGATTTCCATGACAAGTGTTTCTTAATGCAAGAGTCTCAGAAATTTCCATCTTCCATGAGAGTGCTCATACAGGGTTTTTGTCTGAGGGGAATGGTGATGGGGTAGAGAAAGCACTCTAAGTGTGTGTGTGTGTGTGTGTGTGTGTGTGTGTGTGTGTGTTAATGAGGGCTCCTGAGAGAGATGGCAGCTAAGCACAGCTGATCATGTTTGAAATGCACAGAGCTGCCAGTTTACTAGAAAGCCTCATTAGGTACATTTGCTTTATACAAACAACAACAATACAAAGCTCCCACCTCCCCTTCCTTCTCTTGTCTCATCTCCCTCACAAAGACAAACTGGCACAATCAGTTTTTGCATGACAAATTTGCTCAATGAGATCATGTTAAATAACCTTTTTTTTTTTGGTCTTTGTCGCAGAACTCCATTCGTCACAACCTGTCCCTCAACAAGTGTTTCAAAAAGGTCCCCAGACAGAAGGACGAGCCGGGGAAGGGAGGCTTCTGGCAGATTGATCCGCAGTATGCAGATATGTTCGTCAATGGCATTTTCAAACGCAGGAGGATGTCTGCTAGCAGCTACAACGGCAGCAGCAGCAGCAGCAGCAGCAGCGGTGGCAACCACAGACAGAGCAAACTGGTTCAGGGTTATCACAGCACCCAAAATGGCTGCCCCTACCAAGGCAGCAAGCGGAAGCACCTGCCCTCTAAGAACAAGGCGATGAGGGCGACTGAGTCCCCTCTTTTAGCGACAGAGGCCCACAAAGCCGACATCCTCAGGGGGGACTTTGACCTGGCGTCCGTGTTCGACGACGTCCTCAGCGGGAACTGTAGCACCTTTGAGGATTTGGACATCAACACGGCGCTGAGCTCCCTTGGCTGCGAGATGGAGGTGTCCCTGCAGGGGAGGCAGCACTCGGCGGGGCTGGGGAGGTGGTGCGGCGGAGGGGACGCCATGGGTCCGAGCCAGCACCTTAACCACCACCAGTCCTACGGTTACATGGAGCTGAGCGGAGCAGCCATGGATTGCACGGTCAACATGGGAGAGCTCCACGTGCCGCTGCAGCAGCAGCAGCATCCTCAGCAGCAGCTGGACCAGGATCAGCTGCTCCAAAGCCACCACCACCTGCCGCAGTTTGACGAGCACTCAGCGCTGTTTTCAGAGCAGCCTGAGGAAACGGTGCTGCAGCCTTGGGAGGAAATCAAAGAAGAGGCACAGGCCATTCCTCTGACTCTGGATCAGGGCTTTGGCCTGTGCGAAGGATTCTTCACAGAGATGCAGCCATGGGAACGAGTGGAGGCCTATCTGTGACCTTTGACCTCACTGACTCCTAATTATCTGCATCCAATGACCTGAACATGTCTGATTACTCAGACCTATATCACCCACACAAGGATAAGTGGTTAGAACTACAACTACTACTTCTGCTTTCCCTCCAATCATTCTGCAATACACAGCATCTGTAATTTATTTTTCTGTTAAAACACAAACACAATAATGTCAAACCTTTCTTGAACTTGAACTGTGAAGTTAATCAAGATTTCCTTAACAAAAGACATTGATCTGACTATAAAGATTGTTGGACAACATGATTAGGGATTATTTCCTGGCACAGACTCCCTTTTCTTCCGGAGGGTGTCAGGTGATTGACAGCGGTGCGTAACATGACACAACACTGATATATCAGGCACAATGAAACGATGAGAGAAACTTTTATAAACCAAATTAAAGTTTCATGTGGACTGCCGGGGATTATCGCACTCTGTAGAATGAATGGCAGCAAAGGTTTTGACGAGACTACGTGCAGAAAACGGGGCAAACTTATCCTTTAAGTTGGATTTTTTTGGAACTATCCCAGCTCAAATGCCAGCTGGCAATAAGAGAATGTGTTCAAATGAGTGCAGCTATTTGTCGCTCTGGAGTTTTGACGAAATGCAGACAGAAACAAAGCGAAGAAAACCCAACTCGCCTCCTTTCAAAGCACTCTCCACAAACAAGCACTGTCACTATGGGACTGAGAAGACATGCAGGATTCTATTTTGCTACATTAGCATTAATTTTACTAACATGCAGTGAAATTAGCCATTCATCAAGTTACCAGAGCAGGACTTTAAACTCATGGTCTGAGGTTAGAAATCAGTCATGTATGACTCTGTTATATAGTCAATTTAATATATATTCACTAAAGTATATAGCATGAAGCTAGGCAGGAATATTTGCCATTTGTATACAGTTACAAGAGGAGCAGACCTGGAAATTGTCAGTCATGAAAATCAAACATTATGCACTTTGATAGGCAGCAGTTTTAGGAAAGTGAGACAGCTTTTATTTCCAGGATGTTTAGTTTGATTTTTTTTTTATCGTATTAAGATGTTTTCTAAGAGTTTACTGACCATAATGAAAGTGATGCATATGCTGTAATTGCCCATATCGGTTTGTTTTTGAACAATTAATTCAACATTGCAATAAGTCGACTGGGCAATTTTTTCTTTCTTTGCTTAAATATTCTGTTTTTCTTTCTGAATATATACAAAACTGGGTGTTTATTGATTATATTTCGCCAAATTTGTTGATAAGGAATATGCAGTTCAATGGTGTTTCTGTGTTGATTAGTAAGAAAAAAAAATCTGTTTTCTGTCACTGGGTGATGGATTTGTCCTTATTGATTACTTTGGTGTACGTCTTTTTTTTTTATTTGTATTGTTTGCTCTCACAAAAATTCTAAATGTGTTTGAGAATATAATAACTCTGTTGGTTTGAGGGGACAAATGATGAGCAGATACACAAAACTCAACTCTTAAAGGCCAGATTTTCTTATTGTATCATATTGATCGAGTTTGATACGAGCTCTATAATCTTAACTGTTATTTTCATTTGTACTTTTTTAAAGCTGTTTAAAAATGCAATCATGCCTTGATGCAATAAATGGTGTCAATTAAAGAAAGAACAATAACAAAAATGTGTATTGTTTGTTTGTCATTGTGAAATTTCAGAGATTAAAACAGCCACACATGTTGTAGTGCAGTAAAAAGCTGTGCGTGTTTGCAATGAAGAGATAAAAGATCTATAAGAGTTTATCATTAATCAGCATAGACAGGTCTTGGTATTTGAAACATACAGGGGGTCCATATAATAGCATAGACAGCTCTTACGTAATGTAATCTAATACACGAGACAATCGCAAATTGTATGTATATTAGCATGAGCTTTGATTGTAGAAATTGTTTTAGCGCAGTGTGTTCAGGTCTATAATAATCTTTGAGACAACAATACTTATTACTGAAAATGGATTAAGGAGCATTTCTCACTTTTCAAAAGTCAAAGTGTCACATTCATGCTAGCAGCTCCATGACGCTAAATGCTAACATCAATGCTAATATGCTCACAATGGCAGCTATAACATGTTGATGCCATCGTGCCACCATCTTAGTTTAGCATTTTAGCATGTTAACAATTGCTTATTAGGACTAAACACTTGTGTACAACAATATTTGCCCCACTACCCCGAGATACCGAAAGTCCTTCGCTTGGGGCGGTAACTCTCGCCCAACCCAGAGGGGGCAATCTTGGGTTTTGTTCATGAGTGAGGGTAAAATGGAGTGTGAGCTGGATTGGGGGTTTGGTGCTGTGTCTGCACCAGCCTGTAGTGGTGAAGAGGGAGCTGAGCCAGAAGGCAAAGCTTTCGATTTACTGGTCCAAACCCTCACCTATGGTCATAAGCTTTCTGTAGTCACTAAAAGAATGAGATTGCAGATACAAGCACCCGAAATGAGTTTCCACCAAAGGATGGCTGGGCTCAGCCTTCGAGATAAGGTAAGGAGGTCAGACATTCAGAGGGAGCTCGGAGTAGAGCTGCTGCTCCTTCACATCAAAAGGGATCAATTGAGGTGGTTCGGGCATCTGATCAGGATGCCTCCTGGGTGCCTCCCATTAGAGGTTTTCTGGGGACATCCAACTGGTAGGAGGCCTCGGGGAAGACCCAGACCATGCTGGAGGGATTATATATCTTATCTTGTCTGGGAACGCTTTAGAATCCCCAAAAAGGAGCCAGAAAGCGTTGCTACAGACAGGAATGTCTAGAGCACTTTGCTCAGCCTGCTGCCCTCGCAACCTGACCTCGGATAAGTGGATGAAAATGGATGGATGGATGGGTGGATAGAATATAATATGCAACAATCAATTACTTCCAAGAATAAAAAAGTATCAAGACTATTGCTGCGTTCCAGACAACTCGGAACTTGAATATTTCTGACTTCCTACTTGTAAACTTGGGCCAAATCCGTCTACCCTGCCTCCATGAAGAAGCAATTGTTTGACGCCACACAACAGTGGCAGCACCCATGGATGCACACATTGTAAATGGCAAACCATTAACTTAAATGTCTATATATTAGATACATAAAAGTGCTGTAAAATAAAGTGTATAATGGCACCTGTCGCCTCATAATCGTTTTCCTCTGTTTTGTTATATGCAAGGGGGCCAAACTGCTGAGAGTTCAATTGTGTGCATATTTGCCAAAGAAACATCATATTTTTGTGTAAGTTTGGCATCGTGCACATGGAACGCATGGAGGGCAGAAGCTGGAAATTCCAACTTGGAAATTCCAACCTCCAACTCTGACTTTAAAGCAGCATAAGAGTTCTTAGAGGTTGAGGCAGAGCCTTGTCTTTGGCTAGATGCTAACATCACCATGCTAACGTACTCACAGCGACAGTCAAATATGTTTAGCATGTATAGTGGTTACCATGTTCACCATCTTAGGTTAGCATGTTGCCATGCTAACATTTGCTAATTAGCACAAAACATGAAGTTGAGTATTTATTTAGTATAATCATAAACCATCCTACAGGGCAAATTAAAATTTCGGCCTGATGAAGGAAGATAAAGGTCAGGGGATCAAAGTTATTACAATTTATCCTCTGGAGACCATGAATAGGTGAACCAAATTTATTAAAAATTTAATTTAATGGCAATCCCTTAAATAGCTGTTAAGACATTTCGCTTAAAACCACAAATGTCAACCTCGTGGTGGCATTAGAGAAAAAGTCAGGGTATCTATAAATGGCTTTTCAAAATTTCATGGCAATCCATCAAACAGTTATCACATGTCTGTCTGAACCAAAGTGATGGAATGACCAAAGGCCAGATTTTGCCATCCAAAGAACCACGCTGCTAGCATGGATAAAAAATAACACAAAGAAACATGAAAAAAGGATTTAAAAGTTAAAAAAGTTTTAGTGATGAAAGAAATAACATAAATAAATATCAGATCAGAAGCAGCGAAGAAAAGCAAAAGATCACAAAGGCCCAGAGTATCGTCCTCAGGCAGGATGCCCAACACTGTGGAGCCCTGAGTTCACAAACATACAGGAGATTTCTGTCTGAGGACCCCGAGGTTCATGAGGGCCAGAAGTTCAAAAAGATAAAACAACTGCACAAAGTACAACGTAGGCATGTAATGTGTTTGACTGTGTGCTCAGAATCAAACCAGTTTAATAAGAGGACAAGCAACTATGATCAACTCCAATGAATGCAGTGAAACGTGATGCCTTATCTCTCCACAGGTCAACCCTGCATCTGTCAGAGTGCCCCCAACAAAACAAACACATCTCATAGCTGTTAGAAAACGCCCTCAAAACTCACCACCACATCTCACCTCACCTTTTTCCATGATTTCGGTTGCATGCCTCGTATGAAAATGTGCTTTTCCACTTCAAATCTCTTTTTAATTGAAATTGTTGGAGGAAAAAAGGGAGAAATGCGGCTTATCCCTGTCCCTCTGGCTCGCGGCTCCCAGCGGCGACAGGTCATGTGTGGAGATCTCCAGGAATGGGTGGAATAACTCAGATTCCTAAAAACAGCAGGGACTACGGCCTGATTCGAGGCTCGAGGCTTGTGACCACTGGCCACCGTGCATGCAGAAAATCACTCCAGCTGATAGAGAGGCTGATCCTGTGACAGCTGCAGGTCATTTAATACCAGTTAAAGCTCAGAGGTGATTTCTGTTTGCAGAGTAAATGTGCAGCAAGTTGGAGAAGCAACATCAGTGTCACTATCACGCTCAAGTTGAAGGCTAGAGAGTCATGCTTTGTACCCAAACATGTGTGTGAACTTTCACATTTGTCTCTGTTTGTCTGTGTGAACATGTCCTAGTGTGCGGTTACATTATATGCCTATAATGTTTGTGTTGGTCCACAGGCTTCTTTTGTCTGCACTCCCGCTGATGTGTGCGCTGCCTGCTGGGTGTGTGTGTACACGGCTGCGATCGGAGCCCCGTGGTGGCCCAGATAACACTATCTCTGTGGAGCCAGAGCCCCGTGGTTCTATTCAGCGCTGTGGATGAGAGGCTGGGACTGCCCAGCACGCGGACCTGCTCAAAGAAGGAGGAACAAGCTGGGCTGTCACTGTAGGCTAACCTGGCTTATAATGGTTTATAACCTCCTCCTTGGTGCCCCTCTGGGGGGCTCTGCATCATGTGTGCGTTTGTGTGAGAGCCTGGGAGGGTTACACTGAGGAGGGCAAGAGACAAGAAGAGGGTGTATTTGGTGTTTTATTGCCATCATGGCACCCTCTGGACTGCTCCTGATTAGAGTCAGGCATAAACAGGGTCAACCAGCTTTGCTAAAGAAGCGCCCTTCCCAGCGTGACATAGACAGAGGGTTCAACTTCCTATTTATTGGGGATAGCTACCGAGCTATTCTTTAAGGGGTGCAGCTAATAGAAGACACATGATGGGGCTCCCTCAGTAATTAGATCCTTCATTGTGGCACAAAGCAAAAAGTGGCAGCAGGAAAACGCCCTAAGCCTGTTTTATAGCCCCTCAGGAACCCCTGAGAGTGAGTGATTACACATACAAATAAGTGTTAGATCACACTGATAAATGTAATTTCCTCATGAACCTTCAGCTGCAGTAACCTTCACCTCTCCGAACTGGCGGGAAATTGTTGTCCTTCTCTTGTTTCCAAGCCCTCATCACATATTGATAAGGGAAAAAGACTGGGATGATATTCAGCGGTCCGACTATCCATTAATGCCTGTCCAGACTGGCCTGACAGAAGAGCATGGATGGATTACTGAACGTGCCTACCGGACAACCAGGGACTCAAAGTGTCAGGGGCTCCACCAGGCCTTCACTTGCAAAATGTCACTCAAATTAACACGTACTGATCAGGAAGAGACTTTTAATGATCACAAGGAGACACAAGAAGACCACAAAGTGATGCCGAGGAACTGCAAGGAGTCGCAAAAACACTACAACAGGCAAAACAATGACAAAGAGACATGCAATGACCCCAAAGAGACAAAAAATTACCAGAGAGGACACACAATGACCTCAAAAAGACAAAAAAAATGCCCGAAAAGACACACAATGGCCTCAGAGACAAAGAATGAATAAAAAATACACACGATGACCTCAAAGAGACAAAAATTAACACAAAAAGACACACAATGACCTCAAAGAGACAAAAATGACCAAAAAGACACACTATGACCTCAGAGACAGAAAATGACCAAAAAAGACACACAATGACCTCAAAGAGACAAAAATGACCAAAAAGACACACTATGACCTCAGAGACAGAAAATGACCAAAAAAGACATACAATGACCTCAAAGAAACAAAAAATTTACCAAAAAGACACAGAAGGACCTCAAAGAGAGAAAAATTGACACAAAAAGACACACAATGACCTCAGAGACAAAGAATGAATAAAAAATACACACAATGACCTCAGAGACAAAAATTGACACAAAAGACACACAATGACCTCAAAGAGACAAAAATGACCAAAAAGACACACTATGACCTCAGACAGAAAATGACCAAAAAAGACATACAATGACCTCAAAGAAACAAAAAATTTACCAAATGACACAGAAGGACCTCAAAGAGACAATAATTGACCAAAAAGACACATAATAGATTCAAGACCTTTATTTGTCCCCGAGGGGCAATTGATTCTGCCGCAGTAGCGATAAAAACAACAGCAACAAACAACAATGACAACAACAAGGTTGACACACACAAGGTAGGCTCACAAGTCAGTCACAAGTCAGACGCTTTGCTTAACTAAAGACTGATGACTTTCTCCCTGATTTTGTGTTTAGATGGGCGGATACAATTTCAGAGTTTAAAAAAACTCCCCACGTTGCAGAACCAATAGTAAATCTGCAGGGCGGTCCTTCGGTGGCTCGCTGAACTCATATAGTCCCATAGTCCCAAGCATCAGTGGCTGCAGCTGACAGGGACAGCTAACAGCAGCAGCAAAGCTAACATCAGGACGTCATCTGTTAAAAGCCTCCCGTTGTCGGATACGACATGAAACTACTCCAGTTAGCTCAATCATGTTGTAACTAAAACATCCGCTGGAAAAAATATTTTCTTCACGGATGAGCACACGTTTGATAAAACGGAGTTAAATCTCTCGGCATCCATTTTCAAGCTCTCTGTGTGTTTGTTTCCTTGCGGACGAGAAAAGGAGGAGCACACATTTCCGAGAAAGCGTGTCCTTTTCAAAAATGCAAGAGGCGTTGCTCTGTTGCCGGCTGTTTTCGCCGGTGTGTTAAACACACTTTAGAAAGGAGTGTCCCCAGACTATCAGAAGGTGGAGATCTCTGATTGTCTGGTGGCGAGACTACACACAAGGCAACAGTCACATAAAATCAGTCGTAGCTAAATAAATAAAAACGCATACTTGAATAAAATATGAGCTAAATAATGATAAAAACAGACATAAATCAGACAGACAAGACGCCAATGCTGCCGGTCGCTGCGTGCGCATGCGCCCCGCCCCATATACCTATATAATGACCTCAAAGAGAAAAAAACAGACCAAAAACACCTCAGATATATGGAATCATATTGCTGCCATACCAGGAAAAATGAAAAAAAGATCAGTATCAGGGAATAACGTGAAAAGTTTTCAGTCATAACACGATGTTTTTCTCGTATTTACTATCTATTTCCATGTTATAACAAAATACTATCCTGTCATTATGTATAACAAGAAATTTTCTTGAAAAAAGAGACTTTTCTTTTATAACAATATACTGTTTATCTTCTTATAATGTGTAAATATTTGTTTTAATGAGATAAACTGTGTATTGTTATAACAAGAAAATAATTCTTATTTCACAAGAGAAGTTTCTTGTTATACATGATGAGTTTGTATGATGTTATAGCATGGAAATATTTTGTGCGTGGAAAAACATCTTGTTATAACAGAAAACTAACTACATTATAACCTGGTGCTGGTCTGATTTTGTCCTGGTATGGCAGCGATATGATTCCATATATCTGAGGTCTTTTTTGTCGTTTTTTGTCTCTTTGAGGTCACTGTGTGAGGGTTTTTTTTGGTAGTTTCATGTCTCTTTGTTGTTTTGCCTGTTGTAGTTATTTGCAGTTCCTTGGCATCAATTTGTGGTCTTTTTGTGTCTCTTTGTGATTCTCTGTGCGTTCCCACACCACCATATTATACAGTATGCCAGAAAAAGATTTAGTATGTCCTAATACATAGTATGTGAAATGAAGTGTCCCAAAAATACCAGGATGTTCTACTACATCTGGTCCAATTTTGCAGTTTTTACAGTATTTTTTCCACAATCCTCTGCCCAGCGGATGATACATCACATCTACTGAGCCACTAACAGATGATCGCAATGACAGATGACAGCGCATTCAAGTAACTGATGACCAGTCAAATAGTAATAATAGGAATATTGACTGTTTAGAGAACAAAATAATCATAAATATTAAAAAAGAGGCTATAACAATAAAAAATGACAGAACTGCAGATGTAATTTCATTGTCCAAAATGATGGACAAACTATGTTAGAGTCAACAATCTGTGCAGTTATAACTTTCAAGTTAAACTACACACATTGCAAAGTAACAACAGCAGAGCTCTCTGGGTTGATTTCCGTCTCTGGAGAACTCGGTGAGTGGCGTTTGTTTTATCTCCAAGGTAATGGATATAAAAGCAAGAGGGTCAAAATTCAGGGCGTAATGTTTGAGACAGTAGTATGTCCCGATTGTACCTACTAAAAGTTATAAAAAAGTATGGGATTCAGAACGCAACACATGTAAAGTCTCTTCATGGGTGGTATATGTAGATATTTTCATGCTATAATGTCATACAAACTCATCATGTATAACAAGAAACTTTATTTGTCAAACAATAGAAATTTTTCTTGTTATAACCATATACCATTTTTTGTGTTATAACATGAAAAATCACTTTTTTCCCGAGAAAATTGTCGTTATAATTTTTTATGGCATAGCAGAAATACATTTCCATATAAAGAGACACAAAAGCAACTGCAAAGAGACACAAAACAACCACAGGGCGACACAAAATGACCACACAGACATACAAAACCACAAAAAGCAGCAAAACCACCTCACTGTGTCTGGTGGTGGGGCCTTTTGCGTGTCTGTGCCCAAGGTCCCATTTTCTCATAATCCGCCCCTGCACAAGAGGAGGGACTTAGGCAGGAAATACACCTAAATAGTCTTTCCAACAGGCTGTTGTTTATGTATGAAATGCTAATGATCTTCCCATTTAGATTGCCTGTTTCATTTTGAAAGGAACTGCGGATGGTAAATTAGAATAAAAGGACTGAGGTGAAGCATAGTGAGGGGGTTTTCTTTCATTTACAGAGATTAGGGTTGTACCTACTTGCATAATTGGTCAAAGTGCGCACACAGCCATGTTTACATACAATAAGAATGGGATCATTGCTCTAAGAACTGAATGTTTCCCAGCATTATCCTCAAAAGCCTCATCGGTGGCTTTTTTTTTTTTTTTTTTTTTTTTTTTGTCCAGAGGAGCCTTTATTCTGCTGATGACTAATGAAGACTGGATCTCCAATTTGCCAACGCCACGTGAACACACACAGAAACCCTCTAGATTTTGTTGTCTGTTTTGATGTGCTAATTTTATTTATTCGGGTCATGTAGCGCAGACAAATGCAGGTGTGCAAATGAGTACAACTGCACACACACACAGATGGCAATTAGGAATACGTATAGAGGTTACTTAAGGCAAAAGAGGCTCTATTCACCCTTACAGGAGTATTCAGGGCTTATGTGTTTCATAGGTTTTCTTCCTGGCCTGTTTCTGTAACCACTCTCTCCAGAGATGTAGCTGAAACTGTGGAACATACACTCAGGATTAGGCTTTCGCTGTAGGATGCAAAAACATCACAAACCATTTCCATTACATCTGTAATGCTCCTAAGTACTCCGAGTGCTTTTCTCACGAGATTCTTGACCTTCACATTTTTCTTGTATCCCACAGAGTAGACTTTCACTGACTGCCTCTCAGTGACAGTGCTGCTGCTGGTTAAGATAAGGTGAGTGAGGCCAACCTTGTGGAAAAGACACTCATTGGAGCGCAGAGCACACTGCACATCTTCTCCAAAGGCATCACTCAGTCTGTCAATCATAGGGATCATCTGACTCTGAGCGTTGGCCACTCCTGTACAATGCTGCTTTGTGTGTGTGTGTGTGTGTGTGTGTGTGTGTGTGTGTGTGTGTGTGTGTGTGTGTGTGTTAAACTGAATTTCCACTGGGAAGATGATGGGTGTCATATGTCCTGTTGTGTCCCATTAGCTATTAGCATGTGATATTTCAATGTACAGTAACTGCTTCATTATAAGGTGTTGTGTTTTCAGTACCATGCATATAACATTGCATCGTGCCTGTGGCTGCCAGTTGTCTTGTATCAAATGAAATCACATTACATATAATGACATTTGATATGTGGTTTTTATTCACCTGTGCACTTTGTGTGTTGTGCCGTGACCTCCAGCATGCATTGGGGTGGTTTGCAGCCAAGTGTGAAGCTGTCAGGATGAGAGTTAGCACATCCAAATCTGAGGCCATGGTTCTCTGCTGGAAAACGGTAGTTTGCCCCCTCTGGGTTGGGAGTGAGTTACTGCCCCAAACAAGAGAGTTCAAGTATATTGGAGGCTTGTTAATGACTGGGGGTAGAATGAAGCATGAGATGGATTGGCTGTTAGGCGTAGTGTCTGCAGTGACGCAGGCGCTGTGTCAGACCGTCGCGGTGAAGAGAGAGCTGAGCCAGAGGGCTAAGCTCTTGATTTACTGGTCCATCTATGTCCCAACCCTCACCTGTGGTCATTTGCTTTTGATGACCAAAAGAATGAGGTCTCAGATACAAGTGGCCGATATGAGATTCCTCCAAGGAATGGCTGGAGCTCGGAGTAGAGCCACTGCTCCTTCATGTCAAAAGGGGTCAGTTGAGGTGGTATGGGCATCTGATTAGGATTCCTCCTGGGCGCCTTCCATTAGAGGTCTTATGGGCACATCCAACTGGTAGGAGGCCCCAGGACAGACCCAGAACACGCTGGAAGGATTACATATCTCGTCTGGCCTGGGAACCCTTCGGAGTGCCCCAGGAGGAGCTGGAAAGTGTTGCTGCGGACTGGTTCAAAGTGGATCTAGGGAATTAAGTGTCCACTTGCTGGGAATGAATAGTGCTAACATTAGATGGTTCAAGAAGTGAATTGATTCATGACACACTTTTTGAAAAAACTTTTTCATCTATGGGCTCGGTTGAAGGAATCAAGTATTTTTAAGACAAAAGATTGAAGTCCAAGTGAAGTCAAAAGTCACTGGTGTTAAAGGTCCAGTGTGTAGGATGCTGGGGCATCTATTGGCAGAAATGAAATATATTATTTAAAACTTTGTTTTCCTTAGTTTATAATCACCTAAAAATAGGAACTGCTGTGTGTCTGTTACCTGAATGAGCGGTTTGTATCACATGCAGAGCAGGTCCTCCTCTACGTAGTCTGCCATGTTATTCCAACAGTAGCCCAGAACAAACAAACCAAACACCTGCTCTGGGTAGGCCATTTGCATTATTGTGTTGGACACCATAGTCGTTCTACACACTTGGGATGTAGAAGTTTCAGTTTTGCAAGCTCACAGCTAGATGACACTTAATCCTATACACTAGACCTTTAAAGTTCAATTTGACTTGCAAGACCTTTTGGTTTCGTCAAATTTGTAACTCAAGTCCAACTCCAGTCCAGGTCATGTGACTTTTAGTCCACACATCTGAATCTTACAGAGTCATATCATCGTTTCATTTTATGTACTGTTATGTTTTATGCTGTGGTGCAGCATGTTAAGTCTACATGGCCACCATTTTAATCCTCTTAACCCTGATTTATGGTCCTATGTTAAATCAACGCCATCGTGAACACTTCGAACTTCTCCGTCACTCCATTTCGTCGCGGTGCAATTCACCACCAGAGCGGTAGCGGGCTGCGTTCCTTTCCTGAATGGTTATCGTCGTCTCTAGTTGATTCTTTGTTTAGCTTCCGGCTTTTCCGGTCACAGTGAACAATGGTGACCGAGAGAGAGAGAATCTTGCTGGAGTTGGAGTTGTTGGATGTCGAAGAAAGTATGTTAATACTGCAACATCTACATCGCAACAGAAGATGTTTAAAGATGGCGGGGATGGCGCAATCTGGAAATACGGAACCAGAAATGCGTTGCTACCAAGCAAACCAATCACAGCCCTCTCCGTCTGCGCTGGGTCTACGTCGCCTCGACATGTAGTTACATTTTTTGGGAGGTGCACGTCAGGCTACGCCAGGGGCTACAGTGAGCCTCCTGCGTAGCCACATACCCTGCGACGTAGGTACGTCGCTGATTTAACGCAGGACCATAAATCAGGCTTTAGTTCTTAGATTTTCTCTTAAGTGGCAAAGTACATTTCTTTTTCTTTTTTTTCTTTTTTTAAATATGAGAGCAGTGTAACAATACAGCAAATATACAAGAAAAAGAACAGGAACAACAAAAGAAGAAAAACAAAACAAAACATTGGCTCTAACACAAAAAAGGGGGAAAAAGTTCCCACTCAAGTTACAGGGTATTGACATATGACTCCATGGCACAGTTAACCATTCATTTTAGTCCTTCAATCAGACTAATGACCAGTTGCCAGATTTTCTGAAAGAGTCTCTCTCTGTTTGACAGAGAGAGACTAATGTAAATGTAAAATGTAATGTAAAACATTACTTAATTCCTTCAGCCACATATCAAATGTTGGGACCTTCTCAAATATCCAAAATTGAAGCAGCTGTTTTCTCGCTGGCAGTGTGGTTAGAGAGATGGCCTGCACTTTATACCTATCCTTCACTCTACCTGACTCAACCACCCCAAACAGTGTGGTTAAAGGGACAGGGGGAAACTCCCTCTTAAATCCCTTATCAAAAAAAATCTACAAATGACCCTCAAACATTTGCAACCTATGGCATTGCAGGAATTGGTGAGGCAGTTCCTTGATCTTTTGAACATTTCACACAGAGGGGTGAAGCATCTTTGAATTTTTTTTGTAGACTAGTGGTAGATAAGTGCAATGACAACTTCGAATTTCACTCCTTTCCCCAGGTTAGCCTTGAACAGACAGCTTGCTGTTGGTCAACGATGTAAATGTGTGTGTCAAAGTTCACCAAAGTCTGGCATGACTGAGGCTTAAGACTAGACATTGCTCTTATCATTCGACTGGAAGCTCTCCAAATGAAGAATGTGGATACACTTGTAGTGCAAAATGTAAGTATTCCTGACAAAATGTTATGGATAAATAAAAGAGGAGCAACCTGTGTGTATCAGCATGTGTGTTCTGTTGGCTTGTGTGCAAGTGTATGTGTGCATCTTGGCATCTGCTGCTTGGTCACTGAAAGACATTCTTGCCCCGTGCCTTCGGTCTCTGTGGTCGCAGGGAGCGGCTGATTGTCCCACAGGCTGACAGGAGGAGGGCACACAGCTGCCACACACACACACACACACACACACACACACACACACACACACAACACACACTTAGCATAGAGAGAATTACACACACAGACTCGAGCTAGTCACAGATTACTCAGACACACAGATACAACTGCACGAACCCTCACGCTGTCAAACACTTGCACACACTCATGCCCACACATAGAGGGCTAGCCAGAGGGCAGCGTGTCAGGAGGGTGAGCGTGGACGAGAGTGTGGAGAGCGAGCCAGGACAGCGCTGGAGCTTGGCCACTCACACAGCATCAATCTCTGTGCCAAGGAGCAGAGCAGAAAACAAGTCTGGACCAACCTCCTCAATCTGGCTTGCTGCTCTGCCTGATTCCTGGCCAGAAAACTCCTGGTCAGATCGCTGTTGAGCTCCAGAATTCATGGTCACAAAGAATCTCGCCAGGTTCAAGTTACGATGTGCAACTTTTTGTCAACGGCTGAATGTTACATTCAGACTGCAGGCAAATCAGATTTGTTTTTCAAAGCAGATTTTAAGACAGACGGTCCGCACTGTTATTTGCAAGTAATCAGATCGGATTTGTATGTCCAGACATCATCAACCTATGTGCATGAGTTTGTGGTAACGACGTAGGCATTACAGCTACACTGGTGACACTGCTTTCCAGCACATTTCGCTCCCCCCCCCGAACACTGTGAAGTCCAGTGTGTGCCACCAGAGCACCTCAACTGAGATGCATTGATAGAAATCTTATTAGAATCACAATTCAGACTTTTTTAAAAACCAACCATAATACAATCTGGACATGCCAAAAATTGGGCTTGGACTGGCAGTCTGAACAGTGCTGTCCTGTCTGACTTGTTGGTCATCTAGATCAATGAAACTTCTCTTTTGTCTACATCCTTATCAGGTAAAGTAATGTTCCTTTCATCGACACCACACATCATGTTCAAAACGTGTTCATTTCAACTGATTTTAAAGTGGATGTTAAAACTACACAAGAGTGAATATTGTTACAATAATGTTTTCATACAATTGAATCATCAGTGCCTACTTTGGTTTGGTCAATTTTGGATTCGTACTTCTACCACTTGGAATGGCAGAAGCGGGATGTGTCAACAATTTATTTCTTACTTTGAGCTATGTCAACCATTTATCCATATGTTTTAGCAATTTGAACCATTTATCAATTACTTTCAGAAATTTGAACAATGTATCCATATCTTTTAGCTCTAAGTATGTATCCATATCTTTTAGCTATAACCATGTATCCGTATCTTTAGCTTTTACTATTCATCCGTATCTTTTAGCTATAACCATTCATCCATATCTTTTAGCTATTTCAATCATTTATCAATATCTTTTTGCTATTTCAACCCATTCTCAATAACTTTTAGCTACTCCAGCCATTTACGCATAACTTCTAGCAATTTGAACCATTTATCAATTACTTTTAGTAATTTGACTGTATCCATATCTTTTTAGCTTAACTATTTTTGAACCATTTATCAATTACTTTTAGCTATTTGAACAATGTATCCATATCTTTTAGCTATTTCAACCATTTATCAATAACTTCTAGCTACTTCAACCATTTAAGCCTGATTTATGGTCCTGCGTTAAATCAACGACGTCGCTATGTCGTAGAGTATGTGGCTATGCAGAAGGCTCGCCGTAGCCCCCGGCATAGCCTGATGTGTACCTCCCCAAAAATGTAACTACATGTCGAGGCAACACAGACCCAGTGCAGACCGAGAGGGCTGTGATTGGTTTGCTTGGTAGCAACGCATTTCCGGTTCCGTATTTCCAGACTGCGCTATCCCCGTTATCTTTAAACATCTTCTGTTGCGATGTAGATGTTGCAGTATTAACGCCCATTTATGCTCAACGTTCAATATGGATACGGATACGGACGAAGCCATCTGTCCGTGCTCCGCGTTCATTTCTCTGTGACTGGAAAAGCCGGAAGCTAAACAAAGAATCAACTAGAGACAACGATAACCATTCAGGAAAGGAACGCAGCCTTCTACTGCTCTGGCGGTGAATTGCACCACGACAAAATGGAGTGACAGAGAAGTTCAAAGGGTTCACAACAGCGTCATGGCAACGACGTAGGTACGCCGCAAGACCATAAATCAGGCTTTATCCATAACTTTTAGCAATTTGAACAATTTATCAATAACGTTTAGCTATTTTGGGACTTATCAATAACTTCTAGCTATCCCATGCAGCAAAGGGCCACAGGCTGGAATTGAACTGTGGCTGCTGCTGCAAGGACATAGCCTTTGTACAAGGGATGTCTACTCTACCCAGCGAGCTACTGAGTGTCCCTTACTGATGATTTTTAAGCAGCTATTTAAAGTGTTTATCTATTATTTTTAGCTAACTATTTCAACTCTTCCCACTTGCTAACTACTGATAGTTTTAATGCAATCTCAGTGGCAACACTGACTTTAAGGTGTTACTAGGTGGGTGGGAGGTGTGTACGGTGCAGTCGGCCTATTAGCTGTTGACCTACTGATTACTGTGGGAGTGCATTTACTAAAGATCAGCATCACACCATCAAATTTTAAATCCTTAAATGTTTATTTTTTTTATTTCTTAATCAATTCATAATTGTTCTTCTTTTTTCTCTAAATTAACAGAGCTACTCACACAATCTTTCCCACGTATCCCCTGGCAACTGCAAATGTGCCCCCTGGGGTACAAGTACCCTGGGTTGGGATTGACTGATCCAGATGAAGTGTCTGTTTTAACCATAAACTGCATATATTTCACAAGACTGAATAAATCAACATGCTACCCGCAGTCAGCCATCAGTCAGACCTTGGATTCAGAGAAAAGTCTTTTACTACTTCACCATCAGCATTTCATTTTTCCCACAAGGCTGTTTACCAAAGACGGAAAAAGTCAAGGATTTTCACAGAGAAGCAAAGACACAGAGATGAGACAGTCAAAAGATGTGTTTGCACTTGAAGGCTTCATTCATCTGTTGTCTGTCTGTCTGTGCCATACATGAGTATGTGCATCCATGGATGCTTGTGTGTCTTTGACAGCAGTACAAGATTGTGTGCAGGTGTGTGCGTCCTTCCACCCCAACCTACTATCCAGGACCTCTTTAAGCCACTAGATTGCCTCTACCACCCCCTCCTCTAGACACACACACATACACAGACACACAGACACAGTTCTTCCATTCTCCTCCCAGTATCTGCGCGCGGCTGAGGGCTCTTATTTGATTAGCTGCGATTTGCTTTGTGAAGCAGTGGAGCATTTGGCTCACTGGGGGAGCTGTACACAGCACACATACACTTTCACGGACGCATACAGGGGTTCTCAGACAAAACACACACAAAGACACACACAGGATACATGCACATATGTGCATTTCGTACCCAGCTTTTCCTCAGGATTACCCAAACCTTGTCTCCTTTCTTTATCTGTCAGCAATGACCAGAATTCCTAGTTGAAACTCATATGAGCTTGCATGATTCACAAATTAATATCCTGACAACAAAAATATGTTCTTCAAACGTGGACTGACATGTGATGGTGACAGCCTTAAACAGTGTCTAGTGACCAACCAATGTCTATTTACTGGCCATGACCTCATCCCAGCCTTCTCAGGAAATCACCTCTGATTACATAAGTATGACTGCAGAGCGACACCCAATCTGCCGGGCCTTAGTTGCACTAACTACCACCTTCAATAATGGATGCGAGGTCAATGTGTTGATGAGGGTGCGTGTCTTTGAGAGGTGCATGAAGAAGACACAGCACAATCAGCGGCTGTCATTGTGTCAATGTCAGACTCCCTACGCCTTTGTGTTCTCTTCATTCATCAGGGAAGATGCACACAGGTGACAAATTAAAATAAACCAATGTCAAGTGTTTGAGTACAGTGTTGAGTCATGATAGAAGAGGAGTGGAATAAAAGAGATGATATCTCAGCTCTGCTGCTGGCTCTGATACTTTTTTAAACGGTGCACCGTCCAAGCCCGACAATGACTGATGAAACTAATAAGGATGAGAAATGTAATGAATTTGAAAATGTATTTTCTGATACCATGCAAGAAAATCTCAAATTAATCCCAAATCTCCATTTTTCCACATGACAGGTGGTCCAGGAATGTCATGTGTGGTCAAGCTTGTTTAAGATCCTTACACACAGCAATGTTTCAATGTTTGAAACACAAGTCTTATGACCCAAACGTAAGTAAAGTCTAATTACAAGAGACATGACTGTATGTCAGTCTAGATTCAGCAGCAAAGCCAAAGCCAAAAACATTACAAATATCCAACTGGCCAACAATTTGGTATTTTGGATGTGAACAAGGATGGCAAAAAGGATGATTCTGACACAACAGAAATTTTGGCCAAAGCTTGGGATGGGCTAGTGCTATTTATCAAACTATCTTGTTTTTGTGAGTTGCTGAGTGTTGGCGATATCAGCCGTAGAGATGTCTGCCTTCTCTTCAATATAATGGAACTAGATGGCACTCGGCTCGTGGTACTCAAAGCACCAAGAAATTACATTTTTAAAACTCGACGTCAATGTCTCTTTCCAGAAATCAAGACCCTGTTACTCATGATAATCCACAGACAGAGCAGCTTCATGAAAGAACTTTTTTTTTTTCTTCAGAAGGAAGCGTGTATCTACTCATGGAGCAGAGGCTCAAGCTTGTGACAGCACGAGATGTAAACATTAACGGCGTCCTCTTCAGCTGAACGTTAGCTAGCTCAGTGTCGCTAGGTGAGCTAGCAGTAGATGCATGCTTCCTTGTGTGCAGTGATAGTTGGTGGGTGTAGTGCTGAAGAAGGAAAATAGTCCCTACATAAAATTGCTCACAGCAAGGTCTGTGAATTATCTTGAGTAACCTGATCATGATTTCTGGAAAAAGACATTGCTGTAGCCTGGTTCCAGACCATAGACCCCGCCCACTCAACTGAGTAGGCTTGCATCTCTGGTCTGGCATGCTGCAATGAATTTGCGATTTATCTCGTCCAAACGATGGAAGAACCAATGAACGCCGGGGGTGGGGGCGGGTCTAGCGATTAGCCAATCAGCGCCACGCTAATGTCAAGCTGTGTACCGGTGGGTAACTGATGAGGATAGCAACAATGGCGACCGCTACAGATCCTACAGACCACATTAACAATGCTATCGAGGTATTTCGCCACTACTCACGTTAATGGAGGACCAAATTAAGGAAGCTGCTAAACTGGATTTAATGGGGATGCAGCTGGGCGTGCACGACGATGTAGACATTTTAAACGGGCAATGCTCACTTGTTTTCAGCACCTCCGAGGCATGTATACTAATGATGTCAGATTCTGGGTGAGTCGTCGACCTCTACTGATTGGTTAGGGAAAAATCAAATTCCCTCCCCTTGTAAATCGCCTTCAATGGAAGCCATGTCAGACTGAAGGTTCTGGGAGCTTCAGTCTGACACTCAGGCTAACATTGCTGTTGAGTTTTCGAAATGTATTTTTTGGCACTTTGAGCACCACAAGCTGAGTGCCATAGTTCCATTACATTGGAGAGAAGGCAGACATTTCTACAGCCGAAATATCTCCAACACTTGGCAACTCACACCAAAACAATCTAAACTGATAAACAGCACCAAAAGTAAGCAGAAAAAATATGTATTTTTGATTCTGGCATCAACTGTCCATTTATATTCCTTAAAAACAGGATCTATGAGCTGACCCATAAGATGTTGGCTTTTTTCCCTTTATTCCCCTCTGTTAATTCCCATCTCTTACCCATGTCTTCTGCAATGACAAGCAGAAATTTCCCCTCCCTTACGTTCCGTGTTCTCTTCTCCAGCTCTCCTGTCTCTCTCCCACACCCCTCCCCCATCCACCACAAGGGGTTAATTAAAACTGATTGGGTCCTCTGAGACCACACCTGCCTCTGACAGGTAAGGTATCAGGCTCATATGAGCCGTGTGTATTTGTGTCTGTGTGTGACTCTGTGTGAATATGTGCTTAGCACATCAGTCTGTTAGCACATCATGTGTTCTGCTGCTCTGAGTTCAAAGCGGTCCCATTAGAGCTCGATGATAGCTATCAGAGTATATGTGTCTGTGGGGTTATACATATGCATTTGCGCATGGCCTTCAGCATTTAACTCTGCATTTGCATGTGATTTGTGTCGGGGAGAGACGTATGCATTTCATTTGTGTGTGTCCCTTCTTTTCAGAGCCACTTAAGGGTCTCACGCTTGATGTGCTGATTAGACTCTGCTGGCTGGAACCAATCGCTGCTCTGCTTTAAGTTCACGCCTGTCTGCCTGTCTGTCATGTCGAGAGCCACTGGAGGAGGAGACGTATATGCAGTTTAAACCTCAGATCACCACTTTCACCATCGCTGAGATCACACACACCACGTAAAGTATCATCAGTTAAAGTGTCGTTACAGTTCACAGGGATGCTGATAGAGCACAAGCCTGCACACATCCATGCAAACAGTCAAATGCATGAATGAAACAGTGATGGAAAAACATGATGGCCCACATTAAGGCTGTGATTTAGTAGTGTGTGTGTGTGTGTGTGTGTGTGTGTGTGTGTGTGTGTGTGTGTGTGTGCATGTTTGCTGGCAAGTGAGGTGTTTGTGTGTAGAGGCAAGAACTAGTGTTGTATAACAGCAGCTGGCAGGGGAGAGGTGCAGCACACACACACACACACACACACACACTTGCACACAGAGATCCTGCTGCTAGGTTGGCAAGTAGAACAGTCAAATTAGCCACTGGAGAACAAACCGATCCAAGAACTCTGCTGGGAAAAGGTGAAGGGGAAAAAAATGATAGAATAGAGAGAGAAGGAGATAGAGAGATGGAGATGGAGGGAGAGGTGAAGAAAGAACAGCACGGACATGACAGAGAGGAGGAAGATGAGAGGCAGCACCGTGAGGCGAAGGCACGACAGAGTTGTAAATGAGTCGGTGAAAATAAGAGCGGGGGAAATGAGAGAGGTAGAGGAGGTAATTGAGAGAGGGGAAGATACTGGAGAGGCCGATGCTGGAAGCAAAATGAGCCAGTGTGAGTGAGGAAATAGGGGTACAGGCGGTGATGGCGGTATAACAAGGGGAGATGAACACTATGAAGACAGCACAGAGGAGACCACTTTGATGACATCAAGTTAAGTTATTTTAAGTAAGATAAGATAAGGGTAAAACAAAATATGATGAACTATAATGACAGGCTTAAAAGAGTAAAATATTATCAGAAGTATGGTGATGACACATATCATGCAAATATAACTACATTCCACACTGATGGAATTAATGGTGCCTATCACAGATTTAAGAGAATGTCCAGTTATTCGCATTAATACCAATCAGCTTAGGACAAAAAACAAGGTGAGAGTAAACATGTCGTTCCCAAAGGTGCAGTGTGTCCTTCATGGCCAATTAGTGCCCTAAGAAAATGTAACCTTGGTGTGACCTGAAACTGTAGTGCACCCTTGGGTCAGTGATTCTACTTTTGAACATTCAGCAGTGAATTGCATTACTCATCAATCATTTTTGTTCTTGAAGGAGCTGTGTGTAAGATTTAGGGGGGAATTAAGCTGAAAACACACCGGCCCACATGATGTGATGTGCGTCAAGTGCCGCCCCTAGCACACACAGAATGCGTTATGCTGCAGCTCGTCAACAGACGACCACATGAAGTTCTACTACATTTACTAAAACATCTGTACTTCTTCCACCTATGCATCAGCCTAAAATCATATGTGGACAGCCCCTAATTAAATTTGATTTCCTACTTGAAGAGCCAATCTCCAGAGTTATGACTCGCCAGCAATATCTTTTTGGCTTCATAATGTCGGGATTGTGGGTCGTTTAGCTTCGGATATTTCTCACCCTCAACAAGAAGTCTCTCCTAATCCATTCTTCATTGAACACTAGACAGCAACAGCAACATAGTTCTCTTTATGCACCAAGGGTGAAGAGAGGAGTCGAGCTGCCATAGGAGCAGAGAAAAAGAGCTGCTACGGGAGCTGGTATGTACAAGCAGAGAGTGAGTGGGGGAAATGCATTTATTTCAGGGGTGACAAGGCTGTAAATGGGATAGTGGTGTGAAATGCTGCGGGACGGCGCATCCAGGAGTGGTGACACACTTCTAGCTGCTGCCAGTATGGGGTTGTACACTGAGGGGCTGCTAACTACAGTGGCTGACCTAAAAATAAAAAAAAAATTAAATTCAATCTTATTTATAAAGCCCAATATCACAAATAACAATTTGCTTCAGAGGGCTTTACAGCATAAGATATCACTCTGTCCTCTGGACTCTCACAGCGGATAAGGAAAAATGGGTCTATCTAGAGCCAGTGTTTGGTTTGTCCATTCTGGACTACTGTAGAAACATGGCATTGCAACATGGAGGACTCCAAGGATGAGGACCTGCTCCCAATATAAATATAAAAGGCTTATAAAGGTAATGAAAACACAAAGATTCTTATTTTCAGGTGATTATCCAATGAAGAAAAAAAGCGCATAATATCATATTCCATTTCTGCCAATATATCCCTCTTTATCCTACACACAGCACCTTTGACTTCACACTTTTATCCATTTAAAGGTACGTGAGAGGGGGTGGTGATGAGAACTGCACATCCAGCACTCTGAACACAAAGCAAATGTTTTCTCTCAGCTGTGGCATCACCAACAAAGTGGATTTGAAAGCGACATGCCGACAGTCAGGGGTGAGCAGTTGTGAATGAAGAGAGAGGCAGGTTCTAATTGTGCCTGACCGGCCTCCTTAACGTGACGCTGAAGTCATACAAAGTTCACTGTGACGCTATGAAAAAAGACAGTTGTTGTTTCTCAGTGTGTATCAAAGCCCTGCGTGCATGATTAGACGCTTTGTACAAAAAAGTCCAAGAGCAGATATTACAAAAAAAAGTCTGTTTCTTTCCTTTCATTATCTGTTTGTCCTTGGTAACACACAAAGGCCTTCATGCCCAATACTGAAGTGCTTGCTTGGTTGTATGATTATTATGAAAGTCTGTGAAGTCAGCAGAGATAGATTCTTTATGGTCCCCTTTCAAGGAAATGTGTTGCCACAGTGTATAGAGGATCTTACATAAATACATAGGTCTATAGATACATTATCAACCACTACTTAACTACATAAAAGACATCAGATACATGTACACACACAGTGTAGTCCAACCATCTATTAAATAAAAAAATAATACAGGTAACTCAATGAAAATGCAGTTTGGGACATACTAGACACTGCCAGAGTTAAAATCAGTGTTTTTTTGCAGTGGAGTTTGGTGAAACTGCTCATGTCATGGGACCCTGTACTGACAGTGACATTGACTTTTTGCTGGAATGACAAGCTACCCCAACCAGGACAACACAAATGTTACACCAAGCTCTGATCAAGTAAAACCGGAACTAGGTCTCACGGTCTGTGTAAATACTACACAATCAATGTCGCTAACACAACCTGTAACCTCCACAAAATAATGTCGTTAGCTGATGACATGCTGCTTGGCTTTAGTGCTGCATTAGCAGTACTACTGAAGGCAGTGAGAGGTTGCCTGATATGCCGATGTTTTGCAGTACACACTGTTTAATCCATGGCTTTGGAAAGGCTACAATGATAAGACACCACCTTCCAAAATCTTTTATCAATCTTGTTTAAACCTGCTGTCCTCCATGCTAATGCTAGCTGGAAGCTAGACCCTTTCACACATGAACATAAAACCTGAAATTATGTAGACATTACCTGGAGGAGAAGTATGTGAGACTTCAAATGTCCAAATCAGTTAGGACAGATGACATGACAACGTGTTGTCAGCTCCCTTGTACAAAGTTCATGGGTGTCTGATTGAGCCAATGTGTGAATTGAGCTGGTAATTGTCTACAGAATTCACAGCAAGCAAGTGGGCATCAATGACGCGTGTATCACGAGGCGCCTGTGAATCCCGAAGAAAACAAACATCTGAGGGTGAAGAACAAGAGTAATTTAGACAAAGATGGCAACGACAATGAGTAAGTGGAGTTATGACGAGATTCAGGAACTTCCGTCAGTGGTCCGTAGCCAAATCATCAGACAAATTAAAGGGAACAGCAAGAAACACTGCTGTTTATGAGCAAATCATGACTCGGCTATGTGATCCCGGTGTACTCTGCGTCATGTCCTGCCTCATGCCACTCCTTGCTTAAACCAAACAGAGCATTTCCACTGGATGAGAATGCCTCTGACACAGACAATCTCCTGATGTGGGCTATATGTGTGAAAAGGAAATTCTGGATGATATATGGACCTGATTCTGCGGACACTGTCCTAAGTTCATGAGAAAATGGCTCCTGATACAACATTAATGTATCATCAACGTCTCTCAAAATGTTAATCCTACATGCTTACATTTTTATAAGCCCAAAACCTATGCCATATATAGGACAAAATCTGAAAAGAGAAACTCTCAGTTTTGGTTTAATCATAGCCAGCATCCCCATGTCTCTGTCTTTGATCCCAGAGACACTCAATTGTGTCTTTTTACCATTTGAATCCACATGCTCACCCCGTACAGACCCTGAGAGTAAAGAGAGGCAGAGGAGGAGGCGGCAGGACAGACAGGCGTATTCTCTGTAATGAGCCGGGTTGAGCCTGAGCCAGACCTGGACCAGACCCGCAGTCGCTGGGTCCAGCTAATTATGCAAGGCTGCAGACAGCTCTGGCAGACAGAGGGGGGGACAGCAAAAGGAGAGAGGAGAAGATGAAATGAAAGAGGAGAAATGAAAGGAGGGAAGATGTATGGTGAGACTGACACATTTAGAGAAAGCAAATGAAAGACGGGGATATGCAAGAGATGAGGAAGGTAGCGGTGAGGGGAGACATGCACACAGAGAGGATGAGAGGGAGCGGGGGAGGGACGCAGCAGAAGGGATGAGGTTTGTCCTTTGGCCGATGGTCAATTAGTGGCGGGGAGAGTAACAGGCCGCGGCGATCTGTGTCTGCGGCTGCAGAGAGCTCTCAGCTTGTTTACTCTTCTACTGAAGGAGACAGCTGGGGCACCTCCAATACTGAGGCTGCAGCATCATTAGGAGAAATAATAATGAGGTAAATGTGAGATGAAATGCTTCTTGTATTTCATTGGACTAAACAAAGGATGTCGCTCTAATACCTAGTGCTTGGAAAACATGATGTATAAATATCCGTTATGCCTATGACAGCAGCTTTCTGGAGTAAGATAACTTCAAATCATCTTAATTTCAGCAGTTTATTAAAGGTTTGGGATTGTTAAAGAAATCTAATAGGAGGATTACAGAGGAACTATTGGCCTTCTAGGTAAGGGATTCAGGAATACTACCCCAGGGGTACTTATGCAGCTGGGGATACATGGAAAGATATTAGAGTAGTCGAAATAATGTTAGCTAAGAGTAGGCCTAACTGATAAATGGTTTAGTTAGCCAAAAGTAATGAATAAATAGTTTAAATGGTTATGAGTAATTGATTAATAGCATGATGATATAGAATAATCAAATAGCCTAGACCTTTTTAAATAAATGAATAGCCTTGGACACAGAGAGGGTCAGACAGAGGATCAAACTCTGATAATTATGAGATACGGATCGATATTTGTGGGTCAGTGATATGAAACACAATAAACCAATGTTTAATTTGGCACCACAAATGGAATGGCGTGCGAGTCAGTGACTATGACGAGCACAAATGAATACACTGGAGCTGGAGAGAGTTTCATGAACAGGACTGTGTGCCATTGTTGCTCTGCAGTTGTAGGGGATCTGAACAGAAGCACATTCAGCACATAGGCTACCAACAAACCCAAGATGTGTCAATCACCAGGACAAGGAACAAACAAACTGGAGGCCAGCTCCTTATCCCCGCTACTTTCTAGCAGTCTTAGGATGCAAAAGCAGAATGGGATGCGTTGTGGACGTTGCAGGTATATTAATGGAAACACTAAATACACAGTATGGCATAACCCAGATGTGTCGATCACTGGTACCCTTCTATGATGTAGTCTTCAATGACATGACAAGACACAGTAACCTTCGGATGCTAATTTTTCTGGTAGCGGAAGTAGAGCGGTGCCGATGAGTGTGAATAAATAAAAAATGAAAACAATTAACAGTTTATTTCGGGTGGCAACGCGTTACATGACATTGTAAATGCAATAATATTATTGAAAATATCACTTCCTCACTGCTAAAATGTTATATATTACTGTAACACGTTACTTTTGTGGCATGTTAGCCCAACATTGGCTAAAAGTTAATGGATAAATGGTTAAGGTTAATAGTTATAGTTCTCTACAGGTAATGGAAAAGCGGTTAAAAGATTTAGCTCCTACCACTAGCAGCATGAATGTGGTCTCGACCAAACTGACCTCTACAATGACAGTTTAATGTGGGAAAATATTATTGTTGTAATAAGGTAAGATGTTATAATAAGTCACCCTCATGAATGGTTTGTAAGTTAAAACTAATTGCATAGAAAAACTTGAGGAATCTTGGCCATCCATTTATTGACAACTTATTATCATGTCTAACCAAAGACTTGATGGCTAATTAGAAAGTGTAAGAACCACAAATATTTATCAATGGATCACCAACGTTTATCACTGCATTATTAGAATAAGAAGTAGTAGAAACATTAGAGATTTTTCACTCTGTCAACCCAGAAACTTCTGTCCTAGCTAATCATTGTTTTTCTCCGGTGATCTAGCACTAATCCTATTCTGCTATTACACGCTAAATGCCCATAAAATGTAAATGTAATGTAAGCAAATGCTAAAGTTTTGGATAGGTGTCAGACACTTGTTTGTGTTCCAGCATTTTCTCTTTCAGACTTAAGAGTCAGACAATGAAAGAGAAGAAGAAGAGAAGCCCCATTTAACTATTTTACTCCTGCGGGGCCAGTTTATGCGTTCCTGGCCAATTCCTATTGAGGGCCGGCTGATGTGGGCAGACGTACGGTTTGCACCATCCTCTCCCCGGCATTCCTCTGTTTGTCTGCCTCTCCATTAAGGACATGTAGTCTGGCAATTATGTGTTTGTGTGTCTGGCTGTCTCACTGGCTGGCATGGGCTGGGCAAAAGAGATGTGTGGGCAGAATGCTAACTCGGTCTGATTGTTAGGTTGTATCAAAGCGCGTGAAAGTGCATGTATGTGTGGAAGACTGTAGCAATGTTTGAGACCAGGGTCAAGATCATTATAATTTTATTTTGAAAAAATTACTTTAAATTGCTACAATTGTGCACCAAGTCGCTGCACCTTCTTTCTACTATGCCTGTCTTACTGTGGTTTGCTTGAAAGCCCCTAGTCTACATTTAATGGATAAAAGAAGCAAACACAAATGAGGCAATGACAAACAAACCCTCTTCAGCTTTTCGGGAAGACGTGAAAGGATGATGTCAGTAGGCTATACGAGAGAAACTTTTTTTTTAAAATGGAGAAAAAAGCAGACAGACAAATGACAGAGGAGTCAAAAGAAACAATCACAAGTGACGTGGACATGGTGATATGTCTGGGAAATGGGAGGAGTGCATCTCGTCAGTATGTACCCAATAACAATAAATGAATAACACTGCTTCTTCTGTGCTCTTTGATCGTGTGTTTTACAGCTGTAATTGAATGGGATTGTCTACATTTAAGAGATCATGCATCGGAGATAATAAATGGTATGTATAGGCTAACTTACTGCAGCAGAAGACTGTCTTTCACTTTGAACATCCGATATGGATATAAATCGTATATGTATAAATGCTGAAAATAGTCATGCCCTAAATGTTAGCATTTTCATGATCACAAATGTTCTGTGATCAGCGCACAGACATGAAAGAAACCCTCTTTCTCTTCAGTGGTACAGTGCATTTACTTGGTGAAACCCAGCACATTTCATTTTCTCGATTTCCTGTCAGCAAACAAAGGGGAAACCTCTTTTGTCGAAGCTCCAATTCCTCCGCTACACCCCTTCTGTGCTTCCCTGTGATTAGGTTCAGAGCACATCATGGGGGTGAGGGGCGTGAAATCATTTGTGGTTGTAATTATGGGCTCCCCTCTCCAGAGTAATCATGAGCTATTAAAAACCACCCTTGGCTCAGCCCCCCAACAATGCCAGTTAACATCTATGTTCCTCTGGGAGGCAGCGGGGAAGAGGCCAACTACCCGCAAACGGCAGCGGGCACGGAGCTGTGTGAGTGTGTGATGTTCGTGTGTAGGCAGCACATGCTTGTGTCTTTTGTGTACGTGGAAAGACATAAAGTATCACAGATGTGTGAACAGTTATCCAAAACACTAAACACACCTGAAACAAAAAATATATTAACATAGAGCTGCCTTTGAGTCTATTCACTGCTACTTGTACTTTTCATTGACTTCATATGTGACTGTGCCATTTCTGAAATTTGCTTTGTTTTCAATCCTCATGCAGGAGACATCCAGCGCTGATTAAAGGTCACGATTAATTAAAATCCTTGATAACAGCTCACTTTTGCAAATTATGTTGCTGCTTTATAACCTATTCACCCCAAGCCTAAAGGGTACAGTTACTGCATGTTTTTTGGATGGAATTTTTTAACTGAGGTAAGCAGCATGACTTACCTCATCAAGAAATGAGCTTCCAATTGACTCTTCACAAAGCTCTGCCCCTCTGTGATGGTATGACAAGCATCAAGTCGGAGTAAGCATGGAGCCCACACTGTAACCAACTGTAGAAATTTTTGGAAAAATTAAAAAGCAGTTCCAGAGAGAAGCAGACATACGTGTCTATAATGTGTTTAAAGGTTTTATCCAGGACGTCACACTCATTCTGCAGCAAAAACAGGTTTAAAAGATAAAAAATAGTAATAACCCTAACTATAGGCTAAGGTCACAGTGTCAAAGCTGTGGTGGATGAAGTACCTGAAAGCCATACTTGAGTAAAAGCAAAGATATCTTACCAGAAAATTAATATTATTATAATAATATAAATTAATATTCTACTAGGTTAAAGTCACCTAGTAGAATATTAGGGTAGTAATTAAAGTATTTGATATTTAGTGTACTTAATTATCAAAAGTAGTTTTACATTAAATTAAGTGTATAATCATAATTCTGTCATAATTCTGAGGATTATCAAGGTTATTTCTCTGATCATGTACACCACCTGAAAAGTGGAGCGTATATTACACTTGAAGGATTTAAAGAAAACCTTTGACTATCCAGGGCTCTCCCTCTCTGCTGTGGGACACCGTTTTCTGCTTCCATCATAAAGTCGGTCTCACCGTCAACTAGCATGTGGCATCTAATCTGGCATGCAGCCTGGGCTTGACTGGAAATCCAAACTTAACTGCAGCTTGAGATCATTTGTTTGCACTTGCCCTTATGTGATTAACCCATGATCTGACTTGCAAGCTCAGACCACTGATTCGCTAAACCTTCTAATTTCATTGTGTGGTAATGAAGTAGCGAAAATGCATAGAACAGATAGAAATACATAGATGAGTAAAACTGGGGTAAAATACTTTTACTCCGCTACATAGATATGTAGTGGAGTAAAAGTAAAAGTTAACAGAAATATAAAAACTAAAGTACAGATTAGGGATGGGAATTGATAGGATTTTATCGATATCAATGCCATTATCGATTCTGCTTATCGATCCAATTCTTTATCGATTCCTTTATCGATTCCTCCTGTGAATTAATGATATCACCTCCTGTTGTTTGTAACCCAAGACATCTGCTTTCAGAACGTTTTATTATGAACCTTAAAGCCATGGTCTAGTTTAGAAAGACGAAGTACAGATGACGCCGAAGCGCCACAGTGAGCTCCACAGTGAGCTAGCAGCTCCAGGGAGGCTAACAACAGCGTGAAGTGACTGCTTTGACTGCTGCTGTCTCTCCGCCATTACGTCTTCTTTGTTGTTGAACGGGCTGCTGACTGACGAGCAGAGATTCGGCGTAATGAAAAGAATCGATAAGGGAATCGTTAAGCATAAAGGCTAATGATGTCGATGAATTGGACCAGTTGAAACTGGTTCTTAACAGGAACCGGTTCTTGATTCCCATCCCTAGTACAGATGTAACATTACTGTAACAAAGTATTATTACTTAATTACAACACTCCTGTGGAAACTTTTGTGATTTTCAACTTACCACATGTCATCACAGTGTGCGCAGTGTGCCCCCCACCCCTCCCCCGTGCCACCAGCAAATGGGTGAAGGAGATCCAGGTGAAGCCAACCACCATTCATCTGCACACACTGTGATCACACACAACTGGTAAAATATTTCCATGGTTCCCTTCACTATTCCTGTACAGCAGGGTAGGCCTTTATTCAGTGTTATTATCATTAAAAAGCAAAAGCATGTGTATATATTTAGAAGGCTATACCTTCAGTAGCTATCTAGCTAGCTAGCTAGCTAGCATTGTGGTTTTGGAAGAGGAAGAAAACGTATATCTCCTTCCAACCTCTCCAGGTAACAAGAATCACTACATTTAGCTAGAAATCCACAAAACCAGACTGGTAATTAAGGAAATCTGAAATGACTGCATGATCCATTCATGATCCATTTATGATCTGTGGAGTACAGCTGTGTGGTTGTCAAACCCGTGTGGAGCTAGCTGATGCTACGCTATGATTGGTGAGTCTGCATTCGAGGGTTGGGGCCCTTAAGGTTCAATTTATGTATCACAGTGAACAGAAAGCTAAGGGACTGTACAAAAGTTGTTGAGGTGGGGAGAATGAAAAATAAAAAGTCCTCCCCAGCATTACTGACATTTTCTTTGGACCCTCCCCTTGATTTATAAAAAAAAAACTGCAATGTATTGTGTAACTGTCAGTATTTGATTATTTTAGTGTTTTAACCTTTTTTTTTTTACAATAGCCCTAAAGCTAAGAGGGGGTATGCAAAATAAAACATGAATGTACAACAACCTGGTGCACATATGTGTTAAAATTATGTGCCCGAACCACAGAAACTATGCCAATATCCTTTGTTGCGGTGAATACTCGAATTCCCTGGTTCATCAACGCCATACAATGGGCAATGGTTAATGTTACAACCCCACAGGTAGTATAAAGAGAGAGAGCATTTGTGTACAGTCGAGGCTGGGGTGGAAGATGGGTTAAACAAACACTGGACTTTCACCCTGGAGACTGCTGTTCTACTCCTGTGTGAAAGTTTTCGCACTTGCATCCTCTATATAGTTATGTCACTTAACCACACAATTACGTCCCGTACGTAACAAATGTAAGAGGTTGTGGTTATTTTACATATTTGTGAGATCACATTGATCTAAGATGAGAAGAAATAAAAGACCCTGCCATGCTCTTCCAAAGAGTTTAGACTCTTCTAAATACAGTCCCTAACTCAAACTGCTGAAGCCTCATATTAGTTTTGGTTAAACTTCAGAGGTTAGGATGGACTTTTTAAGACAATAATTTTTTTAACAAGAGTAACGTAAATATTTCCACTTACTAATATTGCTAAAAGTCTAAATTGCTTACTTAAAAACTTACTATGGAATATGTTCTATATTGGGAAAGAGGGTCAGTGTTTCTCTTTCTCCCCCTCATCCCCTCCCTCCCTCTGACAGTTTCATAGGCTCTGTGCCACCCCTCGTAGCACCCTGGTTGAATGAACACAATCCCATTATCAGTGACAGTCAATTAAACATCTAAATGCCAAATTCTGAATGCTTGATGCGGCGACACAGAGGGCAATTGAAGATTGTTGGCTAGAGACTGATTGGCCCGTCCGAGCTGGGGAGGGGAGAATTATGGTGATGACAGTTTCTGAATTAATATGTTTAGCTTGGAATATCAAAGTATACAAAAGTTGACTTTTAAAAGAAAGTATTTCTTCAAAGCTCGGTTTTTCTTGTCCCTGGTACAGGAGCTGTGTCTCACAAGGTGGTCTTACTGCCAACAAAGACTGCAGCAAACAACACAAATGGAAAAGGAGAGAAGAAGAAGACAGAGAGATACAGGGCCGGGAAGAAAGGAGAAAGGTCATATCAGGCATGTGTGTGTTTGCTTTATTGAGAGGGAACTCTAGTGAACATTTCTGTCACATTGTATTGACACAGCGGGGAGTAAGAGAGAGAAGAGGAGGAAGGGGCTATGTGAAAAAAGAGAAAAGAAAAAGACTGAGAGGAGGAGTGTTTATTCTCCTTTCCTTCCCTCCTCTGCTCAGTCTTTTCCCTCCCTTTTTGTCCATTCAGTAGTGTGTGTGTGTATGTGTGTGTGTGTGTGTGTGTGTGTGTGTCTGCACACTCTCTGGCACACTTGAATCTTTTACTGATTACCTCACACACGTCACGTCTTTTCTGGAGTGCTTTTAACGGAGGAGGATTATCAGGCAGCCGGAGCCTTTTAACCCTTTCTCTGCCCTCCCTGATCCGACCAGGCAGCTGACAAATGTTCCCATTATGTCTCCATCCAAAAAGGAGAAACATATAGCTCTTTTTTTAACCTTGACAACAAATAAATCCAAGAATATCATGTGACATGTACTTCAGCATTTATGCTCAGTGATCAGTGTGGTAACAAATACTTTATGGCTGTACAAAGTACACTATTTACCTGCCTTTATTTCTTAATCTGTACTTTCTTAAAGGCAACTCTGTACATTTTACTCATCAAAGTGTGTTTCAAGGTCTTGGGTAGTGCTAGTGCATAAGTGAAAAACTTGTGTAAAGCCTTTTTGTGTTTCCTGAGTGAGCCGCATGGAGTTTGATAAATTGTCTCAAGTGATGTCACTTGTCAAATGATCGTTTTTCTTTTAGCTGTCCACGTGAGTCGGACATTGTTATAGGTGTCCAATGATAAACTGATGGAGTACTCCTTTAGTGTATCAGCATTAGGAAAACAGACACATAAATGGCAAACGTACTATGTGTGAGGGGTGTTCCATATCATCTCATCATGATAATGCTGGTATAATTTTTAATATGTTATAAAAATTCATATCGTGATACTCGCAATATTTCGACTTTTTGACATATTGATGTCATTTGGAAGCTGTTTAAATTTAAGTGTGAAGATTTTATTTTGTTGAACTATTAATATTGTATACAGAATCTTAATCTCACTGAGTTACAGTTGTTGTTGTTGTTTACAAACTAAAGACATGAGAGATAATGTTTATTTAGTTTTAACTGAATATTTGAAGGGAAACTGTATGTATATGTATAAAACTATATCACTTATTTTGTTGCAACGCTGTGATGCAATGTTCTGAAATTAATAATGAAATATTTTTACTAGTTCGTCATATCGTCAAGAATATCGTTATCGCAAAAATAACCTGAAATATCATGATATTATTTTAGGTTGTTATAATATTATTGTTATATGTGGAGCTAATATAGCCATTTATAGTCTTCATTTACAAGTGGATGTTATGCCTCAGAGGCTTCAGAGGAATGGCACAATTGGCACTTTTAGCCGACTGTCAAACCATGCCGCGTTGAATTGCTTCTCTATCACCAGTATAAATGTGCCAAGTTGTGCAGTCACACCTGAGATGGACCATCTCTGGAGGTCAAAGCATGCCCCATCACTTCTAAGCAGGCTGTGGTGACATCAGATGGGTTTTGTCATCATTTAGGGACAATTTGGCATCAACATACAGAGACACTTCAGCAAAATGTTTAAATAGCCTCCGCTGCCATCACCAGACATAGCAAATAATTCATCCGTTTAAGCTGCATGTCAAAAGAACAATGAGAAAAGAGAATGGCAAGCACTCATCTGTGGGTGAACGACAAACTTGCTGTATGTCTCAATAAGACTGTGTAAGATAATTGGCTATGAACTACTGTTACACAGTGCAATGGTGAACAGCGCTAAAAACGTTGCAGCTTTCGAGTCAAGACAAGTGGGCCAAATATTAAAAACACACCTTCAAGTGAGCGTGTATGGAAATGCAAATCCCTGCCATGCTTGGCTGACGTGCCAATTCAAACTGAATTAAGCAAAGCCAGCATGTGTATGGAAAAGAGCTATTATTTGCTATTAGTCACTGAGCTAGTTTTTAATAGCAGATAATAATATAAGCCATTTTGTAATGCAAAATCCATGCAGAACCCTTCTAAATATATCAGAAAGTAAAATATGACCTGATGTATTTCCATTAGCAGGGTTGAAATAGAAAACAGATAATAGGCTTCCTGAGTATCAATGAAAATAATTGCTGCCACATAAAAACAGAAATGTGCATACAACTAGAATGCACCAACTAATGGCTCATGATTGGAGCTGTGCTGTATGTAATGATTGCTGGTATGATGTGGGTGAACCAACCAAGTAGTAATTCACTGATAAATATGTTCCCTATCAGAAGCATAGTCACCCCTGCTTCTACGATGGCTACAGGTTTTCCACAGGAAATTTCACAGGATATTGTTACGCATTTCACATTAGAGTATTTGTATAATTTATATTCCATTCTCATGATTTGATATATCAAAATTTGCAACAGTAATAAGAACAAAGTCAGCTTTGGTTGGCCCCATTATGTTGGTTGGTTTTGAAGATGTCCCAAGACAAATGTTCTCATTTCTTAGCAAAAACAAATTGCAAGATCCTGATTTTGTGAAAACCCACACAAGCAACTTTTGCCAATGACCCCGATACACAAAGCAGCAAGTATATCAAGGGTCAGGTGCTGTAGTTAAGACCACCTAAACCGAGACCAAGTCATGACCAAGACTTTAAGGGATTCAGACCAAGTCAAAACCAAGACCTGACCGGTGCCAGACTGAACTGTCTGTCCATACATTTTTGCATTCATTTTGTCCATGTAGTGCATGCTTCCTGAGACCTTATGGATACAGATGATCAGGAGCAGTCCCACTGGAGGTAGTGGAGGCAGTGTGGCATAGTTCAAGTGAGATACCACCATAGAAGACAACAAAGAAATGTAAGTAATAGTGGAACAGAATGATTAATTTGAAAAGAATTCTCTGTCCACATGTCAGGATGTTTATTATGGCTGCACAGACCACCACTGTCCACAATGCTGCCTCCCTTAAAAGGTATGTTATTATGACCTCCTTCACTGTCATCTAGTTTGTTGCTGTCTTTAACTTTTCTATACTATCATATCAGCGACACATGGAAGTATGAGGGCTGTGACTTTTACAAAGTTTGAAATGGATGCATCTATTTTCGTACGAAAAGGGAGCATAAATTAGCCTTAAGGTTACAGCCGATTCCTAGATGAGATCAAGCCCTTCAAAAAGTCGACCTTGAGCACAACACAGCGAGGGTCACTGGCAAAAATTGCTTGTGTGGTTTGAGGATATTCTCTCAAAATCAGGGTCATTGTCACTGATAGTCACTCTTTGAAAAAGAAGTGAAAGGTTGTTCTTTGGCTTTATAGAGGTTTGTCTTTTAAGTGAGAACAGGGTGAGAGTATATTGTAATAGATGCCTGAACTGAAGTCCCTCATAAAGACAGATACACAAGGCCTCTCTGCTAGCTCATATGTGTGCCATCTCTGAGGTGGTCGGGTGTTTGTCTGTTCTCCCTCCCTCCCCTCATGTTTTCCTCTGTTTTATGTGTGTGTCCTGCCCATCCTCTTCCATTCAGTCCTCCGTTTACCATGACAATAGCTGCCTGCAGAGACCCTCTCCCATGTATAGCTCTGACCACCGCTGGCTACTGGCAGGGGCCCATTCACTGCTGCAACCCACCCTGGACCATAAAGGTCCTGGCAGGACTGGCTAGGCCCCCCTGTAAACAGCAAACCCCACACTTGTTGTGTCTGCCATCTATACTACCGGGGACGGAGGCAGGATGGTAGAACTGTTGGGTTTATGTACTTGGTTTTGTCAGGGGTGAAAGAGGTGGGGTTCGGTTTTATGCACCCAATAGGATAGACCTGCACTTTGAATGGACAGGAAAACTGTTAAGGACAAATTGTTCGACATTTAACTTAAGATAAAGAACAAAGGAAATGGTGGATGACCAGATTGTTTCAAGACCAGACATGGTAATAGCAGGCTGAGTATTATGCATCAGCATGTCCTGTTAGTATTTCTATCCATCCAATTTAAGAACCATTCCACATGTGTAAGAACACAGTGTACAGGGTATATCCATGGTGTTGTGTACTTATTTGGTCAAAACTGTAATGATTAAATTATTCTTTAAAGTGTTTTCCAGAGGGCAGTAATTTCTAGTATGGACTGACACTATCACAACTCGTAATTTTATTGGTCCAATGACTCCGGAGGCCAATACCAACAAGCTCAAATTCAAAATAGCTGCATGCATGTATCCCCCTATTGCCATGCCCACTTTTAGCCAATTGGCATGAAGACAAACATACACCTTTACACACACACACACACACACACACACACTTGACCTCACATCACTCTGGTCATGATTCAAATCATGGGGTAACGTAGGGAGCGCTGAGGTTACAGAACTACTCGTTTTAACAGTCTGGTTATTTGCCTTGGTATAACTGGACCCATGAAAGAGAAAGAACACAAGACCAGCCTGTAAGAACTGCCCTTGACTCAGGTATTGCAGGTGTTGAAATAATATGGACGCTAATAACATATTTGCTCTGCATGATTCGGCACAGCTCTACTCAACAAGACTCGCCCTGCTTTGGTTTTCCATTAACAAAAGTTGTGGACAGTATCTGGTACTTTCTTTGGTATCCGCGCTGTCGGAATTTCGAAGCAAGCCAATACTATAAGACGGAGTTACTGCTGCGTTCCATTTTCCATGGAAGTCAGAGGTAGGAGATGGGAATGACGTCAAAACAGAGTTTGACCACACTCCAGTACATAAGCCAGAAAACCAAGCTGTAAGCAATACCAGTTAATAATAACACATTAAGCTTGATTTTGCACATACAAATACTGTAGCTACATGTCCACAGGTAGAAGTTGGACAGGACTGCATGTGCGACTGTTTTAATGTGACACAAATGACACAAAAGTGCTAATTAACAGTATTACTACAGATTTCACTATTGTTGATGCTTGGAGCAGCCACCTCTGATTTTGAGGTCAGGGGTTGGTGAGGTTCCTCCGACTTTCCGACTTGGAAATTCAACTTTAGGAGGTGTTCTAATCGGATTTTCCAACTAGGAAGTCTGAAATCTCGACTTCCAAATGCAAATTAATTGTGCCATAAAACACTGCAGACCACTGATAAGCACTAGCATAATGCGGGACATCCTGCTCAAGTAGGTTTGGCCCGCCCAGGGTTAGCGTCTGATTGGTTTACCCTGACGTCATTATTCTAAACCTAACTAATCTCACTCCTCTTGCCTAAACCTAACCAACCCAACCAACGTAGGTGATGAGTACTAGCCAATCAGAGGGAGTGTAGGGCAGGTCTCGCCTTCACCATCCTAGGAAATGTAAACTTGCGTCCTTAATACCGGTCTCCTGGAGGAAAGTCCTTTGTTCGTGACCCATCCACCACCCTCACCTGCTTCCTTAAACAGACTGCCACTCTTTGTACTACTTCCTTCTTCACTCCCGTCAGCGCATTGGTAACGTGACTGCAGCCTTCACGATTACATCCTTCCGTTCTCCATATCCTGTACAAACCCTCAATTTAGATAGCTAGGCTACCATTAAAAGTGACCACATTTTAAAAAATTCCCCTAATGCAGATTTCTTAAAATAGGAAACTGTAAAACTACATTGAAGGCTAAAAAGTGCAGTACACTAATTACACTACAGAGTACAATTGTCAAAGTGCAGATATTCCTCTTTTTGTTTACCAGTGAAAAGATTCTGTGAGTGTCACGCTTAAGATGATGTCACTGCAGTTTCATGCAGCATAGCTATGTTTATCAATTGAACATCTCTGCAGTGGAAAATAAAACAGAAAAGCACCTGGTACCAAAAGTGAGTTGGGTCAAATTGAACCATGCAGTCCAAGTAACATCTAATGAGAAACAGTGCTAACCTCAGAAAGCTTAACTAACTGGCTATCACTCACAAAGTGGAAGCCAGTTAGCCTAGCTTGCTGGCTTCCACTCTGCAAGTGAAATACAAACTTAACAGCACAACAGGTCCTTACAAATGTTTAATGTTGTAAAGGGACAAATGCCAATGGCACATAAGCAAGGCTATGTGAACCTGGTGAAAAATATAGAGGGGAGGGGGACATACTGAGTCAGCCTTTATAGACTACAGAGCTATGGCGTGCAGCACAGATTCTAGAGGTGATTCTGTCTTGTGCTGATGATTGCCAAATTAGGGGAAAAACAAGTAAAATGTTGCCCCCCTCTCCTTGACAATGGCTGGAGGTCAGACGGGTTAGCAGGCAACTGTTGCCTCTTTAGCAGGAGCCACACATGATTGGCCTCGTCTGAAGAGCTGCGTTCTCTCTAAAATCAGCAATTTAGTTGTGGGGCATTCACGAGGCCTCGGCGTGATTGGAGGAGAGGTTGTGTTTGTGTGTGTGTGTGTGTGTGTGTGTGTGTGTGTGTGTATGAATGTGTGTGTATGTGTGTTTGTGTGTGTGTGCATGCCTCAGACCTTGGGAGGGCTGGCTGTGCAAGCCCAAGCTTGCCCCGGCGATGCCACAAAGCCTGTCAGAAATGAACGATGATGGGGAGTGCAGAGCCAAGAGGCAAAGAAGGACATTCATCAGTGATTCTTATGAGCACAAACGCACGCCTAACTGTCACACAAAAGCTGATATACGATACAGCCACGCTTATTGGAATTCGTCTGTTACAAAATCTGCGCTTTTATCGCTCCATTGAGAGAGAGACATGAGGAAACAAAGAGCGAGGTGCTTATCTTGAGGAAGAGCTGCATCCAACCGTTATTGACACAGATGACCCATAGTAAACAGATTGGAGAGTTTGAGATAAAACAGATGACTAGTACAGGTTGTGTATGTAGCAGTGTGTGTGTGTGTGTGTGTGTGTGTGTGTGTGTGTGTTCTCTCTACCTCACACAGGCAGAACTCGTATAAAGAAACATGATTAAACAACAAACTAAAGCAGAATTTACAGATGTCGCCTGATAAGCTGTGAGAGGAAAGCATTTACTGTTGATTTAACCTTAATCCTTTTAAACGTATTGACAGAAGCTGTTGCAGAGGTAGCGATCTATTGGAGCTGTGGGGTCGCTTGTGGAATTTTCCACTGGTTTCACGCAGTAAACACAAGACTTTACCCCCTCACACCAACTTCTTCTATGGAGTCAGACACTTAGCCTGAGTCCTGACTTATCAGGGGATGATTAGCTGATTGAAGTTCAAGATCAATTTTAAACTCCCAGCGAAATGGCTTTTTCACAAAGGAAAGGGACCAATCAATACTGTGGCCCATCAATGCCAGAATATTCCAGCAAGTTTCAGAAATGGAAAGTCAGGGAGAAAATTGCACTTTATATGGAGTTTTGAAGATTATAGCGATAACGCTGATGACAGTGTTTAGTCCAGGCTCATCTTATGGTGCGTGGTGCCATCCAAAAATATTCATGGGACATTGATTTGGTTGTCAGATTGCGTCTCGGACAGAGGAGGCTCTGATTTGTTGCTCCGTAGAAATAATGAAGGAGAGAGAGATGGGCTGTTAAGACATTTAGAGAACTGAAATTGAGGTTCATTTGCATTGTGATCAGCTCAAAAAATGCAGGATGAATGCTTTTCTCTTTGCATAAATTTGTTCAATATTAATCGAAGCAAACATACAGAATCTGATCCTATTTCACGGTTGTCTTGTTACAGGAAACGCAGATGATTGACCAGGAAAACTGTCCCTCAGCCACGCTCGGGGAAGTGGAACGCCGTGTCCTGCTGCGAGACGTGCTGTGGAACTTGTAGTTAATATAATTTAGTATAGGGAGGGCGGATTTGTGTGAAAGTGTGTGTCTGCATTTTTGTGTGTGTTAATGTGGGCAATAGAGCAAGGCGTGACATCATGCTGCATACACATGAACGTTTATATAATTGTTATTTTGTGTTTTTTCAAAACCAAGCAGGGTCAGTTCACTTCGTGACAGGCCGGGTGTGCAAAGGTAAGAAATGTCTCTCTCAAGCACACAAAGGTTGCACCTTTATGATGTGACAATGGGCCCCTGGGCACAAATATGCAATAGGCCCCACCACCTCACCTACATAAGAGCAAGACACAGAGTTTGTGGTGGGTTTGCCTCTTTTGTTGTTGCTTTGCATCTCTTTGTGGTCGTTGTGTGTGCTCATTTTGTGTTTCTTTGAATTTATTTGGTCTTTTTTTTGGTCTTTTGTGTCTGTGTTATTTTGTGTGTCTTTATGGTTATTTGGTGTCTCTTTGTAGTTGTTCTATTTGTCTGTAGTAGTTTTATGTCTCTTTGAAGTCACTTTGTGTATTTTTCGGGTTTTTTTGTGCTTTTGTGGTCATTTTGTGTCTCTTTGTGGTTATTGTGTTTTCCTTTATAGTAGTTTGGTGTATCTTGTTAGTCATTTTGTGACTCTTTGAGGTCATTTTGTTTCTCTTAGAAGTCATTCAGTGTCTCTCTGTAGTAGTTTTATGTCTCTCTGTAGTCACTTTATGTCATTTTGTTACTTTATAGTAGTTTGATATCTCTTTTTGGTCATTTTTTGTATTTCTTCGTCATTTTGTGTTTGTTTTTTTTTGTTGTTGTTTTTTTTAATCAGTAATCCATCCACGGCTTCTAACCCCATTTGTATGATTCATTGCATTGTGTCTCTGTAGACATTGCAACTTAAGAACACCCACACAAAAAGACAAAACAAGAGCAAATGAAGAAAACATGTAAATCAATTTTGCAAACCTAGCAAGTAGAAAAAACAATGCAACTTAAGAAAATACAACCAAGTACAGAAACACGCTGCAAACAGGAAACTGACTCAAATACAATGGTCCCGCAGTGAAATGCCACTTAGTAAAATGTACGTAAATAATTCAGTAAAAGTGCTCATGATAAGCGTCATATTATAATAATAGATTGTTATTACTGTTTCTTTCATGCATTTGGATGTAGCATTTTACTGTAGAGCTGGAGGTGGAGGTGTCACGTGATGAAAGATGAACAGAACTGTAAATGACCCATAAGTACTTACATATTGGGCAAACTTAACCTCAACACACCAAAAACGCAGCAGCAAAGTCAAATGCTCAACTCAAGTTTCAAATACAATCAACTACACAGTAATTGTGATTTCACCTTCACTGTGCATACATGTCCTCATCCACCTGTGCTGAGTCATAATGGCCCATCACACCACCTCTACCAACTGGTAACAGCCAGCAGCCACTCCTCTGTCCAGGCAGGCCCAGACTTGCCTTGTACAATAATTAGTCCTGCTTGTCTTACACTGGACACAATGGACCCTTCCTCACAGCTTTGCATCGCTATTGACCCATCGCTAACTACTTGGAACAGAAAGAAACGAACAGGGGGAACCAGACTGTTTCTGTAGAACAATAAGAGAATGTGGGAGAGCCACATTCCTCTGATGACTGTAATGACTGGGTACGATGCAGCAAATTCACTTTTGTGCTCATTCATTTTCACTTTACACTGTAAAACTATAAATGTAAATGGGATCATCTTATGCTTGGATTAAAAATGTAGTTGGACTGGACTTGAGTATGAATGTGAAATCTGTATATTATTTAGCACTATCTGACTGAATTCAAAAATGATTTCTAATCCAGTGCAAGGGATGCGTCTGTCAAGGCTATCATTGCAAAAATATACATCTTGTATTAATGATTCATTTCGGAAACAGTCCAAAAAAAATTTTTTTTTGACTTTTTTCGAGAAATAAAATGATTTTTTTTTCCCCCAAAGAAGACAGAATAAGGCAGATTACTCCTTAAATATGAAGAAAAGGGCCACTTGATGCTAAAAAGTGTTTGAAACAAGTTTATGATTTTAGGTAAAAGTAAAGTACATGAAAGGTTTTCCGGATTCATGGCAGGGTTAAGCAGATCAGCTGAGGGTTCAACGCCTGACAATGGTGCCTTGGCAATGGTGCCTTAGCAATGTTCACATGGTGGGAAACCAGTGAGGGATCATATCCATGTGGCTGTTCTGGAGATACCTAAGAGATGACTTTCAGTGTTGTATTTTTTTTTTAATTTACTATATTTGTAAGGGGCCATGTGTAATATTAAACATAAATGTTAACATTTAATTTATTGCACCAGAGTTAGCTTAAAGCTAATTTACAACGCTTACATCTTATTGGCTTTCTCTCTGAATTTTTAAGGCTAGTTGTTTGGTTTTTCTCCGGCTTGTCCCCAATATGAAATACAATAGGACAAGAGGGAAGGGTCATTGCATTCAGAAATATTGTGGCTACATTCACAGAACGATTAATTTGTCAAGCATTTGTTGTATTGATTTACTTTCACTATTTTTTAACATGTGTATCTTTAAATTAAGATTTGGATCCATTGTTTTGCCAAGATATTTGAAATGAGTAACTATTCCAATGTTTTTACCCTTGATGAGAACATTAGAATGTGTACATTGTTTTAAGAGTTTTAAGACATGATAAAGTAAGCCACTGTATGGTGCTTTTCATGGCAGTTGTGTGCTTAACAGCTGCTATCTCAGCTGTTTTTACATGTGTGTATACAACAGTGTTATCAGCATACATTTGCAGTAATATCCCAAGACACTGTTGTGGAAGATCATTAACATATAGACTAAATAATAAGAGGCCTAACATCAAACCTTGAGGTACGCCAAATGCGCACTTTATGTTACCGGACAGTGCATTATCAAGTTAGACACACTTGGAGCTCCTGTTCAGAGGCAGGTTGGATGTGGATAAAGACAGTATGAGCCTCAGATTTTCTATCATCTTATTTTGTTCTCTCTTCACCCTCTTTTTTATTCTTTTTTTGACATTCTCATCTTTTCCCTCTCTTGGTCCCAAGTGTGCTGTGTGAATATCAGATAACAATGCCAGAGAAATTAATCCAATGAGACTTACCCCACACAGAGGGGGAGGAGGGGAGAGGTCGCGTGCATAGAGTGAGAGAGAGAGAGAGAAGGAGAGAATTACTAACCATCAGAGAGATTCTGAGAGGGCATTCAGGGAAGGAGTATTGTTAGTCTGATCGCTAATGAGGTGTGTGTGTGTGTGTGTGTGTGTGTAATTAGTGACTGGGAGCCAATGAGTGCAGAATAAGAGAAGGTCTTCAGCACGGCTGGAGGACACATGGCAAGGAAGAGGAGAACTCTGGAGATGACAGCGAAATGTGTTTGTGTGTGTGTGTGGGGCTAGAAATTAAAGAAACAAAGTCAGATAATGTAGGACTATCTGCTCAACTTGTAAATCTCTATATTGTACAAGACTTAGAGGATGAAGACTGGTTGGTTTGGCAAACGCACATCTAGTTGACTTCCGTTGACTTCCAAACCTCCGATAAAGAGCAGCACATTATACTTTTCTGAGCTTTTTGAGGGACTCCAGCCCAAACTGAGAAGTGGCTACTTCCTGGAGGCATTACGCATCAATGCAGACCTGGTAAGTAATGATCTCGGCCCACCCCTATGGTGCCTGTATGAAACCGAAATTACAGAAAGGCTATTGGTAACTTCAGGGTTTGCAACAACAAATTCTCCAAGGTCAGGATAGACATCTGAGGATCTGCAACCTTTGTAATGACAACCGTCTTGGACACAGGCCAGAAAACTACTGAAAGAATCCATCTATGTCTAAATGAATTCCAATAAGCCAAAATTTGTATTTTTGTTTGTATTCTATGCAGTGTAAGCATGTTCTTGAGTCAGTTAAGTCTGGCACATATTCGTATTTACCTAAATACCTGAAATTATAACAATGATGTCCATAGACTTAAACACTTCAATGGTAACACACACACACACACACACACACACACAGGCAGAGGAGGTTTGTCACTGTCAGTCCAGGTGGTGTATGGGACCATGTGGTTTCAGGGAGGCCTATAACATTACTCTCCATCAACTCTGTCATAGGTGGGATCATCAGACAGGTGTGTGCTAGGCCTGCCTTTCCCCTCCCCCGCTCGCTCTCACACAAACAAACCCCCCTCCCCCGCTTTGGTCGGCCTCCTTCACCTGATGGCCTGGGTGCTGAGTCTGAGGAGATTGTGTGTGTGTGTGTGTGTGTGTGTGTGTCTTGGCTGTTCCACTCACAATGAAGAGAGAGGGTCTGTCAGTGGCCACCTGTTGGCCAGCTGTCAGGGTCCCATTTCAGAGTCGTCTTTCCATGCAGACACAACAGCGGCCCTTTTTACACAAAGATCCCACAATATTGCCACAATCGTTTTGCTTTTTTATACACAACCAAACAACACTGGCATGACACTGTGTGTGATTTTAGACAGCATGGAGGGAAGCGCTTTCTAAACAATAAGAAAGGCATGACATGGCCATTACAATCATTTACCTTCTCTGTTACAGATCTCATTATCTCCCCCATTTATGGCTACTGTTCTTCCTCCTTGAGTTAGGTGCTAACTGCTGCTAGCTGTTTTTTAAATCCTCCAGTAGTCTGTTGCACGGAAATCTCATCTCATTCTGCTTTGTTACTACCTCTGCGAGGTGGAATAATGGCCATTCTCACCTTAAACAGGCTCTGTAAAAGGTTCTCGCAGCTACATCTATCCATCTACCTATCAAAACCACTCTGCTTTACTCTATGCCTGCCACTGACGTGGGAAACCTGACTTTAATTTTCTCTCGAAAAAACAAGCATCCATTAAAAGATGAGATGAGGCGAGGAGGAGATGAAGGAAGAGGGGGGAGGACGGTGGAGTATCTACGGAGTATCTAAGTGTGTCTCGTTTGAAGCTGATCAATGGCTCGCAGATACCATCCTCTTCATGTCACATTACCATCTCTATAGGAGCTGTGATGGAGAGTTGGGGGGTGCAGCGGGATGTGGTGGGGGGGACTAGAAAAACCAAATGATGAATGAGTGATGGAAATGGGAAGGCATGACATGGACAGGAGGAGGAGGACATGACAGGATGGAGGTGGATTGGAGAAGGGACAAGTGTGTGTGTGTGTGGAGGGGGTGGAAGGTGGGAAGAGAGGGGAGAGATAATTTCCTCTGAGGAGTGTGCAGGGGATGGGGGTGGCTTTGAGAAGGGGGAGGGGGTCTAATGGCTTTGGGTGCTGCCTCTATTAGGCCAGGCACCCACTAGATGACAGAATAAGAAGTCCTGAGATGATTTGTCAGGATCTGTATGTTAGCAGGGTCATTAATTTGTCACTATTAGCTGCTCCGCCAGATTTTATACTGACATAAAAGAGGAGGGGGACAGAGAATATTAGATTATATGTGTAATCTATGACACATAGATCTTGCCTAAAGCTGCTATGGTTGATATTTCTATTAGAACAATGTATCAAATGATAATGTGAGAACAAAAGGGTGGCAAAACCACAGAAAATGATTGCCTGGCTCTGCAGTTCCTTTCAACTCTACAGTTTTTTTTGTTTCTTTAAGATGCTTGTTTGGTTTTTTGGCCTGCAACTTAACTGTTTTGGTTCATTCTCATCGCTTGTAATGTTGATTTTGGCCACAGCAGACAGCTGTTTTCAGCACACAAAAAATTCCAAAAAATCCACTATACACACTAAATGCCATACCATACCTTCATACCTTCTTGACATACTTGACTGGGGTATATGCTTTATGGCAGTATTTGTGTAGGTTCAACTGGGAGTTGTGATGAGTGGCGAGCTTGCTACATTCCACGGCCTGTTTTTGCATTTTTTAGACTCAAAATTCACAAAATTTCAGGAAGGGAAATATTCTTACACCTATTCTCCCTTTCATCCCACTCGACTAGCTTAATTGCTTTATTGACCCATTGTGACCCATCACACTTCAAACAAAAAAAACCCACACCAAAACCATCTTGGTTATTTTTTCCACCGTTTCAACAATCACCAACTCTGGCTTAGTCTAAATAAATCTTTGTTTCAGAGTTAGATGTGAAAATATTCAGTATTTCCCTGCTTTCTCTCCCTGTCGTTGCTGGCCAGCTTTTTACTCATCCTGTAACGTTATCCCCACCACTTACAGTCGAGATCTTTCTCAGCTCAGCTGCCTGTTCCACCAGTGCAGACTGACCTCTGGTGGTATGTGTTGTGTACTACAATACATTGTCTCAATACAGCATCTCTGTATCAGCTTAGTAGATAGAGTATTTTGTATTTGGGAGGATATTAATAATCATCACATTGGGATTTCTAAATACCCTGGTTTACTGTAATATCTGTGTTGCCAACTTGGTGACTTTTATGCTATATTTAGTGACTTTAAAGACTCAACAAATCTATTTCTAAAAAGTGAGAGACCATTAGAAAAAAAGAGAGAAATGCATTGTAATTCATTCCCATGTGTGCTATACGCAGAGTAATTGCAGTCCATGGCTCATCCACCATTAGCCCTGGGTTTTCCCTTCTTGCTCCTCTTGCGTCATGCAGTAGGTGTAGGACAGGCAGGAGGAGAGGAGACCTTCGCCGTGGGAGTTCAGGTGTAGTGAGTTTCTATGGTCACACTGACGCCCTCACTCTCTGGATAGGAAGCTCGAGAATATGGTACTCTGTAGTACAAGCCCCAACGCTCCCATGGCATACAAACAAAAGGATTTTCCTATTGAATCTAATTCAGCAAAGAGCTAGTGCTAGCTACTTTCACACACAGTCAGAAACTAGCTGGTGAACATAGTGGAGCATTTAGTGGCTAAAGAGACGGATATTTCCCTCAGGAGATGGTGTAGAACAAAAACAGAGCAATAACAGAGTGAATATTGGACCCACATTCACTAAGTCGTCACAAACACAACTCCAAATAAATGCTAAAATTGCAATTACTGCTGTAGGAAACTGTGTGTCAACAAGTTTGTCACATTAACTTAGAAGGTCAATGCTGGTTTGCAAACTTATCATAAAAGTCACTATTACGTCAAAATCTATGACATTCACACACAGTGTGGGTAATGCTAGTCAGTCAGTTTATATAGTGCCACGCAAATTCACCCTATATCTAATTTTACATTCCAACTACATGAGGTATGGTAATTCTGTTGTTTCGCTGTAGTTTGCATAAAGTTTCTGATAAACTTGAAACAGACAGGGCTGTTACAGCAGAGAGGATTGATACCACTGTCATGTTAATGTGCTAATGAGGCTACAGCTAGCTTAGCTTAGCAAAAAGATTGGAAGCAAGGGGAAACAGTGAGTAGGGATCTGTCCAAAGGTAACAAAACCCACTGACAAACATTTATAAATGCACTTATTAACCCCTTATGTCACTTTTTAGTACATAAACAGTAACGTAAAAGCTGTTATCAAAGTCTCAAAAAGAAAGTGAATAAGTACATTTCCCAAAATGTTGAACTATTCCTTTAAAAAAAATCCCATAGCTTCTCTTCTTGATTTATCATCTTGTTCAGTGAAATCTAAGCGATGTAGGCTATACACTGTCCAGCACACACGAATGACAAGACTTGATAAAAAAGGTCACTGCAAGACAGAAATCCCCTCTGCCCTCAAATAACCTGATGATCAAAATGTCAGATGGTTTGACAATCAATAACGCTGGCTAGCCATGGCAAAGGTCTCCATCGCTTTCTCTCTGTCTGTGTGGAGAAAGAAAAGGAAACACTGCATCATTGTGGCAATGTTTTTTTATTAACATATTTTGAACGTGTGACCTCTGACCTCCCTATATTAAAGGAAGGGGGCAAGCATGACCTTTACAGAGATCGTTACAAAATTAGAAATCAACTTAATGCAGCATCTGTTGTATTCTGTACGCAGATCAGTGTTGTCTGTGTTTGTGCTCTCAGAGCTGCTCTCCAACACAAGTACACACTTATTTAGACTCAATTACAGACAGGACTTAATGAATGCTGGAGCAATCATATGTGTGTGCGAGTGTGTGTATGTGTGTGTGTGTGTGTGTGTGTGCACACTCAAAGAGAAAGCAAGAAAAGTGACAGAATGAACAGCGGTGCAGCACACAGGGAGCACCAACAAGAGTTCTGCACGCTAATAAAGCCCCTGCTTGAATTAATGACATTTAAATCCCAAAGAACAACACAGCAATGTCGCAGAAACTTTATACCCTCAGCAGCAGTCACATTGTGTCCTGATACCAGGTTCAACCCGAGAGTTATTGGTCTTACGTTGCCATCTAGTGGGCAATTACAGAACACAATAAACCTTTCTTTTCTCATGTCTTTGAACTGAATTCTCAGGTCATATGAGAAATGAAAAGGCAGATTGATGCTCTCTGTTATATTCCTCTGGTTCTTATTCTGCATGTTCAATCTTGGTGCGAATATCCACAGTATCTTACAAACGCTACAGCAGAGTTAAGTATAAATTTAGATATAACAAAAGACAATGAAAAGGGTAGAAAAATTTGCAGCCAGTGGCATAAGGCAGTTACAATGGGCCCCAATGCACGCTATTATGACGAGCCCTGAAGCACGCTAGAACTGGTTATGCACCTAAACTAGCTATCGTCTTATCGTCACATTATTAAATAGAGACTTGATGTTGGCTAACACCAACATACACATTCCCCAGAAATCATCATCGCATATATGACAAAAATACCAACAGCAATAAGGGATTTTTCATTTAATTGTATGTTTAATGCTCAGTAGTCCGTGTCCTAAGTTAGTAGTTGTTATGTGTTTGTTGCCTTTATTTTGTTATGCCGGTGAACCAAGAAGTGCTTTTATTTTGGAGAGACTGTAGACAGAAAAAGATGGAAACTGACGAAAGGTACACAGTGCAGTTACGTTAGTAAGATGGAGATTAAAAAAAAAAAAAAACACAGAAAATATACAAATGGGGTGAGTTTAACTGTGGTTAGCGTCAGTCAAGAGGGCAACAAAGTATTTTCTGCATTTCTTTGTGTCTAATTGTCAAATCCTTTTGAGTTTTGGTATAATTGCTAACTTCATGAGCTAAGTTTAATGCATTGATATGTCTTTTGTTTTACTTAGTTTCTGTTCAGCTTTTTAATTGAGAACGGAATGCCATCGACCATCAGTCCAGACTTGTTTTATTTGGACTGGGACACTACGATTTATTTATAGTTCATAGAGAGTAGGCATATGTTTTATAACATATAACATGACTAAGATGGGTTTGCCTTTTCAAAGGCACACATAGCAAACAGCAAATGCAGTTTTTCCTTGAACACAGGCACATTTCTAAGGTAGCAATCTACTCACAAGGGCTTTTGTATCTACCCAACATATAGTCGAAGGGTCCACTCTCTCTCTACTGACCTCTGAGAACATAGCGCTGGTTTCAGTGTAACATTATGGCAGAGAGTTTAAAGAAAACCTTGAGATAGTTTGAAGGTGAGTGTCAACAACAGTTGGTCTCTTTCTTGAAAAGGACACACGTACACAGCTTTTCTGTAATGAAGCTAGCTGCTGCCTGAAGGCCTAACCTAGGCCTGCGGTGGCGTAGTCTTTGTTGTTAGTTGCGCAAGGAAGCCATTTAAACGTGCAATGTCATTATCAGGACTCACCTGTGGATGTAAATACCTTGTCCAGCAGCCCTGTGAGCGGTGTCAGCTGTCAGTCGCAGTCAGAAAGTTGCTCTTCACAGATTATTACTATGGCGTCCTGAAGGTACTGTCAACTTGATGCACGCGCGCTTTAGTATAGCTCACGCACTTGCCTAATAGCGTCTTTTCAAATCGCGCGCGTGCTTGAGCGCGTCTGAAAGTCGTCCTGCCCAACTGCATATAAACGCTCAGACTGCTGTTATCAAGTGTGGATTTTGATGCGCGTGTATTCACGCTGTTACGGTACCGCTGGTTTACATCAGAGTGATTCTGAGTTCGCAGTTGTTTTACGACAGTTTAAAAATTATGTATGAACACTTGAAGTGTTCCTGTTTTTTTTTTTTTTCAAAACATTTTTAAAAACTTTTTTAACTGTAATAAGATTTAAATGGAATATTAAAGCTCCAGTGTGTAGGATATAGGACTATTTATTACTTTTTCATCACCTTAGAATGAGACATAAACCCGGAAATGAGTTAGCATTTTAGCACTCCTGGTTCCCTCGTCTCAAAGTCAGTAGGTTTTTTGAATGGGTTTTTGGTTAGATAATGCCTGTGGTTGACAAAAGCTTACGACTGTCAAATTTTGTTCTGTTACGGGTGTGAAATTTGAAGCTAACAAGTAGCGAAATGAGACTACAGAGCGTAATCAATCACACATGAAAACCTCATTGTGGTGGCAATGTTGATGTCATGCGCCCATGGTGTAGTTCGTTTACAGAATAATGTCAGCTTCTTACTTCTGGTGACTGCATTTACGCTTTAAAAATCATAACAGTGGTGTTCATTTGTGACGATTATTTTACTGAACAAAATATGCAAGTACCACAGAGCTTTTTTTCTGAAACGATCCAGTGTGAAAATCCCACAGGCTTTTTGATGAGGGAACCAGGGCGATGCTAACTTCTGTGTTGGCCTACAAATCCACGTCATCCTTGAAACACTCTATGTCTACATACAGAGCTGGTCCTCTTCCACGGAGTCCGCCATGTTGTTCTACAGTAGCCCAGAGCGGACAAACCAAACACTGGCTCGAGATAGGACCATTTGTGTTTTCACGCTAGCCACTGTAGTTCTACACACTTGGGAGAAATTTTAGTTCTGCAACCTCACAGCTAGATGCTACTAAACACTACACACTAGACCTTTACCTAGTCTGTATAAAAAATATTATCTAAACTATATTTAACATAAATCTTTAGCCTGTGCTTTTTACCTTATTGTCAAATCATGTCTCTGCTCCTCAGTGAACACATCTGTGTGTTTGAGCTTAGACTGTAACAGCAGTTACAAAAGTTTACCAGTTTCCTTGCATGGTTCCAACATGGCAGATAACAGTGGCCCCTCAAAGCAACCCAATAGGCTCCAGTGGTGCAATCGTTCAGCGTGCAGCAGGCTGGGTAGTATTCAGCTGACTTACGCTGAGGTTGTAATTTCAAGCCTCACCTAGAGCAGAGTAGTTTATCTTTCTGGACGTATCCTCAGTGAGCAGGCACCACATGGACATTTAAAAAATAATGAGCTGAACTCCTGCTGAACCGTCTTGTTTAGTTTATTGTCAGGTAGCTAAAACGCCACCGCAATGAATAAAAACACAACTTCACCTCAGTAACAGCTATTCACAATGGAGCAGATTAACATACAAGTGCGTTCTTTACAGATGTAACACTGGGCGAATATAAAAAAACAATCCATTGATGATTGAAGTGCTTTAAAGGCTGTGTTGGAAACTAATGTTTCCAGTGTGGTAAAAAAAAAAAACAAAGTGGCATTTCAGCCACTAAATACTGAAGTAAGACCATATATATTATATGAGTGTGTCAGATTGTGTGATGCAGTTTCTACAGCGATTGAGGAACAAGACCCAAAACGTCAGAAACTGCTGACACAAACTCATATATGGCACAAAAAGACATCCCGTGGTTTTGTGTCAATAAGGCACATTTTACAGTCTCATTTCTTGGCGAGTTTGAACTCTAAAGACATCCAGTAAAAAAGTACAAAACAAACATCCTCTGCTCAGCCACTGCAGCTTCTTCAGGTTGTACTGTTCCTTTTGGCCACTTAGCGGCGCTGTTAAGTTACCACAGAGGAGAGGTAAATCATTTGGCAGGAACAATTGTCTATGTAACTCGCCTCCAGTGTGACTGCTCATTGATTAGCCCAGCTAGAGATCAGTCACACACAAAATAATGGTTAGTCCTTTTCAGTCAGCTTTACATTGATAGTTGGGTTCCCATGCGTGTGAAAATTTTTAAATGCCTGAAGGCTCACATGCTCAGCCTTTACTCTTAATGGGTCTGTTGAACTTTTCCAAACAGTGAAACAAATACATCCACATGAAATCCTGAAATTCTGGTCATTATTCCAGGAAAATGTCACAAGCTGCTCCATAGCCAACATTAATGACCAGTTCAGCCTCAGTGCACATCCAGAAACAGTCGAGGTGACATTTATTTCAGGGGCCGATGTTCAGAGGAGGTGTGCATTCAGGTCGTACTTCTCACAGAATTTATCCGTGATCGGGATGCAGGTGAGGTACTCGCACCAGTCGCACTTCACCGGGTAGACGTAGAAGAGGACGGCCAGGGCGGAGAGCAGACCTAGGAAGACAAGCAGGAAGACGCAGATCTGGATACGCTTCCGGTACATGTCGGATTGGCCAAAGCTGGGGAGGAAAAACCTGCGTTACTCATCTCATAATGGAGGGCAAGTCACATAGAATACACCAGATTAACTTTATTCAGTCTCTCGAGGATTTTGCCAGCTGTTTCTGGGATTGTTGCAGCTTGCCTAATTTCACAGCAGGTATTCTAAAAAAAAAACCACTCTGATGCATGTTGCAATAGTTAAGGCCTTTTTTGTGTGAGCAAGTTAATATTGCAAAAATAGTAGCAAAGCTGTTTCTGATTCGGATCCTACTGTTATGAGTAGTCAGTGTTTCCCACAGAATTAGAAACTGTTTGTGATAGTGGTGGTGGGGTGGTAGCGCTCAAGGACTGTCTGAACTGACCGCTTTCATTACCTAATTAGCACAAGCTAACACAGCAGCAGTGGTTAACATCCAACAGTGAGCCGTTAAACGGTCTCAACACACTCACACCGACATCCAAACAGCCAAACTCTGATGTTTAACCTGTTAATAACCATGAACCAAGTGATGCTAACAGTTAGCCCTGTCACTGTGCGTGTGACTCTGTTTCAGGCACAGCAGCAACATGATAAACTTAAGGGGAGAGCAGGGTAAGGAGGGGCCTAATGTACTAATACGCTGCATGCAGCTTTACACCGCAAAGCTTCAGTGCTGGGCTACACTGAGATCACACTGTCTTGGTGGCCAGTTATTCCACTGAGAACAAGCACTGAGACAGTGAAATGCAGGGCTCGTCCGGGATTTGAACCCGGGACCTCTCGCACCCGAAGCGAGAATCATACCCCTAGACCAACGAGCCACATGCAACAATGCAAAAACTGTGATATATAGGATTGTTCATATTGCAGAAGGTCTGCCTTTCCAATACTTTATGTATAATGTCAGACACATGCACACACATGATTTTCGTGTTCATCCTGGAGAGTTGACCTTTAGAGTGCCAGGCTTTATCCACTGACTTGGACTGGAATAACTTCAACATTGCTCTCGGATGGGGGTCACCACAGCATCAATATTGCTAATGAATTATTGTATGTTTGCACTGATTAAACCTGATGTAGATTTTTCCCATGTTCACTGTTTTCCTTTACAGGAAATAAATTGTGTTGATTATTCTAACATTAGACACCCCTTTCAGCAATCTAAGTTCATCATAAATAAAATTTGTTATGCTGAGTTTTTCGGCTTATTGGCCTACTTGCCAAGAGTTATATGAGGATATCGATGCTATCCTCATATATGATCATAAAATACGAAGCTGCAGCCAGGATATGGTTCGCTGAGCTGAGTATAAAGCCTGGAGGAAGCATAAAACACCTTGTCCAAGGGGTAGAAAAGTTTGAGCTTTAAAGGTACCGGCAGACAGATTTTTCTTTCTTCAGACTGAACCAGGCTCTTGTTTCCACTCTAAATACTACACCAACCAGCAGCTGGCTCTAGTTCATACCATACAGATGTAAGAGTGGCACTGATCTCTCTCTCTCTATGTTTTAGGGACACACATCTCTGTCTTCACCTACCTGATGTATGGCAGGAAGGCAAAGGACAGGAAGAATCCTGACACAAAACCGCAGACGTGGGCAAAGTTGTCAATCCACGGAAGTAAACCGAAGGAGAAGAAGAAAACCGAGATGGCCAGCAGCTTGGCGAAAGCCCGCCAGGGTCGCTCGAGGATCTGCCAGCTCTGAAACAGCTCCACGAACAGACAGGCCAGGATGCCAAACTGGCTGCCTGCAGGGCCCACCTGAGATAGAGTTCACGGGTCAATTAAGAAATTTAACTTGCAGCATCTTTTATACAGCTGTATGTGACGGTGAAACTGTACCTCCGCTCTGTAAGGCAGGAAGATGGCTGAGGCCAAGTTGCCAGTGATGCCGCTGAGCATGTAGATGATGGAGATTCTCAGCCAGCCAGCCAGCTTCTCTAAGTCCCTCAGCACCGTCATCTGGAAGAACACTGACACCAGGCAGTGCAGGATCCTACAGACACAAACAGGACAGACCAAATCCACCTGGTGTCTTATAATTTATCACTAATACAGCACTTCTAGTTTCACATAAAACATCACTCTTAGTGCTGCTGGGGCCTATCATCAGATGAATGTAAAAAAAAGAAGAGTTCAGTCACCCAGCATGAAGAAAGAGAGACAGCCAGAGTCGAGAGAACTGGTCTGGGATCTCCGGGTTGAGGAAAGGCAGCAAACCACACACGTCATCCATACAAGCCACCTGGAAGAGAGAGAGAGACGGAGTCAGTCAGCCTGAAGATCCACTGCCACCCTGTGGAGGAAAATGAGAGTGTTGAATTCAGTCCAAAGTCCTTTCATTTCCCGGCCAACAACAGTTGCTCCAGTGGCGCAATCGGTCAGCGCGCGGTACTTATAAGACAGTGACCTGCAGAGCAATGCCGAGGTTGTGAGTTCAAGCCTCACCTGGAGCAGCGAAGTTTTAAATTCAAAAGTCTGAGGGCGTCTCAGATATATTCTGAAATACTGATTAGGGCAAAAAAAAGCCTTCACCATTAGCAAATGTAGCAGCTGCTGTGTGGAGTAGGTGAAGCAGACTGTTCTGTGTGTCCTACCTGTGAGCATAGAGTAGCCTCCTCGTGGAAGTACCCGTGCATGAAATCACAGTACTCTCTGGAAGTGATCTCACATCTACAACATAAAACACATTGTTGAATTAATCAGCTCACACTCCAAAAAAAACAACAACAAAATGTCAGGATTGTAAAATGAGATAAATACATATCTCATCTTTGTTTTTGTGTTAAATTAATGTGATAAAGTGTTCCAGTATTTCAATCCTGGTCACATAGACACTGTCTGTTGGTCCTGCAATTATATCATTTCTTTAATTATGCAGAAAAAAATCTACACTAGCTCTGTACGAGTCTACTTCTGTGGTGTTCAGTGACGTTAACTCTCACCGTCCTTTGGTTCCGATGCAGCAGGGCCGGCCTGTGATGGTGCAGTCTATGTGGGGGAGGTTGGTGTGATTCCCAGAGTTGTACCGTGTACAAACCTACAGATCATAAGCGACGAAACATTACATCAAGCTATTTAGTCGTTATGTGAAGGTGAAAGTGCTGCATTCAGTCGGCCCTTTTTTATGTTTAAGACAATGGCTAACAAGGAAAGGATAAACCTAAGAAGTAAATGTACTCACTGGCCACTTGGTGATGTCATCAGGCCACTCGTGAGGCGAAACTGAGGCCGGCTCTAGACAGATTCTACAAAACCAAGAGCAAAACTTAAAAAATAACCAAGTGAACACTCGTCTACTGTAAGAGCGACTAAGCCCCAGGAGTGCTTACCTGGGGTCCTGATGGCAGACTGCACCATGCTGGCGGAGTGTACCATTCAGAGTGGGAGCGCTGGGGTGCTGAGGCCACTTCACCCACACTGCCAGGGTGCTCTGCAGTAGAAGACAGACGGAGGGAGAGAAATCATCAACATTTTTCTATTAATCAATCTTTGTTTGTGCAGTGGTGAGTGCAACTAAATGGTGAAACAGGAGATGCCTAAAGGTGTCCCATGTAACGCTTCTGTTCAATATATCTCGTTTTAACATCCTATATGATCCCATACACAGACGGCGGGGTTGCTTTCACTGACCGAACACTCCTCCTGTAGAGTCTGCAGGCAGCCGGAGCGATCGTTCCTCACGCAGCAGCCTGACTCCCTCTCCCTCGCTCTCTTCTCCTGGATCAGTTTGTGGATCTCTTCGTCTTGGCGCATGCACGGGGAAAACTTGGCTCCCAGGTGAATCAGCGCCTCCTGCAGGACAGAGGTTAGGTTGGTGTGGTGAAGTTGTGGATCAAGAACGGTGGCTCCCAACCTTTCTTGTCTGAACTACCATCATAGCCAAATGTGTTCATGTGAAGTGATTTTAAAGTGGATGTTATTCAACACTCATTATATAAAAGGTGTTATTGTTAACAGTAATGCTTATATACAATTAAATAGTCAATGGTTTGAACAGTTTGGTCAAGTTTTCATTGGTGCTACTAACACCTGGAGTGACAAAAGCTCAATCTTTCAACCATTTATTCATTACTTGTAGCTATTTCAACCACTATCACTGATCAAGCAATTTATATTAACCATTGTTTCTGCACCTTAAGCTACCTACTTTAACGGTTTATGCTACTTTTGGATAACTATTTTTAACTGTTTATCTAGTTCATCAAGCATTGCCTATTTTAACCATGTATCCATTACTTTTAATTATTGTTTAGACTTGTCTGTTTGGTTGCTAATAAGTTACAGTTTTTTGCTTATGACTTTTTTTTATGTTTGTTTGTTTGTTTGTTTCCAAATTAGTTGAGCTACTCAATTTTCCATGTACTCCTGGAATTAAAGATCTAGACAACTAGACTTAACCCTTCTGCTCAACCGTTTGTCAGAGCACATTTTGAGTCACTACATCTTAATGAAAAATGTTTTGAACTTAATTTCACCTAACTGAGCTATCTCTATTTGGTATAGGTATGTTATGCTGTTAAAAATTCACTAGATGTCGCTGTGTCTTTAAATAATATGCCTTTTAAATGTGTTTCCTACAGGAAGTTAGTAACAAGAAAACTCATTCCAGACATGTGGGCTCTGTGTGTTGGATTTTCGTAGGTGGGCATATATCTTCAATATCTTATAGTTTCAGAGGTCTTACTGAACAGATTTAAGTGACTTATTACAAAAATTAAAAGTCCAGTAAAGGTCAAGTCATTTTTTAAAAACATGCTCTACCAATCTGTTCATTTGTCCTTTTATGGTGAAGGCAATGAAGCTAAGCTAATGTAATTAGAATTAACTATTTGCTAAAAAAAAAACAAAAAACTTTTTATTCATTTTTGTTTAATGATATATTTAATGTTATACAATATATATATGCTGAAAACAAGTATGTTTTTTTTTACTGTCTACAGCCATGGTCAACCAAACAGCTGATTGCCTGTTTATGGTAAAGATAGCAATGCTGAGATAATAAATTCACAATTTCAGCAAATAAAAAAAAAAGATGAATATTCACTGTTGTTAATACCATACACTTAATGTTATTCCATTATATATTTGATGAAAAAAAAATATTAGTAAGATTTTTCACCATATCTGAGATGTTTTCAAAGTACTGTAATGTTAAATATCGAGAATGAATCTGTGTAAATAACACTAGTACTGGTAATACTTATAATGCCATGGTATCCCATTGACACATGTTGGTATACTACACATTACAAGTATTATAACAAAACATGGGTTGTAATTTAAATTTTTCTTTCTGTTTTACACATAGCATGAAGTAATCTATCAACCGTTTGGTGTAGGCTTATATTTAAAAAACTATGGGGTCACATTGCAAAAATAGTAGCCATAATGAAATATGGTGTGTGGACATTAAAGGGTTAAAAACACTGGAGCTTTTCCCATGTTGACCCCCACAATCAAAGCTGAGTGAAGAAAAATCATAGAGATAAGATGGAAAATGAAACATACTTACTGAGCTTGGACCGACCCAGAAGTTTTGTTGTTGCACAAACTTAACATTTTCATAAACTCCCTTGTTCCTCAACACCTAAAAAAAGAAAAGGGAAAAGCAGTATTACTAACATTGCTCAATCATATGTTTTAAGTGGAAGTTCACCTCAAATTCTTTAGCAAAAATATATCAATCTATTCATTATAACAGCCGTATAAAATGTACTTACAGAGTCAACAGTTTCATGTTGGGTGAAGCCCACAGGAGCAATGCCGTAGATGGTGACAGCCAGGATGGTGATGAGCAGATGGACACATGTGATCCAGTAGGTAAAGAAAGGCCTAGAGACGACAGACAAAAAATTCAGCCTCCATCATCTGGGACATGGACAGTCATCCCCCACGGGAAACAGAATGGGCTGTCCTACCTGTGATCGTCCATGTCCTCAATCTGTCTTTTGACGAAGCTGTCGATGCGTTTGCGGTACGTCCTGTTTGTGAGACGACCCACCATGCCGAGCCCGTAGGGCCTCTTCTCTTTTGCAAACAGTTTCTTAACGGGAACCACGATCCTTTGTCCGCGCTGCTGATGGCTGTTGACGCTTACCACTTCCTGTTTCAGACGCACCTTCGGTTGGACCAGAGAGCCGTCTTTTGCCTTCCGCCAGCCTCGCTCTAAGGGCCTGGATGGAGGGAAGGGAAAGTGAGAGAAAGCATGTTGGGCATGGTATTATAATACAGCACATAACATTATCAGGCAGTATGATGCAAAGGTTGGGAGCTTGTCCTGTCACGTCTCCCCTGCAGCATGTCAGAGGTTCATGTGTGTGTATAACAAACATAAACCCACAGCATGAGGTGACTCCTCTCCAGTTCATTCTTGTCCAGCGCACTTCCCGTGAGCTCGCTCTCATCCAAATGTTTGAGGTCGGCCTCCGATGGTGTCTCGAAGACTTCATCGGCATAGCTGGACAACTCGTCATGCAGGCCTTCCTACAAAGATGAAAACTAAGTAAGTAGGAATTCAGGGTACAAGATTGTGCTTTAGGCCAACACATTATGGCTTGCAGTGTGTGTAAGTGTGTCCACTGCTCACTCTGGTGAAGAAGGAAGTATCGAGATCATCAGCGAAGTCCACGGTGTCGTCTTCAAAGAAACTAGGAGGCATAAAACTCCGTCTGCGACATCGCCCGGCGGTGCTGTCCCCTAATGTGCGGCCCTAACAAGTAGAACAACACACACAAACATCATCATCATCAGACAGAGGTGCAATGATGCCTAACAGTTTTTCTGGGGGAGTCTCCTACTGAACTTGTTACCTCCTTAGTCTGATGCTTGTGTGTCAGTAGATCAGCAGATAGCTGAGCATTCAGTGTGTGTATTACCATGGACCATCTGCTAGTGGGACCCGGTGACCCCCACACAACACACACCCACAGATACTCTCACTCAACATTTATCCCTTCATATGGGCGAGTCTGTAGCCAGTGGACCACATACAGAGAGCCATGTCTACTGTACTGAATGAATACTGAATATAATGGATGTTGTTTTTCTAGGAATCTCTTCACGAAAACATAAGATAATGGGGATTAAACTGTGTGTGTGCATAACTCAGTGTTTTCTGACACTCCTGGGGCCTGACATAGGGGTACGCCACTTTCCATCCATGCAAAAGTTGTGATCTATTAAAACAAACTTGATGGGAGAATGTGTGCACCTGTAGGCAAAGTCTGAATCATTTTGGAGACACAGGAAATTGGTGATGCAGATGATGAGATGGTGAATTGAAGCCAGATTGTAGAAATTAAATGTGAGAAGAATCATTGTAAATTTAATGATGCCTGTCACATATATAAATGCACTTCATACCACCTGTTACTTATACATTCCCTTTATCACAAACATTCAGTCCAGCCATTTTATGTGCTTGTGCTCGTGAGCCGTAACTTTCCATAAGCACCTTTGAGTTTTAAAAATCATTATAAGATTATGGTGGTGTCGCCTCACAGCAAGAGAGTTCCTGGTTTGAAGCCAGGGTGTGGGAGCCCCTCCGTGTGGAGTTTGCATGTTCTCCCTGTGTCAGCGTGGGTCTTCTCCAGGTACTCCAGCTTCCTCCCACAGTCCAAACACGCAGACATGCAGGTTAGTTGGTGACTCTAAATTGTCCGTAGGTGTGAATGTGAGTGTGAATGGTTGTCTGTCTCTATGTGTCAGCCCTGTGATAGTCTGGCGACCTGTCCAGGGTGTACCCCGCCTCTCGCCCAATGCCAGCTGGGATGAGGTGCTTTGCATTGAACATTTATGGTTGAATGTGGGCGTGTAGAGGGCGGAATATGAGGCTGATCCATATTTGGCGCCCGCCACTTTGGACGTCTGCATGTACCCTTTTAGTAGGGATCCTACGCACTGCCTCATAAATGAGACCCCTGGTCTTTTAAAGATTTGTTTCTAAACCTATTAAAAGTGTAATATTGTTACTCTATTAGGCACTGGTTTTGTATTTTGCTCCTAGGAAACACCTCTTATCTTGTATATTTGTATTCTGTCACATATTTAATACCCTATTGTTATAAAATTGAGCCCAGTGAGTGACCCTGTAAATTGTAAAAATTGTGGTTACTGTACTTTGTGTTACTGTAATTCGAAGCATTTTGTGGCACAAGAGTATCCTTTGGGATAAATAAAGTTCTATTGAATTGAACTGAACTGAATACATCCTAAACTCAATCTCCTTTTCAGAGAAAAAGATAGTGATGTACTGCTGTTTGTCTGTAATGGAGGACAAATGCCTTTGTATAGCACAGTTACAGCTGGTCCAACTGTGCGTTTACGTTGTGCAGAAATGACAAGTAATTTCAGAACAACAGAGCTCGCAGTAGCTTTGAAGCACAGACTTTGCAAAGCACAGACTATCTGGAAACAAAACTAAAATCTACTGTACAAACAACAATAAAAAAAAAAAAAATAAACAAACACCTTCATCAGTGCTGCTGCAGCCTTGAGGCTCATGACTGCGACAGACTCCCGTTTGCGTCGTCGTGGCATCCGGTTGAGGGCGGAGCGGGAGCTGGAAAAGGAGCAAAGGGAGGCGGTGCCGGGCGTGATGGGAGTTTGCGGGACACTAAAGCCGTCTACCTCTTCCACCATGCGGAAGGCACGACCCCGGGCCAGGGGGTCTACGATCTGCGCACACACGTACAAATACACACACAGTATGTATGTGTTGGTTCACCACAGCTTTTTTTTCATACTCAATTGTCAAGCCACATACAACAGTAAACACCTGGTGAGAGAATAGTGCAAAGCAGGGAGAACACACGTCTAAACTAGGGTTAGATTGATGTCGCAGATTACTACACTTACCCTTCAGTACTAACATTAGCTGTGTAGTAGCATCATGAGTTTCGGTGGATAGTTGTTGTCAGGAATCATATTTACTAGATATTTCTTGCATAAAATATTCAAAAACGTCTACTCAAAAAAAAATGCTACATGAATGAAAAAGCCATCAATTGAACCCTAGGCAAGATGACAGAGCAAAGAGGTAAAGCAAGCGCCGGAAATCTACTGTGAACCAAAGAAAGAGAGTGAAAGAGAAACACGATGGAGGAAAAGGTGAATAATTCTTCAATCTCCTCCTCCATCCTGTAACGTGCCCCTGGCGCCAGCCTACCCTCTGCATGCCATAGTGGTGGTGACTGGGGTGGTGGGGTGGGAGGTAGAGGGGAGGAGGGGTCTCAGTGCTGGCCAGGGAGAGGTTGTCCTGGCTGTGGAGCTCCATCTCCCTCATCACCTGTGGCTTTAGACCCCCGTACAGATGGCTGCAGTGCTGCAGGCTCTTCCTCCTCCATCGCTGGGTGCTGTCGCTGTCTTTGCTCACCCCAAACCAGTCGGCCGTACCCCTGGGGAGAGGACGCACTCTGGTTAGTACGTGAAAATAATAACAACACTGCAGCCATCACTGTCTATTTCATTTAATATTTATACATAATCCATTGTAGCCTTCAGAGAATCCTGACACACACATACAGTACATGCTGACTATTCGTTGACAGTCTGAGCCGTAGATCCCTCCTGATTAACAGATCAACATGACGATGATCTTGATGGATTGCAGCTGCTTGTTGGGGATTAATTGGATCATTTGTTGATTGCTTTCCTGTCTATACTGATGACGAGAACCATACATGTACAGAGACGCACGGAGCATCTATAAATGTGAAACCTGACACTTTTTTAGGCACTTTAAATACTAAACATGAGGCCAAGATGCAGTGTTTAATACATTTAATACAAAAAAAAATATTCAAAACAGGAACAAGACATAAACTTAGACTAGTTTAAGCTACTTGGTAGGGCAAATTTAACAAATTAGATTTATTTTAAATGCAAAAAAATCATCTTAAACTTTAAATCTGGATGGTAATAAGTAATTAGGTAGTAAAAAATCAAGATAAAACACAGGCTAGCACCAACAGAACACAGTGAGAGCTACAATTAGGTTGCAGCAGGCCTCTTGTGCAACATATCAGACTAAGAAATCATCACTGATTCACCCTACGCTACAATATGTAAATGAAAGCAGATAAAGAAAACAACTTGTAAAATGCCACAAGTGAGCTTTGACGCTCGCAGTTCTATCGTGTGAACAAGGCCAAGGTTGGCTTTAAGTGCAATCCACACGTTAACATATATTCCATTGGTATGACAGTAGCATGATGTGTGCATAGCAAGTGTGTGGTCAAGCCACAGATAGAGCAGACAGGTGATGGCGAGCGAAGCAGAGAACAAGTTAGCAGTAAAGTTATTTCGGGTTGACATCTTCTCATCAGCTGGTCGATATGCTTTCATCCGACCAAATTCTCATTGGTGGGGCAATAGCTTGTGTTACATTTATGAGGCGATGTGTCCATCACAGTGTTTTAATTTTCCTTTTGAAATGCTAGGCGGTGTTGTTCAGCACTTAAGCATGTATGTGACGGTCTTTGTGATTGGACGACTGAGTAAAAAATGACAGTGATGTGCGCAGAGTTCTACCCGAAGTTGAACATTTTTCAACTCTCATTTTTCAATTGAAAAGAAAGATAAATAATCACAGAAGACTTCCAGTGTCAGATTTGTCACCGTGGATTTATTTTACAAAGTCTCCAAAATGACACCGCAGCCTCTGTTGGACCAGCAGCATGACCAAGCTTACCTTCTGGGCAAAAGAAAGTATGTTTCTCACATGCATTGTTCCAAAGATATTTAGTGTTAGTAGCGTCATGTTGTGTATGACATCGACAACACAGTGTTGTTTTTCTCATCGGTCCTGTTCAATGCTTGGTGATGAGACAGACTAGCACACACAGCTCAGCTGGAACAGCTCTGCTTCTGTTACTGTTTTACTGTTTATTTTCAGATAACGCTACAATAGACACATTTATTTTTCACTGCCCAACAGACAACTGCATGAGGCTTTCCACTTTCCCGAACACAGAGTTTATTTGACCCAGGCAAGCATTAATGTCAAGCCTTGTAACAGGAAAAATAAGCTTTGGTGGACACGCAACGCTAACAGGTAGAGTGCCATCAGTGCACTGTGGATGATTTAGTTAACCTAGACATAACGGGCAGAATTTTTCTCCCCATCGATTAATCAATTGGTAGAAGAGCAGGTAGATTTTTAGTCACCTAAGATTTTCTTTGGTTAAACTACAGCCATAGTGTTACAGATGTACAGTGTACATTTCAGTTTGTCCATGAATAAACACTGCAGCTCCTCGAGACCCAAGAAAACTTCCAGTGTCCTGCTTCCAAACTTCTGGGTAAAGTTAACAACATGTTTACAACGAGCATGTGGTAGAGCCACGGTCAGTTTGCACAGAGATCAGAAAGATTCATGTTTATTTTTCATATATTAATGCTCATTCTTGGCCTGTTGTTCTTTTTTTCACATTTTATTAAAGTCATGATGTTATCACACTTTTACAAGACTTGAAGTTACAATATTTTACTGTGATTAAAGTCTTTTTCAATTCAATAGCTAAATCAAGATATGTTCTTTATATTAATTAATGCACAGAGTCATCTCATTTCATAGTGACATGTACATGACAGAGCAATTTATATGTTGACTGCATCCAGTGTTGTACTGCTCATACTATATAATGACTCATTGCTCCTGTATGGTGAAAAGAGATCAGGAACACGACAGAGGAAGATAGGAACTTTAAAAAAGGCTTACTAAATTGCAATATTGGTCTAAAAAAATTCAATTTGATCATTTTCCCAAATCATTCATCTCTTCTCTATCTTTCTCTTTCTGTGTGTACGTCTCCATGTTTGATTGCATGGACGCTGCCAACCCAGCTTAGAGAGCCTGAATGAAAAATATTGTCCTGATCCTCACACGACCTACTGCCCTCTGTTCAGTCAGCGGTAAAGAAGCAGATGTTGTCCGAGTCCTGCAGTTCATGAACTGACTTGGCTCTGTGTTTGTGTGTGTATTTGTGTTTTCGTCATTTATTCTAAATAAATGTGCATCCAGGTCCCTTTTTTCCTATGAAAGAGTGCCTGCGTGCCAGGCTGAGTGTTAACGGATCAGGAGGGGGGAGGCCACACTGGGGAAACTGTTTAGAGAGCAGAACACTCAGTAATAAACACTCAACCCTCATCATCAAGAAAGACGCCAGCTGGGGAAGCCTTTTAAGGCTGCACAGGGGCAGGGAGGGGGTGGCGCGGCCCTGATTGTTGTCCTCCCGGAGAGGAATGTCTTCGAGAGAAGACAGATTTGTGAAAGCAGAGCGAGACGGGAGTCAGACTGGGCTTCTGACAGCGAGGAGGAGGAGGAGAGGAGGTCATACTATGAAAATAAAACCTTTCTAAAATACAGATCTGTTTCAAGATGAACATCCACTACTGACGGTAAAACATGATGCAAACTCTCGCCCACGTTGTGACTCAAGGTCTGTTTCAAGATAGCTGACATTTGTTTGTGTTTGTTTAGAGAAGTGGCTGTTTGTCTGTGTGCGCACATGCACCAACACGCGTGCATGTCATATTCGCCCACACAAAACCATAAATAAAATATTCACGACTGGTTGACGACAGCACAAATCCAACACCAATCAAAGATTAAAGCTGATGTTAAGCCACATGAATTAGCTTTCCTATCCTCGAGGTAAGGCTGGTACACATGCAGCAGCAATCTACTGTAGCATAATTATAGGCTTAGACAGCACTCATTTCATCAGGGAGAAAAGGCCGGGGGGCAGAACTACTACAATCTAAACAAATCCTATCAGTAAACAGAGCATAAAGAGACGATAAGTATGAGCACTGAAGATAAGAATTGAGTTTTCTGATTGGACAAATCCATCAATGGAAGGTTATAGTGTTACTTCAGTACTGTGTTGTAAAGGAACCTCATTTAAGGGCACAAATGTCAGGTTCACAGTCACTGAATAGGGTTGGATGGTCCTTGTGGTTCCTGCTTCCTGCTACCACAGTGATGGAAAATAACACCACCACTGCCCTTCTAAATGGCTCATTTCACTTTAAAATACTCCAGGAAGGTTCACTTGACAAGTCAAAAGTAATATGCACTTTGTGTCAAACAGAATAAAAGTATCACCGAAGTACTTCAAGTTTGAGACACCACCTACAAGCTGAGCACTCAGGTGCAGCTACTCAGACTGATGTCAGTGAGCAACAGCATTGCCAAAGCCAGCAAAACACTACTGTACAAATCGCCTCAGACCAGTGGATGAAACTAACTCGAAGACATTAACTACAGCCCTTTATAAATAGGTGAGAACTGACTGCAGACCAGTCAACATCATGGAAGACGCAGGTCTTAAGGAACATACTCAGGTTGGTATGCTGTTCCAGTCATACGCCATACCGTCGTGGGGAACCATAGTTTAGATAGATTCTTAGGACCTCTAAGAATCAGAGAAAGCAACTAAAGTGGAACTCCTGAAAAGTGCAAAGGGCTCATTGGACTTCAGTGAGTACTCAATCGTCTGAGAGCAACTGTACACCATAATCACAACCAAACCAAACAACCAAAATCATAAAGTAAACTTCTTTGCATTCATTTGATTCCCAATAAAGAAATTCTGGGAAGACCTGCTTCAACTTGTTCATATAGATTTTAAAACTGTTTTGAAATGCAAAATAATGGAATTTTAAACATGCCATTAAAAAAAGTGATTAACCGTGACTAACTAATGAAATTCAGCGACTAACTGTGGTTAAAAAAAAACATAAGAGTATGACAGCCCTAATTCAATTATATCTGGGACCACAGGGGGTAATTTAGTGTCATGCTGATCTAAGTGCTGTTTCACACCCTGACAAAAAGAAAAAACTCCCACGGAAAGTCAGAATATTTGTCTTTGTGCACAACAATTATCCAAATTAAAAATCTTACTTGTTATGACATGTTTGTTTGAAGTGACTTCAGCCTCAAACCATCTATATCAATTAAATAAAACATGCAAAAATGTCCATGTTTATCTATTACACTGTCACCAACAATATATAAGGTATATAAAATCAGCCCCATTATGACCAGCTCCAACACGCATGCTAACGCCTTAATATACTGTTAGGCATAGAGAAATATACGGTATAATATACAATGTCACAATAACAGGGCCCCTTCTGCTACACAGGTAGTTCTACTTCTGTTATGCACATTTCTTCTCATCTAACTCTTTGTCACCAGGCAAATTAGCGTATTTCCAAAATGTCAAACTATTCCTTTTAAGTTTCTGAATACTACATTCCAGAGGTGGGACCAAGTCATAGTTTTGCAAGTCACAAGTAAGTCTTGAACATTTACACTCAAGTCCCAAGTCAAGACAGACAAGTCCCAAAGCCTCAACTTTACGCTTTGAGTCCTAAACAAGTCCTAATGCACTCTTTACCAAATGTCATTTCAACAACAGAGTAATAGCATTAGCTAAACATTAGTTTGCTAACTATGTTAATATCAGCCTCAACTTACAGTTCTTTCTGCAGCTTCAAATGCCGAACAACGTTGAAAGTTGTTGCGTCTCCGTCTCTAATTAGCTAGTTAACTTTTGTATGAGAACAACCACAGTTCTTCATGGTTCTCTCCTGCAACTTGATTGGATGCTGTTGGATTGGTGTTGACTTGCTGGGAATGACTTGTACTGACGTTAGCTGATCCAGGAAATAAAGGGAAATTAACTGATTCATGAGACACATTTTACTTAACATAGTTTTTAATCCTTGGGCTTGGGGCGAGGGTCAAGTATTTCCAGGATGAAAGGTTCAAGTCCAAGTCAAGAGTCATTGATGTTAAAGTCCAAGTCAAGTCACAAGTCTGTTTTTGATTCTGTCAAGTCGAGTCTAAAGTCATCAAATTTGTGACTCAGGTCTGACCCATATCGTCTACATTCCCCACTGCTAAAAGAGAGCGCAGATTTACATGCAATCATATATCATAGTTTTGTACAACCTAAAACATGCACAGATTTTAAAATATGAGCAACTAACTCTTATATTCTATCTTAAGTAACCCTAGACCCTCCAAAAGGAGAAATACATGAGTTGGGGCTTTGTGCAACATTTCCATCCACACTCACCTGTCCAGAGAGCTCCAGGAGGGGTTCAGGGTCTGGGTCATACCTGAGGGGGGCAGGCACTGTGGAGCTGGATAGCCTCCATCACCTGCATCTCTAACACACTGTCCCCATGTACCCCCGCACCAGTACTAAACCCTGATCCACTGAAAGCAAACTGATCCTCCGCGGATCACGCATAGTGTTCCATAAGGGGATTTCCCGATGTATCCAGGCCAGCAGTACCTTGTAACACTCGCTGTTATGCAAAGAGATCACCACATGTCCAGACTCTGTGCAACATCCGTGTCCTGCTCAGCAAACTCCCAGTCAATCAAAGGTTAGAGGAAAGCCGGCGCTGATCTCTTCGGTCAGGCGGGAATCTGATCCCTACGATGAGATGTAAAGAGGACTCCCAGTCTTCCACCAGCTGGACTCGCTTATTCAGGATCTTAAATTTTCTGACCTTGTATCACCGACACACAAACACAAGTTCCCATACGCCTGTGTACGTGTGAGAGAGTGTGTGAATGTGTCAGCGCCTGGCAGGCCTCCCAGTATCCCTCCCCGAGAGTTCGCGTAAAAGGATGTGACCTACTGGGCAAAGAAGACAGCCGCTCTGGTCCTTGTCAAACTGAACATCCCCCCCATTCAGAGCCCCGGCGATCACTATCAATGAGCCCCTTCTTTCTGTTTCCCTGCCTGAGTGTGTCTAAACACCAGTTCCACACCAGCACTCCACAGGAAATGGGAGATTAGAAGGAGGGAGAGGAGAATGATAGGACATCATACACACATTAGGAGGGAGGAGAGATGGAGGGAGGGCACTGGGACATGCCTGGACACAACACACATACATACACACTCATACAGTGGAGCAGTACTTCAAACCCCACCTTGTTTTACAGCTATATATTCCTGTCAGTAGTTAAAAGAAGCCCAATGGAGCGTGTGAACCTCAGTTCAAACACCTATCATTACAAGTATCAGTGTGATTAAGATAAATTATTAACTCTGTCAGAATTAATGGCTCCTTAACATGAAAAATGACTCATGGAGCTTTTTATTTTCTTTTGTCGTCCAAAAGATCAACAAACATTAGGGTGTCCTCCTAGTTACCCTACAAGTTTGCAGCAAATCACCCCCCGACAACACTTTGTTTGAAGAATAAAGATTTATCCTGTATTTGTGCATTCTTCTGAGGAAGAGGTACCTCGGCTAACCTCCCATACACACACACACACACCCAAACTTTCTCCAAATCCCATTAATTCTCTCATAAACATCAAACGCATTAATTCAGTTTCCCTCTCACACACACATGCAAGCCTGGTAAACCTCGGCATGATAAAGTTAAGACATTAAGACACTCCTTTGAAGTCGGTGTCTCCCGGTTTTAGTCTTGGCCCCCGTGTTCAAACATTTACATTCAATTGAACGCTTTGATGTGGCCCACATGCTGCGTGAGGCACATAGATAGTCCGTGTGAGTAATTGTGTTATTGTCTGCCTCGAACCATGTGGTCCTGTGTGCCACCTGGACTGATACTGATACACTGAGTGTGTGTGAGAGCTTATGTGTCATAGACTTTGTTCAAAGCGTCACATCTGTGGCACAAAGAGACTCCAACATCCTAATAGGACTTTTGTGTAAAACTCGGTCCCTACAGACATAAAGGGGGAGAGGTGTTGGAAAAACAGTATGTTTTCGCTGCAGTTACGCCCTGTTTTATTAGCTGACAACATATAGTGTAGTCTGTTTTAAAGGGATAGTTCTCCCCAAAACCCGAAACACATATTCTTCCTCTAACCTGTAGAAATACTTCACAAATCCATAGTTTTTTGGCTTGCGTTGCCAAGTGTTGGAGATATCGTCCATAGAGATGCCTGCCTTCTCTCGAATATAATGGAACTAGATGGTACTCGGCTTGTGGTGCTCAAAGCGCCAAAAATTACATTTGAAAAACTTAACAACAATGTCTCTCTTCAGAAATCATGACCAAGTTACTCAAGATAGTCCACAGACCCTGTTGTGAGCAGTTTCGTGTAGGAACTGTTTTCTTTCTACCAAACTACACTCTATCACTGCGCAGAGGGAAGTGTGTATCTACTCATGGACAAGAGGCTCATGTTAAGGACAACAAAAGATGCAAACATTAATGGCGTCCTCCCTGGCTAAGCTTTAACATTAGCTTGGTAACCATCTTCCTTTTGTACATTCAATTATATTGGAGAGAGGGCAGGTATCTTCAACATTTGGCAACTCACATCAAAATCATCTAGACTGATAAACAGCATGACAGATAAGAGAAAAGAAGTTTTGATTTTGGGGTGAACTGTCCCTTTAAAGCTGCATTCACTTATTATTTTGGCCACTTGGGGGCAGTTGTAAGCAAACAATTGCCTATTTACACATGAAGCAGATATGGAGCACATTTATTTGGAGCCGTGTTTCTGACCACCTGATCAATTTAGGTCCAAGATTCACTCTTTTTTGCTCTGTTTAGGTCTCCACCATCTCTTAAGGGAAATATCTCATGCTATAGCTGCTAAATGCTCCACTATGTTGGACAACTTTGTCAGTCTGCTGTTTGCTGTGGAGCATAAAGCGTATATGTTGCCTGCTGCCGAAAACATCCACTGACAAGTCGTTTCCACAGTGACAATGTTGGTTAGGGAACCTAATCCATAACCTGAGATAGGCCACATCCATTATTTTATTTTTTTTTACAATGTATGGTTAGTCACCACAAGCCAACCCTTTGACATTACACATTGCCATTTTGATATGTTGTTTTCATAAAAAAGTTAAAATAAAATAATAGTAATAATAATGCTTATAGCCCCTATAGGTTACACATTTATATTTGCTATTTTCAACAGTACCTTAGTGTTGTACAGTAAATATTATTTCTTTTTATATTTTGGGTGCTTTTTCTCATCATCTTGGTGGCCAGAATATACTTGAACATCCAGTGTTCCCTTTTACCTTAAGTGCCTTGAAGGTTGGAAGAGTCTCATTTCACACAGTCTCACAATATTACATATATTATTGGCTCGTTACATCTCCTCATTAAAGCACTAAAGCAGTATGACGTTTACACTGAAATAAAGAACCTGAAGATTTCATTCTGAGTGTATATTCTAGATGTACTATTTTATTCACACACCTCACATATTTTATATCTTTGGAAACCTTTGGCTCATCACTAGAATTTTAATTAAATTGCTATCCTTTTGAAATGACATTGACATTGCTGTTGAACCACTAGGTTTTAAACTCCACTTATCCAGTTTAAAAAATCTGTGACAGCTCCAGGGTGTGCCAAATAAGTTTTACAAGATAGTGCTTCAAAGAAAAATTTCAGGGGCACCTTCACATCTCTGCTATCAGCTCCCCCCCTCCCTCCACCTCTCCTGTACCTGATGATCTGTTTGGGTATAGATGAACGCCGTCGGGTCAGTATTTTGGGGATGCAGGACCGCCTTCGGACGGTTGACACCCTCCTGGGCTCCCTCTGGCCCTTTGGGGGAACTGTGTTGACCCGCTCAAAGCGCACCCTTTTCTCACTTAACGCACAGTGCAGCATGTAGAGAAGAGCACAGGGGGGCGGTGAGGGGAAAGCCAAAGAATGAAGGAAGGAGAAGAGAAAAATCAAATAAAAGGGAGAACAAGAGAGAAGAAAAGAGGGCAAGATTAATTTGTGTTAAATCAGAGAGGAGGCTGCAGCTTAAATTAGTTCTGTTAAAGATTTATTAGTGGAGAAGAATTATAGGGATTAAAGTACGACAGGCTGAAGTCAGAAGAAAATTAGCAGCTGGAGGAAATCAGTGGAGAGGAAAAAAAGAGACGTTATGTTGAGTGTGAGTGTGTGTGTGTGTGTCTAACCTCTTGATGGACTGTGTGAAGGAGGGCAATCTCTCTGGAGGAGGTCTGAGGTAGTTGTTGGAAGTTTCCAAGGCAGCAATGCAGGTCTGAGGGTTTTCACCTGGCATGCTGACACTGCGCAGGCGCTTTACTGGCTGCTACACACACACACACACACACACACACACAAACAGATTATGCCCACTGAGCCCAGTTTATGTGAATGTTAACAAAGTAAAAGTCTACGAAATAATCAAACAAAAGCTTTTTGTCAAACTTAACTTGACCTGTATTTGTCTCTTGTTACTACCTGGGTGAGTGTGGGCGTGTCGTCCGGCGTCAGCTGGATTGTGGGGATGTCCAGTTTGAGCCATGGCGGCTTTTTCCTCTGCAGGCTGCTGTTCCTGCTGCCTGGCTCATCCATGCTCGCTAGCTCCCCCTACGCCTGCCAGCTGGACAACACAAACAGAGGAAATGGGTTTGTAGGACAATAGTCATAATACGCTTCCAGACACATGATGACGGGGAACAATATTTCAGCTATTCAAAGCCAAAAACTGTTGTTGAGTAATTACAGACACTGACAGTGCGTGACAGTAATCCACATCTCCCCATGCTGTCAGCTCAGAGAGATCCAATGTGGAGGCAAAATGCCTGAATAAACAAACTGCTTAATCCGGATGTTTAAAGCTGCTGGTCTGCCAGCCGTATAAGGCAGAGTGACAGTATCGACAATGAACGTGTCTAAATTGACTCCATGGACCAGGTAATTTGTGCCTATTGATCGTACAGTCCTGTCATCAGTGCGCCATGCAGCCAGGGGCTTCACCCTGAATGATACAAGTTCTTTGAAAGTCATAATTTATGTATTAATAGAAGGACATTTGGTTCTCTAACTAATTAAAAAAGCATATGGATTTAATTTTGAATAACAGCTTATTTGCTCAGTGAACACAGCCAGATACTGTCTTCATTAAGATGCTCTTATTTGAGGAATACTGCTCTTATTTGAGGAAGTCTATAATTTAACAACTTGGAAATGTATCTAAATATAAACCTTAATTTAATATGAATCCAGGTGGAGCCAATGTGTGTAACGAGCACCACAGCTGCACTGACATCTGTTTGGTCTCCCTCAGCAGTGACAAAGTCTTTCTGCTCTGATTCATGTAGAATCTCACGGATGAACCATTTCTCCCGTTCAGTCCGGGGTATTGTCGGAGTGGCTGCGATTCATTAGTCGTTCAACTTGCCCTTATTGGATTCACCACAGCACTTGCCCTCCAGGGAAATCCCCAAAAAACTGAGGTGAATATGAGTGAGATTAACCCTAGGAGTGCTGAGGGAACGAGTCAACAACGATGGTCACTCCAGATGTGTATGTTACCCACAATGCATTGAGTGCATAAAGCTCTGGAAGATAAATAAATTGGAAAATAAATTCACTATTTGACATGCTTCTCAGTTGCAGTTTAATACATCCCATAGGTCTCTATGGTTAGGCTTACATGTGTGTAGGTTCATTTGCCTATTAGCAGATAGTTTCTTAAGAAAGTCTCATGGACAGTTTGATATTTTACTAAACATAACTATTTGCATTTAATATTTACTTTATATATACTACTTGATTTAAACTTTCTCACTCACTGAAAATAAAACTTAGACTGTTATGTAAGGTCAACCACCCGAATGGATGACTGCTTGTTTTCATGGCCCTTTAGCATCTCACAGTCAACGTTTTGCTTCAAGTCTTGGCATGATTTTTGACAACTCCTTCAAATTTCATAAAGAAATCAACTCAGTTGTCAAAACTGGCTTTCTTCCATTAAGACTTTTAGCCAAGGTAACGACCTACGTCTCCCCCAAAGATCTCGAGAGAGTTACTCATGCTTTTATTACCTCTCAGATAGAATATTTTCTTTGTATATGGGTGTGGATCAGTCGTCACATTGTCATCTACAGTTAGTACAAAATGCAGCCTCTTGTCTTCTAACTGGAAAAAGAAAACGGGATCACATAACACCAGTATTGGCCTCCCTCCACTGGTTTCCTATCTGTTTTTGGATTGATTTTAAGATTTTACTGCTAATTTTTAAGGTTTAAAATGGTCTGGTGCAACCTTGTTTAGCAGAACTGCTGTATTTTCATACTCCAGTTAGAGCACTGACGTTGACCGATCAGACGCTCCTGAATGTTCCCAGAAATAGGCCCAAAAACTGTCATGACCAAGCCTTTACAGTGCCTGCCTCTAACCTCTGGAACAGCTTACATATACAAATAAAAGCTGCTCCAATGATAGAAATCTTTAAGTCGCTACTGAAGACCCAACTCATTTCATTACTATACGACTGCCTCCAGTAGAAGAGCGGAAGAGCCCTGGTTTCCAGTTATAGGCTGTTTGTAGTCCACGTGACATTGACCAATCACGTTTGAGCCGGCTGCAGTTGTTGCCAGGTTAAACGGTCCGTCCGCTGAACTAACGAGGCAGAACATAATTGGCGTCACTGCAAACTCTGAATCCATCGCAATGGTTCAGCATATTTACTTATATATAAACGGAAGTTGGAAACGGAAACTTGCCTCCTCCGCCCAAATCAAACCGAAATGCCAAAAAATCGGGGGTCTGCCCCCAGAGGCTGAATCGCCGTCTGCTGGAAGTCAGACGCCGAATACAGCCAATGGGTTCCGAGAATGGCATACGACTCATCTGAATCTGATGACTTAAATTGATTTCATCCTCCATTGTGCTGCAATTTGCTCTGTTTATTCTGTCTTCTCTTCCTTTTGTTTTTTGCTTCTGTATTTAGCAAACAGTTGCTGTATTCTGTGACTATTTAAAACTGTGGTCGTTTTCAGATGTGCTCTACGAATAAAGTTTGACTTGACTTGGCTTGACTTGACTTGACTTGCTTAGACAGTGGTACTGTTCAGCGTGTGTGACTTCTTTATCCCCAACATCATCTGTAAATGCATGGAAAACTTTATAAAGGATTTTATAAACCTGTAGCAATAATAGCTACAATAATCATGATACAGATCACGAACGGGAATTTCTATGTTAGAAACTGATAATAACTGTAATAACCATGTGCCTGCTGACGTACTGCATTGAATTATCTGCAGAAGATGCCTTTAGCTATATCTTGTGAAAGGCGGTAGAGAGCTAATCCTGCAATTATCGGTCAATCGTGATAGTTTGGGCTGTGTAGCATTTAAATGCCCCACCCATTTTGCCGTTAATGTAATAGGGTTGAGGTAGACCTACTACTGAAGAGCAGCCAGTGTGGTTAAAACTTCACTGCTCCAGGTGAGGCTCGAACTCACAACCTCGGCATCACTCTGCAGGATACTGTCTTATAAGTACCGCGCGCTGACCGATTGCGCCACTGGAGCCTCTGAACATTGATGAAGGACTACACCTGACTTGTAAAACTGATTGATGCTCTGACATGACAACAGGAATGAAGCAGTAATCAGGATGGGCTGTTATATATCCACAGCTGGTGGTTCAAAGTATGAGCCAGCGGGTAAAAAGGAAGTGGACTGAGCCAAATGGGCTGTGACTCAATAAAAGAATATGTCTTTAATAGTCTGAACAACAGCTTATTTGTTCAAAAAACACAGCAAGATTTTGCAATGTGGAAAATTAGCTAAATATAAACCTTAACTTAAGATCCATGTGTCACTGATGCCTGTAATGAGCACCACAGCTGAATGACATCTGTTTACTCTCCCTAAACAACTACAGATTCTGTCTGCTGTGATTCATGCATAATAACCTCCCACAGATGATCAGCATGTCAGAGCATCTCCTGTGACTGACAGGTCAAGCTAAAGCTATACTGCTCCAGGTGAGGCTCGAACTCACAACCTCGGCATTGCTCTGCAGGTCACTGTCTTATAAGTACCGCGCGCTGACCGATTGCGCCACTGGAGCTGCTGCTGAGCATAGAGTGCTGTTGTAGGGGCAGTAGTGCAGCTTTAACACCACAAGATGGCACTAGCTATCTCATAGGTAAGGCTCTCTTCTTTCTCTCAGACACACACTCCCCCCTACACACACATGCCCTCAGTGAACAGAGACAACTATTACTTACTGATGAGTGTGCTCACATTCTTTTAAGCAGACTTTAGGGATAAGTAGTCTGAGTGTAGCGGGCCACCTACTAACAGAAAGACAGAGCCTCATAGATCGAACAAGTGAGCTACACAAACAGAGGGAAAGCCACAGAACAGTGTGCCAAAGCCTCCAGTCATCCTGTTGTTTGCTGGTTAATGGGTTTATGGGTAAAGAAGGCATTTGGAGAGTGAAAGGGGTTTTCCTGCTGAACTGTTCCAGTGGAGGTTTAAACAAGACATCTCTCCATCTCTGTGAGAGCCCCTGAGCAGACCAGTGCAAATAAGGCAGTTTGCAGTGCTGCCTTTTTATATAAAGTGCCAACACCAACAACAATATTTTTTTTTCCTGTGGGGTTTTGCATTTGAAAGCTGCTGAGTTGGTCAGGTGAAGCACGCTTCTTACTGTGTCACTGTGTTCCACATAGTAACAATAGCCTTTCATCGTGCACTGAGTAGCTCCTCACTTAATTGTATTAAGTGCTGAGGCTCTGGAATTCACCAGCACTAAAAAAGGCTCTTTTGATGGCCAACACAAAGTCCAGTTGACCATTTCCTCCATTCTCACACGGCACATAATGCTGCTTACAATGATAATGGTGGCACATTTACCACTTGAAATTCTTGGCAATTTCTTAAACAGTGGTTCAATGACTTTGTGACCGATTCTGGACACAGAGGCACATTTCTACCCAATGACTATTCATTTTGTAGCAACTATTGCTGGAAGATTGTATCAGCTGTGGCTAACTAGCTTATTAAACTAAAGTTAGCTCTATGATTTGGTTGAAAACATGGTCCGCAGCTTAAAAAAATGTTTCCAGCTGGCTCTTTTTAAAATGAGAACCCTTTTAAAGAGTCTTAAGTACGTGCATGATGGCTATATATATGATGGCATGCTAAAATACCGAGGCTAAAGCTGCATGTCTCAGGCAAGAAGTTAACATCTTGTAGATTAGAACAGTGGTTTCCAACTGGTCCAGCCACAGGCTTCACATTTCTCGGTCCAAAGTCCAAATTTGGTAATAACCACAAATGTAAGATCAGACTACAATATTTAGTGAACAATGTTTTAGCAAATGTAACTCTATCTGAGATAATCAGTTTGGTCCGGGTTGCAAATCCAAAACAAAGGAAGGTGAAACTGTTAACGTTAGTCTAAAATTCAATAGCATCTGGGACCAGATTTTCACAGTAAGATAGTTAGCTGAGTATGCTAACATTTGCAGCTTACATTACTGGATTAGACTCAAATATCTGCAACTTGAAACTAGCCTGACCAATACTGAAGTTTGAGGCCAATAAAAATACAGTATTCGAGAAAACAATACATATCAGCCACTATTCATTTTTTACATCAATGAATATCATTGGTGTCTAACATGGAAGTCTAAGCCCAAGCGCCGGTATTCGATGACTTCAGAATGAGACCCGTCACACAGACCCAGACGTAAGCGGAAGCTACGAAAATCCCACACACAGAGCCAAATCAACACAAATGTAGCAAACCAAAATGTCAAGCAGAGATAGCTCAACCCAAAATGAGTGCATCTGGGGTAGGCATCTGTGCAGTTCTGCACAGTATACACCTGTCTACACACTTGGTCTTTTCCAAAAATGTATTTCCCCCATTAACAGAGTTTCTACATTACCTCAAATATATCTGCTGTCATATTTGGTTTTCTGTTCTGTCTCTATGATCAGCCAACATTCACACTGATATCAATATACCTGCAAAAAAATAATGTTGGCTGACACTGGCTCTCAATTTAGGCCAAAGCAGAAATAATGAACAAAGTAAATTCAGTAAATTCTTTCTCCTGAAGGCAAATTAGGTATCATAGAACAGGCTAACGGGATAATGATCTATCTCTGGTAAAGGCCTGTTGAGGTGAGTAAAGGCCTTAGCTGGTAGTTTTCTAGCAAGTCTAAATCTCTCTATCACCTGTCTACACACTGGGTCTTTCCCAGAAATATATTTCCCCCATTTGCTTTATTAACACAAGATTTATAGTGAAAAAAAATCTGCTCTGCAGCTTGGTTTAAGAAAACATTAGGATTTCTCTGGTCGGGTTATAACTCAGGCCAAGGGGAAGTCATTTAGCAGGAGTGGGGGACTATTACTGGATAATAGAACATCTGCATGAGGCTCTGGTGAGACATAATGAGCGACCACCAACAAGGAGCTCCTGTAGATCTCAGCTGTGAATCATTCTGTCATTCATTGCTGTAAGGGAAATTACAGGCTCCCCCTCTCTTTCCATAAAGCCATCAGCCGAACAATAATCTCCTCAATCATACGTGGAGCTGGAGCCGATTTTCAAACCCCTGGCCAAAGCTGAGTCTAACGAGCTGAAAGATATTCAACACCGGCAGCTGGACGACTTCTTGATACACACTGGCACGGACAAAACGTGGTATGCTTCCAAATGTCGACACACACGCACACACAGAATCACAATTGCACTGCATCTTTGAAAAATCCCCCTTTGGATACTCTCACTTGTCAAATACAATCAGTGTGGGTGCCTGTTTTGCATGAAATTATATCATTCTCTTCTCCAGTGTCTCCCCTCTCATGCAAACTGCTTGGTCAATTTAGATAGGGATGTCCTACATTTCCCAGGAAGCATTGCAGCAGTGCCAACGGAACCAGTAAAAGGTGGGTGTCGGGACAGATAAAAAGTGTGATTACTCAGCTATAGATGGGAGTAGTAGCGCACAGTGAGAGCACGAGCTGAACACGTGTTTCCGTGCGGTTCAACAAAGCTGTCCAACACATCATGGCTTGTTCATTACATACTGATCTACTGAGGTTACTGGGGGTGTGGATGTTTATATATTCTCTGTTCTATGATGGATTTAGATTCATACTGAATCGCTTTATTCTCAAGGTAGACAAAATCCTTTTAGTTTTCTGTCCTTCATCAGTTTCTATGTATAACAGGTGTAATTTCCCATTGTAGGGAGTAGTTACAGAGTTATGGATACATATAAACCTTAAAGTTAGCCAAACCAAAATTTCAAGCTGCTAAATTTATTTATTTTAGTGACATTAGAGGTGTTGGTCATTTGATCGACCACTTTGATCCAGATGGAAATATCTCAATAACTATTAAATGGACTGACATGAAACAATTTAGCACAGACATTCATGATCCCCAGAGGATGTAACTCATGGTCTTTAGTAGTCCCCTGACTTTTACTCTAGTGCCAGCCACCATGTGGGTGATGATTTTGCTTTTGTCCGGAAATATTTCGACAACTGTTGCATAGATTGCCAAGAAATATGGTGCAGACATGTGAGTTCCCCACAGGATAAATCCTGTGTGCACTGTTTTTTGAGAGTGGTCAGATTGGATGGCAATTAAAGACGTAAATGAGGAGGGAACTTCATTTGGTTTTTTTTATAGATGTTTTTATGGGAATGTGGATCTTTCATACCAATTTGAGGAGCGCCTATGGTTTGCATGTTCCACACTTTATTGTGGGTGTGTCATGCAGCATTGGACTCATACTGGTCTGGTCTTGGTCTCAATACATTCTGGTTTTGGTCATGAATTCGTCTTGGCTACAACACTGCGTGGGTGACACTGTTCACCAACAGTAACTGACGATTCCTGCTTAAATTTAGGTGATGTTTTCCCCTCTCTTCTGAAATTTTTCGACAACTGTTGGATGGTTTGCTGTGGAATTTTGTACAGAGGTTCATGTTAGCCAGAGGATTAATCCTAGGCTACATTCAGGCTTCAGGCAAATTTGATTTGTTTCTCAAATCAAATCTTTATGACAGACTGTCAGCAATGATATTTGCAAGCGTCAGATCGGATTTGTGTGTCCAGACATCACTAACCTATCTGCATGGGTTGCTGTGGTAACAACGTAGGTGTCAGTAAATATCTACCCTCGTGAAGCAGCTTTCCAGTGCAGAAGCACTAGAAACAGAGGTACATAATTTCCCCCTCCAAATTACTGCTGTCAAGTTACGATGCAGAACTCTTCCATGGCATCAGACAAACTTAGTGATGGACGGGGCTGGTATACATTGCCATGTTTATCTCTGTGTTTGTCCACAGACTGTTGCTTTCATCCATGTGGTTGTCCATAGTGCTCTGCTAGTAGAAGCATGCATTCTGCTCAGCACTTCTGTCACTTTGGATTTGACATTGTGGTTGGATTGCACTGCGTTGCAAATGACTCGGGCCGGGCAGTAATTCAATATCGTCCCAGGTTTTGGATACTGTAATGTTTTAAGTGTTGCCTTTTCCCAGTTTTAAAGGCTACATTATGCAAAGAACAATTTGAAATCTGATTTGAGCAGCTAGAGCATCCGTACTGAGACCATATGCAGAAATCAGATTGGAATCAACTTTCTAACAATCTGGATACAATCTGGATATGCCAAAAAGCAGATTTGGGCTGGCAGTTTGAACAATGCCCTAAGGACTTAGGTGATCCCTTAGCTTTTCCTCTTGCACCACCATCATCATTCAATGCATTTCCATGAGCCTCAGATTTTGTTTGTGTGTTTGGTGCTAATTATCAAATGTACGCATGCTAACAGCCTAAGCTAAGATGATGAACCTGTTAAACATCATACCTAGATTAAAAAAAAATGCATAGTAGCATGAAACTCTAAGCCCTGACATAAAATTGAATCCCCCTCAATATTTATTTTTAGCATGCATATGTTGATACACTGTGGAAATGTCAATACATACAGACTGGCCATAAAATCAGGTTATACAAAGTTAACTTTGATTCTTTTTGCCTCTCAGCTGGCCATGTTAGCGTGTGTGTTTTGGTCTCTGTGGTCACATGTGGAAGCCAGTGCGTTCTCTTACGGTCACAGAGGATAAACACACCCCTGCAAATAGAAACCTTCACCAGAGCAATCCATAACCACATCCTTTGCTTATTCTGCGGTAGTGATGTTCAGTGTGAGTTTGTGTGCACGCTGACAGGAGCACAGACTCAGATGTTCTTACAAAATAAAGCGTGATGCAAACCTGCACTCACGCTCACATGCATAAGTATATAAAGTAAACACTCACTTGACAGCCTTTGCTTCAGCTTCACGCATCAGGTTTTTTGCAGTTCTCCATACGGCTAAAGAAGAGGTGATGTCAAAATCAATCTTTTTTCAGCATCCGACATTTGCTGTTCCATGATCATGATCTCTCTCTTTTTTTTTTCCTAGTTGGGTTTTCCTGACAGGCAGATTAGGGGCTGTAATCCCTGTGCTGGACACCACATGACATCGCTCCTGCTGTCAGTCCACAGAGGGCCATACCGACCCCTGATTGGATGGCAATATTGCTGTGACAGTGTCATCAGCACCCAGCAGGAAGTCATACATCTTTAAAGTGGAAGAAGTAAATGTCATCACAAAATTGTCCTATAGGGAGTCTAAAAAATGTTTTTTTATTCTATATAGTCTGAGAATTGATCCACTAAAGATTAAAAAATCACACCACCAATAATGTCAAGTGATAATGGCTGTTTCCTCTTAAGAAGTATCACAGGAAATGTGCAGAGCTGCAGCATTGTGTGCCTATAGGGAACTGTAGCAGAACAGCAGCGTAATTGGAGCCTTTTTACATAGGGTGACATTTCCTGACATGCCGAGACAGAATGAAACAAAGGCATCCTCTTGGCACCCAAGCAAGACTTGTCCTGACACTGCTCCCTGATTCTGGTCTTTGAGGCTGAGGCACTCAGTCACTGCGGCAAGGAAACTCACTGTGACTGCATGTCAATATGCTTTAATATTCAGTGGATGGATGAATGGATCTTAATGTTAAACAGTCCAAAACTTCATCTCTGCTCTGTCTCCTTTCATTCTCTAAACATCTCTCCCTCCCCCCTCTCTTTCTTTCTTTTTCATCTGTCTGTCTTCTCTTTATTCTGCTCCTCCTTGAATACATAAGTTGTTTTTTCTGCAAGCAAGAGACTTTCATTTACTCTTAAATAATATTCAAAGTATTGCCAGAATTATGGTTTTCAGTCTGAGTTTTTATTGGGTAGTATCATCATGTTAGATGCAACCTATTATTCTGTAGTGTGTAAATACATCAACAAGTCCTTCAACCCATGAGACGACGTTGTTTGTTCCTCTCCTCTAATTCGACCCACAGGAGTGTTTCCTAAAGCAAGTTAGGTTTAGGAAAAGAGTCGTGGTTGGGCATCCTCACGTTAGGTATGGATCATAATGTTATGTACTTAACATAACATAAGTCAACGTTGATTTTGGTTTCAGACGGGACACGAACCCCGGTGACATGGGTCAAAGTCCTATGTGTATTTAACCCACCCAACCACCCCGACCTCCTGCCAACGAAGACTTTATTGCTCTTTTTCTACGTCACCTGATTTCATCCTTTGATGGTCATAATTACTATGGCCACTTGAGGCCGCAACCTACACTAAACATAAATATGACTGTAATAAGCCGCCCTATCGTGTCGCTTTTTGTGGAGCCCAGTCTCAAATAAATCAAACCATTTTACAACTTGTAATTCCTCAAAAGTTTAAAAGCTGAGCTCGGTTGCTAATGGAACAATAAATTCACACAGTTTGAAAAGTTGCATTTGTATCATCATCTCCTGTCTCCCATCTGTCTGCACACCATTGTTCTTTGGTGGGCAATAGGGAAGGGTGTAACACAGAATATAAGCTACAATACTGTCCTCCATTTTGGGACTCTCCAGCTCTTCATTCCCTCAAAGGACAGTACTGTCACAACTGCTTCTATTGGTCAAAGCTTTCTTAAGGTAAACACGGCAAAAAAATATGTGTGCATTTATTTAGTCTCGACAAGTGACTCTGCTAATTGCTGCAATTCTATTAGAATTAAGTGAATAATACAAATACCAAAATGACATATTTTGTACAGCGGAAAAGCCTAAGAAGGCAACAAACTGATGGAAATCAAAAGAATTCTCAAGAGTGTCTGAGGCTGGTTTCATTGTAGCTTTTACAGATTGCTCTGTCTGAAGCTTTCGTCATACATATATTATATGGCACAGAATAACTCACAATAACCTCCCTCTGAATTTCACGTCCAAACAGATATTTATATTCGTTTGACAGGTAAATGGCAAATGGAGGAAAGGGTCGTGCTCTTGTCTTTGCTCTTCAAGAGGAAGGTGCTGTAAAGCTGACAATTACCAAAGCACTTCAGAGTTAATTGGTTGGGGACTGAGCAGCGGATTAATGCTCCTACAGTCCTGGTAGGTTTGAACTTTATTACACTGGCACTGCTTTGCTCTAATAGGCACTATAACCTGCCCAACAGCACCACTGGGTCCATTTTAACTTTAGGGTTAATGCAGGTTTTTCAGGAGGGGGCTTTAGGAAGTTGTGGTCATGGGAACTGACCGCCTGCCACCTCACGAAACCTGCCTGCTCCGGGTGAAAGATAAAGTTTGAAAGTTTAGATTTAAAGGGACATTGTGTAACATTTTCAGATGTTTATTAGCAAAAATCAATATCTGCATTCATGAATATGTCATCATTGGTGTACTGTTACCTCCACCAATAATCTGACTTATTCTCGTTAAAGGAGAATTTCGGATTTGTTTGTATATTGTGCGGGTAAGTCGTCTGAGGGGTTCCATAACATTTCGCCATCTTGAGAATACATCCGCCAGCAAGGGACATACAGCCCCGCCTTTGGCGTTTTCGTTGAGAGCCAGGCCAGCGCTGCGTGACTGAGAAGCCGAAGGAGAGGAGCAAGAGGTGCTTCGCTACTACCCCAGCACTACTGCAGCATAACAAAGTCCCACTCTTTGAGCATAATGCAGGATCATGCATATGCAGCATCACAGGAGACGGAATCCTCGTCACCAAGAAAGCGCAAAAGGGAATCAAAAAGGCAACATGACCGGCAAAATCAAAAAACGAGGGTCAACATCAGGGTAGCCTTCCCCAGGTGGAGAGAGCTGCTGAAGGAGAAAGTTAATGCAATCACAGGCCACCACTGCTGTTAGCCGCTGTTAGCAGCTATTAGCAGCGCAGTGATCTGAGGAGAGGGATGAGGTGTGTGAGGTTGAGCCACTTGTCAGCTGTCAAAAGACAAGACGTGATTGGTTTGTTTCGATTTACACCCGCCCCAACAGTCCTACGTTGTAAACACAGCCAGCATGGTGAGGAGGAGGTTTGTCAACTCACGTCGCGTGTGTCTAAATGAATACTCCATGAAGTATCGGATGACAAGGTTTCATCAATGTTATCATAGCTTTTTGGTACACAGCGGCTACCGTTGTTGCAATACGCGTTTGAAACAGTGAGGCGCTAGAGTGCGCTATCTGTTTGAATGAAATATATGATTTCAACATTAGATGGGAGAAATTCTTTTACACTATGGCTTTAAGCACACTGCATGCAGCATGCGCATGCAAGGTATACTCATAAAACGTGTTGTATACTATATGAAAATGCACAGTTCATATCATATCTATGAAATCTGCACCCCACAAGCGGCTTGGTCACATACTTTACATAAAGTTACATAGGTTATATTTCGGAAAAGAAACACAGGGACAACATACCTTAAAATAACTAAAAGTTCAATTTGTTTTACATGGGACAAGAACACTGGCCTCCTGGGTGAAAGTTGTGTGCTTGTTTGACCCATTCAAACATCAGCCTGCCTCCTTACATAGACCTCTTTCTCTTCTTTACTCACCTCAGCACATTGGTCATGTGAGCACAGCCTTCCCGATTACGCTGTTTATATAAAAATTCTGGTGCATTACTTTTTGTAGCCAAACAAAAATATGTAAACATGTGTAGGTACGTAAGAACAGTACATGAAAACAGCCTGGCTCATGTCATCTGTGATGTTTTGCACAGGTGTATATGAAAGGAAAAAGATGCGATTTTGGTGATTTTGGTGAGGCAAGTTTTCAGACATGGGACTCGCTCGCTGTATTTTAGAAGATCGTTTCCTCTTTAATATAAATTCAATACTTCCTGTGGACAGAAAAGCCACCATACTTAACACACAGAAACTCATCTGGGCATAAAGAAATAAATCTAAAGCTTCTGATCTTAGGAGAATGATGCATTCATCTGTTGTACAGATCCCACAAAATCCTGCCTCTGGAAGCCTCAGAAAAACTGTACATCTGCATTTTTTTCCATCGTGCCATTTGCTGTGATGTAACGAAGCATGAGTAGGTCACATAGATTAACAGTGAGTTATGCGCGTTTACCCTGCACCCCCCACCCATAGGACCACGTATGCTCTGGGCTCTCATCTGTGCCAGATGTTACAGTCATAACACAGTAGGTCATTTCCGTTCTGTTTGCAGAGTCCTGCTGTAGTACAACTGTATGTGTGTGTCCGTGTGTGTGTGTGTGTGTGTGTGTGTGTGTGTGTGTGTGTGTGTGATCTGCTGCTGCCTATACAGACAAACACTAATAAATGATTAACCATCTGCTACAATAGGAGTAGTATGTTAGTTATGAAAATAGTCACAAGATCAAAACAATAAATGATAAATTACATGGAGAGAAAACAGAGGAGGATTTATCTCTTCCCCAGCCAATATTTCATACAAATTCTAATTTGACTTCTTGACTTCCTGAAGCTTTCGTGACTCCACGCTATCATCCTTTCTGTTCTATCATCAACTGTTTCCTGTAATCATATGGGGAAAGGTAAGGATGTATTTGGGGAACAGCAAGAGGAAACGACTGAAGCTTAACTCCACAGCACCGACCGCACATGCACAACACTGGTGTGTGATTCAAAATGCTATCATCCATCTGTAGGTTTGACAGGCTCACAGTGGGGGTCTCCATGAGTTGAAGCCATCTGTATCAGTCTGTCATTCTTTCATCTCCTTACTGCAGATTACGCAAGAGTGAGCAATTCATTAGTACATCAGCCGCTGTGCAGCTACACCTTGACTCACTTCAGTCTGCAGGGTTGCTGACACATGTCCCACCCACAACCACACACACAGGAAGCAGCTACTTAGAGCTACTGGTTGTAGCATTTTCAAACATATTTAAATATATCTTCAAATGTGACAGCACTGTGTAATGAAGGCAAAAGGAAAAACAGATTTACTGTATAGCTTTGTACAAGCCAGTATCTTAGTTACTGCCTCTTAAAGTTAAGAGCCCTTTAACCTCCTGTCACAAAAAGATCTTTGGAGCCTTGAAGCCCTCCCTGCTCCCTGGTGATACTTGGTTTTCTCATTCACTGTAAGTGTTTTTTCCATCTGCCTTTCACATATTGGAATATAATCATAGGTGTTTATCCATCGTATTCCTATCCCCTTTGTTAACTTGCATGAAGTGATGGCATGACTTTCAATGCTGAACAAGTAGGTAGGCAATGGAAACTGATGATTACAAGAACAATCCCTTTTTGTTCTGGGTGCATGTTCACCACTGACAAATTACTTTTTTGAAAAGAACCACTGTTGGCAGTTAAATACCATGATTAGCCACCGGGACGAACCATAGACAGTCTACGGGACTATCTAGCTTGCCGCTACTTCCGCTATCTCATTTCTCCAGTAGCAACCCCAAGGACAAGGTGGATCGATAAAGTCAACACAGTCTCATTACAAAGTCGTTGAATACTGGTGATTAGGCAGTTCCTTCCATGCCAGACACCAACAGAAAAAGCTGTCCTTTCACATCGGCATGATACAGTCGCTGTTATTGTGTAAGGATGATTGACTGCATCAGGGGGAAACACGGCCGGACAACACTGTAAGCTAAGAAGGACGAAAAGTCTGAGTAGGGTGGGTGGGAGCAGCGGTGGATGGTAAACAGCAGGAGTCTCAGGCACAGAGGTCTCGAAAGCTCAGCACAAATAAAACTGATTTTAGCTGGATATGGCATGGAAGGCTAGATGCAACTAGAAGTAAGAGAGAATATGTAGAACTGAAGTGACTCGATTAAATGATTAGCTGACTGACAGGAATTTAAATGTAAACTATTTAGTGAATTGACATTTTTAAAGCAAAAAAACCCCCAAACATTTTATGTGTCCAGCTTCCAAAATGGTAAAATTGCTGCTTTTTCTTGTCTTACATTGTAATTAAATAAATACCTTTGGGTTTGGACTGTTGGTTGGACAAAACAAGACATTCAAACGATCAATCAGTAAAATAACTGGCAGATCAACTAACAAATAAACTACTGCTAGTTGCAAAATATCCTTTTAAAAATTTGATTGAACTGAAAGCGGAGCTTATGTGCTTAAGAAAATGTTTTTTTCCCCTGATAGATTGTCCTTTGACCTTAATAAATAAGGGAACAGCATAAAAAAGCTGCTTAACTAAACAAGGATAAACAGCAGCACAGACAATCAGAACAGATCAGAGGTCAGGCCTACATGCTTTGTCTGCCTCGAGGCGCAGTCATCTCCCTCTACTACTAAGCCGTGTCAGCAGGGGAGATGTAATTAGCAACTTGAAACTGTGGCAAAAGCAGAGAAAAGTTAAAATCCTCAGCTAAACTTACACCGCTCCCAGTTTTGCGTACTCAAAAAGTCTCAGATCTTTCTCACAATGAGAAATGTCTCCCATGAAAGTCATTAAGAGATGATTAAGGGATTGACATTTCCTACTCTAGACTGACGTGGGCAAAGCAGCATTTGAATCTAACCATATTCAAACCTGGACCCACTGCACTTCATTTCACACCCACACGTGTCATGCAAAGCAGTCTGCGCAGGAAGACAAGAAGAAGAAAAAAGTGGTGTGATCTTTGCAGGGCTTGCGATCAAATAAAACCACAACCTCGGCTCCTGTAAAGATCTGAACACATCAAAATGTTGACAGTCAACTCAAAGAAAAGTATTCAGAGGTTGTGTATGCATTCATTATGGTTGGAAACGTTCTACAACTGTGTTAACATGACAATAAAGCTGTGGCCACAAGCTTCACACTGCCTCCTGTCTGCAGGTGACCTGGTGTGTATCACGGCAGAGATAAAAAATCAGCAGCAGATGCAGAGAGAGGAAAAGAGAAGAGAAACTTTCAGATCATGTTGGGAGAAGATGAAAGGAGCAAGGAGCAAAAAATAGTCAAAGAGAAAAAAACCCAAAAGGAAATCCATTCATGACAATGTGTGAAGAGAAAAGAGAGACGCATGTGCAAAGACAAATTTTCTGTCTCAATCAAAAACAAATTTTCCATCTGAGTCAAAAACAGTTGCCCACTTTGTACGTGCACGTCTAAACAACATGTGACATCCATTTGCATAGTTTCACTGTATGGGCTTGCTGCACATTACACTACATTTATGAAAGAGACATATTTATTGGAGGAAAAGCATGTTAAATTTAACAAGTCCCTAGTTGTAATTCACTTTCTTTTAGCTCTGTTTTTGGTCTCCACCAGCTCCTGAGACAGGTTTGGACTGGCCATCGGGTAATTGTGGCAAATACCAGGTGGACCTGACCACCTTGTGGGCCGCAAGACAGCCTACAGCAATGTGGGGTGAAAATTGTAGGGGGAAAAAACAGACTTCCCGACCACTGTCCACTTCATTTTGGAACCAGGGTCGTCAACTGTCCTGTAAAATCCTGTGATTGGAAATCTATTTAGGGCAAATTTATATTACAGGGCAATTTGTGTGAGATAGAAGGAAACCCTTTTGATCTGTCATCCCTCAGCCCTGTCTGTCATGTTACGTTCCACTACTCAACCATGGAATGTGTCATGAGTCAAGACCAATGAGAAGCCAATTAGGAGCATATCATGGCAACACTGTCACTTATGAGCACTATGATACGCCTGACAGCGTCGCAAGGCTTAAAAAATGGCAACCTATGAATGTAGTCAGCCCGCAAAAAAAACATGAGATTACACAAATACAGAAGGGAAAATGATTACCAATGGGTGGGATACGTGAATGAGAATATGTACAAGTCAAAATGCATCGTCTCCATTAGTTACAGGGGAATTTGTTACATCAAACAACACAAATTGGTAAATGAATTAATATGGTCCACCCCATTCCCCCGAGTCCACATTCCTTACTTCCATTTCATGAACTTGGCAACCCTAGGTGGAACAGCCTATTTGATTAGGGGTTACACGGTCCAAAATTGTCAAAAGGCTACCTGTACTGTGAGGCCGGTAAAGCTTTACCGACAGTCGTTATCTCAAGCAGCTCCGCTCATGTAATCTCAAAGGTCTGAAATACTCAAATGAAATCAAGACAAAGCCAAAAGGTGGAGTGGAAAAGGTCAAACAGATAAAGAAAAAAAATCTTGCAAAAAGCACCTCAAGTTTGCTCCTTCAGCATGACGCTTGAGGTTGAGCTTTTATTTAGCTGCGGAAATTACTTAAGGGTGTTGCACAGAATCTCTTAAAAGGTTCCCTTAGTCAAGGAAACTGCAACATTTGGACAGGAATCAGGACAGCAGGTGGGTGAAAGTTTTGAAACCCAGTGAATGTTGACTTGTGTACATAACACCTCGCCAATAACTGGTTGGAAAGATCCCATTGCATAAAACCAAAGAGCAGTCATTAATCGCAACAGGGCTGGAAGAATGAAGCACTGGAAAGTTGAGTGCTCCAAATCATAAATTTACCTCTGGTCAAATTTAAAGTGTAAAATATATTGCTTATCATTAAGGATTCCATCAGGTTCTCCTCAGTATGCCTTCATTTTCTTCACTGATCACCATAAACTCAGTCACGTCACTGTGAAGTTGCAGTCCGAGGTACCGTAAAACTTGGTGTATAAGTTGCACTTTTTTTTCCTTTTTTTTTCATCTAAAAAGTTGGGTGCGGTTTATAGACCGGTGCGACCTATCGACCAAGGCAAATGCTGACATTGGTAATTTGACCCACAAGATGGCGCTATGTTAGGCTGACCAAACGTCCTCTTTTGCCCAGACATGTCCACTTTTCACGTCCCGTCCAGGGCATCCAGGGATCTTTTATAAATTGATAATAATGTCCGGTTTTCCGTGTGTTTGTGTGTGTGTGTGTGTGTTAGAGTGCGGCACGGGCAGCATATTTCTGTCCGAACCCGAACCGAGCCCAACATTATTTAATGACCAAAGCACTGAGTTTGTGTCACACAGTGGTTACAGGCTATTTAACAGGCGGGGTGTGCGCTGTGGGTGCTCAGCTGCGGAGAGGGAGACCACCGTGTTTGAGACGGGAGCGGGTGGCGGGAGCGAACGGTGGGAGGTCCGACGCTTCTAGCGAGAGGAGAGGGAGAAATAAAACAAAATAAGATAAAATAGGAAAAACCTGTCTCCCTCTTTTATTTTATTTTCAGCGTTTAATCAAGGCGGAGGCGGGCGGCTGGAGGTCCGAGATTTCCAGAGAGAAGAGATGTAGAAACAAACAGCCAATGTGTGTCTGTGTGTGTTATGTTCAGGTGTTGTCACGTAAATAACAGTGCCCAAGCAATAAACAGGACAGACAATAGGATTCTATTTATTTTTACACTACATTTTCACTGAAAGCTGACCGAATCCGACCCAAGCCCGAATACAATTTATAGCTACATTTTTGACCAAACCCGGCCAACCCGTCGGGTACCGTCAGGCTCAGATCGCCACACTCTAGTGTGTGTATGTGTCCCCTATTGGGGCCTATCTGAATTTCTGTCTTTGAGAGATATTATTTTGTAATATAACTGAATTTTCTATCCATACATATAAAATTTAAATATATTAAAATTATAAGGCATCTTTGAGTAAACTGCGAGTATCATTTAAGTAGGCTATGTCGTGGCCGGCCGAGTGTCCTCTTTTTTGGAAATCAAAATATGGTCACCCTACGCTACGCAGTAATTTAAACTCATTCGTTTTTGGGATTTGAGTAAGCATGTATAGTTACAGCCCACACTGTAATAAGGTACTGTAATGCTGTCTTCTTAAAAAAGAAGTTTAATGTTAATTTAAACTCATTTTTATGGCTCAGATGTTGTTATACCATAATTTTATTTCCTGAAGAGGTTGTTTGGAAAACTGCAATCTGAAAAATAACCAAAGCTGCTTAAGAGGTTATTGTGTTTTGAATGTGTTTCAAATTAAAAATAAAGGGAAACAGTGTAGGAATAACTTGTATAACGTTTTTATTAACAAATAGTCTTATAAAACCTTGTTTTCCCCGTTTGAGACCTTAAAAAATAGACTGTGACTTATATGCCAATGCGACTTATATTCCGAGTTTTATGGTACATCATGTTTTTTTCCTTACTTTGGTTGCTAAGGTCCTCTGAGCAACGGTTTAATGAACTTTACTTAATTGACCTATGGCTAAGCCCCGCCCTCAAACCTGATGAGCCAGTCACAGTGCGTATAGCCATTCCCATACACTCGGACCTTCTCTGCCTGGACGTTCATTGAAATGCATTACAGAAAGTCAGTTTTGTTTGGTTTTATGAGCTTTTTCGGAGATTTGAAGTCTAAAAATGGTCAACCACTGTGCATGGGGTGCATGCAACTCCGACACAAAGTATCCTGAGAGGCTGGGCGATGAGGTGTATTTTTTACACTTTAAACCACATCTCAACCATGAAAAGTGTCTCCTTTGGATAAAGTTATGTGGTAGACCACAACATCAACTCAACATGAATAAGATTAACAATGATGTCTACATCTTTTCTAAGGTAAGTCAACATCGTGTTTGAGGCAACATATTGCTACTTTGCTGGAAAGAAATATAAAGCTATCGTTAACATCTCTAGCTAACGTTAGCTAAAGCTAGCCTAACGTTAGCTCCTAGCTGCGTTGTTCATCATGCCACCTTGTTTGCTGGGAGATAATTTGCCTTTTTTGTTCTAGTTTTTGTACTGTGGTGATCGTACATCATTGTTAGCTGTTGTCCAAAGGGCTCTAGTTAAGCTAACGTTAACTTCTGGATCTTAGCTTCATTAATTTATCTGTAATCGCAGAGATAACAAAGGTACGCAAATGTTTTGCTGAATGATTCAATGTAAATACTGTAGCACCAAACTAACGGAGAGACACTCTTGGTAAAGATGGTAAAAAGGCCATTATCCTTTTCTCATATTCTGAGCCGAAAACCTTAACTTCAGTGGCACTTTGATGCACCAAAATTTGATCGTTATGTCTCCCGTACGTTTCCCGCTCAACCAAAAAGGGTTCTATGTTTCCTGCTTGGTTGAGCAGGAACACAGAACCCGGGAAACATTGAACCTTTTGTGTATAAGCGGGGAACATAGAACCTTTTTTGCAGGGTTAAGTGGGGAACATAGAACCTGGGAAACATAGATACGCTCCAAAAAAATCATCACTTGCCTCCTGCGAAATGCCGTGTACTGTGACACCTGCCATAGCACTGGTCACTGAATGTTTTTTTTTTTTTATCATTTTTTTTATCAAGTTTTTATTAATTAATTTTAAACAAACAAAAAACAACAGAAACAACAAAACTGACACATTGTTCCAAGTAATGCAATTGCAAACTGAATGTTGATATTTTGTCTGAGTGAGTGGAGGGGGGCGTGGCTTAGCCGTAGGTAAATTCCTTAAGTAGAAGACCAAAATAAGGAGAAAAACTTAAGAAAACCTTAAGAAGAAGACTTAAGGATGTTTTGTGCAACCAGTTTTATTTAAAGGAAAATCTTCACTTACTTTGTGCAACCAGCCTCAGGCCTTAAAACCAAAGCTGTAAAGACTGAAAGACACTAAAACACCTGCAAAGAGTCTGGTCATAATTCTCCGTGGGTTTGTCTCAAAGAGCGACTGTCACATTACACTAAGTAATTTGATCCACTGTTAATACAGCATTGTAGCCGTGAAGTTTTCCATTCTACTCTTGCTCATGATATGGGTTCTACATTATCTTGAGATTGTACACAAGAATAACATGTATAAAATCATTTCATATTAACGGATGTCATTAACTCACTGTCAAGTTAAACAATAATTTATCACTGGCAATACAGCACAGAATGACTTAATGGAAAATCTTCCTACAGAAAAATCCAGCATTGCCATTCATCACTCCAACTGTTCCAACACCTCGTGGCATGTTCGACTGCCAAAAATGCCACTGGAGAGAGTATAATGGTTTCTCAGCTACTGTGCCAGGTATAGGACTTGAGAGGCTCGAGCAGAGTTTTCTCAGCAGAGAGGAAGTCTAGTTCCTGTCTGCCAGCTGAGTTTTCATAAAGGAGAAGCTGGTGACAGAAGCTGCTAGAGACTGCAGATTGATGTGAGGAAGATGAAGGGATGAAAGAGAGAGGAAGAGAAACAGGGATCAAAACATAAGATACACAGAGTAAAAGACACAAAATGGCGCATTACCTGAATTCTAATGTTTATAAGTCAATAATAATCTTTGTCTATTCAACTCTTAAATATTATCACCTGCTAACGTTGCTAACATTGAGGACCTCCAATATGGCTGCCTTTAGTGTCAGTTCCATTTTCTCAGCACAAGTTAACAGACATATAAGGGTAATGCAAACTTTGTTCTGTTTATATTACTATATTGTATGTTTCATATTCTTTGTGCCTTTCACTCTTTTTTTCTCTATGTACTTCTCACGTTTTTTTTTAAATTTTCCCATCCATTATCTTGCTTAATCAAAACAATACATCATCAGTCATGACAGATACACATGTACTGACACATCACTAAAAGAGCACATATTAAAAAGTAAAAGCAGGTTCACACACGCATGCTATTTTACTTCATACGTAGTTGATTCTTTAAAAAAAAAATCTCTGTTTTCTTTTGTGCCTTAAACAAAACAAAAAATGAGTGTAGCCGTTTTTCTTGTACTTCCCCACTCTCCTTCTGGGAACATTTTGTAGTTTCACACAGTTTCACTTGGCATTTTGTTCTTTACTCTCAGGACTAAGGAGGAACTATGCCCATTTTCAAAACTCATGTTATTCCTATGGGCTAAGGCAGTCTAAAAATATTGTAAACATTGAAACTTTCTCCCAAATCCAAGAGTTGGGAATGATGTTACAGATGACACTGAGAGCACCCTGGGAAATATTCTGAGTCAGGCTGTTCTCACAAACTGTTTGGATGTTTTCCTGTTAAAAATTATGCACCTAAGTTCATACATATCCTAAGGATTTTGAAAGGCTGCGATCACGTGACCAATGCACTTATGGCAATAAACAAGGAAGCAGTCCCAAGCATGCTTGTGAGGAGGCAGGTTGGGGTGGTGGATGGGTCACAAAAAACGGACTTTCACCTGAAACTTTCCCCTGGAGTTGCTTGTTTGGAACCGTGTGACCTTCTGAGCCATTTTAAAGTACGTTCTCACCAAGTTTCTGTTCCTAAACCTGACCACTGGAACTTATATTGCCTAAATCTAACCTCTGTAACTTTACATTAATGCCATACTAAATCATAGGATGTCATACAAGCTGTTGTACATGCATTTTTCGTAAGAAATCATACAAACAGTTCTATGAGAATACGTTGTCTGAATATATGAGTGTATGCTCTTTTTCAGAACTAAGAACACTACAATAAAATAACCCTTATTTGGGTATAAAAAAGAAAACAACAATTCTGTGGGTCCAAAAAATCAGGGGTATGGGCATGGGTAAAAAAGACCTAGGCACAGGTGGGCATTGGGTGAGAACAGAAATACATAAAATGTGCAGTATATCTGTAAGTTTGACAGCTAAATCACCATTATCAAGCTGCAATTCCTTTTAATTTTTAAAGTCAATGACACAAGCTGAACCTTTGACCCCGCCGTCACATTTGATGCCAACGTCGAGGACTCAAGCAATAGAACTTTGCAGCCCAAGTATGAGGTGGCAGCCTATATCAAGTTCAAGACACCCAAGGAGGATCATTTTGAGGTTTTGGTGGAAGGAGAATGCCGAAATGTTTCCTAACCCAACAATGATTGCGCAGAATATTTTCACCATCCCAGCATCATGCACAGCCAGTGAAAGAGACTTTTCCTCCGCTGGGTTTGTAATTCAAGAACGGAGAACCAAGCTTAAGGTGAGTGAGTGTAGCCTGTGTGTGTTTAATCATGGGTGCGGGTCGGGTCGCGGGACTTTTATTAATGGGTGTAGGCGGATGCGGCTTTGACTTAATCATAATTGATGGGTAATGGGTCACTTCTGGTTCTGAGTTTGGCCGTTATAGGCAGATGTGGGTTTTCAAAAATGGAATTGTGCTGGACTCTGTCACAAATATTAATTGAATTTTCCTAGGCCATGGAAATAACATTGGAATTCTTCATTTAATTAGCATTCCCCATTAAGTACCTCTCTATGTACTAGAGTAATTGGGGCCAAAGTGCCCTTAAGTTTGTTTAATATGGCATATTTAATGGACCTCACACTATGTATAAGATACACTTGGGATGTTGCACTCACCCATCAATTATACAGGAGGCTGTAAGAGACACACTACCAGTGCTCTGAAATGAGGAGTGCATTGCTGCTGAACTCCATGTACGACCTTCTGGCTGGCAGCTCCGCCAAGAACTACAGACTGACCTCCAAAACATCCATGAAGAACACTGAGAGCTCCAAAACACTTTTGAAACAAAACAGGGCAAACTAAACTTATAATTATGAGGTTTATGTAATTGAGGTCAAGTCTTTTTTAAAGTCTTTATGAGAACTACTATGTTTGTACTGAGGTCTAACATGACTGTCAAACAAAACAGTATAGCAAGAATGTCATGTTTGTTGACTACAGGCATTAACACTCTCAAACTACAGCCGGTAAAAACTATTCTTAGCCAAGAAGCAGAAAAGATAACAGCAGAGGAGTTGATCGACCACATGTTGACCACATCTGTAGAATTAGGAACACTGTATTCCCATGAGTCACAGGGAAACAATGTTCTGAACACCCTGCTTTCAAAATCCACTCTGGATTGCGTAATCCTCATTCAAACATTATTTATCCAATAATGTTGCCTGGGCACCGTGGCAAACCTCATCAACCATGTCCTCTGGAAATCACATTCATGTACTGTCTGAGAAAATGTAATACCACCCACGTAAGATTTTTTATCAACACGCTCCTACACTACAATATCAGCTTGTAGCAATTAAAGCATGACTGAGGTTTTTGTTGGTAGGTTCAGGTACTGGCAGCACTTGGTTGTGGTGAAGGCAAGATCATGGTCTCAGTACAATACAGAAAGACACATTTATTCTATTTACTCAACACCTAAATCTTTCTCTACGGACAAAACGGCAATTATCAATATTTTCATTTTTAAAATGGATGGCACATCCTTTTAGTGTCTTTCAGCTCATTGTTTTGGTTTTACAACCTGCAACTTTGATTTAGGTTTGTTTAGGTTTGCAAAAGTCTTTGCACTTAAGTCTAAAGTCAGGTCCAAAGTCAAGATTGACAAGTCCATGTCCTAGACTTTGAGTACCGATTCCTAAACAAGTCAAAATGCACTCTTCAGCAAAACAAGTTTGGTAAAGGGTGCTTTCCCACCTGCCCTGTTTGGTTTGGTTCAGTAGAACTCAAGTTTATTTGCCCCCAAGTGTGTTTCTTTTGGGCAGGTGTGAACACAGCAATCACACTCGGGTGCGCACCAAAACAACCAGACCAAGACATTCTTGAAGAGGTGGCCTCGGTTCGGTTCAAAACAAACTCTGGTGCAGTTTGTTTATGGTAAGAACGTGTTCTGACCTTGATCCGAACCAATTGCAGTTGCATTATGATTGTTTGGGTTAAACATAAGCATGTTACAGTCCTGGCAGATTATTAATTTTCACCTCCTCCTGTACTGCCTTAATATGCAAATTCGGTGCATCCAATGCATCAAAACATTGTTTTCTAAGATGGAGCCGCGCCTCGTATTCAAACTGTATGGTTTGCCTAAAATTACCAATACAGGCAATATAGGACAAAAATCAACCTACAATCAACCTGCATAGTTGTCCCTCCGTTATGACATTAGAAAGTGTTGCATTCATCAGAATCAGAATCAGAAATACTTTATTGATCCCCGAAGGGAAATTATTTATGTTACAGGTGCTCCTTGCAAGAGAGGAAAGATACGTGAAAATATAAAAAATTTAAACAATAGTATTAACAAATATATAGTTAAATAAACAGGAATTATTAACAAACTTAAACGTAAATAAATATATATATATATATATATACATATATATATTGATTCATCTTGCAAGTGTACTCTTCTTCAATGTTTTGTTTACTTCCTGGATTTTTCCCACATGGAAATTCTGACCAATGAAGATTGGCGTTCTTGTGCAAGGCATTTTATCTGGTCTGCCTGTAAATGCTGCCATAAGAACACAAACCTACTCTAAGAAATTACGCAACTTTGTAACAAAAATTCTCTGTGATTCGGACCAAAGCAAGACAACTCTAGGTCTAAAAGCACCCTTCGTCTCTCTGCTCCTATCAGTGCTACTTCAAGCAGCAGCTGTGTTTTTTAGTGAAATAGCTCTGACATAGCTGACTGATGCAGTTAGCAACTGGCTGGTGAACACATTGGAGTATTTAGCAGCTTAAGAGATAGATATCTCCCTCAGGAGCTGGTGGAGACCAAAAACTGAGCTAAAAGGAGAGTGATTACCACAGTCATAACAAAAGTTGTTAGAACTGGTTCCAAATTGTCCGATCCATCAGACTCATACTGTATGTGCCGCTGGAAACTTGTAACAAGGAGTCATGGCAGAGAGAAAGATGCAGAAAGATGTCAACAGTGCAGCTTATAATGCCTGTAAAACGATAATGTCAAGTAAGGGTGGAAACACCAACACTATGCTGAAACACCTTCTTACCCAACATGGGCTTTAATTCCAATACATTCCATATTTGAAACTCTACATGAGTGCCACTGCTTCTCGACCAAGCAACATGTTGTTACCAAGAGTAAATATCTTATAATAACATTAGTGCCACCCAGGCAGGCTCAGCAGGTTTTGTCTTTGACTAAGAAAACAGTAAAACAGTGGAGCCTTTGCACACCTGAGCCACATGCATGCCCTCTTTCTACTGTTTCCACACTGAGATCAGACTAAGAGATAACGAAACACTTGCATTAATGCTGAAAACCTGTACAAGCCTTCCTTTTCTCCACACAGAAAACTGATCATGAATCAATAAGGAAATCAATAAAGAATCAGACCAATAAGCAGAATGTATAATGGCACTGGCATCAATAAAATCTTATCAGTTTCAGTCTCTACAGCTGGGGGAGCTGTACACCACACACACAGGGAGGAAAGCAACACTAACACAACAAGGTTCCTGAACTGTCTATTGAGTAACCTTCACAGCCTTTGTTTAATGAATTTGAAAAACACCCTTTAGGAAGATACCTGCAGCAACAAAATACATCTCTAAGAGATCTTTTATTTGTCCTCTGTCACCTTCCTAAACAAAATGACTTTTATTAGATATGAGGGACTGCTATGATGTCTATTTAAGATATGCATGAATTGTTAATATTTTAGTATCTATTTTAGCATCTAACATCTATTTATGACATGTAGTTGTTAATATTTTAGCACTTTGATCCCAACCATTTGGCTCACTTATTATCTAGCTCATAAAAAAAGATTTTTTTCAGTGTTTGCTGGCTGTGAAGCCAAAGTCGAATTTCGATGTCAGTTGGCAATAAAGATTTCTATTCTACTCTATTTTCTAAATGTAACTTCTAGCACACAGGTTAGCCATCATACATAACATCTCATGTCAATCAAATCAGAAGTACTGCCTTCTTCCACCTTGAAAACATAGCTCGGATCCACCCATCACTGTTGTCCTCGCTCTTAGCTCCCATCACATCCAGGATTGACTACTGTAGCTGCAATCTTTATGTAACATCACCCAAAGTCCTAGATAAACCAACACATCCAGAACTTTGCTGCCCATTCTCATTCCTGCTGTCATGATCACATCACCCCTGCCCTCGAGTACCTCCGCTGGCACCCCATCCAATTCAAATCCTCCTCATCACTTATAAAGCCCTCCATAACCGGGCTCCCTCCCTCCTCACCGACCTGCTCTACCACCACACTCCTTCCCGCAGTCTCTGCTCCTCTGATGCCAACCTTCTGACTCCACCTCTCAGGACCAAGCACCGGACCTGGGGTGACAGAGCCTTCTCCGGAGTTGCCCCCTCCCTCTGGAACTCTCTCCTCAAACACATTCGAGACTGCACGACCTCTCCTGATTCAAACTAACTAATGTAAAGTGTCTTTGAGTACTATGAAAAGCACTCCATAAATAAAATATATTATTGTTATTATTATAATCATACAGTCTAACATTGGTTAATGAGAAGAGCCAATGGAATTTTCTTAAGGAAACAGTATTGATGAAAGAATGAAAAGCATCTCTCATCAACGTTCCCACTTTAGTCATTTGTAGCCAAGGATTTAAACCAGACCAACGACACACAGGATTTGGCTTTTGCTGCAAGCCACAGGATATCCTCTGATTATCACACCTAAAGTTAAAGGTCATGCAAGCTGTTATAATCACTTCATCAAGGTTTTACTATATATTTATAGGTCCATCATGCTAACTTGCTTACATCTCTCACTTTACAGTGGATGGCTGTTTGATAGATAATATTAAGGGAATATAATAAATCACGTAGTAAGGAGCAACAGTCATGGAAAGAGAGGCAGAGTGAAGAGTTGACAGACAGGATGAGAAACAAAGAGAGCAGCTCAGCTGACCCTCATATGAGGTTGCTTTGTGTTGGCTGCATGGTGACAGAAAGGTCACCGTCACAATAAGAGTCTACTCAAGTATGGCTTTGCCTGGAGACATGAATAGACCTCCTCAGCAGCCATCCATCCCTCCCACCATCCCTCCTTCCTGCCGTCCCTCCACGCAGCCAGCAAACTCATGCTGAGAGCTCCAATACAACAGCTTCCTCTGTTGGCTGGCCTTGTATGAAAACGTAATGGTAATTGCCCACAGATGCCACATTAGGGTAAGATAGCGGGGGGAGAGAGGATCGGCTCTGAAAAGAATATTTCGAGGGAAAAATGGAGGTCATAATTGTGGTTTCAAAGAAACAGAGAGGAGTCATTCAGGATCTTCATGGAGAAGTCTGGAGTCCCTCAGGAAAACTCTGGCCGGGGGACAGCATTGTCATCAAGCTGACATTGAAGTTTGGAGACCACTATATGCCACATAATGGGTAGATTAAAATTCCTTCTTGATAGACAGCTTGCTTTTCATCCAGACTTTTTGTTACAAGTTCAAGACAAAGTCAGTGGGTCCCTATTTATGAATTTCTTATGAAAAGTTTAAGGGACAAATTTCTCCAATGGACAAGGCTTATTTTCCTTATTATTGACAAAAGCCATGAAAACACCATCTATGTACCAGTATATCTCTCACAACTTTCTGATATCCCCATCTGTAACATGTAATTTCCACCGAACACTAGTTAGTTAGTTTAGCAAACATTACTAACAGGAGTAAAAAGGCCATTTGTTGGGGACTACTTTCAAATGCAGATTGATTTGAATTTGATGATCAAAACTTTTCCTAGTTTTTGGATCACTGTTGTGCGCCGTATACAAGGTACGATCGCAGCATGGGGGAACAAAGTGGTTTCGCCACCACAGGAGGTGGCAACAGCATCGAAATTGTGTCTGTATACAAGACAGGACTATTGGCGGTATGGGTGTGACATTTTGACGACACTTTATGCATGCAACCCATTGCCAGAGATTTAAAATGCAGCTGTTAGCAATTAGCGGCTAACTCAAAGAAGAAGAACAGTGGCCGTATATGTCCACAAATTGGGAAAACAATGAGGTCCAGGAGCTCCTTCCCCCCCAAGCAGAGGATGAGATCAGCTGCTATATAACAGGGACGATAAATTATTGTTATTGACATGTTAATGCCATTGTTGTTGTTTAGAAAGTACTGTGAATGGGGCGTCGGTAGTGTAGTGGATAGTGCCGGCGCCCCATGTACAGAGGCGATGCCTTGCTGCAGCGGTTGCAGGTTCGACTCTGGCTTGCGACCATCTCTGTATATCAGTCTCTATGTAAAAAGTGCTTCTGACTATTCAGTTGTTAGGGGTCAACTTTTATATGGTGTAAAAGAGCATCCAGTTTGCTTAGCAGTCATCAATCAAAGCAGCATGTGGCAATTTCAGAAAAAAAAGAAAACATTCTTAGGTTTTTCAAGCAGAGAGAAGCCGTAACACACAGCCAAATGGGATATTGATGTGTGCTTATAATGTCTGCTAACTCTGGTTTCCTGGGGGAAACCTTTAAATGGTTCAGTATTGCACAGCAGTTAAAGCAGTGGAGGTGTGCGCATGAGCATCTGACAACCATGAACACGACAAGAGGGTTAAAATGAATGACCCATTTTTTGTGGCATCTATAGGAAGTACATGGTGGCTACGCTGTATAGCAGTTATAGTAGAACATTTAATACTCTTCATAAAATACCTCCAGTATCAGCTGACACATTCAGGAGCAGCTTTCCCAGTGCAAATCAACTCTTCAGATTTTCCTGACATTTTCCTCAGACTGTTGGAAAACCTGTTCATGCAGCTTCAACCCAGCAGACAGAAACCTAGTTTGCATTTTATTGGAAAGACTTATAAGACGAATGTTACAAAGTAGCTGAGTGACACTGCATCTGCCCATTATTCATCACTGCTATCATATCCTTATTTAATACTCCACTCGTGACCTCTCTGTGACCCATCTGTGCATACTTCCACTCAGAGACTGATCCTTCAGTTTAACCCTCAACAATCTGCTTGATGTACAGTCCTATTTCTGTCTCTATCTCCAGGCTGGAAAAGGAAAATTGAACCAACCGACAACTTTCAACACAAAAGAGGGATTAAAATAATACTGGGTGCTGAAAAGAGGATTAGTATAACTGCAAATGTAGAGTACTGAGTAAAGATCCCACTGTGATCGCTGAAATATGGTGATTTGTTGTTCATTTTTTAATTTATTTTTGTTCCATAAAGTAAAAATAGCTACAAGAATGAACTCGCTTTGTATTATCTTCTATCGTCTGTGATTGATTTGCGTGAGTGATCCAGCAGCACAGGTGTATCTGTCACACAGATAAGGCCATTCTGGTTTTGATTCAGCGCGATGATGTGAGGGAAAATGAGAAAGAAAAAAACAAGGGTGAGCATGAAAGAAACTGAAAGAGAGATGATGTGAGAGCGACAGAGAGCTGGAGAAAGCTGACGTGTGATCACACAGAAAACCTTCAGCTTTATTCTGATTATGATATCAGAGCCAGAGAGAAAGAGTCAAGATTAATAAGTGATTCTTACCAGCATCTGTTATCCACAGCAGCTAAAGGTCTTTTCGAACTGCCTCTCCTTTACACTGATGACTCTCTTTACATCCATCTGAAGGCAGAAAGTACGTGTTCCACCTGCGCTCTCTAGTTGCAGTGCTGATGTCACATCAAAGCCACAAGTACGCACAACAGATCTGCTTTTGTACAACCAGCTCCAGACAGTTGCAAAATAACCACAGACACCTCTGTGTTTAATGTGCAGACTTGTCAGAGATGATTAATTATTCCATACCACATCTGCTGCAGTGTAAACCAACAAGCCTGTTGGAGACTGATACATTAATAACAGCTCACTGGACTGTCCATGACTGCGGCCTCCTTAAGTACGAGTGAGACCACATCAACTGCTGTATGAGACTATACTTAGTCACAGCAGTGCTTTGTAAAGTTGCCCGGTTTTGCCGGTCCCGTGTATGAGCTTTAACCGGTTAGCAAACTGGCTAAACTGGCATTTGCCGTTATGACACATTCTCGCAAATTAAAAGGAAGCCTACGTCAGCAACCTGTGTCGATGGCATCACAGTGCTGAGTCCAACTTGTGTTGCATTAGCAATAAGCAACATGAAAACATGATTAACATAATATTATGTTTGTTCAGGCCATGTGCAATTTACTGCTGTGACAAAGCCGGCAGCATGAAAATGTACCTGGGGCACATTATGTTTGTTTAACAGAAAGTTCATGTGTTTTTTGGGGATGACGAGATGATACGGTTGCTCTTTCAAACCCCTTTAATACGGCCTGTTTGAGCCAGGAATGTTGTGCCATTATTCCCTTTCGCTGCTCTGTATAAAACTAGTCCATACCCATTGGTAGCTCTGTCACCTTCTACCTATGCCAATCCTCAATGCCTATGTGCAGTTTCACATAGACTGACCACATCAGTGAGTAGAAAAACATGGGACAGACAGAATGACTGACTGAGAATTACACACTGACAGTTTCCATGATTATGGACAGCATACTATACCATGACTTAGTCATACCAAAAATTAGAAAAAAAACCCAAACATTCAGCCACAGGGGGAGCCACAGCGATCGGTCACATTTTAGCCATTATTAAGCATTTTTCTCTTGTTCTAGCGCCACCCAGTTGCCATTTAGAGTTAAATTTCTCTGTGCAAACTTTCATGTGCAAACTTTCATGTCTCTACGACATACGGGGCATGAGATATGCCTATTCAAAGTTTGCAATTTCAATCGATTGCTATAGCGCCCCCCTTTGGCCAATTGATGTAATATTGCTTCATTCGCATCCTCCCATGACCCTCTACCACTGTGTCAAATTTCACATGGATTGACCAAGTCAGTGAGGAGAAAATGTGGAACAGAGACACAGAGTTTTTCATTATATAGTAAGATGTACAAACATAGGGAGGCATTGTTGCTCCGTGGCTGGAGGTAGCAACAGAGTTGAGTCTCATTATGTTTCTTTCGGGGACAGCTGCTGAGTCAAATGTGACTCAAGAGGTAAAATTCAGTCCACCAGTCTGATCCAGTTTTGGCTCAATATCAAATCGATTTGAACATTTTTACACCGGCCCACCCATAGTAGTCTAAGGTTACACCGGCACGCAACATGCTCACAATGACAATGCTAACATGCTGATGTTTAGCTGCTATAATGATGTTCAACATCATAGGTTATCTTGTAAGCATGCAAACATTTGCTAATTAGCACTAAACACATAGTAGTACAACTGAGGTTAATTAAGAATGTTAGCTCTTCAGGTATTTGGTCATAGATCAAAGCACTGGACAAAATCTAAATTTAATGGTTCACTTAAGGTATTAAAATACATCCTGAGGAGAAAATGGATGCCTGAACCAAACTTTACGGCAATCCAACTGATAAATGTTGAGGATTTTCATGAAAAACAAAACTGTCAGCCTCATGTTGGTGCTAGAAGGAAAACTCAGAGGATTGCCTAAGTCAGTAGGATTCATCCTCTGGGCACCATGAATGTTTCTACATCAGTTAATTGCAACAATTGGGAAATTTTGTGGAGCGACTAACAGACAAACAGTGCCATCCCTGAAACCACTCCACTGGTATAAGGATTGTACCTGACTCAGAATTATGTCAGTCAAATCAGATTGGGCTGTTTAATATGAATATGTAACAACAAATAGTTTTTGCTAACACTGGATATTAAACAAAAGCCAGAGACTGTGTCGTATTAGGTATCTGTGAGCTGTAAATACACCATTTACAAGCAGAAAAGAGAAGATAATTTTATCTCAAAGACGTTATCTCCTCTGTGCCACTGCATCCTGTCCGCAGAGCAGCGTGAAAGTCAAAAGCACTCACTTCATAGCAAAATCTTGGAACTAAAATTTTCCCAGAAGTAAACCGCACAGCATACTGACTAGTAAAAAAAGAAAAAGATTGACTCGACTTGAAGCAATCTCAGCCAACTAAGGGGTCTCCAACTGACAATTCCAATCTCCGGCTTTCAAGGGTCATGGCTAATAACTACTCATGTGAAACACTTACGTAAGTGTACATCAGTGCCCATTATTATACATCAGGTTAAACTGTTCACATCTCATAGACATATGGATCCTTTGCTCAGGGGTTGCAGGTAGATGTTGCTTTGCCATAGAGGCCACATCCCAAAAGGTCATATGTCAAGCAAAACACCGAAAGTTTGCCAGTCTCCATTTCCAAATGTGAAAATGTGTCTTTTTTCTGTTTTATATTTATGTAAAATGAATATCTTTGGGTTTGGGACTTTGGGTCAGTAGGGGTGGGAATAAACAAAGGCCCAATCATGATACAATATTATCACAATGCAAAACAAGTACTGACTTTGAAGATGTACCCCTGGCTCTGCAGACTTGTGATGCATTTTCACTATTTTTTGACATTTGACATCATTAACAAGGAAAGCATGAACATGAACTAACATGACCAAAATGGCACCAATGGTTTTGATACGGATTCAAATATAACAAAATTCCTGCAGCAGTTTAAAGTTGAGTAAGATATTAAGAGAAGGCAGAGCCTCCTTGCAGGCCTGACAGTTCACAGTACTCCCCATGTGTTTGTTTCCTGCCTTTGCTTAAGAAACTTTAGTCAAAACTCTATTGAAATCTTTTGACAGGCACCTCTTAGATGTGCTTGTGCAGTGACAAGTGGTGGCATAATAAAACACAAGCCAGAAAGATAAACAGCGCAGCTTGTAGGCACTGGAGAGGATCCACTCATGGGCAAACTGCCATGAAAAATGCATTGTAAAAAATGCTGGAGGGCTCCTGGAAAACCAAACCAGTTTTCTACCCTGATGCACCCAGCGGAGGACTCCATATAAACATGAAGGTGCATTTCACTTCTCAGAGCAGTGGCCCAGAAATAAACCTTCTATTGTCACATTCAGCCTGTTCAAACACGCTTAACACGGCATGCTCAGTGTGCCAGGGGAGAGAGACAAAGAGATCAAACACACACCTGCAAAATGCCACCATGCTCACAGATATCTCTCATATTCACACTGACAGACACAGAGTGACGGCTCACTCCAGGCGACACTTCTTCCAGGATGCTGTCACCTTCCTGTGTAGAGCTGTGTGTGTGAATGTGCGTGTTCGCTCTACTTTCATCTTCTGACTACGTGAAGCACTTTCAGTTGTAATTGTGAGTGTCAAAGTCTGGACATGTTTTTATTGCAAAGCAGTTTAGAGTTCAGATTCTCAAGATTAGTTTTGGTTCAGCTGGGGACAGTTAAAGGACCATTTCAACATTTTGTGTGATTTGAGGTTTCACACTTTTTATTTATCTTTAATGCTAATTATGACTGGCTGATTTAACTCAAGCAGTTTTTTTGGGTAATCAGTTCCTCTTTTAGGTATTTCTTCATGCATTTTCCTCTTCATATTTTGTGTGTTTACATGATAGTAAACTGGATATATTTGGACCCAGACATGGCATTTGAAGATTTCACCTTGGGCTTCAGGACATTGTATGAAGCATTTTCACTAGTTCAAATACCTACAAACTAATTGTTTCAGCAGAAAATAAACAGCAGGTTAATCAGTAATGAAAATATTAGTCCGTTGCCACATTCACTGCAAAACTTTTTACATGCATGCATGGGCAGATTATGAGACAATGGGCTCCTGGGCACAGATAGGGCCAAGACACACAGACTTTGTGGTGATTATGTGATTCTTTATAGTCTTTTTTTGTCTCTTTGAGGTAATATTGTGTCTTTTTTTATTGTTTTGTGTCACTTTGTAGCTGTTTTGCCCCCTTTAGTGGTCATATAGAATGTTTTCCTGGATGGTACATGTTCATTTGAGTGACATTTTCTCGGGGGCAATGACACTTTGGGCCCTTTGGCCTGTGCCTGGTAGGCCCATTCAATAATCCATCCATGCATGCATGTGCCAAAATGACTCTCTCAGACCCATTCATCCCCATTTCGTTCCAAAGAGCAGAAAACAAGAGGAGATTTAGTTGGTAAAATACAGGGCTGCATGATATGCAAAAAAAGTCACACTATAATTGTTCTGACAGATACTGCAATAGCAAAATGAATCGCAATTTAATTAGGGATAGTAAATTTTGCACGTCATTTTCACTGAAGCACCACAATGCTTTATTATAATGGCATGCTGTGACACATTTTACCTTTATCAAAAAATTGCACCTCCCGTGATTTGGATATTGCACTTGCCAAATTGCAAGCTCGAAAACATTGCGAATAATTGTGCCGCCCTGGTAAAAATAATTAATCTTTGTGAATGGAAAGCCATCAGTTCTGTTTTAGAAAGTTTTATCAGAATACTATAAAATTTAGCAAAAAATTATGGTTAACGTTTAACATAACTATTTAAATAATCCAATAATGTTTTTAGGTTTTTGTCTTTAATTAGAAAAGCCAAACATTTGCAGGTTTCATGCTTCGTAAATGCTTATAAACTGAAGAGCTTTTGATTTTTGGACTGTTGTTTGGATGAAACCTACCATTTAAAGACCTTAACTTGGGTTCAGGGAAATTACACTGGGTATTTTTCGCTATTTTCTGACATTTTATTGCCAAAATAAGCAATCAAGAAAATAATGAGCAGATTAATCAATAATGAAAATAACTGTTAGTTGCACCAAGAGTGCAAATTCAAGTTTACTAAAAGACTTTCCCTCCAAAATAAAACCTTCAATCAGCGGCTAGCAATCCCTGCAGGTACATCAGTTACATTCTGCCAATTGGATCCCATTCAGCCTTAAACACAAGACAAGATGTTTCCACAGCTTAGGCACAGTGTGAAATGAAACAGAAACTAATGCTATAGATTTTGTCAAATTATAGCGTCTTTGCTGAAAGTTTTATTCATTTTGGACGAAGAAAAGTTTCATAATGAGATATAAGCACTGGAAAATAATCTAAAAAAAGTCAAAGAGTGCTGGCCATGAGTAGGAAATTAGAGTCTCAACACCGAGTCCCCACGTACAACTGCAGGTCACTGGTTCAAACCCTGGCCACTAATCCTGTTTCCATCAGTAGGGCCTCTAACCGGCTCTTCCAGGTGTGTGTGTGGTGCATGACTTTGTGTATGAGTGTGTGTGTGTGCATGCTCTTGCCATCTGGCCCAAAAGTCTGCTTCCTACCATCTTTCCAAACAGGAAGCCAAAACAAATCCTTGATGACACGGGTCAGTAGTTTAATTGTCTCTGTGGGATTTCTGTGCAGCCAGCAACCAAAAACTGCCCCCTTTCATCTCGACAGCCCCGGAGCCTGAAACACTCTCAAATCGATTTATCACTCCTGTAACCTGCCAGAGTGTGTGTGTGTGTGCATCATGTACTGTACCTGCATGAAACTTTGACTTGATTTACTACAGTATTTAGAGCATGACATATAGAGGAGATTTTGCCACTGGGCTGTAAGGTATTGAATACCATTTGTTTTCTCTCTGTTTTGCTTTCTTTGTCACACACACACACACACCACTGGATCAGTATACGAAACCCCCTATGGCTTGGCCTTACAGCCATTGAGCAAGCATCAATACAGCAAGATATCATTTAGGCATCAGGACCCTATGCATGTGTGTGTGCCAAAGAGTAAAACCATACACACACCTGTTCCTGTCATGACAACCACACCACTGTCTTCCCAAGAACATTTTAATTTGAAAGGCTCAGCCTGCCCAGATGTGTAAAACTCTCTCACCCCGAATACACGTCACTCATTAACTATAACACCCATGGGTCTCCCCTGTGAGCCTCGAGAGACCCCACCCAGAGACCCCTGCGTGCTGCAGCGCCTTTAAAAAAAAACCCTGCATACCTGCACTGTGAACAAGATGCTGGCAGCTCAGAGCTCCCGCCGTACAAACACCGAGGTGTGCACACACTGACAGCCCGGGTGAGGAGCGACACGGCTGGGTGTGATACACAGTGTTTCCCCGCTTACCTTCCAACTGAGTCCGGTTCCTGCAGCACAGTACAGCACAGCACCGACGGCTCCACCGGTGAGATGCTAAACGCCGGTCACTTCATAAGTTATCCCTGCCACACATCACGCGGGCACGAGGAAGTGTAGTTTCACTATGAAGCGCGAGCTCTCCAGATGTTAACGAGGGCGGTGCTCGTGTCCCATAAAGATGTAAAACATGATACGAATGAAACCGCTGTTCAGCGTGAAGCACACCGGCTCCTTTGCAGCTGTCCGCCCGCCGCACCGGCTCTGAGTTTCGGTGTGAATGAGGTTTCCAGGTCCGCCCACGCTGCCCCTGCCGCCGCCGCCGCCGCTGGATGACAGGACACCGACCGACCGACCGACTGGCTGCTGCTGCTCTACCGGTCGGCCTCACGGCTCCGCCTACAGGTGATACTGAGTAACTGCAGGTAGCTGTTAAGGCAAGTGCACCCTGGTAGAAATCTGCAGGCTTCTTCTAGGTACAAGGTTTTAAATAGGCTGATCACAATGTGATTTTAATTTCCTGCATTTCTACATGCATTCAGGGACTAACCAAAACAAAATCAAGTCATTAGGCTAAATTCTTCCACAACAGTAATAATGCAGATCCTTTGGGTCTGTTTTTTATGGTGGTGAACTCACATCAGAATCTGGTGGCTTCCTATAGCGTCATATTATTATACATAGTAACGTATTAAGCACAATTTTTGTGGTAAATATGTTACTTTATATTTGGGACTGATTACTCAGGGCCTCAACTGGAGGGGGGCCTCAAAAAACCTAGGAGGAAAAGTTTGGTTATGCCTGCAATTACATACATTGAAGTAACTGGCACCATAACTAAATTAGAATTAGCCGAATATATCTCTTGAAAGATTGAACTTTGTATAAAAAATACGGGAGGCTCTCTGAGACCCCTCTCACCTCTTAAAGCTGCAAAATGGTTTAGTCCAACCCTCCACTAGAATTCCTCTCTAAATGCAGCTAGAACTGACTAAAGACCCTTTTACACTGCCTGTTCAAAGCAGGAATATTGCACCGTATGCCGCCTCACTTTGCTGTATACGACTGCGAAAAGGGGGGGCAGAGTGGTCTCGCCTCTGAGCCGGGAATGGAGGTACCGAAACAACTTCTCTTCTCTGCAGGACGGGATGATGGACAGCACGGATGTGACGTTTTGATGACGTGCTTTGCGTGCAACCCGCTACAGGAGATATAAAAGTAGCTGATAGCAGTTAGCGGCTAGCTCAAAGAAGAAGAGCAGCGGGTTGAAAATGTCTGCAAATTGGGAAAACAATGCAGTCGAGGAGCTCCTCACCCTCCGATCAGACAATAAGATCAGCCACCACGTAACTGTCAAGGCTCCAGTGGCGCAATCGGTCAGCGCGCGGTACTTATAAGACAGTAACCTGCAGAGTCATGCCGAGGTTGTGAGTTCGAGCCTCACCTGGAGCATTTTAACCATGAAATACTTGCTGCTCTTCATTGGATGGTCCATCTCACCCCTTGGTATTACACAACAGCATATCTTGCATGAAGGCCACTTGGAGAGCAGAGGGAAATTAGGCGGGGCATTTAAATGACAAGCACCTCGCCTTGCACACTCACAGCCCAAACTATCATGATTGACCACTAACTGCAGGCAAAGTACTAAGGTGGCAGTGGCTCAGGTGGTAGAGCAGGTCACTCACCACTCAGATGATCAGTGGTTCAATCCCCAGCTCCTCCAGTCCCCATGTCAAAGTATCCTTGAGCCTTGATCAATATACCAAAGGAGATTCTGAACCTGATGGAATGATGGGCAGCACAGGTCTGATGTTTTGATGATGTGCTATGTGTGTGACCTGCTGCAGGAGATATAGAAGTAGCTGATAGCAGTTAGCAGCTAACTAAAAGAAGACCAGCAGCTGAAAGTGTCTGCAAATTGGGAAAACACTGTGGTCGGGGACCTCCTTATCCTCCGAGCAAATGACAAGATTAGTCGCCACATAACAGGGAAGGCTCCAGTGGTGCAATCGGTCAGCGTGCGGTACCTATAAGACAGTTACCTGCAGAGTGATGCCGAGGTTGTGAGTTCAAGCCTCACCTTGAGCATTTTAACCAGGAAATACTTGCTGCTCTTCATTAGTTGGTCCATCTCTCCCCTTGGTATTACATAATGGCATACCTTACATGGAGACCACAACACATTTCTTGTACACTAACTGCCCAAACTATCATGATTGACCACCAGTGTTGGGTAAGGGTTACTTTAAAAGTAATCAAAGTATATTACTGCGTTATTTTTTAAAAAAGTAACCAGTTACTTTACTGCGTTACTCCCTGAGTAAAGTAACTCAATTACTTTAAAAGTACTTCCAACGTTACTCCCTGAGAAAAGTAGCTCAAGCACTTTTAAAGTACTTTTGAGTATTCTACATTTCCTAGTGGGCAATGGACCACAGGGCGCTAAGCCTACATTTTTTTGTCTCCAAAATTAAAGTTATGGACCACTAGCCCTTCACTGAGATCCAATTCTCCCATCACAGCCGTCACTTTGACCAGTAGAAACACAGAAGGATCTGCTGCCGTAGACAACTGTAGCTATGACAACAACACCCCAGCATTTTTAATATTTCCTCTAGGGATGTTACCACACAGAGTAAAAGGGGGAAATGATGGTGTGAAACAGCAGAGGCACTTTGTCAACCCGCTGAGTTAACATTACTGTCATTAGCATCAAGCTAGCAAACAATGGTACATCCTCACGGTCGGACATAAAATAATAACATTAACAAATAGCGGCGGGGCTTTTACTCACCACAACTGCAGAGGCTGCCAGCTTCATTTGAAACAAACTACATTATAGACAGTCCGTTATTTATTAATCCCTCTGTGTGTTTATATATTTACTTTTTATCCGCTCCGTTGTCTTTCTAAAGTTAACATATCGCACCGTCATTTCAAACTCAACACTTGTTTCAAATTAAAAGCCCCTCATAACCTCGGCTAGAGAATTCCTCCATTTTCTAAATAGGCTTTTATTCTGATTTGTCAGAACTTCCTGTGGAAGATACAGTAGCTTGACAGATTACTTATGGCGCTTCAAATGTAGCTCCTGCCATCTGCTGACGCTTTTAGGTGACTACAACAACATGTCGGCTGGCACATGAACAGACACAGTTCTGGCAGTGACTCAAATAATAGTGAAAGTAATACAAATAGGACAAGAATAACCCGATGACATCACACACGCCGTGAAAGACGACCGGGGATAATTGGTGAGTACCAGCGTGTAGCGTGTACCAGGCATAATGCAAGTCCTGAGTCTGAAATATGTCTGTCAGCAAACTGTCAGCGAACAGCAAACTAACGCGTTAGGTTACTCGTTACTGCAAAAAGTAATCAAAGTACTCTAACGCGTTACTTTGTGACCCAACCCAACTCTGTTGACCACTAATTGCAGACTTAGTCCTTGGGCGGCTGTGGCTCAGGAGGAAGAGCAGGATCTTCACTACTCAGAAGATCAGTGGTTCAGCTCAACTCCTCCAGTCCCTATGTCAAAGTATCCTTGAGCAAAATACAGAAGGAGATTCTGAACCTGACTGGATGATGGGCAACACGGGTGTGAAGTTTTGATGACGTGTTATGCGTGCTACCCACTGCAAGAGACATAGAAGTAGCTAATAGCAGTTAGTGGCTAACTCAAAGAAGAGCGGTGGCCAAAAATGTCTACAAATTGGGAAAACATTACATTTGGGGAGCTCCTTACCCTCCAAGCAGAGGACAAGATCAGCCACCACATAACAGAGAAGGCTCCAGTGGCGCAATCGGTCAGCGCGCGGTACTTATAAGACAGTAACCTGCAGAGTCATGCCGAGGTTGTGAGTTCGAGCCTCACCTGGAGCATTTTAACTAGGAAATACTTGCTAGTCTTCATCGGTCGGTCCACCTCACCCCTTGGTATCACATAATAGCCTACTGTGCATGGAGAGCAGAGGGAAAATAAATGGAACACCTTTCCTTGACAGCCCAAACTATCATGATTGACTGCTAATTGCAGACTTAGTGCTAGGACAGCTGTGGCTCAGGAGGTACAGCTGGTTGTTCACCTATCGGAGGGTTGGCAGTTTGATCCCCATCTCCTCCAGTCTCATGTCTAAGCATCCTTGAGCAAGATCCTGTATCCCAAATTACTCCTGATTCCATCGGTGTGTGAGCGTGTTAAAAACTGAGTAGCACGTGGCACCTTGTACAGTTAACATAAATGGGTGAATGTGACTTGTAGACTAAAAAAGCACTTCAGGTGGTCAGATGATTAGAAAGGCACTATTCAAGTGCAGGTCCATCTACCATTTAAATAGTTTAGGTTTCGCCATGTTAGGCTTTTGTTATTGTTTATAAAGTATGTTATATGTTATATGTCACAGTAGAGGCCAATGCTACTGTGTTACACGTTACGCACGTCACACCTCTTTGATTGCGCAATTGCAGAATGCAATGTACAACCACACACTGGAGCGGAATGGTTGCTGGGTTCTGTGTAAAAATGCAAAGGGGTTAGAAAGAAGGGAGTTCTTTTGCGGCCTTATAGTGTGCTCGGCTTGAGTGAGTGTGCTTTTGCTGCTGTAGCACCAACGTACACTGTCCCCAAGAAAGGGAATGCAGAGTTCCAAAAAACGGACAAAGGACAGAAAAAGAAAAAAATGTCAAAAGGCGTGTGAAAGAGAAGAGCAGGGGGCTCACAGAGACTGTTAATGCATAGGGCCCAGAATTTGGTGCTACTCCCCTGGTGACACAAATGGGATTTTCATTACACTGACAGCCTCGTCCCAAGTGGAAATTATACCTCAGCTGTTATGTAAGCTGTTAGTGTTTTTCATTATTAAATACTCTAACAGCTAATAATCAATAATAGTCAAACAAAATTGTATTAAATATGCCCATTATCCTGATTACACTGTATAATGTTGTATTTTATTTGTTTCTTTCCCTCTTTACATTCTGAGTCTCTTGTTAATCTTCAGAGATTCTTAGAATATCAGTTTAAGTAATAATTAGTTTAAAAAAAATAGTAAAGTAAGATTTTTATAGTATGAATATATATACCACAAATATCCTGCTGACCTGCTTTTTAAATGACATTTTTATGACCTTTTTATGACATACTAAGACAAAATCTTTACACAGCCAGCAGTAATATTACACTCATTTTACATTATATGTTTCCATGTTTTAATACATTTGAAATAAAATAGAAAGTAATGAATGTAAAGTAATGAAACAGAGGGACAGTACAGTGTTTGACATTGACTGTAATGCTGTAGCTACCCACAGCAGTCACACAACAGCATCTGCTGGGGTATGGCAACGCTTGACAGTAAATTTGAGTTTGAAGAATTGCCGTCACTGCTGGAGAGATAGTGTATCCTTTACTCAGGCCTAAGTCAAAGCTGAATCCTCAGCTCAACATGTTTTAGATATTACACTTCTTGAAATATAGAACCTCAGGAATGATAATCTAATCTAAAACTGTCCAAACTGAGGACTTTGTGGACAAGAAGAGCCAGACACAGATGTCTGCGCCCTCAGGCCACCTGGTCTTCATCTATTTCCCACATCCCATCATTCCCGGTCTGTTAAGGCTAACGCTCAGACACTCAGACAAACATGTTTATATTAAGTCAAATTTAATTAGAGATGTGAGTATGTGTTGCTCCATGTTTGCTCTAGATGACAACGTCATGGTAATGCTGCAAAGATGAGCATGGGCAGGTGAAAGCTGGTACTTTCCAGGCACATGTGGAAGGAACTGCACACACACGATGCATTAATGTAATGTCTGTCTTTCTCTTCTGCAGGGAAAACCTTGCCAATATGCGAGACTCCCCTACTTCTTTGACTGACAGATTCTCTTGTTATGCAACTTCTGTGTTTCTGTATTCAGCTCCCAGTTCAGTATTGTTACCTAGGTGTTATAGTTTGATTGATGGGTAGTTTCACACTTTACAAAACAAAGTAATTTGCTGCAAATGTCTGATGTGCTTACAGTGAAAGATTCCTCCCAAGTGCATGAAGACAGCATTGTACATTGATATACATTCGTGTTACTTCGTCTCTTTAAAATGCTGCACATGACCTTCTGTTTTAGCCAAAACTGTTTCCCCTGCAGGGTCGGTGTCCCGTTCCTTCAACCACCTGGATCTTCTTACTGTCCTCGCCCTCCGTACAGCCGGCAACGACCTTTGAAGGCTTCACCTGCCCATCATCTCTCACCGCTGCTCACCACAACGTTCAGTCAATGCAACAATGTGGTCGTCAGATGTGAAAGCATACAGCACAAAGGATCATAGATTGTGCTCTATACAAGCCAAGCCAGGTGTTTCTGGGTGTGGTAGGAATGAACTGTCACTTTTGGTGTGGCGGTGAATACCTGAAAAAAATAAAGGATGTATTTCACACCTTGTGGCAATAGAAGTTATTAAATGAACAGAAAGGGCTCAGAGCTCTCAGTGCAGTCACTCACAGATATTAATATGCAAAGTGTGAACAGGTTCTGTATATTTGCAAACTGTATCACTCCCTATCAAACACACATTGATGTGTACATATAACACGTTCAAAGCCTGTAAGTGCAGTGACATAATAAGAGGGGTATTGTGAAGTAGTGTTTGTTCAGTGTGTGGTCACGTGACTTCTACTGAAAGAAAGAAAGAAGAAAGGAAGACTGCCGCTGAGGTTTTGTCATGTGACACTATCTGTTTCTCTGTTTCTAAAAGAGTTTCTTTTAAAAAAGCATCTGGTTTGTTGCACCACCACGGCCAGTAAAACAGATGTGTGTCCACATATGCAAAAGAGATACAGTTTGTTCTGTTCTCTGCAGGCACCAAGGAGCATCACTAAAACTTGTGCTGCTTTTGGATGCACATTGAACGAAAGGTCTCAGTGGGAGATTTTCACTACTAGCATCATGGGAGCATTGCTTTGGCCCCATAATGTCTGACTACAGTACACAAGGAGTGGTGTAACTGGATGGGGCTCTGACACTGGCCACTGGAAAGGCTAACTGGCATTAGATGTTTATTATTATTATTATTATTATTATTATTATTATCATTATTAAGACAAATAAGATACACAACATATAGCAACACACAGCATGGTACACATATACATATCTGAAGGTCACAGGGTCATGGTTAGGCCTCCCTCTGGCCACAAATTCAGATTAGCATGTTAACTGATTCCCACAAACAAGTACCATAACATACACACATATATAATACATACACACACCCACACACATCTCCACAGATGATGTAATACATAAAACAAGCAAACACATGCTGACAAACACACAAAACTCACAAGCATACACGTACACACAAATGTGCATTGAATAGGAATATGTACAGAAGTAGGTAACAGCATAAAGTTTAGGAAAAGAAAATCATATTATCAATAGTTATTGCAATAGTAATGAAAGGACCTAACAGATGATACGTAATTCCTCATCAGCACAATGTGGTCCCAACTAGGCAGAATCTGATCCTATATGCTATTAATGCTAAAACCTACAAATCAGGCTAGAAATCTCGGGGTAATAATGGACTCAGACTTGAACTTTAACAGCCACATCAAATCAATAACATCAGCAGCTTTTTACCATCTAAAAAACATTGCCAAAATCAAAGGTATAGTGTCTAAACCTGACTTGGAGAGACTTATCCATGCATTTGTTTCTAGTAGGTTAGACTACTGTAACGGCCTGCTCACTGGCCTCTCCAAACGGGCCGTGAGACAGTTGCAGTACATCCAGAATGCTGCTGCTCGGGTCCTGACCAGAACCAGGAAGTATGAGCACATTAGTCCTGTGCTCAGGTCTCTACACTGGCTTCCTGTGGCTCAGAGAATAGACTTTAAAGCAGTTCTGCTTGTGTACAAGTCTCTCCACGGCCTAGCACCAAAGTACATCTCTGACGTGGTAGTGACATATGAACCATCTCGGACTCTGAGGACCTCAGGGACCGGCCTCCTGCTGGTGCCCAGAGTCAGGACTAAACATGGGAAATCAGGATTCCAGTTTTATGCAGCTAAAATCTGGAACAGTCTTTCTGAAGATGTGAGACAGGCCTCTACTCTGACAATGTTCAAATCTAGGCTCAAAACAGCTCTATTTCACTGTGCATATGACTGAAAGGATCTTATCTGCACTCTTCTCTTTTAAAGTTCATTTTATAATGATTATTTATGTTTTTATTTTGTATTGTGATTTTAATGCATTTTCTTGTTCTGTAAAGCACTTTGAATTACTTTGTGTATGAATTGCGCTCTACAAATAAATTTGCCTTGCCTTAATTGATTTCTCACAAACATTTTGGTCTCATCATTTTCAGAGATGTTAGGGACTGTATGAAAATTATTAGTCAGAAAATGGGTGTTAGTGTTAAGTTGGGGTTTTTTTTTTTTGCTGCAGAGAGGGTGGTCTAGATTTTTTGGCAGAGCAGGGGGGTCTTTAATTTTTCCAAGCCTTAGATTTATATTCTATATAATGCTTTTATTGCAGGAATTAAGGACTTAAAGGTACATGTTGCCATATGTAGAGGAAAACAATCATGCCTCTGTTTTATGGCATTATTTTATAGTTTCTATGGTCAAGATGTCAGTTTGAGAAAAATAGTTACTATAAAGCTATGGTGAGATTAAATGTATAATATAGAGGTGAGCGTTTTTAACACAATTTAACAGCGGTTAGCCATGGTTTCCTTCCAGGGTGATGTTATCTGCTGTCTTCGTTGGCTAGTTAGCTCCTTTGCTAAAAACAACTTGGGTTATGCTAGCAGCAGATCTACTTGTGGGGTCGGTTTAGGCACTGAAAGCATCATAAATTACACATATCATATAAATGTATTTATTAAATAAAGTTACTAGAACGTTAAGATCATTTTTTAGAGGTTGTATTGCCTTTATTACAGACAGCTGGAGAGTGAAAGGAAATTTGATAGAGAGACAGGATGACATGCAGCAAAGAGACGTAGTGGATTTGAACCTCGGCCACTGCCTAGGATTAAGCCTGTATAGGTTGAACGCTCTACCAGGTTAGCTAAAGGTCACCCAAACAAAAGTTGATTTGATTTAAATAATAATAATAATAATAATAATAATAATAATGATAATAATAGTAATAATACTTTTTTGGAGTGATGACAGAAAATATGACAACAGACATTCAAAGCTTCACATATTAAAAAACAAAAAAAGACATTTGGTACAGTCTTAGCTCTGTTTGTTGTAACAGTAGCTCTTGGTCTAAAAATAGAGATTGGTAAACAGGATGCACCATCTATTATGTTTATCAAAATTTTAGCAATTGCTAACTCCACTCCTAATGTGTGATTTGGGCTATGAATAAATGATTACTCCATTATCATATGAAACTGACATCAGGAATGAGTTGGGAAATTATGGAGGACAAGAAGTGTCCAACACAAATACTATTAGTACTGTAAAACTTCATTAGCCTGGGCTGTTATTTACTTAAATCACTGGACTCAACGGGCTTATATTTTATACGGGACAGGCCTAATTGTTTATTTGAACCAGTGTGAATTACATGTATAAAGATTAAGCTTCAAATAACATATTAATTCTGTGTTGTGTTACTACACTTGTTTCACGGCGAGCAGCATGCTGACACAACACCACTTTATCCTGTTAAAACAATATTCATAACTTGGATTAAATTATATGAAAAGCTCTTTAGATTCTTTTGATCTGAGGACCATTACGGACTAAAGGAATATGAATAACTTACTGGTTATCGAGGCATGGATACATATTCTGAACTTAAGACAGCTTCAGAGGAAGGGAGTCACCACTTGTTTTTTCGTCAAGCTGGTACATTTGAATGAATTACGGTCTTTTCTTGTGCCCATGGTTCCATAAATTGACACAAATGGAGCTAACAACCCAGTTTTATACATCCAAAGAACTTCTATAAATTATCGCCTTGGCAACCAGGCCAGGCGTCTAATTGAGAGAGGTATTTATTTGTTAAAATGTGTAGCCACACCAGGCTAGTAAAAGGGATTTTTACTGAAGTTTTACTGTATAAAAACAATCAAGAAATAAAATTGAAAAGTCACTCATAAAAATCCAGTCTTCCTCACACAAATATCTGTCATACAGTCCCTCACTGATGAGCCCATCACAGTATAAATTGAGAATACACACAAACTTTTGAGTCAAGTTAAAGTAGAACATTTTTTCATCATTTGTGTGAGTGGGTAAGTTATGTTAGTGTGTGCAGGTGTGTAAAGTCATGGGTAAGTACATGTGTATGTTGCATTTCCTCCTGCTGCCTATTTAGCTGCAAGTTGCCAAAAAAAAGCTGACCTCTCCCTGCTGGAGGTCGGGACAGGAAGCAGCAATGACAAACTTTCCGACTGATGTGAATTTGTTGGGAGGGACTGAACCTAAGTTGTTATACATGTGAGTTACAAATACAGACAGGAGGAAATACATCTTAATTTCAGTTTTGCTGCATTTTTGTTTCAGTTTTAGATCATTTTCAGTTTAGCATGTTGGTATTAAACCTAGTTACATAGACGTACACATGCACACAAATATCTGCCTCCATGCAGCCTACACATGAAAGTCTGTTTCCAACTTCTATTTACTGCAACACTCTTTGCTCTTGTGCTGCACACTGAGTGAGAGTCACATTACGTGCAGGACATACAGAGAACTGCTTTCCTTTTGTAAAAACTGATTACAATGCGTAGCTGCAGGAAACAAGCTTTAAGGATAATCAGCCGGGGCAGGAAACAGGAGAGACTTAAAAGGTTTATAGACTCAACAGGGAAAACTGTTGGTTCAAATGAGGAATTAATTACCCCTTTTCAACCTGCTGTCTTTGATTCTCACTGTCATTTTTCTCCCATAAATGTTGGTTTGGGTTGTTTGCAGAGGACTTAGCACAATGCAGTTTCATTAAAAAGGACCACAACAGTGTATTTGTGGCTAATTTTCAGCAAATGATACACTTTAAAATGATAAATAATAGTGTGGTGCAGACATTTTAAAATGAAATGACATTTACCACAATGGAACATTTAGGGGAAGTAAATGATCCCTGTGATGGATTACAGCAATTGTTTTATCTCCAAACTCACTTTCACATGGATAAATCAGACTAAAATAAATCAAACCTAAATAAAAATATATTACGTCTGTTGAGCTTTGAGTTTAACATCAGAAAACTCTTAAGGAATCTGGATATTGTGGGGGGAAAAACACTGCTATGAGAGGAAACAGTGTATTTTCAACCTCATAGCTCCATCTGGTGGAGTTAAAAAAAGAACTATAACCAAGAAAATAATATTCTACAGGGGTCAAGTTGTATTTGTGTCAGATGAGATGAATGAATATAGCCGTTTGTTGTGGTTTGATGCCAGTCTGCTGTGATACAGCCTTTGAGAAAACAATGATTTCCTCATGAAGACCTGCTGCTGCTTCAGAAATGAGCAGCGGGCGTTGCTGTTGCTGTTTCTCTGATTATAGCAGCTGTTGCTGTGATGATAGTTCTATCAGTTCCTCCCCAGTCAAGGTCGCTTTTTTTTTTAACTGGTTTGCTGCTTTGCCCAGTTACTGTTGATGAGATAATACAGTTTCTGCAGTGGTGCTGTTATTGTCATGGCAAAAGCAGCCGATTTTACAGTTTTTGATGCAGTGTTAGCAGGAAATTGTACCAATATATAAAGGTCATGAATATAGCAGGTTAAAATTACAGCTAAGCCCCTCCCCCTGGCACTCATTCTCCAATTGTAAAAATGTGCTGTATATACACCGAGAAAGGAAAAAAAAGTTTAAACAATATGCATCAATCATCTTCGGCCCAGTGCCTTTCCTCAGTAGTCTTGAGTCTCCCTAGTTTGGCTAGCTGTGGACTTCCACTTCCGCAATGTGGTTTTAAGGCGTCCAAGCTCCATATAATTTCAGCATGATCTTTTCGTTTCGTCAAATATTGTGTCCTCACATTGAAGCAATTACTGTGCTTGAGAGAGGAAATGAGCAGAGCAGCAAAGGCAGGCGGAAAGGTGACAAATCAAGCCCAAAACCACGACACTACTGTTTGCAGCAACATGGCGGATAACGCTGCACCTCCGCTTACAACGGAGAAGCTTGTGGAAGAGCTTGAAAGTATGGAAAAGTATGACCAGAGAACTCAGAGTTTTACTGAATAGTTCCTTAGACCCAATACGGTCGTCAGTTGAATCATTTCAGCACACTTTGGCGACTCAAGCTTCCACTATCAGAGAGATGGAGACTAGCCTAACTGACCACAGCGACAGGATAACGCAGCTTGAACTTGATGTGAGTGGGTTTCACACCAACCTCAGATTAGCAATAGAGAAGAATATGGTGCTCAAAGCTGAAGTGGAAGATCTGGAATCCCAGTATTGGGACTGCCAAAAAATATGGTGGGAAAAGATGCTGGAGACGTCATGTCCAAGTTGTTCTCCGCCCTGCTGGGAGACCTGCTCTCTGGGCTGCCTCAGTTAGATCTTGCCCATCGCAGCCTGCAACCAAAACCATGACAGATTTCATCAATATATTGAGAAAGGAGCTGTTTTAAACTGGGCAAAGTCTCGTAAAGACTCTTCATACAACGGACACAAGATGTACAAGGATTTTAGCACAGTGGTGGCAAAAAGGGGAGCAGCATTCAGCCCGATTAAGGGGCTTCTCTACATGCCGGGAGTGGAGTTTGGAACGCTGTACCCAGCACATCTCCAAGTCACCTACAACAATAGGACGCACATCTTCGACTCTCCCGCGGATGCAGAGACATTCCACCAACAGCAGTTTTAAAGCTTGGAAGATTCAACAGAGAAGTAAAAGCCTGGTGACACTCCACCAGATGACACTTTGGTTTGGTAACCATGCTACTGGTCATATTTGGTCGATTGTTAAAGATGCTGTTTATACGTTCCATTGTTACAGCTCGGCTAGTTCTGGATTCCAAATCCAAAAAAAAGGAAAAGTTTTGGAAGAAAACAGAATTGAATTGTGCATGAAGAGATTTGTTTGCTTTTACCGCCAACTCTGCAAAGTTAAAGGTCCAAATAATCATAAATAGCCCACTGTAGTGCCCCCTGGTGGTGAAACATATTAATGAATGCTCATTTCGACCTATTTGTTATGTTGACAGGCTAATTTTAATTTACTGGTCCGTGTTACCTTCAGTATAATGCTTTTTAAAAATTATTTTTGGTCAAAAATGGCTCTTTTGATAGTGAAGGTTGCCGACCTCTGACCTACACAGTTGTTTTCACTTGCCTGAAAAGGCTTTCAATCAGGACTGTGTAGACGTGTACTGGCTGTGGAGTCCTGACTCTCCTGTTTTGTTCGCTCTGTCTGGGGGGAGCAGCTTCCATGTGATCTCTGCTGATCTTTGTGACTTTCACAGACTCCCAGCGTAGCTCCACCCGAATTCAACCTGAAAAAAGACCCATCTGGCCAAAGTAATCAATCAGTTTTTTCAGGAATATTTGAATAATTTGGTGAGTGTTCAATCCAAACACAGTGGTGCACTTGGTTTGTGGGCTGTATGTGTAAGACTAATCTTACACATACAGCCTCACCTAATACAGAGGGCTTTTAGCATTGGGATTGAGTAAAGGTTCTCTGTTGTTGACATAAACGGGTGAATCCTAATTATCATGCTACTCATTTGCATGACTAAACCCCTCTAACAACAAGAACCAACTGCTACAGGCTGTAGTCTTCAGCAGCTCAAGAAAGGTGAACATGTGGTCAACAACAACCCACGAGACTTAACCCACAAAATCCATATCACCAGTGGTATTGGAGCTATTCAGATTTTCACTCAACTGTCTCCGCAACAGCTGAATTTACAAAATAAACGTTTCAGGTTTTGAATACACACCTGCTCACTGCATTACAGTAGCTCTAAGGCGTAATGCTTTAGGCATGTTAATCAGTGGTTGGCCAGTGAGACTGAACGACTGGAATGACTGCATTGTTTTCTTGTGTTGTTCTTCTTCGAGGTTGTGTATACATGTTTACAAGCTCCAGTGGCGCAATCGGTCAGCGCGCGGTACTTATAAGACAGTAACCTGCAGAGTCATGCCGAGGTTGTGAGTTCGAGCCTCACCTGGAGCAGACAACTTTTACAAGAGAATGTAGAAGTTGGCCTTCATCAAGCAGCTACCTTGATTAAAGAAAAAGTGTAAATGTGGTTAACAAAGCTGTGATGAGACAGCTCACAGGACTCAAACAGCACAATCCAAGTCAGACATAGCGAGAGATAAACTGGTAACCCATGATCATCACTTAGTTGGATAATTTGACTACTCCGACAGACAAAAAACACGGCATGTACCTGCTTCAGGTTTCTAAAACAGGAGTTGTTGGTAGCTTGGTGGATAGTGCAGGCATCCCATGTATAGAGGCCATGCTTCACTGCAGCGGTTACAGGTTCAACTCCAGCTTGCAACCCTTTGCTGCATGTCAACCCCCATTCTCTCTCACTCACTCCATTTCACTCTGTCCTGTTCATTAAAGGCAAAAAGCCCAAAAAATAATCTTTGAAAAAAAGTTTCTAAGACAAACTTTCAATATATTGTCAAGAGAATCAAGACAGTGAAAGAGTTGTAGAGAGCTCCAGTGACGCAATCAGTCAGCGCGCGGTACCTATAAGACAGTAACCTGCAGAGTGATGCCAAGGTTGTGAGTTCAAGCCTCACCTGGAGCACTTTAACCAGGAAATACTTGCTGCTCTTCATGAGTTGGTCCATCTCACCTCTTGGTATTACATAATGGCATACCTTGCATGTAGACCACGACACACTCCTTGTACACTAACTGCCCAAACTATCATGATTGACCACTAATTGCAGACTTAGTCCTTGGGCAGCTGTGGCTCAGGAGGAAGAGCAGGATCTTCACTACTCAGAAGATCAGTGGTTCAATCCTTAGCTCCTCCAATCTCTATGTCAAAGTATCCTTGAGCAAAATATAGAAGGAGATTCTGAACCTGATTGAATGATGGACAGCATGGGTGTGAACTTTTGATTGATGTGTTATGCGTGCTACCCACTGCGAGAGACATAGAAGTAGCTAATAGCAGTTTGGGGCTAACTCAAAGAAGAGCAGTGGCCAAAAATGTCTGCAAATTGGGAAAACATTGCATTTGGGGAGCTCCTTACCCTCCAAGCAGAGGACAAGATCAGCCACCACATAACAGAGAAGGCTCCAGTGGCGCAATCGGTCAGCGCGCGGTACTTATAAGACAGTTACCTGCAGAGTCATGCCGAGGTTGTGAGTTCGAGCCTCACCTGGAGCAGTGAGATTTTAAATGCAACAGGTGAGGTGACCTGACAACACATACAACACAATGATCAAAAAGGCTTTCTCAAAGTTAAGAAGGGTCCTGTGTTGCCTCTTTAAAATCTGAAACCAAAGTAAACTGACTTAAGGTAAAGTTGTCTGATTTGAAACAGCTCTAAAACAGACCATTAAGGTTAGATAACATAGAGTACAATGCAATAGAATATGGATTCTGTTAAGGTTAACAATGCTTTCCTCTTACGTCATATCATTTTAGGTACCAGACCAGGCTATTACACTGAAACAAAAAGCATGACTGTGCATTTTTGTTCAACTTCTTAGCAATAGGTCACGAGATCCTTTGGTTATGCTGAGTCAGCCTTCATCTCTACACTGGGTTAACACATCAATGAATAAAAACTTGAAACACTAGATGTTACATAGCTTTAAATTCAATTCTAATAGTGACCATAGCTCAAGAGATCCAGCTGTTATATCCCTGTTTCTGATGTAATCATTTTTAACACTATTAATTGTATTAATGTGTGTTACAGCACCATTACTGATATACAATCTCACAGGACCTTTAAAATGAAAAAGAGTATCACTTAATGCAATGATTGGGGACATATCACTATCCATGCAGCTCCTAGGACAAATTTAGTTTGCAAAATCAAGACCATTTTAGATACTTACACATTAGTGATTATGATGATGATGAATGGATGGATCTTGACTTGGTACATAATATTTATGTAATGGAGAGAATGACTTTTATACTGAGAACCAAGAAGGATCTCTTTATTGAGAAATGGGTCAAGTGGTTAGTGTATGTCTCAAACATTAGACCTGATTTTGATCCGTATCATCTTTCTGGTCATCCACAAACCATGTCACTGAAGGACAAAGGATTATTTAAAGGCAGAAACACACTGTGGGGTGGTCAGGAGCCCCCTACTGTCACTATAGGTATGTCTTGATTCAACATCCTCGTAAGCACAAGCAATCGCAATCGTAAGCATGATTATTATTTGATTCATTTTTATTATGTTATTTCATTCATTCATTCATCTTCTAACCGCTTCATCCTCTTGAGGGTCGTGGGGGGGCTGGAGCCTATCCCAGCTGACATCGGGCAAGGTACACCCTGGACAGGTCGCCAGACTATCACAGGGCTGACACATAGAGACAGACAACCATTCACGCTCACATTCACACCTACGGACAATTTAGAGTTATCAGTTAACCTAGTCCCCAATCTGCATGTCTTTGGACTGTGGGAGGAAGCCGGAGTGCCCAGAGAGAACCCACACGGGGAGAACATGCAAACTCCACACAGAAGGGCTCCCACGCCTGGGATCGAACCGGCAACCCTCTTGCTGTGAGGCGAGAGTGCTAACCACAACACCACTGTGCCGCCCTATTATGTTATTTATTTAATTTAATTTAATTTATTTTATTTCATTTTTAGCTCATCTCATTTTATCTTATTTTATTTTATTTTATTGTGCGAGGTCTTCATGTTAACTATTTGTGGATTTATATATATATATATATGTTCAATGTTCTTATTGCTTTTATAACCCAATAAAGACTGAGAAACTGAGAAACAGTCACAGGCTATCAACTAAAAATAATAATAAAATAATAATAAAACTATAAAACAGATTATAATCCATCTGAAAATGTCCTCCTGTCTGTTTTGTCCAGAATGAAGATCAAAGAGGACTTTGTTTTCTTGAATTTAGTTAATGTGTAGCTGAATAACATCTTAAGAGCCTGAGCTACAGCAAAATCAGTCCAGTCTTTCAAGAATGTATCTTCAAATCTTCATTTTAATACTGGAATAAATTTTACATAAAAAGTCATTTTTGTGTGTTTTAATGTTTCTAGTTGATCCATTTAGCCCTGCAATAGTCTGGCAACCTGTCCAGGGTGTACCACGCCTCTCGCCCAGTGTCAGCTAGGATAGGTTCCAGCACATCCAAGACCCCTAACAGCATAAGCAGTTATGGAAAATGAATGAGTGAATAGTCCAAGTGAGTAAAAACAAGCTTACAGAAACTGCAATTTATTGCTGTTTAACAGTGACTGTCCTATCATGGTCCCCTGAACAGAAACTCTCAGTCTTGCTGTGTTTAGCTCCATTAGCTGTTAGCTCTGTTAGCTGTTAGCTCCATTACCCAAACACATCACAGAACTCTGCTGCCCACCAGCTGCTAACAGCTAACTAAGATAACAGCACGAAGACGGGCTCTGTTGTTGTTACTCAGTTCAGTTTCTTATTTGCTAATGATAGTTGCATATAAAAATGTCGGGTCTTTCATGTCCTGGGCAATCGGGCCATGGTTAATCTTGAACCCTAACCACTTCTTAACACTGAAAACATTGTCACTATTGACCCTGCTTGGTCTCCAGCTCATCTGCATCATGGAGTCGGTTCAAATGCATTAGGCCTTATAGAAAAGCAGCAAAGGCAATAAAAAAGTTAGCTGGTTTCACCAAAACCTTGGTCCCCTGCTGTAGTGGAGGGTATATGCAGGTATACGGGGTGTACCCACTTCTTTCTCATACAGTATATACAGCAGAAACCAGAAGCTTATGGAGCTGCAGATAGCAGCAGCTGAAAGAGTTTATCTGAAAAGGCCTGAACCACACTGCAGTGAAGCCTCTGACTCACTTTAATACGTTTCTTTGTTGTGATGGCGCAGAATGAGACAGCTTCAACCAACACACCATACAGCTGATAAGGCACTAGACCTGCCAAAATCCCAATAAATAATAATGTGGAAGCACCTGAAGGGCCAACAGCAGACCACCCCACACCAGCTGCATACTGAGCTCAGCCACATTAATGTTATGGTAGACATACCCAGCATGACGCACGCAGAGCCCCAGATAGCGCAGCGGCGTGGAGCCCCCACCCTGCCCTGGCTGCTGCCCGATAAGGCAGCGCAGCAGGGAAACAACACCTTTAACATCACACCTTGTTTGTACACAGACGGAGTTACTGCTTTTACTCATCATCCGTTTCTGCGATTTGGTTAATATGGTGCTAAAATGGTCGATTAAGGCCTTTTACGCACACATCTGTCGCCTGTTGTGAATCTGAGCTCCGCTGTTAAGTCATCACACTCTGGATATTCAGCTACAGTGAATTCTCTATAGCGCACAAGGCTGCCATGCTCAAACAGAGAGAGAAAGAGCTTATAGCAGAAATATGGGATAAACTGACTCCCGTGGCAGAAGATATTGGATCAGAGGCGCTTCATAGGTAGGTTTAACTCTGTTGTTTCCACACTTCCAACATATAAACTTACCTGTGTGTTTGAAAGAAACTGTTATATATTTAAAAAGTAGATAAACTGCATGATGTGACTAATTTCTCCTCCACAGGAGCCTGCTGTGTGTTTATAAATGTTTTGGCTTCCTAAGAGATCTTCATCTTAGCTCTCTGGCATAATGTCCCCAAAAACAAACATTTAAGCTTGGAGCCACATATGAAGATCGAGACCCTTCATAATGACTTCATAACTTCCTGGTGTCTTATTAGAAAGTGAAAAAATGAAAACCTTTTATTATGACTTAATCAGCATTTATTAATTAATTGTGTATTACCGCTGATCATGAAAGTATTTAATTTATAAGTGTAGACTAGGACCAGGCAATATATTGATTTTATATTGACATATTGTCGTAGATTTTTGAATTTTGTAAGTGATGCCTTCTTTGGTATTAAAGGCTGCATTCAGGGGCGTATAGTAGTAATTCTGGGCCCTGTGCATAAGCAGTTTCTTTGGGCCCCCCCGTCGTTCCTTTCTTGATCCACGTCTCTCTCAGGCACCTTTGGGATTTTCTAAAATTTGTTTATTTACTCATTTTTACCATGTCAGTTTTCTTACTTCCTTTTTTTTTGGAGCCCTGTTTTTCATTTCTTGGAGAAAAACACGGCATTGTAGGCTTTAGCTACATTTAGAGGAGGCAAGTCCTAGTGCAAGGGTGGACTAAACCATTGTGTGCCTTTAAGAGGGGGGGTTCAGTCTCTCAATCCATTATTTTTAATTTAGTTATGGCACTACTTACGAAACAAAATTCTTTCCAGGCCTTTGAGGGCACCCCTCCCATTGGGGCCCTGGGTAATCAGTCCCCACACCCATTATGACGCTCACAGTAAAATGATGTCATTTTCTGGACTTATCAGAGTGTTCAAGTTGCTCTATAATTTCCCTTTACCCACTTATAATATAAAGATCGTCTTAGATTTTGGATATCGTATGGTATATCGTTGTATCGTAATAAGACAAAAATGCTGTATTAACCTCCCAGACTTTTCTGTTTGTTTTAATGCTTGCCTTAGTCACTATATGTCCAAATTATTGATGATTATTGATCAAAAATCTCATTGTATTAATAATAATAATAATAATAGTCATCCCTACAACTTAGTCATATCAGAGAGGGTATTTGGTGAGAAATGTCATGTTCATTTTTGTTTCCCAGTCCTATCATTGATGAAGTGTTTTTGAGGAGATTTAAAAGTATCGATATATATCGTGTATCGAGATATAGCCCAAAAAATATTGTGATATAATTTTCAGGACATATCGCCCAGCCTTAATATTTACATAACTGATGAGTATTTTTGCAAAAATCTCATTGAGTGAATATTTTGCGATCATCATTACAACATCAAATTCAAATTCAAATAGCTTTACTGGCATAATCATAACAAAATACAGTAGCGAACAGAGTATTGTACATACATTGAATGTTGGCTATTACAGTATACAAATATCTATATATACATTCTGAACAGTGTATGAAACCCCTACAGCAGAATTAACATCTTTTTGATTATATATTTTTTAACTAATAAATCAAAGTACTTTTTAAAATATCCATATGGGTTTTATTGGCAGACAAATATTGTGATATTTGATTTTCTACATATCACTCAGCTTGCTGTAAAGCATTAGTAAATGATTTATGAATAATTGGTTTGGCAATTAACATATGAATCCAAGATCAGTGTAGTGAAATACTCAAATGCAAGGCCTCACACTAGTGACAACAACAACAACGACGATGATGATGATGCTGATGATGATGATGGCAGTAACCAGAACCAGCATGATGGATAATGGTTTTTGTGCATCTTTGCAACACCACTGACAGAAATCCTGAAATTATTTTTCCTAATCCCTCCACAGGATGTTTACCACCTACCCAGGTACCAAGACGTACTTTTCCCATCTGGACATCAGCCAGCGCTCCCCTCACATGCTCTCTCATGGGAAGAAGATTGTTGAGGCCATAGCAGAGGGAGCCAAAGACATCAGCCAACTGACCGTCACCCTGGCTCCTCTGCAAACCCTGCACGCCTACACGCTCCGGATCGTGCCGACCAACTTCAAGGTGCCTTTACTACAATCCATTTGGCCTGCATTACTGCAAATAAAGCAGTCTTTAACTTTTGATTTGTAGTTGGTTGAGTTTCTAAATATCTTTTGAATAGTTTTTGTATTGAATTGCGACTACAGTAATGATTTTTTAAATTACAGATTAATCTGCTAATTATTTTCTCCATTTGCTTTCTTTGTTCCAACAAACAAACCAAACATCATGATTTATTTTTTTGTTTGCATGAAAAATAACACATTCACATGTCTAAATTTGTAATTTAACTAGTAAAAAATAAATAAATGTCAAATATGTCAAATAAATGTGATGGTGTAGAGAGTGCAATATTAATAATTCCACCCTGCTTACCAAAATATTCTCTCAATAAAGTTTAATTAAATAAAGTCTACTTGGAAAATCTACCAAAAAATAAAATAAAATGAAATAGAACAAAGTAAAATAAAATAAAATAAAATGAAAAAGAAAATATTCTCATGGTTTTAAGCACACTATGACGCTGTGTTTTCAGTGGTCTGAAAGTTACGTCATCTCAGGCCATATCAGATCAAAGTCCAAAGACGTCAGCAGGAGTTCCTGTTTACTGCTTCAAAACCAGCATGACCGCCATATTTCTCCCCAACAGCTCATGTAGCTTACTGTTAGTGTTTCTGCAACATAAATATATTTTCCATACATGGAGATGCAGCATTCTTCAGAGCAGACCTGTTGTTACTTCCCATAAAACATGTTTAATTTAAAAGACATTTCAATATAATACATATGATTACTGCTTTGTAACACAATTTACAAAACACACAAATACCTACCTATATGTATATTAAGTCTATTTATATCTTAAACACAATTTTTAAATATGGGGCATATAGTTTTCAATGTATTTCAGTAAATGTAAGAGATGCAGAGGTGATTTCTAGTCCTCTGAAAACACATTGCAATAATGTAGCAGATAGTCACTTGCATTTTGCTGCAGGACACTCCTTATGTTTTCAATGTAGCTGCTGTTGGAGCATTTTGGAAAGTTTCTCTGATGTGGAATTTAGATGGGGGTGTAGGCAGCTCCTGAACATTTTCTGTCAATTTACTCCTTGGTTTAAACATGTGTAGAGCTCTGGTTGGACAGTAAGAGTGAGAGAAAACTGTTCTGAGTATTTAATATAATATTTTTATCTGTTTGCTCCTCCTGCATTTTGCATATAGATTCAGTCCTTTGTCAGTAACAACCCTTTCCCTTCTCTGCAGCTCTTCTCACACTGTATGCTCGTCACCCTGGCCTGTCACATGGGTGATGACTTCACACCGGTTATACATGCTGCAATGGACAAGTTCCTGTCAGCTTTTGCAGCTGTCCTCTCCGAGAAATTCAGATGAGACCCAGCCACCTTTTTAGAAAGTATATAAACCATTTATGACGATGTATGGTATGAAATATTTATGTATATGTAGTTATTGTCATGATATGTTTTGTAATAATAAAAATGTGCAATAAACACCTTTCCTGTTGTTGTTTTACCATATAAAGTCTCAAAGGCTCGAATTTGCATCTCCATGGTAACCAGAGATCCCCTGTGTTTTTACAGTCCAAGTCTATTTCTGTCACATTTAGTGAAGCTTAATCTGCACAGAAACCTGTTTACAATCAAGTTTTCCACTGTATATGTTTTAAATTTATTTACCTCCCAGTGTGTCTGTGAGCGGCAGATTCCCCTCACTGGCTTCAGTGGGCTGGGAAATAAAATCAATGAATCAATAAATACAATAAATACAAATACTGTTGATTTCTTCCAGTGATGCTGAAGGCAGTTTGACTGGCTGCTGTCTCGCAGATCCTGCTGACAGATGACTGCTACTGTGGACAGAGATGCTGAATGCAGGTCAGAGTCGGTGTGGATTGAAAATTACTATCTCTGTGGCAACAACAGTAACACTACCAATCATATTGCGCAACAAAATATGATGTTGTCCGCCAACATAATATTCTCGAGGTGTGTGTCAGGAAAGCAAAGTATCAAGCAACACTTTTTTCTGTCAAAAATACGTCATTTCTGTCTAGTGAAACTTCTGAAAAGTGTGCCTACCATAAATAAGGCTTAAGGCAGAAAAGGGTGGGTCATGCCTTCACCATCCTAGGAACAAACTTGACACCAAAAAGCTAGGTTTAGAAATGCCTTGAAAGCCTGATTTATGGTTTGTCACATGAAACTTTTAAAAACAGAAATTATGTATTTTCAACAGATGGACAGATATCAGTGCATACATGGAGAAATTTGTTTGATCATGAACGTCATATTTTGTCATGCAATGTCATTAGTAGTGTTACTATTGTCACCTACCAAGTCCACAGAAGCAGCCGTCTGTCAGCAGCAGCTCCTGTGGAGCTGAGAGGACAGACGCTGGCCCAGTATTCATCTATATGTCGGTCAAACTGTCTTCACCAGACTGACTGACAGCAGACATTTACTGAATCAAAATAGTTTTCATGTCAGCGCCACGGAAAGAAATCAACAGCGTTTGTATTTAGTGATATATTGATTATATAGAGAGCTTTAGAGTGAGTGAGGGGAATTTGCAGCACACAAAAAGACTGGCAGCTGATTAATCAATAATTATTGTTAATAAATTAAAACACAGACACAGCGGCATAATGATGTGATTGTAAACAGCTGTGTGTGAGGATTATGCTTCATCACAGGCGACAAAAATAGATTTGTAGGTAAAAGAAAAACAAAACACAGGGGGTCTCTGGTTACCATATGAAACTTTTTGTCACAACATAAATTGAAAAAGTTGCACAGCTGTTTAATTTCTATCAGGTGACACACTCCTCAAAAGTGTCAAGCGCCCAGCCATAAATCACACTTCAACAGAGTGCTGCAGGGTTGATGTTTGCCTTTAGTTGACATAGAAGTTAGCTTCATTCTGGTTCCCTCATCAAATTTTGGAATTTTGCAGAAAATACACTCTGTGGCAAACAGATGTTTCTGGTACTTAATTTTGTTCAGCAAGATAACCTTCACAAGTTATGGTGAGGGTATATGCAAGCTACACCGCAGTCACATGACCCACCATCACCACAACAACGCTGTAAAGCTGTGTTTAGCGCGATGACGTTCTGTAGTCTCATTTAGCCATTTGTTAGCAACTGCCTTTTTTTAAGACACAAAAAAGCCCCAAAACTCACGAGTGGGGTATTTATTGAGGTATTTAATGTCTTAGAACAAAACACAAAAGTCTCAAAAACTTGTGTTAGCGACAGACCTTATTCAAGGCATCTAACCAAAAACCCATTGACTCTGAGACCAGGGAACCGAAAGTGGTAAAATGCTAACTCATTCTGGGAACTGCCCATTGGTTCGACATCCCTTTGTTCCGACCATATTAAACTCATTGTTCCGAAGTCCGTTCCGAAATCATCATGATGCCCTGTGGTTAAGGTCTGGTTAGGTTTAGGCACAAAAAACTTGGTTAACTTGGTGAAGTTAATAAAATGTTGCCTTGGAGTCATGTTGGCAGACGACCAAGCAGGCGAGCTGGTCTGGATGAAAGGAATGCCACATGAGGAGGATGGATGTTCAGGTTACAAGCCTCCTGTAGGTGTAATTCCTTATGTGTCCAGCAGAGGGCGATCTCGTCACAGCCACGCTATGCAAAGATTTCAGTCCCATAAACTCCCACCTGTGTCTGCTGCTCGTCCCTCAGCCCTGAAAGAACAAAAAGGAGGCCTTATTGACACCCTGTAACATAACACACATACACACACGGGGACTCTGCTGGTCATGGATATTGTGGCAATGCAGGTGTGTATAAAGGTGGGCGGTCATCATTTCTTATTGGCTATCCTCCGCTTCCTGGTGGCCAGCATGTCGTAGAAAGGATCCCTGCTGATGCTTGCTCTGTGGAAAGAGTCCTGTCCACTGTCAGCATTGTGAACAAGATGTATTTTTAATCAAAAAATCTGTTGCTATAGAGACGAGCAAAACACTGTCACCCATGATCAATTTGTGATGTTTAGAACACCCCAGGACTATTTTGGGACGAGGTCCACTAATTTCTCTGAGTACTAACGTGACCTTAATCTGTCTTGTATCTATCCATCAGTGCATCTTCCCCAAAACACATCACGTCTTTTGTCTGCACTGCATTTGTTCCTCAATCAAACCTCACTTTCTGTGCTATAAATATCTCTACATCTCACCATTGATGCTATCCACAGAAAACACAACACACTAACAACAAAACACACCCAGTAATGCAAAAAAAACATGTTGTCAGCTAGTCCATTTAAAGGCGCTGTATACAACATTCAGAGCATTAATAGAGCAGCAAACAACTCTTGCTATGTAAAGATATAGTGGAGTGACGGCGTCCCGAGCAGAGTGGCATTGTTGCAGAAGCCTAATGACCATCCTCCGGTTCCCCACCAGGTAAACACTGTTAGCTCTGTCAGCACTGTTGCCGTTGTTAGCTCTTTTCTGACCGTTAGCTGCTAGCCACCTCCATGTTGAGAGACATGTGCAGATTCTGAAACACAAATATGCTCTGAATGTCACATACAGCTCCTTTAAAGTGGTCTTGTAGGAGAAAGACATCAATCAAAATGTACACAGGAAAGCTGGACAGTATTTTTTAACCCCCCTCATGCTCGAAGAGATAAGAATAAAGATCACTTACTGTTTTAAGTTAGGCCACATATCTTTTCTCCCCACCCCTCAGCTTCAATAAACTTTTCCCATCTATCTAAGTAACCTTGGTTATATGTAAAATATTCTTCCAAAATAAAGTGGTGTTTAAGAAAGCCTTTAAATCTGTAGATCTAGATTCTACTAATAAATTAACCTTTCCCCTAATAATATAATCAAATTAACAGTATAGGTCTTTATTTCTGTAACATCCCCCAATGTCACAGAGAAGAGATCCAACTCCAGGTGCAGATACAATATGACATTACCAAAACAGATGGACTGTTGACTCAGGTTCTGAACCACCAAACCAGCATTCATCTGATTCTCTAATACCTTATATGTTTAGCATTTTTATAGTAGCCAGAAAGTTAATGTTTCTTATTGAAAATACCTTGTGAATGAGTCAAAAGTTGTTTTATATATCAAACTAAAAACCAGTTTGCATGGTATATCGCATATAAGTATCCTCCCATTTTTGATAAGTACTCTATGGAATATTTCCCAAGGACCAGTATGTTAAATGAAGATATAAAAATCTTCAAGTGCAAAGCAGAAATGAAAAATCCTGTTCAAAAAAATTCCCTTCCCTTCGATCACAATATTGGAATTAAACCATATAACCTGCTGCATAATTTCATCTCTGCCTCTGGAGGATTAAACTGAAAGCATAACCAACTCCGTATGACCCCCACCTTCAAAAACACAGATGAATTTCCAAGTATCTTTTCAACCAAGCCCTTATGACAAGGCTGAATTTGCAAAAAAGGGTAAAACCTTAATTGAAACAGTGGGCGAGCACCTTCCAATAACTCCAGTCCTTATGCAAGTACATTTTTTGAACAAAGGCAGCCTTTAAAGTAAGGCATGATACTTCAAGGTTTAGTAGTTTTAACCCAGCTATTTAGAACACTTCTTTTAATTCTTTCCAGATTATGACTCCAGAGGAAGTGCAACAGTACTTTATAAGTGTGATAGGTTACTGTCACTGTCATGTCAGCAAACAGCTGCCTATTTACACACCCAGCAGACATGAAGCAACAGTATCATTCATTGGGAGTCATGTTTCTGACCATTTTATAATTTTAAGTTCAATATTCACTCTCTTTTATCTCTGTTTTGGTCTCTGTCGACTCCTGAGGGGAATATCTCTCGTGTGTGTGTAAGCACTTGAGTGTGCCTCGTTCATGTAAGAGTGTAAGAATGCATCATTTATCCTCATTTAGCTGTTCAATAAAACATCTTTCTCCAACATTTCCAAGAAGCAATATATGATTACTAATCAAGGGAAAAAGGTACATTGCCTTTTTTCAAAAAGGTAGCCGATAGTTAAATATTTCTGCACACTGTGGTCCCTAAACAGTCGGTTATATTTGCTAAAAATGACTCTGCCTCACTTCTGACTTTCAGCTCTGCCTGTCATACCTGCTGCTTCTCAGTCTTTATTTATTTATTTATCTCTCTGCTCTTTTGTGCTCTTGCTCTCTCTGTACTGTGCCTTTTATTGTAGGAGCCCCTGATTTTTTGGTGAGGCACTTTGGTGGGTGGGAGTATCAGATGGCACAAAAAATAACATTTATTTAACATGTAAATACATATAACTTGTATTGTCAGTGATTTAAGTCAGTAAATTGTTGTACTTGATCTCACGCAAGGATCAGCCATAGACCCTTATCGTGGGCCCCACCCTTGGCCTATTACTGTGAAAGTAATACATTTCCATCAGCAAGATGTTTTAAAAATGACAATTATTAAAGTTTAACAGAGTTTCTGAAAACAAATGACGTGACAGAATTCCAGCCTAGTGCCTCCGGGCTGAAATTAAGTCACGTCATTTGTGTCCTCATGTGGCTTTTGAGGCACGTGTGGCAGGGGTCTGTTGTCTTATCTGCTTTGTATTGCAGTCTGAGATAGTGCCAAAGTGCGTGATGAGTTTCAGTGTCTCAGAAAAACAGCACCTTGAGACTGAAATCCACCTTGTCATCACATGACACTGAAAAAAACTTCACAACAATCAAGTGGATTCCTTTAGTCTTTAATCCTCATGTAAAATTTAATTACATGAGGTGGAGCACCAGGTGTACAGTTGCCCTTAAAAGGCAACAAAAAACAAACATTTTACTTTTTTTTCACCTCTCTTATCCATATATGTTGGTGTGCAGTCTGACTTCCACATAAGCAGAATAAGTTTCTTTGCCACGACCATACCAAATGAGTCGGCCTGAGTTTCATACTTGTCTGCCAAAGGTACACATTCGTGGTACCTAAGACAGCAAGTGCTGGGTTAGGTCCCCAGTTCTTCCCAAAAGCATTAGAGTACATTCAAACACACTCTTCCAATAACTCAACAATATCCGACATGTCCAAAGAGGATGTGTTAATGTCCCGTCAGCCTCTTTACACTCACTACAGAGGAGGGAAACATCTTATGCAATCTGTCTTTGGAGTAGTATAGCCGATACACTGTTTTAAAATGTATCAGACTGTGTCTAGAGTTGATTGAACATTTATGCACACTTTCAAGACTCTCCTCCCAAATCTCAAATCACTCTCCAAATTCTGCTGAAGTGCATTTGTTCTGACATCAGCATGCCTTCATATAATGTGGTAAAAGTAGGAAACTGCTCCCTTACTACGAGGATTAAAGTTGTAATACTCTCAAAACAAAGCAAACAAAGCAAAACAATACTGCAGACATTAGTTAGCGCTGGCTAGAAAGTTCCGTTGCGCGTGGTGCGTTCGGAAATACTCGACGAGTGCAGGAGCACACTCTGGCACAAACTGGACCGTTTGTAAAGAGAGCTGTCAGAATGTATTGTTCGGTTATCCACAGCACCGCACTCAGTGGCAGAGTGCACTCTGGACACTGTCTGGGGAAACACAGCAGCAGAGCGCCGAGCAGAGTGAATGTGCGATTAACTTAACTATTCGTTAATTCATATAGAAACATAACACTCATGGACCTTTCACATCCAGATACGACGTGCAAAGTACTCTGGGTGCATTGGCTGTTGACGTTCTGGGAGGCTGTGTCAAGTTCTGCCTGTTACATGCATTGTTTTCTTTCAAAATACACTGATATTTTCACAGGAAATTCACTGTTCAGTACAACATGAAGCAACAAACGCACATGGTTAGGTTTAGAAAAAGTGAACAGGCTTTGGCTTTATAATCTTACAGGACAGGAACTCCACTCTCCGGGTGAAAGTCTGTTTGTTGGACCCATCCACCACCACACCCACCCACCCACCCTCCTCGGACATTCCCTGCCCTAACTTTCACTTGTCCCACTGTGTTTCCCCTTGACGCCGCTGAGGGCCATTAAACTTTAACGGGTATGTGCTGGACCCAGATGCAGCACACAGGCCCAGAGCATTTGGTGATGACCTTTATTTATACACAGAGTAAACAAGAACTTTAGCTGACAAAGATATTCAGGTAACAGTTCGCTCTTTGGGCTCAGAGCCCACACACAGTCTCTGAGTTCAGGGGCCAGGGTACGGACCAGGCCGAACCGAGTGTGAGGAAGTAAGTCCTCAGACGGAAACAGTTCAGTCCGCTGGCAGGCAGAGGTAACAAAGAGGGGGTTACTGATGGCGTGGTCAAGAAGGCGAGGGGGCTGGAACCACAAGAGCAGTCCAGCGTAGCAGCAGAGCTGATGAGCAGCAGGGAAGTAGAGGCCAGGGCATACAGCTCCTTTAAAGTGGTCTTGTAGGAGAAAGACATCAATCAAAATGTACATAGGGAAGCTGAACAGTATTTTTTAACCCCCCTCATGCTCAAAGAGATAAGAATAAAGATCACTTACTGTTTTAAGTTAGGCCACATATCTTTTCTCCCCACCCCTCAGCTTCAATAAACTTTTCCCATCTATCTAAGTAACCTTGGTTATATGTAAAATATTCTTCCAAAATAAAGTGGTGTTTAAGAAAGCCTTTAAATCTGTAGATCTAGATTCTACTAATAAATTAACCTTTCCCCTAATAATATAATCAAATTAACAGTATAGGTCTTTATTTCTGTAACATCCCCCAATGTCACGGAGAAGAGATCCACCTCCAGGTGCAGATACAATATGACATTACCAAAACAGATGGACTGTTGACTCAGGTTCTGAACCACCAAACCAGCATTCATCTGATTCTCTAATACCTTATATATTTAGCATTTTTATAGTAGCCAGAAAGTTAATGTTTCTTATTGAAAATACCTTGTGAATGAGTCAAAAGTTGTTTTATAGATCAAACTAAAAACCAGTTTGCATGGTATATCGCATATAAGTATCCTCCCATTTTTGATAAGTACTCTATGGAATATTTCCCAAGGACCGGTATGTTAAATAAAGATATAAAAATCTTCAAGTGCAAAGCAGAATTGAAAAATCCTGTTCAAAAAAATTGCCTTCCCTTCGATCACAACATTGGAATTAAACCATATAACCTGCTGCATAATTTCATCTCTGCCTCTGGAGGATTAAACTGAAAGCATAACCAACTCCGTATGACCCCCACCTTCAAAAACACAGATGAATTTCCAAGTATCTTTTCAACCAAGCCCTTATGACAAGGCTGAATTTGCAAAAAAGGGTAAAACCTTAATTGAAACAGTGGGCGAGCACCTTCCAATAACTCCAGTCCTTATGCAAGTACATTTTTTGAACAAAGGCAGCCTTTAAAGTAAGGTATGATGCTTCAAGGTTTAATAGTTTTAACCCAGCTATTTAGAACACTTCTTTTAATTCTTTCCAGATTATGACTCCAGGGGAAGTGCAACAGTACTTTATAAGTGTGATAGGTTACTGTCACTGTCATGTCAGCAAACAGCTGCCTATTTACACACCCAGCAGACATGAAGCAACAGTATCATTCATTGGGAGTCATGTTTCTGACCATTTTATAATTTTAAGTTCAATATTCACTCTCTTTTATCTCTGTTTTGGTCTCTGCCGACTCCTGAGGGGAATATCTGTCGTGTGTGTGTAAGCACTTGAGTGTGCCTCGTTCATGTAAGAGTGTAAGAATGCATCATTTATCCTCATTTAGCTGTTCAATAAAACATCTTTCTCCAGCATTTCCAAGAAGCAATATATGATTACTAATCATTTGAATTGTTTCTTTTTGCAAATTGAAAATGTGACCTATAAGCAGAGTTTGATTTTATGATCTATGGATACATTGCTACTTGTTTTGTTTTTTACTGAGTAAGGTGTCCTTGAGTGTCCTGAAAGGCGTCTATAAATGAAATGCATTATTATTATTACTATTATTATAAAAAGTTGAGCAGGTGTACCTAATAAAGCGGCTGGTGAGTGTCAACTATTAAAACTTGAAAAATTAAAATAATTGCTTAATTTCTTATTTTCTTTGGTATTTTCTGTTTTATACACACAGGCAATGATGATTGCTGGTCATTGTGGTGGTCCAATGTGCCATCTGAAGAGGCAGCAGGTATGACAGGCAGAGCTGAAGGTGAGAAGTTAGGGTCATGTTAGCGGGCTCAAATTTAAAGCTACAGTGAAGACACTGGTATCACAATATACTTTAGGACCTAAGGCATCCATCAGTACCAACCATGATATGCTATCTTGTTGGAGAGGGGGGCAAATAACACTTCAAAGTTATGCCAAATTTTGACAAGGGAAAAAGGTACATTGCCTTTTTTCAAAAAGGTAGCCGATAGTTAAATATTTCTGCACGCTGTGGTCCCTAAACAGTCGGTTATATTTGCTAAAAATGACTCTGCCTCACTTCTGACTTTCAGCTCTGCCTGTCATACCTGCTGCTTCTCAGTCTTTATTTATTTATTTATCTCTCTGCTCTTTTGTGCTCTTGCTCTCTCTGTACTGTGCCTTTTATTGTAGGAGCCGCTGATTTTTTGGTGAGGCACTTTGGTGGGTGGGAGTATCAGATGGCACAAAAAAATAACATTTATTTATCATGTAAATACATATAACTTGTATTGTCAGTGATTTAAGTCAGTAAATTGTTGTACTTGATTTCACGCAAGGATCAGCCATAGACCCTTATCGTGGGCCCCACCCTTGGCCTATTACTGTGAAAGTAATACATTTCCATCAGCAAGATGTTTTAAAAATGACAATTATTAAAGTTTAACAGAGTTTCTGAAAACGAATGACGTGACAGAATTCCAGCCTAGTGCCTCCGGGCTGAAATTAAGTCACGTCATTTGTGTCCTCATGTGGCTTTTGAGGCACGTGTGGCAGGGGTCTGTTGTCTTATCTGCTTTGTATTGCAGTCTGAGATAGCGCCGAAGTGCGTGATGAGTTTCAGTGTCTCAGAAAAACAGCACCTTGAGACTGAAATCCACCTTGTCATCACATGACACTGAAAAAAACTTCACAACAATCAAGTGGATTCCTTTAGTCTTTAATCCTCATGTAAAATTTAATTACATGAGGTGGAGCACCAGGTGTACAGTTGCCCTTAAAAGGCAACAAAAAACAAACATTTTACTTTTTTTTCACCTCTCTTATCCATATATGTTGGTGTGCAGTCTGACTTCCACATAAGCAGAATAAGTTTCTTTGCCACGACCATACCAAATGAGTCGGCCTGAGTTTCATACTTGTCTGCCAAAGGTAACACATTCGTGGTACCTAAGACAGCAAGTGCTGGGTTAGGTCCCCAGTTCTTCCCAAAAGCATTAGAGTACATTCAAACACACTCTTCCAATAACTCAACAATATCCGACATGTCCAAAGAGGATGTGTTAATGTCCCGTCAGCCTCTTTACACTCACTACAGAGGAGGGAAACATCTTATGCAATCTGTCTTGCAATCTTCCACACTTTCAAGACTCTCCTCCCAAATCTCAAATCACTCTCCGAATTCTGCTGAAGTGCATTTGTTCTGACATCAGCATGCCTTCATATAATGTGGTAGAAGAAGGAAACTGCTCCCTTACTACGAGGATTAACGTTGTAATACTCTCAAAACAAAGCAAACAAAACTGCAGACATTAGTTAGCGCTGGCTAGAAAGTTCCGTTGCGTGTGGTGCGTTCGGAAATACTCGACGAGTGCAGGAGCACACTCTGGCACAAACTGGACCGTTTGTAAAGAGAGCTGTCAGAATGTATTGTTCAGTTATCCACAGCACCGCACTCAGAGTGGCAGAGTGCACTCTGGACACTGTCTGGGGAAACACAGCAGCAGAGCGCCGAGCAGAGTGAATGTGCGATTAACTTTACTATTTGTTAATTCATATAGAAATATAACACTCATGGACCTTTCACATCCAGATACGACGTGCAAAGTACTCTGGGTGCATTGGCTGTTGACGTTCTGGGAGGCTGTGTCAAGTTCTGCCTGTTACATGCATTGTTTTCTTTCAAAATACACTGATATTTTCACAGGAAATTCACTGTTCAGTACAACATGAAGCAACAAACGCACATGGTTAGGTTTAGAAAAAGTGAACAGGCTTTGGCTTTATAATCTTACAGGACAAGAACTCCACTCTCCGGGTGAAAGTCTGTTTGTTGGACCCATCCACCACCACACCCACCCACCCTCCTCGGACATTGCCCTAACTTTCACTTGTCCCACTGTGTTTCCCCTTGACGCCGCTGACTTTAACGGGTATGTGTTGGACCCAGATGCAGCACACAGGCCCAGAGCATTTGGTGATGACCTTTATTTATACACAGAGTAAACAAGAACTTTAGCTGACAAAGATAGTCAGGTAACAGTTCGCTCTTTGGGCTCAGAGCCCACACACAGTCTCTGAGTTCAGGGGCCAGGGTACGGACCAGGCCGAACCGAGTGTGAGGAACTAAGTCCTCAGACGGAAACAGTTCAGTCTGCTGGCAGGCAGAGGTAACAAAGAGGGGGTTACTGATGGTGTGGTCAAGAAGGCGAGGGGGCTGGAACCACAAGAGCAGTCCAGCGTAGCAGCAGAGCTGATGAGGGATGAGCAGCAGGGAAGTAGAGGCCAGGGGTCTGTTTCACAACTGTTAACCCTGAAATGAGGGAAACTCTGGGTTTTCGTTTTTCAAAATGTCAAAGACTGCATCTGTCAAGATCATGTGTGATGCAGCCCACATCATAACCAATGTGGAGGCCAAGTGGCCTGGTCTGTGCATGACTCACGGATATATCGTGGTCTAATCTGAGGAACATAATGGAACATGGTAAGCAGCCTCAAGTCTTGCACAATATAATTCACTTGTCTCCCTCCTTTAATGCACTCAAATGTATCCACTATACATTACAGGAGAGTTTGATGGCTTTCTGCTGGGTGACAGGGGTTACCCATGCCAGCCTATGTTACTGACCCAGGCCCCCAACAGAACCAGCCTGGCCCATTGTAGGACGAGAGCCAGGGTGGAGATGACCATAGGTCTGCTGAAAGCCCGTTTCCAGTGCCTACGTCACCTCAGGGTAACCCCTGAGAGGGCCTGTGACATTATTGTGGCATGCATTCTCCATAATATTACCACAATTAGGAGAGCAACACCCTGCCCTACAAATGGAAGACACTGATGACAACCCCATCCACCCTGCAGACATCCAGGATGAAGAGCAGTCAGACATGCTAGAATCACTTCACTGTTTAAATCACAATCACCACCACCCAGAGTAGTCAAATAAAGACAATTCACATTTTATTTGGTCTTCTTTATTTCCTACAAATACAAAAGCAACAGTTAGTTTTTTTTTTGTTTTTTTTTTACATTGCTCCAATGATTAACACAATTCACCCACCTCTAACTTGTGTTTCAATCTCAATTTCAAGATCCGTTTTTGTGATCTGCCGGTCCGTTTTCTGCACTGTTTTAATTAGATGCACTCTATAAATCTCCTTCAGTGGTAACTGGGAATACACAAGGATGACATTAAATCATACAGTTGCACATGAATTCCACAGAATTGAGGAAACTCAGTAAAAATATCAAGATGTTACCTCTGTAGGCCCCTCAGGCTCCCTCTCTGTGGCAGCAAACAATGTGACCTCATCATCCTGTGAAGATGAGTGTTGTGTTTCAGTATACTTTAAACTACTATATGGCATAATCTATGGAGTATTGGCTACTTACAGTTGCAGTGGCATAACGATCTATAAGAGATAACGCCATCAGAATGTGTTGGTTCAAATCAGGTAACCCCATGAGACCACTATGCTGAAGTCTCACCTGTTTGAACGATGTTTTTATATTTCATTTTGAGCTGCCATGGTGAATCGTAGTATCGGGGCTCCATTGATGATGGCTTTTTAAAGTCGTGGTGCACACGCTTAACTCAAAGTGAACATACTCTGTGTTGATTGAACTGATTGAAATCAGCCGTTCTGAAACCGGTAACCTAGAGTTTCCCATCTCAGAGTAACTCAACTCAGTGTTCAGGTTTAGGCTCAGAGTTTGTTGAACCTCCTTTCTGAAATGGACCCCAGCTGATGGATCGAAGAGCTGACAGGTAGGTGAAAGGATAATACACACACAAGGCAGCATGTGGCATCTAACAGGTAGTCTCTGAGCTGCAGGGGGCAACTGGCAAGCAGGTGGGAACACTCACGCTGAAACGCCGTCACAGGGAAACACCACACAGACACAGGCAGACTGGAACCAGAGACGCTGAGGCAGAACTCGTGGTCGGGGACAGAAGGCTGGTGAGTTTGGTAATGGGAGATCAGGCAGGTAAGGAGTGCTGGAAAGTCTTGCATGTGGGCAAAGAATAATTTGGCAAAATGTGTGTGTGTGCGCTGGAGAGCCTTAAATACCAGGCTGACTGGCTGATGAGCTGCAGCTGTGGAGGCAGGTGAGTGGAATGGGGCGATCAGGTGGGAGTGGCTGGCAGGTAGAGTGGAAAAACACTAGGGGAGCAGAATGCGAAAATAACAGCGATTGTCAGGATTGCGGAAGGTGGGATGGCCAGCTTTGTGGATGATTACTATGCCAATCTTACAAAGGAGGATGACACTTAAACAGTTTCCTCTGTTTTTTTTGTTAACACAGCTAACATTGCTAAAACGTTAGCGTTAAGAAGAAATCCAATATTCCTTTTTATACCTCCCCAATTTCTGATTAGGTGGACTTGATAACCCTTGATATACATAACGTTATTCATCCCTACAACAGTAGATACTTTTCCCCTAACCTGATGTGAAGTAATTTTGTTGTCACCTGTAAATATTTGATAAAATGTCAAAGTATGTCTTAATATTTACTAAAAAACAACAGAGGACCTGTATGTGAACCGGTGTTTGAACAATACACACTCACTGGTCATGTTATTAGTTCGACCGTGCTAGTACCCCTTTGGATCACCTTTCGCCCTATGGATTCAACAAGACCCTAGAAACATTCCTCAGAGATTTTGGTCCATAACATTTCTGCAGATTTGTCAGATGCACATCTATAATGCAATTGTCTCATTCCACCACATCCCAGAGGTGCTCTATTGAGATCTGGCGACTGCTCGGGTCATTTGAGGACAGTAAACTCATCGTCATGTTCAAGAAACCAGTCTGAGATGAATTAAGCTTTGTGACATAGCGAATTAACATGCTGGCAGCAGCCAGAAGAAGTTGGGTACTCAATCGGTAGGGTGCAAAGTGTGCCAAGACAATACCTCCCACACCATTAACCTACCAGCAGCAGCAGCCTGAACAAGGCAGGATGCATCCAAGCTTTCAAAGTCTGACCCTAGCCTCTACATCTGAATGTTACAGCAGAGATGAGACTCATCAGACCAGGCAATGTTTCTACAAATTTCTTTTGTTCAGTTTTGGTGAGCCTGTGCCCATTGAAGCCTCAGTTTCCTGTTGTTATCTGACAGGAGTGGCACCCAGTGCGGTCATCTGATCTGCTTCAAAGTTCCATGTGTGGTGCGTTCAGTGACAGCTCGGTGCACTGGCACCAGGGTCAGGGCTGTGGCAGGTGGCGGGACAGTGGCAGCTAAGCGGCAACTCATTCAGCACCGTGTGTGAATCTGCAGAGCTGAGCAACACCACAGTGCCAGCCTGTTAAGAGGCGCCTCAAACGATTTACAGCCAGCTAGGGCGGGGCCAAATTTTCGCTCCGTCAGGATAGAAGTGAGTCACCACAGCTCAGCAGCCCTAAGTCTTTTTTAGATTTTTGCTGAGCCACTTCTTCCAAGGGTTTTTTCTTTTTTTTTTTTCATTTTTAAAAATGTATTTAATGACTTCTGCCAAGGAGGTCATGATTTTGTCCGTTTTGAAATAGAGAGGGACAAAATTTCACTATTACAATAACTTTTATAGTAATTTATAACAGCTACAAAAAAACAAAACAAAATAAAAAAAACTACATAAATTACACGTAGGCTACCTTTAAAAAAGCATAGTGACACTGACGGTGAAGTGGTGGAAATATTAAAATGTTAAATAAATAATAATTTTTAAAAAAATCTGAAAATATTATGCAAAAAAAAGAAGTTGTAATAAATGATTTTTAAAAAATGACCATTTGTGTTTATTGGACTTCATGTGGCTGAATTTACAGAGCACTCATGTGTTTCATGACAGTGTGTTATCTGTAAAGGCACGCTGCTGTTATCTCCAGCAGTGCCCCCTCCACCCTTGGCACCCATGTCCAGCTTCACATATGTTTTGATCAAAATTAAAGACTACGTGAGGGAGAGACAGACCCTCTCCTTGATATGAAATACATTTATGGCCAGACCCAAAAATGCTGAATTAAAAAAATGAATAAAAAAATGGAGAAAAAAAATAATCTGTTAGGGCTACACTACACACTATACTGCTAAGGGAATTATTAATAGAGTGCACGTGGCATTATTATCATTATTATTATTATTATTATTATTATTATCATATTTTCAATTTCTGTTTTTACTTATTTATTTAGGCCTATTATTACAAATGCAGAATGTGCATGCATGCATTCATTTGATTCCTTGTAAGGATTATTCTTAAACGACCCCTATTTTTTCTTGCGTGTTAAACTGTGTGAGTTAAATGAAATGGACAAAATCAACATCAATTGTATTAAATATTTTGGAATGAATTAACCGTCACTTTCCAAATAAATTCAGTTTTCATTTTTTGCCCTAATTTTTCTCCTAATTATATCTGACCTTACTATTTATTCATTTTTAAAACTTATTTATAAATAAACACAACATTATGAATAATGCGATGATAATTTAACTCTTTATCATTAATTGTGTTGACTTTAATCTAAAACCACTCCTGCTGTGTTGTTCAGGCCTACGATTAAATAGCTAATACACTTCAAAAAATAAGCCTGTCAACGGAAAATCCTCACTATGTACAAAAACTGGACATTTCTTGTGTGTCGAGAAGCCTCTATAGACCATGTTTTACTTAATTGTGTATTTATTTCACCTTTATTTATCCAGGAAGTCCCACTGAAATTGAAAATCTCTTGTACAAGAGAGACCTGGCCGAGGTAGTAGCCAATCAGAACACATTTAAAATGCAACAAATATAACCTGTAACACAAAAATCCACAATGAAACAACAACTATTCAAACACAGTGGCCTCTTAAGGACACAAGCACACGTCTCTGTCACCACATTCTTTATGATGCCCTAATTTTAGATCTTTTTGGAGATTGTTCCATGTCCAAGGTGCACAGTAGGAAAATGCAGTTTTCCCCAGATCTGTTCAGTGAGTACATTAAAAAGCAACCACTTAAAGGAGTTGGTAACTACCAGAGCTGACACACAGCAGGCTGCAGAGGTAGGCCGGAAATTTGCCCAATATTGCTTTGTAGGTGAAAATATACCAGTGCTGTTGTCTGTCAGTGACGTCCAAATCACCAAATCATAAAGAATTCAGTGATGAGTAAGGGACTTTGTATTTAAGAATGTATGGTACACTTAATGAAGGCTAGTGAAAGTGAAAATGGAGGAGGTTGCATGCATATATAAGATGTCACTGTAATCAACCACAGACAGAAAAGTGGCCTCAACAAGTTTTTCTCAGCACTGAAAAACTTTAACTTGTTTCTAAAATAAAAGCCAATCTTCACTTGAAGCTTCCTAACTCGAGCAGCAATATGTACATTAAATGGAAGCTTGCCATCTTCCCATATCCCCAAGTACTTGTGTGAGGACAAGTACTTCATACATTAATTAAAATATTCACAAAAGTCTGTTCTGAATTAGTTTTTTCTCTGAAATATTCCACATGGTTCAGTGATGGGAAATGAAGTCTTTATAAAAGTGTGAGCAGTTCATTTCATGTATTTTACAGATGAGGTTGATGATTCTTCACTTCTGCGGACTCCTGTGACCTGACATGCCCTCTTCGAGTCCAGGGGGTAACCTGAAGGGACTTATGCACGTTACAGGCAAAATTAACATATTCTTGCAGGTGACGCCCACGATGCGACCAGCTGATACCACCTCTCGGCCTGGCACCGGGCCACCGGAGGGACTATCAGGCTTGAAGGAAGGGTCTGATAGGCGGCTTGGCATCAGCCCCCATGGGTGTGCCCCCCGGGCCAACTGTATTTAAATAGCGGTCCAAAGAGAGAGAGTTAGCGAAACAAGCCACCATGAGTTTGAACGATAAGGACAAGGCTGCCGTCAAGGCCCTCTGGGCAAAAATTTCCAAGTCAGCTGACGTTATCGGCGCTAATGCCTTGGTCAGGTAAGTGTCTATTTACCTTGTTACTATTGGAGGTACTTTGATGACGAGCTTTTATTTCATTGGCGAAATACTGGAAGGACAAAATTTCACGCCTGGTGCAACCAAATCAGGAGCGCAGCCTGTGATATTGGCTCACCAAGGCGCACTAGCATGGGGATATTGTCCATTTTTAGTCATTTATTTAATTTGAGAACTGTAAGGTGTTACAGAGTCACTCACCAGTGACACTGAACTGAAACAACATGCGCCAGGTTTGTTTTACGCGCAGCTCTCCGACATACCCGCCTCTTACCGCCCTCTCCACCTCCACAGGATGCTCACGGTCTACCCGCAAACCAAGACCTACTTCTCCCACTGGCCAGACTTTGCTGCCGGCTCTGCCTCAGTGAAGGCCCACGGAAAGAAGGTGATGGGTGGCATTGGTCAGGCTGTGGCCAAAATCGACGACCTGGTTGGTGGCCTGCTGGAGCTCAGCGAGCAGCACGCCTTCCAGCTGAGAGTGGATCCCGCCAACTTCAAGGTGAGACAGGGTTCATTAACATCATGCGTTATGAGATTACGTTCTAGTAGTTCCTTTCACGTTATACCGAAGTTAGGATGACTTGTGCGTACTTTTACGCACGATTAGAGCTTTGTTTGCGCATAAATTACGCATTCGTGCTGTGCATAAAACATCTAAATCTGATAAAAGAACGAGAATAAACATCATATGAGATGATATATGTGCTGCGGTTATGTTCTAGTAGTTCGTTTACCATTATACCGAGGTTAGGATGCCTACTTTTACGCACGGATAGAGCTTTATTTAGGTATCATTTACGCATTTATGTTGTACATATATTTACCTTACAACTGTTTATTGTGTGACCCGCAGATCCTGTCTCACTGCATTCTCGTGGAGCTGGCCACCTGCTTCCCCGGTGATTTCACCCCGGAGGCCCACGTCTCTTATGACAAATTCCTGAGCAACGTGGCCCTGGCTCTCTCAGAGAGATACCGCTAAACTGTCCGCAGTGTGGGATGCGATCTGCCACAGGAAACCATGTAACTCATGGTGCAAAATTATGAAATAAATTGCATACTTCCCAAACGTGATCTTGTGTCTTTCATGTCTCCAGGAATGTGTTTTCACTTCATACTGTACACGCACCAGCAACAATAAAACATCTACAGGCGTTCATGTTTTATGGGCAGGGGGACGAATAAAGAAATCATATGTGTGTTTTGTTCTTTATTTCATAGTGAAAAATCCACACAGTCACACAGTTTGACATGGAAGAAAAAAAAAGTACGGCATCAAAGTCATTATGACATGAGCCAGGAGTACCTACTGATATGGTGAGACAGAATGCTTACAGGTTTATTGTCGTGGTCATAAATACACAATAAAAGCTGTTATCACTTCATAACGACTCGTAACTTTTCGTCACCCAGAACGAGCCTGAAAAAGAAGACAGACATTGTAAACGTTATCAGCCGTGACATTTTATTTATTAATTTAATTCTTTCAGTCATATTTGACTTCTCTCACCTGAGCAAAGCAGCGGCCACCAGGCCACCCCCGATGGGTCCCACCCAGTAAACCCAGTGGTAGATCCAGTAGTTGGTCATCACAGCTGGACCGAAAGCTCTGGCAGGGTTCAGACACGTTCCTGATATGTCACCCCTGCACCAAGACAAAAAAAAGTTTAATTATTACTGCAATTTTCCCCCCCAATTTATTATTTATTTTTAAAATCTAAAAAATATCTGAGGTGATACAACTGTAGGAGCAAACATGACAGAGTTCATCATATAATTCATAATTTTGTTGGTTTGTTATACATTTTTTTTCAAAGTGAATAAATGATAAGGTCGGATATATTTATACAAAAAAAAAAGGGCAAAAAATAATAACAGAAAAAACTGAATTTATTTTGCTATATGGACTTGCAAGCTATTTATTCCATAAATTAAAGTGCTGGTTAATTCATTCTGAAATAATTATTTAGATAATGAGTTTCAATTAATAATTTTAAAGCAGCTTTGTTTTGATATATTTTTTTAGCTTAGGAAATTTGCATAAATGAATGCTGTATAAAGGTTATTATTTATTTGGTGTTTGGACAGTTTTAATGTCTTTTATGTTTTTGGTTGTAGTCCCCATAGGTGTAGATTTCACAAGGGGACATGTGCATTTTTGGAAATGGAAATAAAAAAAAAAACATTTAAATAGTAGAGGATTTCTATTCTGAAATAAAATGATGCAGAAAATGGTGCAGAAAACTTCACTAAGAATGCAGGAAAATTATGTTTTTCACACTTAAAATTTCCCAGCAAAGGACCCCCAAACTCCCAGCTTCATACATGTCCCCCCAAATGCTGAAACAGAACCTACATCCTTGGCTGTCCCACCAAAAACATGCAAAAAATCTCCAAATTCAGTGTTAAAGAAACTTCAAATGTTTGTCTTAGTAAATAAAAAATGTTGGTGTTTGTCATTTTTTTGTAAAAAAAAAAAAACAAAACAAAACAAAAAAAATTCTCACTATTTAATTTTGGTAAACTTAATTTTTTAAAAATTGTCACACTGTAAAGCTGGATCATTCGAGTGAAAGCAGCAACTGACAGAAGAGTGGGTGACTTTTAGACCTTATACTGTGTAAATGTTTAACACAGTGCAGAAACCATAAACTGTTAACACACATTACGGTATCACCCTTTTATCTCACCCTGCCAGGACGTTGATGATGACGGTGCAGCCCACCAGGAACGGAGCCAGTGGAGTTTTCGTCTTGCCGTTGACTGCCACCAGCAGCACCACCATGGTGATCAAGCACGTCATAGCCACCTCCCCAAAGACGGCTCCAGTCAGCTGGCTCTCTGATTTGAGTATATCAAAGGCTGCCCCTGTGGCGTTGTAGTATCGGTCTGCAGGGGTCATGATCTATAAAATGTGTTAGTAAAGATTTAATTTATTAGATTACATGTTTAAGAGGTGCAGAAAGAGCTGGGACATGCAACCTTTTATAATATTGTACTCTTTCAACTGACCTTGGCCATCCCAGCTCCCAGCACTCCTCCGATCAGCTGGCTGACCAGGTAGGGACCCACCATCATCAGCTCCATGCCTCCACACAGGTAGATGGCAATAGTGAATGGAGGGTTGAAATGGGAGCCACTAAAAGAAGAGAAGCAGCAGAGAAAAGCTGAGCTCAGATGGCGAACTGCTTCTGTCTTTTTAGCCATTCCAGTTCTTTACACCTTTACCTGATATTATCCATGACGGCCACCAGAATCGCCACAGCCAGTCCGTGCACCAGGGCCGGCTGCAGACGTCCAGCTGCAGGTACGTTCTCGATGACGGACACGCAGCCGATGAAAACGAAGAACATGGTCCCCACTATCTCGGCAAGGCAGGGCTGAAACAGAGTCTCATATTTGTTTGGAGGTCTGGGCGCCGGTGGCTTCTTGGTCCCCTTCTCCATCAGAGTAGAGTCTGTGTCTTCCATGTCCATGTTCTCAACTCCCATCTCTGCTTGTTTTTATTACTGCCTGGAAGAGACTGCTTTTTCGGGAGGGTTCTCACAGATACTCTGCACCTCCAGCACCTATGTGCGACCCAGCGTCCGGAGCACTGCAAGGTGCTGTGGTTATTTATAAACATCTCCAGCAGCTGGCACACTGAACTGGAGTTGTGTCACAGGTCATAAAACATCAAAGGTGAAGGATGTTCATCAATACAATGCCCGCCCTAACACCTCCCCTCATGGACTCAGGTGGGGTGAGTCCAGTCTTCGAAGGAGTCCTCAGAGTGACCTTTTATAAGAGAGGTGATAACGCTCAAAACAAAACATAAGCTGTTTGAGGTTGACCTCGGTCAGTGGGATCAGATGAGTGCAAGTTATTCATCATCATCATCATCATCATCATTAGATGCAGGGATACACAGACTAACAGTATCAGATAATGGCTTAGTCTCTTCATGCACTCTACACTCTGTACACCTATAGAGATGAACATAAGATAATATGAGACTGAGTTACACTAGATAAGGTAGGTACATTTCAAAGCACTGTACATAAGTATCATTTTGAGATAACTGCATGTTTCCATGTGATGCTACTTACTGTACTACCATAAAGCAGAGGTGGGATTAAATCATTGTTTTGCAAGTCATAAGAAAATCAAAAGTCTTTGCACTTAAGTCCAAAGTCAAATTCCCAAGGCAGAACCGACAAGTTCACGTCCTAAACTTTGAGGTCCGAGTCCTAAACAAGTCATAATGCACTCTCCTCAAATGTAATATCAGTATCAATTGGCATTTATTTGTCAAAACAAGTTTGTTAAATGGTGCTTTCACACCTGCCCTGTTTGGTTTGATTCAATCCAAGTCAATTTTCTATTGTTTCCTAAGTGTGGTTTGTTTGGGCCAGTGTGAGACCAGATCAGACCGAGACGTTCTTGAAGAGGTTGTCTTGGTCCGGTTACAAACGAACTCTGTTGTGGTTTGTTTGTGGTGAGAACATGTTCTGACCTTGAGCCGAACCAGCTGCAGTCACATGACACATTGTTTGGGTTAAACATGAGCATGTTACAGTCCTGGAGGATTATTAATGTGCACCTCCTCCTGTACTGCCTTAATATGCACATTCAGCACATCCAATGCATCAAAACATTGTTTTCTAGTTGGAGCCGCGCCTCGTTTTCAAACAGTATGGTTTGACTAAAATGAACAAGTAGGCCCTTCAATGGACCCGCTGCAGTTTGCCTACCAGCCTGGCACTAGGGTGGACGATGCCGCCATCTTCCTCCTGCATAGAGCTCTTTCTCACCTGGAGAAGCCCGGAAGCTCTTTGAGAATCATGTTCTTTGACTTCTCCAGTGCTTTCAACACCATACAGCCTGCGCTTCTGAGGGACAAACTGGAGCACATAGGGGTGGCTAATCACCTCACATCCTGGATCCTGGACTACCTCACGGACCGGCCGCAGTATGTCAGGACCCAGGATTGTGTATTGGACTTGGTTGTCTGCAGTAATGGGGCCCCGCAGGGGATGGTGCTGGCACTGTTCTGCTTCACCCTCTACACTGCAGACTTTTCATACGACACCCCCACCTGTCATCTGCAGAAGTTCTCTGACGACTCTGCCATAGTCGTCCTTATCACAGATGGGGATGACAGGGAGTACAGAGAACTGAACCAGGTCTTTGTGGACTGGTGCCTGAGGATCAACGCGGGGAAAACCAAAGAGCTGGTGGTGGATTTCCGCAGGTGCAGACTCCTCCCCCCAACACCGGTGAACATCCAGGGAAAGGACATTGAGATGGTGACATCTTATAAGTACCTGGGTGTTCATCTTAACAATAAACTGGACTGGACTAATCACATAACAGCACTGTACAGGAAAGGCCAAAGCAGACTCTACCTGCTGAGGCGGCTCAGGTCTTTTGGAGTGCAGGGGCGCTCCTGAAGACCTTCTTTGACACTGTGGTGGCATCAGCCATCTTCTACGGAGTGGTGTGCTGGGGCAGCAGCGTCTCAGCTGCAGATAGGAAGAGACTGGACAAGCTGATCAAGAAGGCCAGCTCTGTCCTGGGATGCTCTCTGGACTCTGTGCAGGTGGTGGGAGAAAGGACTCGGAGGACTAACGACTCCCACCCCCTGCAAGAGGAGATAAAAGCTCTGAAGAGATCCTTCAGCGATAGACTGATTCACCCAAAGCATGTGAAGGAACGCTATCGCAGGTCCTTCCTGCCTGCTGCTGTCAGGCTACATAACCAGCACTGCTCACAGTAAACTGCACCATGGACACTTTAGGGACACCATAATAAGCATTACTGTCTCCTTTGTAGTTTTTATTTGCACATACAATTTTCACTTTGCACTAAATATGTTGATTCCAATCCACTGCTCACTTTTTATCCACTGCTCGTCATTATTATTATTATTATTATTATTATTTATTACTGTCTTGTATTTTTTGTACTTTTTTGCATGTCTAGTTTTTTAAGTTTTTAAATTTTGAAATCTTTAATCTGACTCTTTCCCCTTGACTGCTGTAACACTGGAATTTCTCAACTGTGGGATCAATAAAGGTGTATCTTATCTTGTCTTATCTTATCTTATCTTATCTTATCTTATCTTATCTTATCTTATCTTATCTTATCTTATGTCCAACGTTTTGTTTACTTACTGGATTTTTCTCACATGGAAATTCTGACCAATCAAGAGCAGCTTTCTCATGCAAGTCATTTTATCTGGTCCGCTTGTAAATGCTGCCGTAGAACATGAACCAACTCGAGGCAATTATACAACTTTGTAACAAAAGTAGTCCCCTATTTAGACCAAAGCCAGCAAACTCTGGGTCTGAAAGCACCCAGAAAGTTACTTAGCTGTTAAACTAAGGTTAGCTAAGCATTAGCTCGCTAACTGTGGTAATACTAGTGTTGACTTGCTGTTCTTTGTGCAACTTCAAATGTCGAACGAACTACATAGTTTTTGTACATGGACATAGTTATCATTTGTAACAACTGGCATTCAGTAACATAACTTTAGCTCTTCATGATTCTCTCGTGCAACTTGACTGGATGCTGTTGGATTGGTTTGAACAAAGGGGGTCTGGAGAAATGAATGCTGACTTGCTGTGAACGAGTTACGTTAACGGTAGTTGTTTTAGGAAATTAGGGGAAATGAATTGATTCATGGCACACTTTTTTGAATAACATACTTTTTATTCTTTGGGTTTGGGGGGAAGATAAGTATTTTCAAGTAAAAGGCTCAAGCTTAAGTGAAGTGACGAGTCATTGGTGTTCAAGTCCAAGTCGAGATGCAAGTCTTTTTTGATTTTGTCAAGTCAAGTCTAAAGTCATCAAAGTTGTGATTTGAGTCCACATCTCTGCTATTCAAAAGGTAAAGTATTTACTCCACTACAACTACAACTACAAAGTAAGAGTCACTTTACAGATAAAGATTGTATATTATTGTCAAGGATTAAAACAAAAGTGCAGTGCCCAGGTTGGGCTCAGTGAAATTTTTTTTGTCTGCCACTGGGTGTAATCTCCTGGTAAAATGAGGGCTTGATTAAGGGCAGAAAGGAAGTGCGTCAACCGTTGCGCAACCAAAAAAGGAAGAGAATAGCTCTGTTGTTTGTCCTGGCTGCGACTGGTTGCCATCTCCAGTTATCAACTGTGGAATCTGTGATAGTTGCCAGACTCTGAGGAAAGCGGAAGGCAATTTGGCTGTCCTTGTGACAGCAGTGCCAATAATAATACCACTTGGCACACTGTTAGCGCTTCTAAAAAAGAGACACCTTCTTCTCAACTTCTGACATGGTTTTGTTTGAAGAACAGTTTAAGGCCCAAAGAGGTCATCCAAAGTACAAAAATATACAGATTTGTGTAGCAGAACTTTGTTTTTAATTTTTTTTGAGTTTACTCCCATAGACCATTTATCATCTCATGACCCAACAGATTTATTACCGCAGCACTAAACCATTTAAATCCTGGGTCTTCGACCTCTGTATTGTCCGGGGCTGTCAGTGAGTCATCAGCTGTTCTACAGTTGATTTACAATCAACCAATAGCACAGTGACACACCTCCTCCGTTAGCCTATCATCTTACTGCTTCTTGTTCCAAATATGGTTCTTTTTCTGCCTGTAGTTTTTTCATGCTGTGCGCACCCTCCACCTCCCCATCACTGCCTAGTCTTCTTGGATTCATCAGACTCATCCGCCTTATCAGCCTTTAGCCAAAGAGTCGTAAGCCGCCACCACCTCTACCAGCGTCTCAACTCCATGGGGGGATTTATCACACTGCCTCTGATGTCCCTCTGTCACAAAAAGTTTCCGTTTAGTGTCTAAGTGCCAAAGACCTCTGCTAAATCTTAATTAGCACAAATAATCTGTCAACCTGAACACCAATATTCTGTATTAAACGTCATCTCTACTTCATTCATCCATCTCTCCTGATTGGAATAATGTTACAATAAAACACTCACTGGGACCATTTATCCTCAGAGTTAGTTATTTTACCTTTGATTAAGTACCTTTCCATTATAATACTACATTTTAAATCTAGTATTTTTACATAGCTACACACAGACGATTACTCACATAAAGTACTTAAGTGCTCAGTAAAGCACTGAGTATTTAGTGACTGGTGACAAATGCAGATGTTTACGTACAGGGCACAAGTCTCTACCGAATAGCTTGATGTGTATTAAAATGACGTGATCATTGTCAGAGTTAGAGCAGGTCGTCCACTAATTAGAAGATCGGCGGTTCGAACCCTGGCTCCTCCAGTCCGCATATCAAAGTATCTTTGGGCAAGATACTGAACCCGAAATCACTCCTGATGGCTGTTCCATCAGTGTGAATGGTTACTCAGGAGAAGATGGCACTGTGTATGGTAGCCTTGGCCACCAGTGTGTGACTGTGTGTGACTGTGTGACTGTGTGTGAATGGGTGAATGTGACGTGTATGACGTGTAGTGTTACAGTGCTTTGAGTGGTTGGAAGACCAGAAAAGCGCTGTACAAGTGCAGTCCATTTACCGTATGCTATGGCCTTGACAGTCACCAGATATCAACTTAATTGTACACATATAGGACATTTGGACCAAACTGTCGCTGCCTTCATCAACACACCAAGCGGTGATGGAATTTGAAATTGGAATTACACTTCATAGGTACTTTCGACCTACTTTACTCCTTATCAGGATTTTTTTGTCTTTACTTGAGTCTGTGTAGTTCTAAAAAGAAAATAGCGAAAAAATCTGACTGTGCAGCAAAAATATTTGTCATATTATTCACATATCTTAAGTGCTAATACCCTGAAAGAAATGCCATTATGAAACTGAAAGGTTATTAAACTGCCCAACCTATCAAACCTCAAAATCAGCTTCACCTCAACCAACTATGAAAGTAAAAGGCAATTTACACATTAATGCATCATTAAAAATAGTACTTTTACTACTTTTACTTCTGATCCCTGAGTACATTTTCACTGGTAACACTTTTTGAAAGTATTTTTACATTCAGGTCGGCTACTTTCACTTAAATAAAGTATCTTCTTCCACCAGTGACACCACAGAGATAAGAGATTATCTTCTTCAAGACGGGTGGTCATCGCTCTGGAGGCTTGTAGTGGCCCAACACCTTATTTTATGTGGTTCTTTAATGTGTCATCCATCTGTATTTAACTGTGTGCCTTTATATTCAAATCCATGAATATTTATGTATTGCAGACCTTTGATGAGCTGAAGGTATATTGTTTGATTGCTGTTTCATCACTGTATGCATTTCATCATACCTCTTTAATAAAACAGTAAAGGTTTTATGCAGTTTCGATGTGTGACTGCAAAGGATTGACAGGTTTGCAGGTTTCAGAAAGCTTTTCATTCTAATTTACTGCTTTGTTTCAGTTGATCTCAGGTCACCAGTTTATGATTCTAATCTAGCCTTATTGTAAAGTGCAGTGCCCTGTCCTTGTACCATCTTCTAAGTAATAAAGCTATCAAAGCATGGTTTTCCATTGAGGACTCTGACCCCAAACAATGAGCACAAAAAAACTGTTAATAGATAACAGAAAGTGTGATCATTTGTATGAAATCGTAGGTATGGAATTTATTATGAAATGTCTCTCAACTTTTTTCCAGCAGTAATCGAGCATGTAAGGTCCAATTAAGGAGTAGCTATCAGATCCCTATCACATCATCAAACACTTTATTGAATCTTGAAATACAAACATGTCATGAGTCGGTGCCAACAATAACAGCCAGGTCAAGGACAAATACCTTTGCACACATTTTGCTGACAAATTTAAATATTACAGTCTGATTCTTGAGTAATGCATGAACGAACAAATGGAAACGCTGTCCTCGAGTCAGTCTTGAAGTCCTCTCTGTCTTCCTCTTTAATAAATTACACTTTCACTTCAACACAACACGGGTCTTCTGGTCACCGAACAGCAACCTGCAAAAGAATGATACTTCAATTATGGTCATTCACAACAGCAGGGAATGTGACATAATATGTTAAAAATGTGGATGATTAATGGACAGGTCTATCAGGCACAGGCCCGGGGACCCAAGTGATCGGTCCTGCCCCTTGTACCCCTCCAAAAATTGTAAAATTTCACTGGAAAAAGACACTAAACAACTGCAAGATGCAAAATAACTATAAAAAGATGCAAAAAAAACTATAAAGAGACACAAAATGCCACAAAACAATAACAAAAAAGATGCAAAACAACTACAAAGAGACTCAAAATGTCCACAACTGTTTAAGTCATTTTATGTCTGGGGGTCTTTTGCATGTCAATACTCAGGGGACGACAGTCTCATATTCCCATTAGTGTTTAAGAAGCATATTCAATAGCTAGTAACTGCTTGACCAAACTTAAACCAACAAGTAGGGTGGAGGTCAGACTGTAATAAAGCTCATTGGGTAGAGCTACAGGAGCACACTTTCTTGGCTCTGTGTAAAGTCCAGTGGAAAAAGGAGGTGGAAGGTCACGACTGTAATAAACTTCTTACGAAGAATTATCTATTCAGCAACAGAACTGTCCAGTTTAATCCAGCCCCTCATCTTTACTTCACCTACATAAGATACACCGCTGACCTTTGAGCATCATGTGTGGCGTATCATCCAATCAGCTAACCAACTTCACCACAGTACCTTTCAGCCATGCATGTTGCTCCTGCCAAACATTAAGTCTGTTCTCCTCTCTGCTGCTGTCAGCTGTCATTTAAGGTGGAATCGTCGCACCCTCCTCCACCCCTTTACCTACAGTCACCTTATCCAGAGCCCAGGACAAGCTCAGCAAAAACCCGCTCCTCTTCACATCCAGATCCTCAGCTCCCTCTTCATCTCATCTCATTACCATCTAAACTCCGTAGCGGGGCTGCCCTAATCTGCTACATCTTTACCTTCCTCCTTAAAAATACGACGTCACAATGGGCTCTAATCGCCAAAGACTTTTCACATTTCTCATACTCGTGTGCACATGTAAATTAATGTTCTCTTCTCCCAAAACGAGCCGCCTGATTGAAATAAGGTCTGTGGTTTAACTCAACCAATTCGGTTATTTCTGCTTCTGCTGAATATATCATTTACCTGAGCTGCAACCTGACACCACCAGGTTGGGAAAGTACCACAAATTACAAAAAGTACACTGGAAATATGGTTTCATTTCAAGAGCAAGAAGGTGCCTTGTGGAATTTTCTTCTCAGCAAAAGTGACCATGTAATATTTTTGACTACTCACTGAGGTCTAACAAACAAATTGAGTGCATTTCTCTCCTCATAAAACAGTTTGCAAAAGACTTATTAACTTCTTGACAGCAGTCTTCATCTTCACTGCCTTTTCGGCACATTGACACATTTGCTGTAAATTACTGCCACCTACTGTCGATCAGTGGAATGGCATGAAACCACTGGAAGGATGTGAATCATTCATTCATTCATTCATCTTCTAACCGCTTCATCCTCTTGAGGGTCACGGGGGGGCTGGAGCCTATCCCAGCTACATCGGGCGAGAGGCAGGGTACACCCTGGACAGGAGACAGACAACCATTCACGCTCACATTCACACCTACGGACAATTTAGAGTCTCCAATTAACCTAGTCCCCAATCTGCATGTCTTTGGACTGTGGGAGGAAGCCGGAGTGCCCGGAGAGAACCCACGCTGACACGGGGAGAACATGCAAACTCCGCACAAAAGGGCTCCCATGCCCGGGATCGAACCGGCAACCCTCTTGCTGTGAGGCGAGAGTGCTAACCACCACATTACCGTGCCGGGATGTGAATCAAGCCATCCACAAAACAGGGAAAACATTGCTCCACAGTGCCTCTAGTGGTCAAACACTCAACAGGCTACCTTAAAGTTTCAACAACAGTTCCCTTGAAGTTTTATTACATTAAAAAATTAAGAAAAAAAAACAATTAATAGTGACAGTACCACTACCACTGTGTACTCTTCTATACATACCTGGTGAAACTGACAGTGAGCAGCGCGCCACAAATGGGTCCAACCCAGTAGATCCAGTGATGGTTCCAGTGGTTGGCGACCGCTGCAGGGCCGAAGGCTCGGGCAGGGTTCATACAGGCCCCAGACACCGTCCCTCTGAAACAACAACCAGCACAAGCCCACACTGTAAAACAGCAGTATGCTTTTCATTTTGGAAGCAGCTGATACCTTTTCAGCGACAGAGACACTGAAAATCGAAGTCATGCAGTAGAGATTTTTTAATGTGGTTTTAATGCACCATAAAATTTCAAATTCTGCCCACAATTTTTTTTCAAATGAGGAATATCAAAATCATCCCTGGACAGTAAATATATATAGATTAAACATTAAACTGATCAGCCTGACAAAGTTAATAACTCAAAACAATAATGAACCTTGACCTCCATATGATAACTGACAACAATAAACAATAATAATAATAAAAGTGTGGCGTAGGCTTGTGGCCAGGGTTGTTGCTATCACTGAGGGCATTGTGCTCATGTCATCTGTATCTTGATTTCTATCTAGATCATTTTCATGCTGAGTCTGATATATTTCAATTTGCCGACTTTTGGGCTAATTAAAGTAGAAGGCATCAATGAGGTAATGGTGATGCTGTGGATGACTTATCTTCTGAGACTCTTACCCAGCAAATATGTTGGCTGTGACGGTGAGGCCGATGCAGAAACCAGCCCACGGTGAGCGGGTTTGGCTGTTGACGGCCCCCATGCACACCACCGTGGTGAGGAACAGGGTCATCGTCATCTCTGCCAGAGTGGTTTTAGCCAGATCGTTGTTGGCGAGTTCAAAGGCTCCTCCGAGGGAAGCAGCATACACAGCGGAGGGGTAGATTGCCTGAATGTAGCACAAACTGAACATATATCATCCAGTGCATGATACATTCGACTGGAGTGAATAGATATTATGTATTTTCACTATTTATTTTTTGCCACACAAAGCATGCTAAGAAATCAAGAATAGGTGTTACTTGGATTAAAAGTCAGTAAAGATTCCAGTCATTTGTTTTTTTAGTCACAATTTCAATAAAGGTTCATAATTATGATACAAATCTAAAAATTGCTGAGTCAAAATTGTGAGAGAAGTAGTCAAAAACTGGACTGAAAAGTGAAATTTATCAACGCTCTCTTCAAAGCCAGACTCCATTGACAGAAACAGTCATTTTACCTGGCTGAACATGGGAGCTGCTGATCAGCAACTGCCTCGATCTGTAGCTGGCTTGTGTCACTAAGCGTTTAAAACATCAAAGTCATGCAGTAACATAGACAAACTAATAAATCGAGGTAGCAATAGATTAGCAGCTCCTGTGTTCAACGAGGTAAAATGACGAGAGCAGGGATAAATTTCACTTTTACTTCCGTTCCCCGTCAGAGAGGGCCGTCTGGAAAGAACTGAGCATACGACTGGATAGGAGGAGGGTGGAGTTGTGTGAGAATTTGTAAACGGATATTTTGAAATAATTTTTCTGTTGTAAAAATCGGCCCCCTTTAATCCAATTCATCAAAAAAAAAAATAAATCTGTTTTTCAAATTTTAAGTCACAGTCACAGTAGGTGAGTAATTGATATACAAAGGATTATTTTGTGGGTGAAATATTTCTTCAAGTCAAAATCTTGAAATACTAAGGCAAGATTTTAAGATGTTATTACGAATTTTTCACTTAATATGCCAACATTAAGAGATAATAAGTCAACACTGCAACTCACTATTTAAAAAATATGGAATAGTAAGTCAAAATAATATCTTAACTTAGTATCTCATGATTTTTGCTTTAAAAGTCAAATAATCTTGACTATGAACGTTAACTTTTCTACATTGTATTATTATATTTTTTCTTATCTTTTTTTTAATGGGAAAGATGGATAACAACAACTGTCATTCCCTTTTTTTGTAAACAGAACAGGAACAATAAAAATTGTCTCTGCACTGAAAAGGAAAAAATAAATAAATAAATTATGGAAGTATTATGAAGTATTTTTCCAGACAAAACAGTACAATGAAGTGTGTACATAATCCGGCTGTAAGTAACCCCAAAGTAAGCTTGGTTAAAGAGAAAGAAGGAAAGGTAGATCGATAAAATAATCCAAAAAAAAAAAAAAAAAAAGTAACTAATAAATTCAAAACAAATTAATCATTGAAATATATTTATAAAAATAAATCACATTAAAAAACATTAAAATTAATAAAAAAATAAAATAAGGGACAAGGACGGGATTATTGAGGGATTAAAAGAGTTTATAAAAGAATTCCGTTTCCGAGGAGTTCACTAATCAGAAAAGCCTTTCACTGTTAAACGTATTTTTTCAAATTTAAGAAAGGACATTACATCCTTAAGCCACAGCGATATAGATGGTAATTTGGGAGATTGCCACAGGAGTAAAATGCCACATCTCTCCAAAAGAGAAGTAAGGGCTAATACTTCTGACTGTGAGGAGTTAATTTGGAGTTGTTCAGATGATACACTAAATATAGCAATAAAAGGATCCATTTTTATCTGGACTCCTAAAACCTTTCTTAAAACCATAAAAAAAGTCAGTCCAGAATTTATGTAGTCCGGGCAGGAAAAGAATATACGATTACACAATTACATGATGAGCCGTGGCATCTGTCACATTGGTCCACAATATTAGGATATATTTCAGATAGTCGAGATCTGCTGAAATGGACTCTGTGTAAAACCTTGAATTGTAGAAGCTGCAGCCTGGCACAAGGAGTAGTTGAGCGTACATTATGGACAAGTTTGGCCCACCATAGTTTTTTCTCACCTTGGTCAAACCAGCACCGAGCATCCCTCCTAACATCTGAGCCATGACATAAGGCACCAGCAGGGGAAGCTCCATCCCTCCGCACAGGTAGACGCTCAGAGACACCGCAGGGTTAAAGTGCCCCCCACTGCAATAAACATAATGAACTTTAGTCCCACATGGTGTTATAAACAGATAATAATGACACCTATCCATCAGATATGAGATAAACACAACTTGCAGGTGATTCTTTGTATGTTTACTTATTTTGTTAGACTAAAAATCATAAGAAACTATTTGAAGAGTAATATTGTCTGCTTCTGTCTAAATCACAGTAAACACATTCACATTAAATTAGTCAATTTATGTTTGTTCTACACATGCTGTTTGGAGGAGATTAAGACCTTCCTAATATTATAAAAACAAAAAAACATTAGTCTGCTCCAAAAACACACTATCAAGAATTCAACAGTCTTTACCTAATTTGCCCCAACACCATGATCAGCACTCCCAGAGCCAGTCCATGTGCCACAGCAGGCTGGATGACACCACTTGCATCCACATTCCCAATAACTGACGCACAGCCCACGAACACAAACAGACTCGTCCCAAACAGCTCAGCCAGGCAGGGCTGCGCATACTTCTCAAAGAAGCGCCTCTTCTTATTTGTGTCGCCTCCGACAGCTGCCAGCTCTCCCGTCTCAGTTATGGTGAACACCTCTGTCTTGGTTTCTGTCCCGGTTTCTGTCCCTGACATATTGACTTGGGAAAAATATAAACAGCCTGTCTACCCTGTGCCACTTGTACCACTGGTGGACCACAGCCTGCACTGGGTGGTCTGGTGAATGTACACTTATGTATAAGAGACTGTCTTAGGATGATCCATAAAGGACATACGCACATCCTTTTTTTCCACTCTAATGCTCCACCTTCCTGTGATTGTTTATACTCCCAAGACTGTTGGCAATCAGAAGATGCTCATAAAATTATTAACACTGTGTTGTTGAGAGATAAGGATGAGGGGTGTCAGCACAACACGTGCTTTGTTTAGTGATACCACATCTTTTAGTTCTCTATCAGGTGCATCATTTTAAACAACTGATGAAGGTGTAAACTTTAGTTTTTTGCGTTAAATCTTCAATAACTGATTTTTTGGCCACTTTGGGAGCAGCACAAACAAACAGTGAACGTAACACTTACATTTACTTTTAAGTTGATATGACAAACACATTAGCAGCAGAAGAAGAAGCAATCAGAGATTTTACTTAAAGGGATACTTGGATCATTTTCAACCAGCTTTGTATCATAACAATGTGGGTAGTATGTGTAAATTAATGAACTGTGGTAAATGTCCCTCTATCTAACTACTGCCTAGATCTCCTTGCTCCCCTCCAGTGTTGCCAACTCTTTTCCCATGAAAGTAGCTAACAATAGCTTGAAAAGTTACTAAAAAGTCACCAGATGGCGTCATGTGCTCATCTGCATATTAGCAGAGCATTAGCATCTGCATATTAAAGGCATTAAAACTTCACTTAATTAGATACAATAGAAAATTCTTGAACAAAACATTTGAATGGCACGAGAGCTATAGCGGTTATGCTGTAGTGCACTTTCTCAAGCTTTTAAGTCCAGAGAGCGAGAGCGCCAATGTAACCATAGAAACTCATTACAACGGCAAGCACCGCCTCTTCATCTGTTCCGTGGATGTTTTAAGAGAATTGGATGCGGCATTGAACGCGGGGCCTTGTTCATTCCTATGAAAGTTGCGCAGTGTCACATGAAGCCAAAATGGATCAACTGCAGCGCATAAAAATTACCTGGATGATACAGGGATTATTAGCACTACTTCTGCTCTGCGCAGCCCATAGAGCGGGTGCACTGGAGACTTACAGTAGCCAAGTGTAGTCGAAAATCTAACTTCCGACAATCAAACCACTAACTTCTGGTTTAGTGCTCTACTTAAGTTTAAAGGGATGAAATAATTTAATCTTTGATCCCAAGATAGCGCCTATTCATTCCAATGGAGCTGCTTGTCTGGCGCATACTCCAAAAAAGTTTTCTAGTTTAAATCTAGTTTAAATCGCTTTTCTCAGCTTGAGGATTTTTTACAAATATAAAACCACTATGGCTAATAGTCATAATTGACCCTGTTTACAGTTTGAGGTGTCCTGTCAACAGTTTTACAGCTATCTTTTTTATAATAGTGGTCTATGGAGAAAAGCTTTTTGGGCTGCAGGGGATTTTTTTTATTTCTGCAATACCGCAAGTGGCCACTGGGAAAAAATGGCTGCAAGGCTGGGCTGCTTTCCTGGGGGCCTGAATATTAAGGCCCGTTTCCACCGTAGGAACTTCGGGATAATTTTATGAGGCCGGGGCCGTTGGTGCGTGTCTCCACCGCAGGAACCACCCCCGAAGGACAGAGTTCTGGATTACTTGGTGCTGATTGGATATACTCAAGGCGGGATGTGACGTTTTGTAATTAATAACATGGTTATCGTAGATTAGCTGGACTAACTGTTAGCTGTTAGTGGTGTCTGTAATGACTCAATAAACGGTCCATGAAAAAATAGCAGATATCTTAGTTACAACATGATTGAGCTAGCAAAGCAGATTTGTGTTGCTATGTGTGGTATTTATTCAGGTTTGGGAAATCACGATGTCTAGAAAGCATCAGCTGACAGGGACAGCTAACAGCGGCAGCAAAGCTAACATCAGGACGTCATCTGTTAAAAGCCTCCTGTTGTCGGATATGACATGAAACTACTCCAGTTAGCTCAATCATGTTGTAACTAAGACATCCGCTGGTAAAAAAAAATATTTTTTTCATGGACCGTGACCAGAGTTATTACAGACACCGCTAACGGCTAACGCCGTCCCTACGCCCCTACATCGCCCCGGTCAAAATGGTCGCGCAACGATTACGTCACATACAGAGCCCGGTAACTTTACAGGAACCTTCCTCCTACTCCGCTCTCTCAGTGGAGACACGGCGGTTGAGAGGGCCGAGCGAGAGGACGTTCCTGTAGTAGTTCCTGCCCCCCAAATAGTACCAGGAACTTCTTCAGTGGAAACGGGCCTTTAGCTTCAAAAGCCACCTCATGGGGGCCTGGTCTGCCTCACACCTACTGCATGGTGCAAGAGAAGAGAGGGGGAGAGACCCTGTACTGAAAAGCAGTTGACTGCAATCACTCTAAACAGCATGCATGAGAATGAATTACAGTATAATTCTTAATTCTCAGTGACAGCTTTGTCGCTAGTTGCCTTTTAAAAAACAGTTGCTAAGAGGGCCTGAAAAGTTGCTGAATTTATCCACTTTTTTTGAAACCGCAATTTTTTTAAGTCACTCAAATGCTTCAAAATTCATGTGTTGGGTATTTATTTACTGATGTATTTTATGTTGTAGAATAAAACTCTCTTAAGCTTGTGTAAACCACAGACCTTATTTCAGGCCTCTAACCAAAAACCCATTCAAAAGGACTGTCACATTACGTTGTGGTCACATCTAAAGTTAGCTTATATTAGCAAAAAGCTAGCTAGCTAGGTTAGCTAACATATAGCTACATAAAGAGGTGTTAGCCACATCTCAGATCATCATTATCAAATATATTTCTATGAATATGAGGCCAAGGTAGCAGGAATCCAATTTCACTATACATGAAGACATGATTAATCTTATAAATAACAAGATGTAACCCTTACCATTACCCTTTCCCTAACCTTAACTGCCTCTCTTTTAGCCTAACACTTCATAGCTAGCTAAATGCTAACTGTATGGAGGGCGAGGCACATAACTAGTGGGCGCCCGGTTGGCTCGAGCCATGACCACAGGCACAAAGAGTCAAAGTGAATCAAGAGACGGACCCGCCCCCCTTTCTATGTCAAACTCACACCAAACAGCAAACTGGGCAGTGCTGATCAAATATAAACCAAGATTATGATACTGTGTTGTCTATTTCCGATCTAAAATGTATTCAGAAACATATTTTAGTGCCTTTTTAGCTGTAATAGCACAATTTCGTGAACAGGAAGTGGGCGCCATACTGTTTCCTGTATGGTGACATGGAGGCTGAAAAAACTGAGATTAAAGATAAAACTAAGCAGCGCTAATCAAATATAAACTAAGATTTAGTTGTTGTGTTTTCAGAAACATGTTTTAGCTTACCCTTTAAGTGTAACACGAGACTGTCTGTTGCCAGCCGGCCGCCATTGTGTCAACTGGCAAGTTCGCGTTTTGTCACATACCAGCTAGAGCGTTTATTGGTCCGGCCTTGTTGTGCATTCTGGTAGTTGTAGTAGTTTTTCGACCTTTTGAGCAAACCCAAACGGTACAACCATTTTCCTCTGTTTTGTGCTGTAAAGTAGCAAAAGCATTTGCATCTTTCCACTGCATAGACAACCTAGTTTATGAAAAGACAATTTTTCTAGTGGGAAAATACTTCTTCAAGTAAAAGTAGCAATACTGCAGTGTAGCAATACTTTCTTACAATTAAAAGTCATACATTTGAAGTAATTATTATGCGGGATGTCCCATTTCAGAATCATATATATTACTAGATTATAATTAGTGGTGCATTAATATTTAAATCATTTTCAGCTGGTGAAGGTGGAGTTAATTTTAATTACTTTTTATAGCTTAACCTTTTATATCAGAATTTATTGATTGATTTATATTTTGTATTAATTATCTAAATCTACAAAGTAACTAGGAACTAAAGCTGTCAAAGTACAGAAATACAGCAATGACTCGTTCAAAAAGACCCAGTTTTGTTGTTTGTTAGTTTTGAACAGTAGTTTGCAGCTTGGCAGCTATCTCACCTGGGTAACACACTATCCACCATGCCCTCCACCTTCTGATTACAAATTCAGCTCATACATTACATCACTGGAATTACTTGTTCAGTGGCCTCCTTGCAAATGCTGAGTCCAATAGTCACTCTGCTTTCAGGTCCATTCGGTATCCTCTTCTTCTGGACGGAAACATCTAACTCTTTTGCTGCTAAATGCTCCATTATTCACCAGCTAGTCACTAACTTTTCCAGTGAGCCAGTTGTTTGTGATATTAACACAAAGAAAAGCTGCTGCTGCTGCTGCTGCTGGAACAACGCTGCAAAGAAGCTACATATTCTAAAACGTGGATACTAAAGACACATATCCTGAGTTGGGCAGCACAAAAGATCTACAATTACAGTTTCAAAATGGGCTCCCAAGATTAGTCACAAATTCAGTATGTGATCAAGTGTCACCCCTTCTGATTCTGAGTTATGATGGTGTATAATGGTCAGATGTGATTTTGCAGAACATTATGATGTCACAGAGAAGTTGACCTTTTGGATATAAAATGTCATCACTTCATCATATTGTCCTATTAGACATTTGTGTGAAATGTTGTCGTAATTAGTGTATGAATTCTTGAGTTATGGCCAAAAACATATTTTGTGAGGTCACAGTGATCTTGACCTTCAACCCCCAAAGTCCTATCAGTTCATTGTTGAGGCCAAGTGGACGTTTGTGCTAAATTTGAAGAAATTCCCTTAACGTGTTCTTGAAATATCGCAGGCGCGGAAGCATTATAAAACTGCAGTCAGATAATTCACTGTGGGAACCCTTTCACATACAAGTAATCATGATCTGTTTAGTAAGTATAAAAATATTGATTCAAGCCGTTTTTAATCCTGACAGTAGCTGAATATACATATTTCTCTGTGAATGAATGTCCCTAAAAACACAACCCAGTTTATACTGTACACACAGTCTACATAAACACACAAACATTCATACAGTTTATATTAGTGATATCAGCTTGTCCCTCCCACTGCAGATAGCTGATAATGTGATATGAACTCCCTGACAAAGTCCATAAATGAAGCGTTCACAGTCTTACACAAAGAGAATTTTTTTTATTTACCAGCACTTTCACATTCTTCATCAAATATAATCTGTCACAAACTAATCTGTGTGTCCTCTTTGCTGTTTCAAACTAGACTCAAGAATAGAAAATGTTTTACAGACAAATATAAATGAACTGATGATTGTGATGTAATGCATTTCTTGCAGTTTGACACTAGTTATATCGCATGCGTTGGTGTGTGTTTTGTAAGAAAATGGGTGTGAAAGTACAACTGATTAATAAATAAAATCAAAGTGGCACATAAAAAGCAGAAAAGAACAAACATTAAAATCCAACACAGGTGAGCAGATTTTGAAATCATATTTGTGTTTAAGTGACTGTGAAGTCACAGACAAAATTTGTCTGAAAGCATCTTGATCTTTTTTACAGTCTGTAACTCTGTGCCAGTGTAGAGACAAACCTTGTCACAATTCTCAGCCTCACATCTTGGAGACCTGCGGGGTCACAAAGGATGCTCGTCAAATCACATTCTGCTGATGCCAGGAGTTTTTGCCCCGGAACAGCTCCCAGACGAGAGCTTGATGGAGAATATGGGGTTTCCTCTTTCCCAACTTCTCCTTTTCCCGCTCCTTCTCCTGCTGTTGATTTTGGCGTACACACGTGTTAAATCATGTCCAACGGCTGAGCGGTTTCACACTCAAAATGCCAACTGCGACAGACCTGAGGAAACAGAACATGACCTGTTCTTGTAAATTATTACACCAGAGGTTGAAACTGGGAGGATGGCTGGAAATATGAGCAATTTAGAACATATTAGTAACACAAAGTAAATAAACTAAAGGACAGCATGGCGCCAAAGTGGTCACAGATGACCCTGGAACTGAGTAGTCATAGTTTCATATTTCCTACTACATCTTACAAAACTGTGTGTTACCTAGGTTGAGCTTGTCCTTGGTAGCCCAGCAGATGCTGTAGTGTTGAAGAAGTTGTTGCAGCAGCTCCCTCTCATCCAGAAACTCCAGACGCTCGATTCTGCAAGACATAAAAGAAATATTTGATCATCTGTTCGGGAACGTGATCTTTCAAATAAGACTATGCACACACAGAGGGTAAATGGCTTCAAAAGCAACAAGCCCGCACACACACTTGTTTGTTGATGCACATATAACTCTATTACTCAAACATTCCGAAATCAGAGTTAAGGGGTATTTGAGCAACAACTCCCAGGAATTTTGGGGGACTAGCAAGAGACAGACTGAAATAGAATAGTCAAACTTGATGCTACAGAGGCTGAGATATTCTGACTTTTAATTCCTATAGGTCAAGCTCTGGATACTACACTTCCAACAATGCAACTCAGCAACATCTTTGGTTGGACCCTCTGCCTGGTAGCGACTGAATAACGTCAGTATTACAGAGAACCAATTTCCGTTAAATAAATTGGCGCCAAATTTCAATATCTGAGAGCGTATTTGGGTGAAAATGCTGGGCTCAGACAGGAGGCGGGAGCGCCACAGAACGCCGCAATGTGTCAACTGTCACGCGAGCAGCAGCCTGGCTGGATCGCATTACTCTGTGATTCTGCCCCTTTGCTCTTTTCTTATCACAAGTAGAGATAATCTTTATCATGTCTGATTGTCTGTCTGCTTGTCTCTCTTGCTCTGTTTAGACACATCTTAAAAATATGTTGAGTAAGTTCGTAATAAAAAAGAACACAGTCACAAACAGAGACACTCAGCTGTTTCTAATACATATAGTGAGGGGGCAGATTTTGAAATTTTATCATATAATTAATATCTTATAGAATATATCTTGTACATAAGTGAACGTTAACTGGCGATCTGTGGGTCACATACAGCTTAACTAATTTTGTAAATCTATCTGACATCTTGTCTTTGAAGATTCTCAGTCATCCAGGTCATGGTAATCATAGAAGTGCTATATCGTAGGCAACTGGACTTGCTTGCGTTTCTTGAAGACGTTTCACCTCTCATCCAATAAGCTTCTTCAGTTCTAATGGACTGGTGTGAGGTCACAGGCTTTAAACCCTGAGTGGGTGTGAACCCTTACAGTCGTTTAGGTCACAAGTGAGTCACTGACCCACCTGGCCATCTTGTGCGTTGTTAGGGTTAGATGGATCCAGGTGAGAATGGGTGTTAAGTCATCTGGGGAGGGATCCCAAGACTGCAATGTATGTGAGTGGTAAGTGGTGTCATAGGCCACCTCCTCTGTTTAATGATTCCAGTTTGACGTAGATGGCCGTGGACATTGCTGTCCTTGAAAGAGAGTCCCTTCTGCTTTAGATGTAAGCGGACAGCTGAGTCTTGACCTGAGGGGCTGGCTCTCCTGTGCTGTGCCATGCACTTGTGGAGTGGTTGTTTAGTTTCACCAATGTACAAATCGTACATTCCTGGCTGCACTGAACTGCATACACTACATTACTCTGCTTATGTCTGGGTGTTTTGTCCTTAGGGTGGACAAGTTTCTGCCTCAGTGTGTTACTGGGTTTAAAGTGCACAGGGATGTGCTGTTTGTTGAAGATCCTCCTGAGTTTCTCAGATATATCTAACACCACATCCCTCAGATGACTCACATGTGACCTCAGTGACTTTGTAGGGTTCACACCCACACAGGGTTTAAAGACTGTGACTCTGCACTATTCAGTTAGAACTGAAGAAGCCTCTTGGATGAGAGGCGAAACGTCTTCAAGAAACTCAAGCAAGTCCAGTTGCCTACAACATAGTACTCATGATTATCTGTCAGCTCATTGTCAGCTTACTATCAATACACAGCTGGCGTGGAAGATTCAGGTAAGATTACTAGAAAATATCATGCGTTAATTATTAATAACTTACAGAAACATTACGTGCAATCGCACACGTTCGCTCCTCCTCTCTTTGTCACTCTCTACCTCTCACTCATAACAAACACACATGCACAGCGGCAGTCAGTCCCTGTCTCTGTCCTTGAATCTTCATGCAAGAATGGGGACAAACGCCTATCTCTCTTTTACATTTTGTTCGTTCTTTAAACATGCTTCTACCTAACACAGTGGTTCTCAAACTTCTTGTGCCCAAATTGTCAAGGCACATCTGTATTTATATCTGTGCACAACAGCTCCAACACGTGTTATCACTCTTATCGTGATAAAAGACAATAAAGTTAAATTAAATGACACTACATTTTTTTAAGCTAGAGTTTACCTCTTTGTTGGGAAATGGCTGTGCACAATATACTGATACAGTCAATTAAAAATTCATTCATAACTTTTTGTACAGGCCCAGTTGAATATTGCAATAATAATATGTGGTTATCACAAAATCCCACAGCACCTCTGGGCTGGCATCTGACCTAACACTTTATTTTATACACTTTTAATTTATCAATAAAATGATGCTATTATATATTAAAAAATATTAATAAACTTACTAAACAATGGTAGGCTTATAACCCCCTTATGACCCCTGCTGTATATTGTTTCTAACAGATTATGAGTGTGTTTTCTTGCCAGATTCACTCACAGCCGCAGAGCAAATAGACCAGATGCCAAATATAGCACTGCAGACCCAATTGATTAATATGTGGGCCACACTTCTGCCTCCTGTGTGAACCCAGTGTGACGAGAGAGAAAGTGACAGAGCGAGACTATGTCACCCTGTAGCTTGTTCAAAAACTACATTTTTGTTATAACAGAGGGAGTAAAGTACCAAAAAAAAAAAAAAGGTACGGTTTGGTACCAGAACCGAATTCCAGGCACTGGTGCTGGTATTGTTCTGAATATGAAAGGTACCCAACCCTGAACCCTGGTTACCCTATTATCCAATCAGATCACTGCGCTCCGAGAATGCAGGGTTACTTGTGGTTCCCAAAGTCTCCAAAAGTAGAACAGGCACCAGAGCCTTCAGCTATCAGGCTCCTCTTCCAGTTTCTGTCTGTCCCCACATTTAAAAGTAGACTTGAAACTTTCCTCTTTAATAAAGCTCATAGTCAGGGCTGGCTCAGGCTTGTTTTGGACCAGCCCCTAGTCAGGCTGATATAGGCTTAGTTTGCTAGGGGACACCTTATGATACACTGCATTCATTCTCTCCTCCTCCATCCTAGAAGAGGGATCCCTCCTCTGTTGCTCGTCCTGAGGTTTCTACCATTTTGGGCTTAATAAATAAAACTGAACTGAATTAAATGCTCACTTCTGTAATAATGTAAAAAAGGATTAGTAACGATGCATAAGACGAAAATGTGTGATGTGTATAATCTGACAAATACTGCAGTTTTTGTGCAACCACGTTTAATGGAGCAGTGCTAAGTAGTACTTCAGCAGATGCTGGGTGATGTTGAACCTGCATTACCTTCCCACATCCTCCTGGGGCAGCATACTGTAAACCGTCATCATGTCCAGAGCGTCAGCATGCTCCCAGCCTGTCTTAAGAAACCGTTCCTTCTGCGTACAGCACACATTAAAACACTTCACTCATCTCTGGAACAGGAGATCGTAAATCGTTCTTACATTTTGGCCACTGAGCTCATAATAATCCTCTTAAAGGCTACATTGATTTTGTCTTGGTTGTGAAATGATGAGTTTGAGGAGGTTACCTGAGAGTCCAGCGACTGGCAGGCCTCCACTCCTGCCAGGGTGCACTGGCGACGCTGCAGGTTCTCGATCATCACCTGGCCAAATCGATCACTCATGTTCACCTGGACACACAGTTGGTCATGTTGAGTGGATGAGGCCTTTACGTTTATTACATCTATTACAGCTTCTGTCTCTTCAAATATATTAACATAAACTAAAAATCGACATACTTGGCGTCACTTGGATAACAGACGCCAACAGTTGTGCTCTTCTGCTGTGCCTGAATGGAGTTATTTGCCTTATTTACCTGTTCGTAGTTGATGAACATGGCGGTGTGGAAGGTCTCTGCAGCCCAGTGAACTACATTGGAGGACTGGGAGGGCGTCATGTAGACCAGAACACACTCTGACAGGAGCAGTGTAGGTAATCTGGGAGTGAGAGCAGTAATCACAACAACATAACCACAAAGCACTCATAAAGCATGTACTTCTGCCAAGGCCAAACAAGCCTCTATATCAGTCATTTTCACTATTTTCAGCTAAGCCCAATGGGAAATAATGAAACTGTTTATAAATCTTTTAATAAGTGGATCAGGAGAAACATCAAAGCCACTCACTTTGCACCAAATTTCACTGAAATTTGTAACGTTTTTGAGATCATACCATTTAAACAAACACAACCTCCTCTTATCCTTTGTCCTATATAGTGTTGAGACTGCTCACTATATAAGATCCAACATATTCATGGAGGAATTTCACTTTCTCACTCTAACCTTTGGTGTGGGGAGGCAGAACACAGACAGGTAATGACCTTCACCCTTTAAGACTTGAATTCACACATTCACACCCGGCAACTTCCTGACAAAGGGAGCCTCACTCTTAGTCAAACTTGCCTGAATAAATAAAGGTAACAGAGTGTGAGTAACGAGCTGGGGCCATAGAAAACATCCTATCATACAAGAGAGGATGTCTGTGCCACAAAGCTACCATAAAATTGCCATGTGGCATGGTCCGCTGCTACTGATAAAATGATACTCGGCCCCACCTCCACCCAGCTCCTGGAGATTAAAGGGAGGGTTGGAAATGTTTGTAGATTTGCTCATTCTCAAAGAATTCAATTTATGTCAGTTACAGTAGATTGCAATGGTGACAAGTTTCACAATGGAACACACATCCTGTGTAAGAGGGCACACAGGTATGTTCTTCATTTTGTATGCCAGTCTTACAGCGACACACACGTTGTACTGGTGGTGTACGGCTTCACCTTCCCATTTCCACTCAAAAATCGATGAGAGGACAACTGGAACTATGTAAAAGTTATCCTCAGATGGTCTTAAATGTACGGTGTATTGCTGGTATAAAGTGGATGAACAGATATATCCAGAATGATGGCTTCGTATCTTTTTCCTCCGTTAATTTTTCGATCATCTCTCTGCGGTCATTTGAATATGATTTTGTATCTCCATTTTCTCAGACAAGTATGAGGTCATGACTTGATTCTCTTTTCTGGTCATTTCTAGAACAAACCACAAGTGGTTATCTAGCGTGCCCTGACGCTGCTTTATCTTGGTCAAAAACCTGGCTTGCTGTTCTCTCACTAAAGCTTGCACTGGGGGGAGTCCTGCCTCCAACAGACAGGATAGGTTAGGTGAAGCAGACCTCACCCCAAGTAGGGATTTTAAGGGCACTTTTAATCAAGCCTAACACCCATAAAAAATAGCTGAAGAGAAAGCAGCCTCGAAAATTTCAAGTCCATCGAGGGTTGAGTGTTTGACACTCCAAATATACATTCTGCGTAGGGTATCCTTTCCAATCAGGCTCTAGATAGACATTACATCTGCATTACAGCCATAAAGACAGACTAGAGTGACTGCTACCTAGCGATACTTGCCATGAAAAAAACACAGAGATAAGCTTCAATTTTTGATTTTCTAAAGACATGCTGGGAAAATTAATGACAATTGACAGAGAGCAGTGTGATGAACATATTCCACCAAATTCAAATATCGACCTCAGGTTAGTATACGCTTTCTTCCATATCTATGTCGCTTGCTGAGCGTGACTAGTCATGAGAGAGTCAGTCAAGATATGGAAAACATATCTTTACATACTCGGGATTCAGCTGGAACTTCTTCAGTTTTTCATCCAAGCTAGAGATGTTTCTGAGGTCCGCTCCAATAATACAGTAACGGTCTGAGTCAAGGCTGTGGGCATCTGAGAGAACAGGACACAAACACACACTGTGAGGAAGATGGAAAACACACTAAACAAATGCACAGAAAGATTTTCTGACAAGAGTAGTATTCATATCTAAACCACGTAGATATGTCATGTAATTTATTTTGTTATTACCTAGTAGTAAGGAGTCTGTTGAGTGGGTTTCGATGAGGGGTTTGGACAGAGGCGGTTTTGTCCTAGTCAAAGAAAAACACAACACACAAAAATACAAGTCATGACAAAACTGCTTGACAACAATAAACCTAAAGCTACACAACAATCAGGCATTTTACATGCTGCACTAGCTGTTTATAGTCCTCTGCCACAAAAACTTCCACTTCTTTCTTGTCTTGCCAGTGTGTATTTTGCTGTCCTCTGGAGGCGTGGAGTGCGCTGATGGGGGATAAAGGCTTGGCCTAAAGACGGCCAGATGCCAAGGCACACAGCTTTTAATGACTGGTCTTTGTTGCTGCTCCATTCTGTTTTGATTTCATGCTCATACGACCTTTTTATTTTAAGATCTTGGAATCTGGAATAAATCCATTTTGAGTTCAACTTTAATCACAGTTTTGGGGATTCCACATTTCCTCTTTTTTTTGCTGCTCAAAGCCAGACAGTATTAATCTACAAAAGTACTCTCCATCAGCCTCCACAAGAATGGACATGTATGTATGCACCGCAACTGATCCTTGAATTCGTTTGTACAACAGCTGTAAATGCAGCTCTGTCTCCCTCTACAGGTCTGGACCCCACATTGCAATACCAAAGCCAGACAAGGCAAACACTGATACTGCAATTCTATGTCCAACCTAAAGCTGAAATTCAAATTAGATTTTCCTCGTTAATATGCATGTTTATGCAGTAACATATTGCATAACATATAACCATCATAAACACATCCTTTGATCTGTAAGGGAAGCTTGTGGCTGATATGTTTCATGTATGAATGTTATGATAGCGATTTTTTAAAATTGCTGCATTGGCTCCCCGTGCGCTTCAGGATCGATTTTAAGGTTCTTTTATTAGTTTTTAAATGTCTTAACGGTCTTGGGCCTTCTTATTTATCTGACCTGCTTTTACCATATCAACCCTCGCGGACCCTGAGGTCCTCCGGCACCGGCCTTTTAACCATACCACAAGTTAGGACTAAAACACACGGGGAGGCAGCATTTAATTATTATGGCCCCCAATTGTGGAACAGCCTGCCGGAGAACCTCAGAGCTGCAGAGACTGTTGATGTTTTTAAAAAGAGGCTCAGGACTCATCTTTTTAATCAGGCTTTTAACTGATCTCTTTATTTATCTATTTTAAATTCCTCTTATAACCGATTTATCCATCTATTATCTATTTTTTATTTATTTTTTATATTCTTACCCTTCCTCTTTTTACGTTCTTATCTCATTTAACCTTTATCTTTTGTTATTTTAGTTAGCCTATAGGTTTTAGTTTTGATGCATTTTATGTCTCTGTTTTAGATCATTCTTACCTAGCTACTAACTCAATTTTATGAGCTAAATAGCTTTTTGTTGGGTGGGAGGGTTGGGTTTTCTCTTTTCTTTTTGTTTTCTGTTTGGATCTCTGTTGTTTTTAACCTCTGTGAGGCACTTTGTGTTACTGTTGTATGAAAAGTGCCATATAAATAAAGTTGATTTGATTTGATTTGATTTGATTAAACATAATGATAGCATGGTTGTCTTACTTGATATTGTGTATTTTCCTGGCCACAACTGTTGGAAAGTCAACTTCAAAGAACTTCCGTGGCATGAGGTTTTCATCCTATAACACACACACACACACACACACACACACACACACACACACACACACACAAACTAAAGATCTGTGCATTGAATAATACTTTGAAGATAGTTATATGTGTTTGATGCAGTTCAGTCCAATCTGACAGGCTCAAGAGTCCTGGCAGTGAGCTACAAACCTTAAGTCTCCAAAACGTAGTGTCCAGTCCAGCGCCCAGGTTGATTACTTGACAGTCGCACTCTGTTTTTCTTATAAATGCGTCAAGGAGATGGTTAACCCCTTGAACGCGGGCATAGTAACCTGTCAAATGAGATAAGGGGACAGTAAAATAAGCTAATAAACCACAAACACTTGGGCTAACACTATCACTATCACACATGAGATCATAAATATGCAGCCTTATCTTTGTAAACATTACGACTGGGTGAGTGGGAGAATTTACTGTTAACAACTCCTCACTAACCGCATTGTAAAGTGATGTGTTAATAGCTGTTTTTATGGACAGTCATCATCACTCTATACACTGCACACATTCTTTCAGCTATACAGTACGGCATTTATGAGGCGCTTACTGCAAACTATGTTCATTTTATGTATTGTGGATCCTGTGACTTGTTGCGCTTTCAATATTATAAGTTGTACCACATGACTCCCTTTTATCAAGCTTGAGTGTTACTTTTACATACAGAAAAATGCACGTAAAAGAAGATTGTGTATCACTTACCTCTATTGATTTCTGGTGCCTTCCGCTCCCCTACAGATCTTGCAAAATACTGGATATAGGGGTCCTTCCAGTAACCTTTACTGGTAGCAAACCTAGTTCAACAATTATAAATATGGTAAGGAGGTGACATATCCCAATGAGCCACAACATTAAAACCACTGACGGGTGAGGTGAGCTTGTTACAATGTAACCTTGAGTCCTGCCTTTCATGTAGATGCCAATTGACGAAGACCAAGTACACCCCTTCATGGCAATGACACTCCCCGATGGCAGTGGCCACCCCCTGCAGAGCAATACACCATGCCGCACAGCAAAAACTGCTTAGTAATGGCCTAAGGATTATAACGAAGACCTCAAGGCATCAACCTGGCCTCCAAATTCCCCAGATCCTAGTCTGATCAAGCATCCATGGGACATGCCAGCACCCCACCTCCCAACTCAAAGGACTCAAAGGATCTGTTGCCAACGTCCTGGTGCCAGACACAACAGGACACTCCAAGAGGTCCTGTGTTCATGCCTTGACAGGTCAGAGCCAAGTCCGATTCGATCTTGCTTCACTCTGATGTACCTGGACGTTCCATGGATACTCAATCGGACTGTAATCTGGGGAATTTGGAGGCCACATTGATGCCTTGAGTTCTTTGTCACATTCCTTTGGCCATTTCTGAGCAGTTTTTGTTGTGTGACAGGGAGCGCTGTTGCCACAGGGGGGTGCACTTGTTCTGCAACAGTGTTTGGGTGGATGGTGCATATCAAGCTGCATCCACATGAATGCCATAACCTGAGGTTTTCCAGCAGAATTTTGCATTGTAACAAGATGATCAATGTTATTCACTTCACCTGTCAGTGGTTTTAATGTTGTAGCTGATCTGTGAACATAAACAAAGCTCTAGTGGAACAACACTGTATCGATTGCACAAAGAATCAAGGCTCAGCTCTACAGATCTGTGCAGTTTTCTGCTCTAGTTTTGGTTTTGCTGGTCCATACTGTACAGTCTGATCCATACATGTCAAACAAACTGCCCCATAATAAACCATGGGGAGCTGCGTGTACACTATCTGCCCACTGCTAAAATGTAGACCTCCAAGGAGAACATGTGGCTACTGACTAGAGAGGACAACTAACAAACTAAGACAATATTTTTAGGACTACATTTACAGGGATACCCATGTTGCTCTGTGTATGATTAGTTAAGACAGATTTTATTGTCTCGAAGGAAATTTGTCTTGGATACATGCGGTACCTGCTGTTAATACAGAGAGCTGTCACTATTCATAATCCCTTACACTCAACACCTGCAGTACATGTACAGACTGCCATCAGCCAACAAACTGCACGCTGCCCATTGCACAACACAACTGTTTTACTTTGTCACCATAAAACATACTTACATGCACATACATAACTACACATACACACTGTATGGGTAAGCTACAGTTAGCTTCCTATTTAAGGCTTTAATTGACAAGAGGACAAGAGAGTTGTTAAAGCTGTTAAGCCTTCACTGGGGGACTCTAAAGTGTCTGCCCGAGGGGATAATCTTCTGGGCCTGTCTGATAATGGTTTCCTTAAAGATAGACTGGAGTGTGGCATGCTGCCTGATTCCCATGATTCTCATGGTTCTATGCATAAGCATGGTAATCTGGGCCTTCAGTTGTACACTGAGGTTACCACACCAGGCTGAGATGCCATACTGCAGGATGCTCTCAACTATGACATGGTAGAAAAGGAGCAACACCTTCTGGATGACTCCAAAGACCCTCTGCCTGCGAAGGAAGTGTTGGACCCCAGTGAACACCTTATCTACCTGAACACTTCATGTGAGTTTATGGACAGTGTGTATGCCCAGGTATTTTTATGATTCAACCTGGGCTATGTTTGGGTCATGGATAACCACTGGTGAATGGTCTCCAATAAGTATGATAGTATACTGATGTGTTAAAGTGACTTCTAATGATCCCAAAGTGCGACACTTTTGATGGTGTTTTCAATTTCAATAGTTTATAGCTAAATATCAAAACATCAGCAATTAGATTGGAGGAAATCTGGGGATTTGATTTATTAGGCATTACAACTGAGCTGTAGCTAACGTTGCTTGATTACCTGTAAAGTCAAAGTGGAAGGTTATTTGTTTAATGCAGCATGACCTTTGATATGCAAATACTCCTTCACCTACATCTCTGACTGAAGCCACACTAACATGATGTAATTAAAGCCACTGTAATGTTTAATAATTAACTTTGCTGCTGCATACCATACTGTTACCTTTTGCATGTGGTTGCATCGTCACAGGTCGCCCTCACTGCTTCATCTGCAGTATCCGAGTCTGTGAAGGGTTGCCGAGCTGCCATTAACGATCCTTTTCTTTATGTTGCCACCATTAAAGCTGTAAGCGTCGCATAACCTCGTCCACCTGCTGTACAGTGGCTAGTTACTACAAGCTAACGGACTAGCTTGACTTTGACAGGTGGGGTTATTTAACGGAACGAGGAAGATTAAGAATAATACTGAGAGCGTAGTCGGGTTGCTCGGGTACTCGTATATGTTAAACAAAATACAAGTTGGATGAAAACGTACAGTATTTAAGCAAGGAGTATTGTTTTGCTGGCTAATAACAAGTCGCAGATATAAATATATGAACACTTCCGGTATGAGCGGAAACACTTCCGGTTAGTATTCTTCAGATTAAAAGCATCGCTGAAAAAGTTCTCATTTTGCATACCAAAAAACCCACAAACATTAGACAGTCTCAGGAAATTATAATTTATAACCCTAATTCCAGTTATGTCTGCACTACGCATCGTCTTTTGGTAGATAGAAATAGGCTATTTTAGCCTTACACTGTTTGACTGTTTACCGGAAACTGTCAAATATAGTTGTCAAACCTGCCAAAGCACAGACAGATGGTTTGTTGAGTCTGTCACTTCTAGATATGTTTAAGATAATTTGGGTTCCTGCATGGATTTTACACTTAGACCATTATTTTTAAGCAATTATTTACCCCCCTGGTTGTCCCTGGTAGTCTGTAATTAAATTCAGAATTGGGAAAATGGATGTAGAGTGAGTCTGCTGAATAGTGAGAAATCAGCTAAACCACTAAAAGATGCATCTGGATAGGAAACATTAAAAAGGTGCAGAATAGTGACAGGACATCCATCAAGTCCCATGTGAACTATGGAATTCAAAGCAACCCTGCCACATTTCCTCGCAAATTGTGTGGGGAAATCCTGCCATTACAAAGCCAACCTCACTGAGGTCGCCTTGTGCCACTCAGATAATCGAGAATTCCTTTGTGACGTCTGTGGAGTGTGTATGAATCCCTCAGAGAACCTGATGCAGCATGTAGAGGAAAGTCACATGAAAGAGACAGACACTTGTCCTACTTGTAGAGGAAACTTCATTTAAAATCCATTTGAGGATCCACACGGGGGAGAAACTGTACAGCTGCAAGCAAAAAGCCATATAAATGTTATAAAGGGCTTCAGACATCAGACACACTATGGCTGTTCACAAAATGTTTGCCTCCAAAAATATCCACATTGCAATATTTAGATTCAGGTAACTGAGAAGCTGACAACCATCTGATATACAAAAGGATCTATAGCTTCGATTTTACTGAAGCATAATGCATTAGGCTTCTGACAGAAGTCTTTTTAATGCTGTCAGTTACTTGAGTTGCATGCCAGTAAGAGAGAGTATAGCCTTATTGACTCACAGTAAAAGGGATGTGGGTTCAGGCTAATACTTGTTTCCCTTAAGATGTATGTTTTCCCATTACGTTGTCTTTGAAATTATCTGATTTAAAGGAAGAAACTATTAACATCATTTCCGGTATTTTGTATCGCTGTATCAAGAAAGGATATCATGATTTTTGCACGTTTCCAAAGTGTAAAACTATTGTGTAATCTACACAATATAAACACACTGGAGATGGCAAAATATCTGTTTATCTTTAGCCTGGCATACCTTATGAATGTATGTAGAAGGATTAACAAATCAAAACAGCTAAATTCTTGGAGATAATCATTGTATAGTTTGTAGCTTGCACTGGGGCCTGTTAAATATATTGTAATATTAAATATGACTTTCCTGTCTTGTGGCCCATTATTACTGTATGCATTCTTTGAATAGGCCTACGTAATACTGCTTTTTAAAATATGAATGCATGACATATTTTTATGCATATTCATTTTTTTTCGTAGCAATAACCGAGTGTCTACAATCACTTAATGTTATGAGCTCATATTATTTTCAGTTGACTTTATTTTTGCATGTGGATCTGTGACAGCTTTTCTATATAATGCTGACTGTGACACTGCTGCATCAATCATTACAAATGTGTGAAGAAATCTAACAGAAAGATATCATTATTCATTCATATTATTCAAAGTTGAGGGGCTATTTTCATATTAAAAAAAACAAAAGGATGTTCTGATTAGAATATATAGACATACACCTGGAGCTCATAGTACTGTACAGGTTGAATTCATAGCGTGCAAGCAATCATTGCCATGATATTAAGCAGTCGTTGCCCGATATCAACAGACTGGCAGATAATTTGCGGACCTCTATACTAGATATAATTTAACGTATGCTTGCACTTTAATTTAACATTTCAGTGTAAATGTAAATATGTGCTACTCTGCTTATTATCTGACGATGATAGGCACAGTGGCACCCAAATGAATCTTTCATAAGTGTGGCCAGATGGGGTCACTAAAAATCTTGTGGTGGCAAACTGAAAACAAAATCTAGAACTGATTTCCAGGAATTTGATTATGCTGAGGTACATCAGCTAGTTGAAAATTATGTAAAGGAATTGCATCAAGTTTGGGGAGACTTGTGGGTGCCCGAAGAGCCCAATTTCATTCAGATATCTTGAGGTGAGAATTCAAGGGACTTTCTGTGAAAATGGCCATGCCAGCTGTTTCCTAATCAAAAGAGTTATTTAGCCGCCTTCCTATATACAAGCTATACCAACATGGTTGGTACCAATGGATGACTTAGGTTGTTGGGTTCACAAGATACCACTACCTGTGCTACCCTAACCTAGCTTAACAATACACCAAACGAAATTGCTTACAATAGTAACTTCTGGGTAGAAACCCCACTATGTAACATACAAAAAAAAATGAAATGGCAGTGAGCACTATACACCACTATACCTTGCTTTCAGACAGCAGTTTCCAGCAGGGAAGTGAAGGTGTTGTCTCAAAGCCCATTGTTTTTCTCAGTGGAGTTTGGCTTTGAGGAGAACAATGTAATGGCTTCAGTTCCCAGTCAAAGCGCTTTCTGACAGTAAGGTAAAGCAGTGCAAATATTTGAATATAGCATAAACTCAAACTGATTTTGATATTTTTAAGTGGCCAGAATACGTTTTGCTTTGGCCCCCATCCACAGCAACACATTGCTTAGCCTCTATGCCAGTAGATTTGATTTATCAAAGAAGCTATAGCAAAGCAAAACAGTGCATCAGTGCATTAAATAAGCGTGGCGGAAATGTCTGTTAGGTTGGACCTGTGTGTTTAAGTTTATGTCTTTAAACATTAACAATTATGGCTGGAAATGACAACAGAAATAAACAAGTTCGACAATTCCTTTTTATCTCTGCAGTTCAAATCAAATGCCATTTGTCTACCTAGAAGTTGTTGTAAGCACGATGTCACAATGATTCAGTCCACTGAGCGCATCAAAGCCTCTTAAAGATAGTGCTCCAGGGATGATGTTTTTCTGTAGGCTGATGTGTAAGTCAGCATCACACCAGTTCCCTCGTCAAAAAGCCAATGGGACTTTTACATTGGATTTTGAATGATTGCAGAAATAAGCTCTGTGGCAAACAAACATTTATGATACTTACACATTTTGTTCAGAATGATAATCTTCACATATGAACACCACTGTCAAAATTAGTGAAGCTTACAAACTACACTATGGTCACATGACCTAATGTCGCTACCATAACAAGACTGTAAAGCCATATTTGGAGCGGCTTAGCATGATGATGTTCAGTAGTCTCATTTGGCCACTTGGTAGCAACCACCTTTTTTAAGACACATAGCAGCTTCAGAGTTCACGAGTGGGATATTTACGTATGACGTATTTTATGTCGGAGAAGAAAACATCAAAGTCTCTAAAGCTTGTGTTAACTACAGACCTTTGCAAGTCACGCTCATTAATAGCCACTAACTCATCACTGTATCCCGTATGCTCAGGTTGGCTGACTCTCCTTACAATTTCGTAGAAGTTTTCAAGCTAAAGCTATTCTTGGCCTACTTCCAGCATACTTACATTTGTACAAGAAGCAAAAAATTGAAAATGGCTATGCTCTCGGTTCACAAAACATGTTTTTATTGTCTGTACCGAGGGTATGTACAGAGTCTGGCAAGTGAGCATTTATATATGCAGCTCTTTATATGTGGAATCTTAAGCAGACGGACTTACAGTGGCACTCACTGGTTCCTCTCGGCTGTTTCAAAGCACTGTTGCAGGATTTCTGTACACAATCTTCTATATGTCAGTGTTTCAGTGTGTCTTAGCTGGTTTTTGTAATCATGTGTAGTTGCTGTCTTTGAATTTTTATGGTTCATTTCTAGTATATATTAATGTACGTTTTGGCTTTTCTTTGTTGTAATCTTATTTTGTGTTTTATATTGCTTGTTTTTGAGCTTTTCATTCTTTGTCTGTCTGGAGCTTATGTTGCTGCAGGTCTTGGCCAGGGCACTGTTGAAAAAGAGATTTTTAAAGTCAACAATTTTTATGTTTAAATAAAGAAATAAAATAACCATAAAACCATTAAAAACCCATTGAATTTGAGATGAGGGAAGCAGGATTGACAAAATGCTAACTCATTTCCAGGTTGTAGGACTCTTTCTGGGTGGACTCTATTATTTTTCGCTAGGGAGCCAGGGGCTCCATATGTATTGGGGCACCGTGCCCCCCCCTTGGGAGCGCCACTGGGTGGGCACTTGAAAAGTTACTCTCTAGGCATTGTGTCCTGTAAGAGTACTGCAGAAAACAAGCAAAATTATGAATGCAGGATTCCCTATTTGAATTCAGTGTATTTCATTTTATTTTATTTTTTTTTTATAATAGCGCAGGATAGTTTCCATGAGTGCAGTGCTCCATATGTTGCTCCTGTCAGTGTCCAGGGGGAGGTGGTGCTGTGTGGCAGATGCACTAACGCTACTTCCTGCTGCTCTCCCTCTCCCTCTGTGTGCTGGCAGAGGCAGAGGTGAGCCGCCACCGCCGCCGCTGCTCCTCACTCGGCTCCCTGCTCCGCTCTGCTCTGCCCCGCTTTGGGAGAAAGCGGCCGACGGATTATCCAGCTCGGTAACGTTAGCTCGCCGGCTAACGGGTCAACACAGCAGCCGAGAAGAGCCATGAAAAGCCGCTGGAGCCAGTGAAAGTTAGTCACGGCTTACTTTGGGGACTTTAATGTACGGGAACATACCAAAAAGGAGGTTCGCGGATCATGCCGTCGCCCCCAACGGGAACTTTCCTCTAGAATCTCCACTTGGAGAAGGCTAGCTTAGTGGCTAGCGAGGCTACAAACTATTTTTAATTGGCTTTGGGCTCAATGGCTCCTGCTTGTTTTGCACCGTCATAGCGACAGCTTGGAAAATTAAATCGGGGAGAGGCCCTGTGAACTTCATGACAAACCAAAGCCCGGCTTTGAAGCGTAACTTCGGAAGACGAGACTGGCAAGGGACCGAAAATGAAGAAACAGTTCAATCGGATGAAACAGCTCGCCAATCAAACTGTTGGCAGGCAAGTATGGAAGTCAGCGTTGTTTACTGGCGCACACACATTTCTGTTGGGCTTTTTTCACCTTAACTCCAAAGCTTGTCGATTTAATTTAACTTTTAACCCTTCCCCATGCTTCTCTTTTAACTTGCTCTTTATCAGTTATGGCACAGGAATGCTGCAAAGAGAGAAAATCACATTAACTAACACACAAATCTAATCAGCTGGCTGTGCAGACAGACAATGAGCACAGTCTTTTATGAATGAATCAGACAACCAAGCTTAAGGACATGACACTGTTAATAAGAGCTGGATGTGGGACTGCTTCCCTTGATGTGTGCAAGCGTCCACACTGCTGTCTGAACCCAACCAGATGTCCTCCCCAGAAGACTGAATCAGCCATCTACGCAGTGTGTTAGCACTGTCTGCATGGGAAATAAACACGAGGAAGGAGACCAGTGATGGTGCATTTAGCCTTAGGTCATTCACTCTCCTTAGGATGACTCACTTTCTTACATCATGAGATTTAATTCTGCTGTCAAAAGCTGTGTGAAATAGCAGAAGTGTCTGTTTTGGAAACACACTGTAAGGCGTGAGGCCAAGAATAGGGATGCACCAATATATCAACAGATAACTGTACTAGGGTTGCACAATATATGTATAGTGGAAATATATATTTTGACAGATACTGTAATATGAAATAGAAATTTTAGTGTGAATGATAATTTTTGCATCACATTTTTTGCGAGGGTATGTACTGAACAGTGAAGTTCCCTTATATCTGGAATATGATTTGTAGGCCAGGTCTTCTCTGTAGCACCACAATGCTTTATTTATAACGGTATGTTGTGACAAACTTTGCCTTTATTAAATTACTGCAGCTCCTGCGATTTGGATATTGCCCTTTTTCCAGTTTAAATAATATTTAAATTAATTTGCGCAAGAGCCTGCAAAGGAGGGTAAGGATTTCAGACTTTTCTGTTGTATAGAGATTGAGTTATCCATGTTAAAAATGTGCAAACATGACAGTGACACAAGCTACATTTAGGAATAAAATGCTTCTTTCCCAACATGTCAAATATGTTATTGGCCTTACACTGATGACGTTTTCAAAGCAGATATCAGCTGATAACAGACACCGAATTCTAATAATATATTGGTGCGTCCTTAGCCAGGGGCCTGATGTTTGCTGCTCAGTCCGTCTGGTCTTACTTGCCCCCTGTCCAGCTGAATTCAAACGTCAACTCAGGGTAAGGAGATCTAGCAGAGTCAGGGCTAATACACTAAAGCAGGGGATGAGCTGTTATATACTCTGCACTATACAGCAAGGTTCACTTTCACTCTGTGCTGTTAAAGTGTCGGTAAGAGCCTCTCCATTTGTGAAACACTAGACGCTCAACTCCAATCAGACATCAAACTTAAAGCATAAAATAGATTAATGTTTGTAAGTGATGGATAAGTGTCTGTGCATCTCCACTCCAAGCAGTCTCTCGCTCTGAACTGTGAAAGGATCAGCACTCTGAAAAAGAGTTCAAATCCGAACAGTGATAAAGCCTTGTGTAGTGTTTATGCGTGTTACCTATGGAGGTGCCACTGTGCTGTTGTGTTATGACACACAATGTCCCTCTGTAACTGGATATCTAAAGTAGCGATGGCTCCAGCCCGGCCTTGTGCGAACAGAAGGGTTAGACACGCCACAGGATGTTTTCATCATGAGAGGTCGGCTCTCATGATGTGTGGCATTCTGTGTGCACGTGTACTTTGTGGTTGTCAGTGTTTGTGTACGGGAGCGAACAGTGTTTGGCACCTCAGGCGTACGGTGGGTGCACCCAATACTGGATTGTACTAGATGAAGCCACTGACAGGCTGAATAAATAATGTGTCATCACATAATAGGCAGAGGCAGCATTGCCACATAGATTATGGCTTCCACATTTCAAATAGCGTGAAATATTTCCATATTAATATAGAATTTCAGTGGTCTTTTTAGGTAAAAAGAAAGTTTTATCTTTTTTACATTTCATATTATCCTAAAGGAAATACGTGATAGGAAACAAGGTGCTGCTAGAAAAACCTTCAGGGGAAAAAAGGGGCACAATATTTGCTTTGTAGAAAAATATAGCTCTATATATTTATTCAAACAGGATGTTTTGGCTACTCCTATCAGAGGAGCGAACATTTTGAAGAACTTACTTAGGGCTCTGCTGCTTTGGGGCGCAGCTGGAATACTCATAATTTCCTCGCCGCAGTGTACCAGCAGTAAATTAGAACTGGAGAGCGTGTAATGCAGAAAACAGACATTTGTATGTGTGTGCATGCAGAAGTGGCTCGCTCTTGTGTATGCATATGTCGGGGTAATTTGTCCTGCACTCGTATGTATGCCCTTCTGAATGAGTGAGCATACTCTGCTTTGTCCATTAAGTTTGCGCCTGCTTGTGTATCTGCAAAAGTTTGGAGTGCAAAGGCTCCTCTCCGCTGCCCCCTGGGTTCCTGTGATTGTGCAAAGTCAGAACAGTGTGTCCAGCGAGCAGCCGCTCTGAGGAAGTCTCTCCTTCTTCTTCTACAAACAGGAAACTGCCTCCCAGAGACGTGCTAGGGCTTTCTAGAGAAGAGGGAGATTGATGTGAGTCAGAGAGTGAAACTGAGGTGCAGAGGAAAACAGCTTGTGATTCATGCCAGGGAACATGGCGAGGCTTTTTTAGTCCTTTGGAAGCTTTTTCAGTTTGCTATCTTTGAACTCTCTAGTTCTATACAGCTAGTATAGGAGATAACATATGAGTGGGGTATCATGGGCTATAACTACTATCTGCATTAAGATAAACTAACAGTCGTGTTCCACAGACCCAGAATGAGCTCAGTATTCTGCACTGTACATGTGATGTTTGAGAGTTTGCATTTTCTGTTTTGCTTGTGATAATGACATCACCCTTGATTGTGAGGAAAACATACCCAGATAAGTTTTTCAGTGACTGAGGAAGAAGTTGGATAAGCAATCATTGATGATTGGACCACATGATATGGTTCGATCAAGGAGTGTGTACAGAGGCTGCTTATAAGGGGTGGTTCAAAGGTAACGCGTACAGTTTAATAAGGAGGCCTTAAAGCTGTCATACCCAAGACATACTGTGCAAAGGTCAACCAGCGAAACACATGTCTCAGATTCTTTTGGGGGGGCCTGAGCTGTTTGTTGTCCATCAAGTATATTGATTATCTCAGTCTACTCAAGTGATTTTAGATAATGGCAGTTAGTACAACTCACTCTGCTGGTTGGTTGCAAACAGGGATGGGAATTATTGTCCGATCCATTGGAATCGCCTCTGAGCCTATTGATTCCTTCCATCGATCCTGGCATGTTTTTCTGACAGTTGTGCATCTCAAAACAATGAGCTCAAGCATCACACAGCAACACTGCTGGAAACTTAAAATAGGAAGGAGTCAAGGCAGAGAGGAAGAAACTCTTCATGGCTTCATTTTACAAAGAAAGTCAGTCATTTCAAGTAAGTGGAACCACCAGCAATATGCTGAAATATCTCTCTAGGCTCAACATAGGCTCAAATTCCAGGAATGCCCTGTAATTGACACTCTACACCGGAGTGCCACTGCTTCTCAACAGAGCAGCACATCCGTTACAGGAGGTAAATATCCTGTTGTACGTGTAGTGTCCACCGAGGTGGACAAACATTCTCTCTTTTCATCTATTTTTGATGATGACAGACAGACTGTTGCTACAGCTAGCTGACTTTTTACACTATGTTCAGACTTAGAGATAATAAAACAACTTAACTGATGCCGAGAACCGGTGTAGGCCTACTTATTTCCCCACCTTGCCCTAAGTAAGGAGTTCTTGCTGACACCAGTAGAAATAATAGCATTTTTATTAAAAAAGTATTAAGGCCAAAACACACTGGTGGCGTACGACACGCGTCAAAACAGCCGCCCCCATTATTTTCTATTTACAAACCCACACCGGCAGCGGCTCGACGCGTGTTGACATGCCACGCCACAGCACTTTACGCTATTGTCCTATTTTTCCAGCGTCACCGCCCTTGAAAAATGCTATTTTGTACTTCCCAGCCTAGTGGACTGGAGTGTGCAATAGAATTCCGGTTGATGCCCCGCAGCGCGACGCTTTTTGTGTGTGTTGGGGGTGGCACTTGACTCACGTCAATGACGCTGCCATCATATGACGCCGCCGGTGTGTTTTGGCCTTTAGGCTTATTAAAGCAATAGTTTGATATTTAACAAATATGCTGATTCAATTTTTGGTGGAGAGTTGGATAAGCAGATTGATACCACTTTCATATCAGTCAGTCAGCTATGAAGCTATACCCTACAGCTGGTTAGCGTAGCTTAGCATATGGTGCGTTCCATCGGCACTGGGAAGTCGGAATTTCCAAGTTCCTGGTCTAATTTCAACTGAAGCAACCCCTGAAGTTGGATTTCTGTCTCGTAGAGTCATAGGACGCCCACCAACCCTGACCTCAAAATCCACTATGGCCACTGTGCATCAACAGTAGCAAAAATCTGTACTAATACACTTTATATTAGCACATCTGTCTCATTTGTCTCTCAATAAATCAGTGATACACACAGTCCTGTCCAACATCAGTCTGTTCCCATGTTGCTGCAGTGTTTGTATGTTGCAAAATATAGCATAATGCGTTGTTATTAACTGGTATTGCCAGCAAAATCTTGTCCAACCTGGTGTACTGAAACATGGTCAACTTGAGTGTGATGTCATTCCCAGCTCCAACCTCTGATTTCAAATGCAAACAGAATGTAGTATCAAGACTAAAAACGGGGATAACAGCTAGCCTGGCTCTGAACAACAGTAGTAGTAGTACACTAAAAGGCGGGGTGCAGACCGACAGTAGCTGTGTGTGCAAAATATGCAGTCTGATCAGTCTTTAAATGCCAAAAATCCGTTACTCAAACTGGACTTCCTGGATTTTTGTTCATTGTCTAACTGGTACAGTAGGCCCCCTCCAACACTGTTATAACAAAGGGCTGTTTTCAATCTGGGAAAGCTTCCTAACTAACATGCTTCATTATATTTGTTTAATCTTGAATCAGCCCCACAGATGACAATGATTGATTGATCATATTATGCGTCACTTTGAAGTAATTAATCAGAGCAGCACGTCACAATGAGACAAACAGCTCAGAGCTTACCACATCAGCTGACCTGATGTGTCACACACCACATTAGTGTAATTACTGCATTACTTTGGGTTTATTTGGGCTGGTAGCTTGTTTGCCACAACAGAGTAACATCAATCAATTCATCAATACAGACATGAGCTTACAACAGCCTACTGAAATGAATCCCCTTTAATTACGGGTGCCCTGTTCTGTAGCTCGGTGGTAGCCGAAGTGGGGTCAAGAAACTTTTCAACTTTTACTCTTACAACAACAGTCCTCTTACTATCACAGCATTGTGCAATCTAATGTTAACGGCATTGTAATTGGAAGTCCTTGATTCACTCGACAGGGAGGCGTGTTGAATAGAGGCTTTTCCCTCAGGGATCAACAAAATGTCACTGTTGAATTAGCGAGGATAGGTGACTCTGGGCGTTCCCCTGCTGTCGCACAACCAGGTCATTGCCTTGAGGACAAAGAGGTGTGTCAGCTGGGATCCCTTTGTGGTACTGCTAGTAATACACAAGACCTGCAGTATGAGGCTAGACTGCTGTTTGTTAGCTGTCAGAGTCATTTTTGCTTTCATCCAAATTATAAATTGGTAAGACAGAAAATAGGGATGGTAGTCAGTTTAAAGGAAGGCTTCAACACTCAAATGACTAAGAAGAAGAAGAAGAAGATGCACAAAGGCCCGAAATACACACACATGCACAAACAGGAACTATACATGCATAAATGGAGAGATGTCAGAGTGAGGGGGCTGCCCATGGACAGGTGCCTGAGGTGCCTTATTCAGGGAAACCTCAGCAGTGCCCAGGAGGTGAACTGGCACCTCTTCGGCTGCCAGGCCACGCTCCATACTTGGTCCATACGGGGACTTGAGCCGGCGACCCTCCAGTTTCCAACCCAAGTCCCCATGGACTGAGCTACAGCTGCCCCAAAGCTACTGCCACGAGGACAGTGTTGTTTTCTCGCATGCTTCCAGTGAATGAAGGATCCAAAAACACAGAAAAGTCATGGTGAATTGAAGTCATAGGGGTCCACGTTTAGCAGAAACAGAAAACTATATAATAACATCCGTTTAAAAACTCTCACACAACTTGTGCAGTTTAATCCAAGTCTCATTTATCCAACCATTTGCTCTGTGCTTGCCTTTTTTGACGGGGAACTGAACAGGAAGTAAAATTTATCGATGTCTCTGTAATTTTGCCTCACTGAAAACAGGAGCTGCTGATCTACCACTGCCTTTATCGGTAGTCAGTGTGTGTTACTGTGTGACTTTGGTGAATAAGAACTAACTCCTTAAAACACCGAAGTCAATAACACAAACTAACTAACTGATAGAAGCAGTGGTAGAACAGCAGCTCCCATGTTCAGCGAGATAAAATTACAGTTTTTGTCAATGGAGAATGACTCAAAGAGAGCATAGATAAAGTTTCAGCTTCCATTCACTCACCCATCAAAGTTTTTCACAACATAAACAGAACTGGGGTGAGTAGTAGATATACAAATGGTCATTTTGTGGGATGAAGAATTCCTTTAATCACGATCATAACAATAATTTCCCACAGGAAACAAATGTGTTATTGAGTAGTCTTGATTATATGAAACCAAAGAATCCTCAAGAGACAAACAGTGACAGTGTTTAGGAAACTTAACACTGGTCACACTTAAAGGGTTTCTTTTGAATAATGTTTGAAAAATTGTCACAATACTAGAGTGAAAACATTTTGATGTAAGTTCATGGGCAACAACTTTGATTATTAATTGATCATTTGAGTCACATATTGAGCATTAATGCAAATTATTTGAGGATTCAGATGTTTAGATATGCTGCTATTCTTAGTCTTACATGGTTGTACACTAAATATCTTAAAGTTCCAGACAAAACAAGCAGTTTTATGACGTCAACATTGTCCCAGGAAGAAAGTGTGTTTTCATGATGCACAGGTTTAGCTTAGCCTTGATTTATCTTAACATCACAACAATACACATTGAATAAAAGTCCCATAGTTTATACTCCATGTTTTGCTTATTGTTGCCCAGGTCTAATGTTGTCGTACCAGCTCACATAATCAGCCACATTACGGAGGCTGTATGGGCTGAGTCACTCAATTATTCTCCCAGCTCCTTTCATCCAGGTCCAGTATCCATTACCTTATGCCTTAAGCTGCCAACTGTTGCAGCCATAAGAGGCAGACCCTCCCTACGCCTTAGCCCGCTGATTGTGTTGAGTGGCTGCTAACAGCCGCTCTATTGTGCTTACGGCTGCAGTGTTCACTTACTCCCCTTCCACTTTAATAGTAGATCGCCATGGTTACCATTCTGATGTAGTGGCCACGGCTGTGCAGCGAGGATCTCATGTTGTTAAGAAGTCACATGCGGCGCGCAGCAACAGACTTTCTCTAAAGGCTGCTGCGTCGGTGAGGCACGATGGGGTCAGCTCTTTTTGCTCCGGGTCAGCTGATGCCGGCAAAACAATTGTTGTTTTGTTTGTTGTTGCCTGCCTATTTTTTGCCTCTGTGACACAGGGCTATTTGGTGTTGGTTCACACAAGTGTTGCTTTTATGGTGCTGTTAATCTATCTTAGTGTCTTCACATGTGCTCTGATCATGCAGTTACAACCAGGTCAGGGAGATATTTGCAGATGTCATGGAAACATCCTCACCAGATTTTCTCACATTAACGTCAGTAAACAGAGTTCATTTAGTTAGTCAGTATGTTTTTATATTAGTAATTTCTCCATGTCTCTGGTGTAGTGATATTTGCTTTTATCTTGTAGTTTGTCACAATCCTCCTGGACATAAGCTCTACTGTAGAAAGATTTAGGGTCTGGCTATGAGTAATGAAAATGGCCCAACTCAAGGGGTGGCACCAAGTCTGCATTTGAAAATATCACTGCACGCAATTGGATAACACTACGACCAATCAGAACAATCCACGGGGTGACGTATCCAGAGTGCTACCAGCGGAGCTAACTGGTAGATTAGACTCTTGCCGTATCTGGTCGGCAAAACAGCAAAAATGTCCTTCTTGCAAAGGAAAGACTTGAGCGCCGTCTTCAGTTCCTCTTTTAGAGAAAAAGCCAAGTCTAATTCGTTCATTATAGCGGCCAAAGCCGTTTCAAACAACTGGTGTTCATCCGTAGCCATCTTACAGTGTTTACTGACTGATTCCGGACTTCGTTGTCGCAGTGCTGTCGTCATCTCTTTAGCTCGCCTCTGGCCTGCCTATAGCAGATACACCGATGTGATTGGTGCAGTTTGGCTCCAACGGCATGGGTAATGAGCATCATTACTGATTGCCAGAGTGACTCGCTGAGCAAATTCAAATTGTGCTCTCACGAGAACTCTGGATTCCCAGGGTAGATGATGGCTGCAACTTCTGCTAAGATAGTGGAAGTAGCTGTAGGCTAGTCAGTCCCATAGACGGTCTATGGTTAGTCCCTGTAGTGACAATTCTATCAATGATAAAAGCCGCTAAGGGGCTGAGTAGGCTCCCACTCCTATATCTATCAGTTATATATGAAGCTACAGCCTGTAGCTGGTTAGCCTAGCTTAGCATAAAGACCGAAAACAGCTAGTCTGGCTCTGTACAACAGTGACAAAACCCTTGTAAGGCCATGTTCAGACCCACAGTAGCCCTGTGTGGAAAAAATGCAGTCTGATCAGCCTTTAAATGCAGTAAATCTGTTACTCAAACTGGACTTCCTGGATTGTTTTTTTATTGTCTAACTGGTACAGCAGGCCCCCACTAACACTGTTATAACACAAGGCTGTTTTTGGTCTGAATCCCAGCTAAAGCTCAATAATTAACATGCTTCATCTTGTTTGTTTAACTCTGATTCAGCTCAGCAGATGACAGTGATTGATTGATCATATTATGCGTTCACTTTGAAGTAAGTAATCAGAGCGGCACGTCACAATGAGACAAACAGCCCAGAGCTGACCACCTGAGCTGACCAGATTGCTGAGGGAAAATCTAATATGCCACACATCACTTTAAGTTTATCTGGTTTGGTAAGGTAGTTTATTTGCCACAACATAGCAATGTCAGCTATAGGCACACTGTTCTGTAGCTTAGTGGTAGCCAAAGTGGAAATATTGCAAACTGCAAATATTTGAGCAGTCACCTCCTGCACTTCAATTGAGAGAGGTGACGGAATGTATAGAGTTGCAATATATATTTTATTTTGATGCCATATCTAACAACAGCAATCTTCTTACTAGTAGAGTGTTGTGCAGTCTAATTTAGACCTGTTGTATTTGGAAGTGCTTGATTCACTCTAGTCAATAGCAACCACATAATACCAACCAAAACAAAGAGTTTTGGGAGCGGGAGGTATTCAATCAATTTGCAGAAGAGAATGACAGGCCTGCCACTCAACGTCAGTGCATGATATTCCGGTCTTTCCCTGTCTGACTGCATTCTCAACCTATTTTAGAAAAATGTCTGTTACACTGGCAGCATACCTTGAATTATGTGACGAACCTACGTGTTTAGTCATCTGGTCTGAGAATGTGTTACTGATTTTCTGTATTTCTTTCATATCATATAAAATGAATGCATAAAGATATTTATTTTTCAGCTATTGCTGAAGTCTGCTACTAAATTTGGCATTTATTCCATTAAAAAAAAAATCTGATTTAATAAAACTGCAGTTATAAAAATGTGTAAACTGCGTCCTTAAAGGCAGATGAGTGGAGCATTTTCTGGAAACCCCACATTTACTCACTCAACATGGAGCTAAAAATAGGACCTAATTATGTTAAATGTTTGCCAAATGTGTCAGTGTCTGTTTATGAGTCATGAGAAATCATAAATCATCTTTTAGAAGGAGCAGATGCTTACTGTTTGCTAGCTCGGGCCTTGTTAAGTGGAGCAATGTATGTTAATGTAGCAAGGCAAGGTAATAGCTAACATGCTTGGTTCAAAAGGAAACAACCAATGAGGTGAGCAGAGGTGATGAAATGATGATATCTGAGGTGTAATAGTTCCACATGTTTTATTTCCCAATCTTTCTATGACAGAGGATTAGCTAACCATTACCACTGGAAAACGCCGACTCGGGTTCAGCACCAGAAGTCATGCCCATTAAACACACAAGGTATCATAGGGGATAGGAATAAGGCGGATAAACATACCGAATGATTAATATCCACTGGCAATGTATGATCCGTAGGCGTTTATTCATGACAGGATAAGTCTGCTTGACGAACACACTGGTTTTTAAGATTACACTCAATGACAGGACCACATGAAGAGCTCTGCAGTGTGTAGACAACACCAGAGCATGGATTCCATATTGTGGCTTTATAATTACGCTCTGTATGTGTGTGTGTGCATTGTAATGTGTGTGTGGCTCCCATTTTTCCCCCCTAGCTGGAAGTCTTGTCTGTAGGTTTCTGTGTGTTAAAGGTCCTCACTCACTCACTCACTCACTCACTCACTCACCAGCTCAGCTATGGCTCTCCTCCAGAGAAAATCTTTCCGTTTATCCCCAGCCTCTAGATTATTCTGGTTTGGCACTTTATCTTTAACCCCCCCCAAAAAAATCTCTATATTTGTATTTCTTTCCTTCGAACCCCCAAACTCTCAACCCCTCTCTGTTAGTCTCTCTCTGTTTCTCCCTGCTCCCTTCCTCCGTGTTGTAATTGAAGGCAGCTGTGACAAGGTTACTATAGTTCATAGAGAGCAGTTTTTGGAGGAGGGCCCAGGCTTCGTTTAGAGCTCCGGTTACCCAAAATGCAGGCGAGCCACTGTCTACACGTCACTTCAGTTTAAAGGCTCAACTCGTACTTGGAAAAAGTTTGCACATTAGTTAGACACAACAATACCTGCACAGTCTTCATCTGCGTAACAGTTTTATAGTATTACACTAGGTGTTGTTGGCTTTTATATGCCTTTTATTTCTTTAATCATGCACTGAGTCAGATTCTAATCCATCTGCGTCGACTGGAAGGCACTTTTGGTCATCTTCTGGTGTTTTTAAATATGATACATAAGTAAACTCATTAGGGGTGCACCCATTCTTTGACTGAACATCGGTATCAGCTGGTATTTGCCTTGTTGACTGTTGTCGACCGATGTCTTTCTGTTGTTTCACATCAGTTTTGCGCAGGCTTAAAAGCAGGGTTCAGTGTGTAACGCCATCCTGTCATCTTGGGGACAGTAGAATACATGTTTAGGACGGACAGAGATCTGTTGACTCAGCTTTTAGAGTCACAACAATCCATGACCTAATTGGTACAGAATCGGTATAATTAGAGTGACAGTTGGATTGGTGCATTAACACTCTGATGAACAGGTCGATAGAACACATTTTTGCCCTCTTACCCAGATGCATGACTGATGCAGTTGGATGTCTTTGCTTTGTACCTGCAGAAAAATAACAACACAACAGGTGTTTAAATATCTGTCTGCAGTCTAGACATTTTTTTCCCACATTACTGTCTTAAAAGTGTAAGTAAATATACCATTCAGCTTATGTCAAGTCAGTGACCCTCTTGACTGCAGTGTTGCCCCCACCTCCTTCAGTAGCCACAGTCTGTGCGAAGGTGTTGATAAGCAGTATGAGCTGAGCCCGTATTTCCCAGCCTTCTCCCTTTAAGTGAATCTAATCTGTCTGACCTCTTCAAGTCCAACTATTAGTTTACTATTAATAGGCTCAGGCAGCGGAGGGCCGTGCGGCTGCCCTGTGCACGACACCATGAGCCTTGCTAGCTGTGGCTTAAGGAGTGTTGCTGAGCAGCAGAACATGCCTTCAGTGCACTTCACAGAGCATTTGAGATGTTTATTATTGGATAAAATTAAAATTTGTCATACTTCATGACACATGTTAAGGCATTTATGCAGCTGTAGTCTGAGGAGAGACATGTTTTGCTTCCTGCCTGTTACTATAGTAACAAACTGAAGAGACCCACCCACTTCTGAAACATTCCCACGGATGCCCGGGTCGATACCTGTCACTATTTTGGTGTTCAAGCTGAGCGTGGAAACCAGTCTTTCAGGAGCAGTGTCATGTAATATCTTCACAGTGACTGCACGGTGTGTTTAAGTACAGCTCCTTATCTAGTGTGGTTGTGTGTCAGTGCTAACCTGTGCGCCCTCTGTTGTCTTTTCTCACCCACAGAGCGGAGAAAACAGAAGTCCTCAGCGATGACCTCCTACAGGTAAATCATTAATCTGACTATGGAGCTCTGATCAGCTCGACACTGGAATAACTTCATCTGCTAGGCAGCGGCTGCAGCTTACGTGAACTAGTATTTGTCTCTCCTGAATCACATCACAAAACCTCCCATAGTATTTGCATGTCAAATGAAATAAGTGTTAATTTGCATGCCTGGGAAACAGTTTATCTCCCTTTGCCTGTCTTTATTCCAAAGAAACTGCTACACCTCTGTACTGATTTATCCTAATATTACAATGTGACTACTGGCTGCAGAGCAAACACCAAAGCAGTGAGAACTTGCAAAAAAGATTTCTTAAACAGGGAAGAGTCTGGACCATGTGCTGACCAAGCCCCAAAGTATGCAAGCTTTCATGCCAATTAAACAGCAGCTGATACCACTTATTAGATCCTCTCTCCAGTTGAAGATTGCTAATCAGCGCTTGTGTCGCTTGGTTGAAATTGAGACCTGCGAACTCATGGGACTGCTGCAGACACATGGTTGAGAAAACATCTGTAGTAACAAGCTGCACAGAGGTCAGTGTAGCTGTGGATGTATCTATGTAGGTTACATTTGTGCAGTTCTTTGTGTGTGCGTGAAAGCCACTGGTGCAGGGATTTCCCCGGGGATAACTATCTCCAGCCGTCTGAGGCAGACAGCAGGTGGGGTCGGGACAAAATATTGGCCGCTCAGCAAAGACATTCCAGCGATGAGGATTGTCTTTGTGTTTGAATGGGAGGTGTCGTGAAAACAAACTCAGCTGGCTGTGCATTATTCCATGACAGCAGCCAAGGCCGCAATGTCTGACATGCTTTATTCTTCTCCTCGCTCTCCTTTGTAGCCGGTGCATAAACAAACAGCCAGAGTGAAAGTTTAATACCTTTGTCTCTCTCAGGTGTTTTGAATATCGGCCTAATCTTATGTGGGAGAGATTGGTGTCCACAACTCCAGTGGAGAGAAGGGAGCAGATGTGTCTATACATTTTGTCTCATGCATCAAACTCAATGTGAAATCATTCTGTGCATAACATTTTTTATCAGATGACAGATTTAAAAAAAAAAAAAAAAAAAAAAAAAAAAAACGCATGAAAAATAAGAACTCTGTGTGCAAAGGCCTTTCGACTCAGATCCAGCGTGAGTGGCTTTAATGCAAGAGGACAAGCGAACAGCGGTGACTAACCGCTCAGGGTGCTTTTTGCCAAAGAGAGGAAGTTCTGTTATGACTGACAGTCGACTTTCGCTGTTCCTCAGAGACACAATGGTCCTGCCTTTGTGTCTGGAAATCAGCTGCCGAGACTCTGTGTGCTCTGTTAGTCACTTCAGAGGAACACTGCTGTCTGATAAAGGAAAAGGGCGTGAGGGATGTAGAGATAGAAATCACTCGACCGCTTAATTCCTGAGATGGCTGTGTCACTCCGCACCCTTAAAACAAAACGACCTCAGTTTATCCTCAGCAGTATATATATGTGAGGGTTTTTTTTTTGACAGTACTTATTTTTGCTCAGCCTCTCCCTTCTTCTCCCGTTTCTTCTTCTACTATAATCCACAACAAAATATACCGGGTTTTACCAGGATTCTCTGCCCGGGGCCTGCATGTTCTCCCCGCGTCAGCGTGGGTTTTCCCTGGGTACTCCAGCTTCCTCCCACAGTCCAAAGACACGCAGGTTAACTGGTGACTCTAAATTGGCCAGAGGCATGAATGGTGGTAATAACACATATTGCGCTACTGAGACATCCTCTATCACCATAGGGTAAATTCCGTCACAGTGACAGTGCTAGTGAGTGTGAAAAAAGTGACCATTGGAAGATCTGAGATTCACTTTGCCCCTTATTCAATCCCATTTACATCCCAGGTCTGTATCTGGCTTATTCTTAGCCCCTGCATCCCAAGACCTTTTTTGAATGTGGTCCTACAGGGTGCCAAAGAGCCACCCGGCATTCTCGTTCCAGCTGTCTTTTCCTCTGCATAGCGGCTCATCCATGGGGGGGTACCACAGAAATGCTCCAGAAATACCAGAGTGCATGCTTGCACACACCCTTGAAGTTGGGTGTAGCGTTTTAAAAGGTAGCAACCGGCTGCTATTAACACATGAATCCCAAATGCAAACAAAGATGATTTTGCCTTTTGGCAACACGTAATTCCGTCCTTAATGCGTCATGTTATGTTATTTTTGTTCATTGTAGACTTGTCGAGACATGTCAACATCCTCTCTTAGGAACCAATAAACAAACACAGGCAGTCAGACAGACACCCTCTCTGTCTGTCCTCTCCCCGTCTATCCTTCATGGGATTCCCTGCTCTATGACGCATCATGGGATTGACCAAGTGTTGACCTCATCACTTAGCAGGAGGAAAAACACACCCTGCTGCCTGCTGCGCAGACTTCTTGGCCTACGTTCTCCCACTCCTCTGCTTATTTTATTTTTTGACTTTATGGTGATGTGTGTTTCGTTACAATGAGAGGAAGAATACTCCCAGCGCCATGCAACCCAAACATTTCCAATACACCCACACAGGAACTCGGTCCCTGTTAGAGCACAGGGAGGTGCGTGTTTGTTATGTGCCAGGTACTAACTGGGCCGAATCTAAGAAGTGTTCCCAAGCCTATAGCTTATTGTGTGTGTTTGGCAACTTTGTATTTGACCCAGCTGTTTTGGGAATGCCGGAGGCCACCATGGGTCGGGACTGACGTAAGAGCTCGAGAACAGAGGGAGGCAGAGCAGAGAAGGGGCGGTGTACGGAGGTCGGTATCTGCTGTGGAATTCCTGAGTTCCCACTCCGTTCTGTTTTTGGAACACAATTGTCTGGTATTTGGTTGATCCTCCCTGCGCGTTTGTCTCCCTCCATTTCTGCTTATTTCGCCCTCTAGACCTCAGTGTTCCCATTTATATTTGGAACATTGTTTGTCCCAAGTCTTGAGTACATGTTTGTCCCTTTCAGGCACTTTTAGCCTCTTGCTTTCTCTCGTCAGTTGTGCTTTTTATTTTCAAAAAAAAAAAGACACACCTGTCCTGTTTGGAACCGATGCATGCAACCTGCTTCACTTTCTCACAAGCGGTGCCAACTTAAACCAGTTCTTTGCATCATCAGACTTTCAAGCAGACTCCCAACAGTAACTTGCAATCATCAGTTCTATTCATGGGGTGGTGACAGCCAGCCTAACGTTGACACTGACTGTCCCAGTCAGGCACCTGGCATGACAAGGACAGTGAATAGTCATCCTGCAGAGTTTCAGTTGGCCTCTGTCCTGAAGCCAAAATAGCTGCGACTCCCATCAATGACCGTATTATATCTTGTCAGGCTAAAAGCACAGAGTGGATCTGTGTCGTTAGGCTAGCAGACAGGAGAAAGCCTGTGTAATCAGAAAGGCCTTTTTAAAGCCAAAGAGCCCCCTCACTCTCGGTCACAACCCAGTGGCCGTTGCTATAGAGACACTTCCGATGAGTCATGTGTTTCAAAGATAACATTCCAGCGTTGTTCTGCAGGGACAAGCCTTATCAATCATGCATGAACTTTGACCCCTGACTCCTACAAGGCAGCTACTAATCAAATCTGCGCATGGAGATGGAGCTCATCAGCCATCAACACTGCAGACACACTGTTTTGATGGTTTATAGGGACACTGTGGTTGTGGTCATAAAGTCTGCTGGCCATGTGTGTGTTTTCATGTACTTACTGGAACAAACACGGCAGGATGTAGTCCAGTCCATGTACTTAGGCTTATCAAAGTTAAGTTTGTGTACATGCGAGGGTTTACATATTGTGTTGTTGGTGTTTTCATCTTGAAAATTCCACTAATAAATAATAATCTGATGTCAGATGTTCATATTAAAATTGAGCAAAAACCTCAGGCTTCAGACTATTATGAATGCTCTGTTTCTAACATTGTATTCAACTTTTACAACAAGCTAACGTCAGCTTGTGATGGATTCCCTTATATGGTCAACTGGTTACATTACACTGCTACATGTAGCGACACGCTATTGCCAGGGACGTATGTAATCTTGGTTGGCGATGTTGTTAATTTCTCTCTGATTTCGGATCATATTTCTGCTTCACAACACGTCCAGTTGTGAAGCAGAAATAACTCTTCTGAGTGTTCTGGGGATACACGCTCATAAACATCCCAAACACAGAAAACAAGAAGACAGTATTAAAATACAGGCAAAGGGCAGAAAAATACACCACCGCATACTTGTAGTGGGTCATGATTGAGATGGATTACTTGTGTATGAGTGTATACATTGTTTAAGGAAAATCCTGCATTGGATATCTTTAAAGAGACAGGCACTAAAATGGTGTGTCTCAGACATAGGGTGGATACAGGTGTTCCAGCACAGACAGTATGAAGAAAATAAAGTGTTTTTTGTGCATTAAAGCATGTAAACATGCTCTATTAGAAACCCTAAATACAAGTATGCAGCCAAACATTAGCATAAAATGTCCCCTTTAACTTTTATGAACGATTCCTGCAGTTTATACATTGTGCTGCCTCGCTCTGTGATGACATATGACATGTATATAAAAGATATTTGCTTAAGATCTTTGGTTGTTTTGTCTCGTGCATAGATTGAACGGCGCATGGAGTTGGTGCGTGTGGTGTCCCACAACACACACAAGAGGATGGTGTCATGTCTACAAGGACACATCGGTGCAGATGCAGAGAAGAGACATGTAAGACCTCTAGTTTGTTATATTAAAACATTTATCAGAGCTTAAATTTGCCTTTAAAAACAAAATAACCAGATGAATCAAGTGTTCCAGGATGAGGGAAACTTAAAACCACCTCCCACGCAATTTTGAGATGTGTTCATTCAAAGTGTCCATATTAGGCCTTCAGTTTATGATTTCTCTTTTGTTTTCTCTACTCCACACCACCCAAAAAACGCACCACAGTCTGTACCACGCCTCTATACAGGAAATGGTCAGGTAAAAAACACCGATTACTTACTGTACTCCACTTCTCTGGTCCTCAGAACCACTCGCTCCATTTCCCGTTCAGACATCTGTCATCTTTACTCTCTATGCATGACACCTTTGCCTTTGGGATTCTCTGGTTAGAAAACAGGATGTTGCACACTCATAAATGTTTGTACAGATGTAAACTGTGTTACTGTAAAAACAAGCTCTGGTGCTGTCATTTGATAGATGTCTCACTTCCCTAGTTTGCATCTTAAATCCCATTTTAACGTCTGTATTTCCCTCCTTTGCTCTGAAAGCTCTCTTCCTCTTCCTGACTGTGAATTTACCGCTCAATGGAAAGTCCCTGATGAATTTTCCATTGCCTTCAACATCAAAAACTGAAGCTGCTGTATAGAATTTGTGTACTTTTTGTGCACCTGCATAGATTGAAATCGTTTATGTCTCAGTATAAGTCTAATAATTGTCTGCATCTGTCCCTCTTCCACTCATGCACCACAGAAAAAGCTTCCTCTGACTGCGCTATCCCAGGCAATGGTGGAAGGCGGAAGCCAACTGGGAGAAGAGTCCTTGATAGGGTGAGTTTGTGATTGATTGACAGGTCAGAAAACCAATTGCTCCTCCTTGGCAACTGTTGCTAATGGAGCAGTTGCACCCCCAGAGAGCGTGAAATATGAGGCCATGCATTCAGGGCAAGCAATCTGCCCTCTTTTCTGTCGACGGGACTTTCAGCAGTTCCCTTACTGGAGGTTCACATCATTTATCGTGACCGAGGGAAAAGCACAAAACAGGAGCAGACAGTTTGTAGTTGAGGATCTAGAAAGTGAATGTCTCCAAATGTGCACAGCAGCCGTGTGTCTGCCTGGAAGTAATGAGGAAGGGAAAGTCCGTCAGATAGTCTGCTAGTAAATGTGATGCATTCATGTGGACATCAGCTCAGACTGTTGTTCTTTTTGTATTTCAAAGCAAAGGGGTTGAATTGCTGGAAATAGCGCGGCCCAAAACCCTGATTCATGATCGCAGATGAACTGTCACTGGGCCACTGTGCTCCAGGCGCTGAGCAGCTGGAAATGATGGCGTCATAATAACCTGGTTTTGCTTTCAGTTATTGGCTGGGAACAGAGGAAGAGCTGGAACAGACTGTCATTCTTTTGTATTGTTATATTTTGTCAGGAAGATGTGACAGCAATAGTGCTGATGTGTTAATGACAGTGGTGGAATGCAAGTACATTAAGTCAAGTACTGTACTTAAAGGAATACTAACCCTCCCTAGATTAAAATTTGTATGTCATTCACTCACCCCATGTTACATTGAATTCATAAAGAAAAATTTGTTTAGGCGTGTGCCTCCACACTGAACGAAGAATCCAAAAACTGAGAGAATTCTTGGTGAATTGAAGTCATAGGAGTCCATGTCCATTAACGACAGTAAAACTGTATCAAAACCTCCATTTACAAACTCTCACACAACTCATGCAGCATAGTTCAAGTTTGATTTGTCCAGTCGTATGCTCAGTGCTTCCCAAACTGACAGCTTTTTCCAACAGGGAATTGAATGAAACATTAAGCTCATGTATGCTCTCTTCAGAGCCAGACTATAATGACATAACAGTAATTTTACCTCGCTGAACATGGGAACTGATGGTCTACCGCTGCCTCGATTAGTTAGTTTGTGTTATTGTGCAACTTTGGTGTTTTTAAAGGGTTCGTTCAGATTCACCAATGAAGTATTCCCTTAAGTAAAATCTGAGGCACTTGTACTTTATTTTGGTATTTTCATTTTATTAACATTATATTTCTACTCCACTAGGAAATATCATACTTTTTATTCCACTTCAATCATCTGACAGCTTTAGTTACGAGTTACTTAAAGGAGCTATATGTAAGAAATCTAAAGCAAATAGTCATAAAATCCTCCTAATATGTCACAGAGACTAAGGAATAATGTTCATATAACATACTGATCTCACCGACAACAATAGTACAGCCAGAATATTCGCATTTAAAAAAAATTTTTACGGTCTGCAAATCATGTTTATGTTTTGAATTTGTGTTTTGGCCTGTTGTGCCACCCACCGCTGTCTACCAGTCACGCAGTCAGTAGAGTCTCAGCATCAGTTACAGTTATGACTGAGCTACAGCAGCACGGCAAGCAGCATTAGCAGTGTCCCAGTACATAGCATTAGCAGCCGTCTCCTCTGCCGTATCCCGGCAGCAGCGTTAGCAACAGAGAAGCCGGACTTGCTCGAACGGTCCGCTGGAAAACTGAAGATCAAGGACGCGGCAACGCAGCCCTGCCACGGCAGCCGCCCGTGGGCAAACAAATCAGTCTCCAGCGTGCCGCTGTCCAGCAACCTCGAATCTGTAGGGGAGGGGGTGCGGACACGACTCGCGGCAGTATTTTGAATTTGAGTGCAGTAACCGTTTTGGCCACATTCTTACATACAGCACCTTTAACAAATTAAGATTTTTGCATAATAACATATGAAGAGATTATAAAATAAAAAAAGTTTTTTTTGTTTTTTTTTATAAATGAAACCACCTAAAAGAATATATGAATACACATGAAACAATAACTGATTAACTGGTGAGTTGCTTGACAGAAAATGAATTAGCAGCTTTTGATATTTGTCACCTTTCATGTAACATTTCATGATTCCAGCTTCATAAATGTAAGGATTTTCTGCTTTTTTCTTGTAATTCTTTTATTTATTTTTCATTTGTTTTTTACATTGTTAAAGTATTATTGGTGGGACAAAATGAGCATTCCGAAGGTGTCACTTGGGGTGATGTGACTGCCTTTCTCTGTGTTTTCAGGATTTTTTGCCAACCAAACAATCAGTTGATTGATCGAGAAAATAATTAGCAGATTAATCCATAATGAAAATAATTATTAGTTGCAGCCATACACAGAAAAGTAATAAATGAGTTCCACCTCTATCGACTACAACAGTAAAATCCTGCTTTTACATTAAAGCCTGGGTCTTCAAAAGGGGGTCCGTGACCCCTGAGATTCCTCAGAGTAACTGCGGGGGGGTGTCAAATTATTGTTTGGTAATATAATTCAAGTATTAATTTCAGGCTTTGTTTTATTTTTGTTTCAATAATTAAAATGTCTTAAAACCCCCTTTAAATTTATAGTACACACTGATGTTAGGCTGTTACTCATGAATCACCATGCAATAATATGAGCTAGCTTTTTTTACAATATCACTGTTGAGCACTTATCCATAACGCTGAGGTAAACTAGTTAGCTAACATTAACTTACAATTGAAATTGTTATTATTCCACGTGTACGGACATCCTTGTAAGTGCAAACGAGACAAGACCCAGAAATGTTCAGAGAATCATGTCAAGTGCAACATAGAATGCGATATGTGATATATACAGTATATGCAGTTGGAAGTCCCTGCTCCATCTCTCTTTGACCCAAGGGTCCGTCGCCTGTAATGTAATGTATGAGTAATAATCTGATTATATAATATGTGATAGTAAAACAGTCACAGGGGGCATTTTTCTGCATTTGATCCCTTTACTTTAAATACTTTAAGTACATTTTCTTGATTATAATTACGCAATTTCACTTAAGTAACGATTCTATTTTTATTGTATGGTATTAGTACTTTTACTTAAGGATCTGAATACTTGCCCCTCACTGGTTAATGAGGCATAAATATGACTGTGTTTGATTTTAATTTTAACACTTTTAACACCCCGCTCTCTCTCTCTCTCTTTGTAATGATATGTGTGTACACAGGAAGATGATGGAAACATGTGGTGATGCAGAGAATCGTCTGGCATCGGAGTTGATGCTACATGAGCTGCAGATAGAGAAGGACGTCCTGGATCCCCTCAGCCAGCTAGCAGAGGTAAGAAACCTCACACCCTCTGGACATAGAGGCAAATAATCATAAGTTAAATATTGAAAATTCTTTCACAGCTCTTGTTTTAAAGTGCAGTCACACCCCTACTATTTGCTTTCTCTGATCTAATCATAGTGGAATAAATTATTTATAGCATTCTTTGTATTTCTGTCGTTTGGGTTTACACTGCTCAGTCACGTGGACTCAAAATGGTCTGTTGTGGTAATGTGATCTTATGAGGTTGGAGACGTAGAAGTCAAAACAAAACTGATTCCAATCCTGGCGAGATGAGCTAAACATGAGGACTTTGCACTTTGTCATTGCAGGCTTTGGTTTGCCATCTGTTTTACCACGTTTTCCAAACATGAGTAACTGTTGGCTATCAGACGTGTGTATCTCTGCATCCATTAACCCCGCATTTGGAATTGTTTCCTGTACAAAAGCACTTGCTGCAGTTGTCAGTGTTAAGAAGCCGCACTGCTCTTTTGTAGGTGTCATGCTGTGATAATTTTGTGCCATTTAAATGTAAATGTCATTGTTGTCACCCACGCGACAAACTGAAATAAGAGTAAATGCCCCAAAACTTGAATAGACCTTTAAAAACCTGCAAATAAAAAATGCTAATCAGGGGAAACATCTTAGGACAGACATACAGGAAGAGCAGTCCCAACAACTGTTAGATCTTTGTCAGTCTAACTTCTCTGGCTTTTCAACCTAATGTGTTTTGGATATAACTTTTGTAGGTGGACATTCCCAACATCCTGAAGCAGAGGAAACAGCTGGCCAAACTGGTGCTGGACTATGATTCTGCCAGAGCAAGGTTCGTCCGTCTATAACTCACTCTCTTTTATCATGTCAGATATGTTGAATTTGAGGCGATGCAGGCCATACTTCAATAAAAATGGTGCATCCCTTTGTCTTTCCAAACTCAGATGGTTGCAGGCAACCAAGTCAATAATCTCAGGAACAAACACTCAAGCACTGACGGCCAAGGCTGACCTACTAAAGGAGGAAATGGATGAGGCCATGAACAAAATGGAGCTTTGCAAGGTAACCAGCATATTTATTAATGAGCCCTGCTTCTGTTGGTTCATTATGGTGTTGTTTATCATGACCACAGCAGGCCATACTGGAGGTCATTTATCGAGGTAAAGAAACTTGGATCAGGTCTTATCAGAAGTTGAATCTGGGAAAAGAATAACCATAACAACTGGACTTTCCAAGACCCTTGGGCCCTCTGACCCAGTTAACTGACGCACACAAATGACTGAAAATGCCCTGTCAGCTCAGCCTGTGTGTGTGTGTGTGTGTGTGTGTGTGTGTGTGTGTGTGTGTGTGTGTGTGTGTGTCTGTGTCTGTGTGTCTGTGTGTCTGTGTGCTTGCATCTATTGAACTGAATCACTGGTGAGTTTGAGTGTGTAGTGGCTGCGTGATGTGTCAGGTTTTCTATCCAGGAAGCGTCAAGCCTCGTGTTTCCCCTTCAAAAGTTCTCCCTCCCAGTCTCACCAGACTCCTGCCAGCAGCAGGAGGATTTATGACTCATGCAGTGCAAAGACCAACGGCTTAGCTGACCGCTGACCACTGACGTCTGTCCTTGTGCCACCTGAAATACACATTCATTTGATGGATGACGCTGTGTAGTGGAGATGGAATATCTTTAAAGCAGCTACAAGGAACTTTGATTTTTGTGTTGATTTTGGCGACCCCAATGGACAAAAGCAGTATTGTTTCTATGAGCACCATGCCTTCTTGTTGAAAAGATCCTGAGTGTGCATTTTGTTTTGGAAGCAAGTTAAAGAAAGATGAAGATGAAGGATTAAAATAGTCATATTAGATACATGTCTAGGAGAAAGAGGGCTAATTCAGGAATAATTTTGAATCCTTACAAATCCTGCACTTCTGCAGAAGGAGTCCTGCATGGACTCTCCATCTGTTGAATAAGTGACTGAGGTTGACTTCTGTTTTCCCCTGTGCTAGATCACTGTCCCTTTTGGCTTTTTTCTGTTCTTTGGTTAAGTCTTTGCTCTTTCTGATTTGCTGATCTGCTGATCCTGCCCGTGTATCAGCCATAAACACAAAATACAATTAAAACATAAAATTCTGTAAAGGAAAAACTCCTCCTGCTTCATTTTAACTTGCTAATGTACTCCTTACTTTGCTTGGGAAATTCTAAGCATAGGCTCTTCTGGTCTGTGTGCCGTAAATGATCTTGCGGGAAATCTGACGTGGGCACAGGCGTTAAAGTCCAGATGTAGACTATCTAGCTTCGGTACATTGACGCATTTTGTCAGGCAGAATGTAAAGTCAGGAGGAATTTGGTTTGATTGTTGAAAAATAGGTGTATCATAACAGTGAGGCCCTGTTGGGGTAACGCCAATGGGACAATCCCTATTGCATACTTCGTGTAATGCAATTGCTGAAGCAGTCCACTGTAAAATGCCTTGCGCAAAATCCCACTTTCTTAAAGTGAATAAATTCTAGCCAGATGGCTGTAACCATGTTATTTTGGGAAAACTACACACCAACGTACCATGCTGTTGCTAGCTAGCTAACTTAATGTTAGCTCTATGCAGCTAAAGGGGTCGTACACATGTCGTGTTTAACCACCTGGAAAATGTGAGGTCTGGCGCTGGGCGCTACTTTAGTGGCTTTTTTGATCAATTTTTCAAAACAACAGGTTGCGTCTGAGGTTGCTAAGCAACCTTAACAAGCAATGTATCATAGCCTTTTTACCTGAAATCCTGAGTGCAGAGCTGATCTTTTAGGTGCTGTTTATAAGTGTGTAGGCCTATTGTCCTTGGGACAGATGTAAAGCTCTGACAGCCCTGCACTAAAATGATCTACTTTTCCATATTTACCATAGACTGATATTTACGGAAGAAGGGAAAGATATGTCGGCTGTGATTGGTTGGTCCACGTCACATGACATGCTGCTGCAAAGTTGCACATTGATTGATGGGTGGATGTTGTGATATTATTGGCTGAAAATGGTCGGTACTAGGTAATGTAAGCATACGTCATATTTTGTTTTACAGAAAGAAAACACGATAGGATTTTTACATAACAATATGTAGATATTGTTAAATAGATGCACAGTATGGCCGGGAATGTGATCTTAACGTGTTAAAATGCATGTTTAATTTCATCTAATCTTTAAGAATATTATATAGAAATAGCTAATCGTCTCGCTAATTGTTTCATTTGCTTATGTCGGTCATACAGAGCCATCAGTATTAAACTGAGACTGTCTCATAACCAGTTAAAAGTCCTCATGCTTTTTTAGAGTTTACATCAGCAAAGCTTCCCTCAGTCTCACAGACTATTGTTCTACTTGTAAAGCACATTGTGGAGAAAGTACCAAGATTTTGGCTTTCATCTCTCAGTGCTCTAACAGTTTGCATTCCTGTTTTTATCACCCAGGATCAACTCGCTGCAGACATGTACAGTTTCTTCTCAAAAGAAGGGGACTATGCTCGCTACTTTGTAACAGTGAGTACAGCGTTTCATCAGCAAGCCAAAAATGTGTGTTTGCATGAGTTGTTGTGGGAATGTTCGCAGCTGCAGAGTAACTGGGGAACACAGACTTGGCCAGCCAGTTTATTTACTTTGCTGTCATGTCTTTTACTGCTCGTCTCGTTCGACTCACCCTCATCTCTCTCTCGGTCTGTCTCTCCCTCTGTGGTTTTTTGTTCCCGTAGCTCTTAGAAGCTCAAGCTGATTACCACAGAAAGTCTCTCACTGTTCTGGAGAACGTCTTGCCAACCATCCAGGCTCAGCAAGGTATAAAACATGCAAACATGCCTTTCTGCAAATGCAGCCATTTAACACAGCGCTGTTGAAAAAAATTACATACATGGAGGCTCTGTGTGCCACATAATATGGGACTCTGTGCGTATTTCCTGAAGAATGCACCTTTTTCCGAGGGCCTACTCCTGTTTTTCTTTGGTTCCTGTTTTGTTTGGTCCCTTTAAACAAACCTTTTCCTGTTAGGCACTGGAGGATTTTATGAAGCTTGCCCCAAAGGTGTGCTGACAAGTCGTTGCTAGGAGGAGAAACAGTTTCTTGTTCACTCTTCCAACTGGTTCGACAAATGAAACCAGCTCCTGTACCTTTCAATTACATCACTCCGGTCTGTTTTCCTACCAGAAGTTACCTCAGTTGCGTAATTATTAAAGGCTGCAACTGAGGCCCAGATATTAAAGAATAGCCCTTTGTTTTAACCTCTCAGCTCTCCAAAAATAATCTAATTTTCCATTTTACAAACATACGTCTCCTCTCAGAGCTCCTTCCTAGTTTTTTTTGTCCTTTTCGCAGTCCGTGTCTTATTCAAGGAGCTTGTTTTTTTTCTGTATTAAACACATGTGGTCTCAACCAGACAAGCCTGGTCTCCCAGCATGTGGTGATGACTCACGAAATCCACACACACCCCCACCCTCTTCTCACATCACACCCACCTGGTTTTTGCAAGTTCTCCACCCCCCTTTTCTCACTCCTCTGCCTCCCCGTTCACAAGATTATTAGCTCACACACACATGTGCGCAGAAAGAGGCTTGAACAGTCACTCCCGCTGCAGAGGAGCATGTGGTTATTATTTGACGGCACCCTGTAGGGGGAGTGAGGACTGGTTAGGCCCGAGGGAGAGTTGTTGACCCAGAAATCTGCTGTCCAGACCAGCAACAGGCCTGTTCACTGAGTCCTGGGCCAGCGCTGATTGTTTTTTATCACATATCAGGGTTATACAATCTGCAAAGGCTCCATTAAAACACTTCATTTGTGTCTCTCATATTTGAAACAGTGTGAATTAAATTCCAGTCTTCCATTCTTCACCATTAATTACTCTCTTTGTGTTTAGACTCGTGGACGGAGAAGCCTGCGTTTGGCACAGGGCTGGATGAACACCTGAAAAGGAGCGGAAGGGAGATCGCCCTGCCATTAGAGGCCTGCGTCATGATGCTCCTAGAGACTGGCATGAAGGAAGAGGTAAGGAAGTTAACATGTGGAGAGATTAAACAGGAACAGGACAAGGAAACCTGCCCTATTATTAGCATTATACATGGAAAGATGAAGGCATTGATCTACTGTATGAGTGAAATCAAATTGATTGAGATTATCCGTTTGTTCTGGGAAAAGGCAAAAGAAGTTTGTTGTTTGCTTCAGATTACACTGACGTAGATGTTCAGGACCAGACACACCAAACTGACCTTAAAGAATTTGTGGTGACGAAGGCGGACTGTTGGATCCCCTCATGTCGCCTTTGCCTCAGCCAAAAAGTTGCGCTTGAACACACCACTAACACTACAGCCACCAGTCAGTGACCATGTACGTTCTGCACTTGTGTGAGAGGAAATAACTCCCCACACCAGCAGGCAGCGGTAGTTTGTATTTGTCATTCCAAAAGGGAAACCAGAAGACCAGGACAGGATGGATTCAAGACGCTAGTTAGCCACTTAGCACATTAACAACGCAACCTGATTTTGAAAGAATATTGCATATTTACTGTGCGCGCGTGAACAGTAACAAAAAATTATAAACCATCTCTGCTATAGAGCTCAGTGGCTAAGAGAATAATCTTACCTGTTATAAGAGGTTGTTTTGATCTCACACCCTCTTGACCATAGCTCTTTGTTTACTTTCCTCATTTTCATCTCTCTTCTTCGTGCACTGAACTGAACTGCCAATCAGAGGGATTTCTTTAACTGATGGCTTCCACCGCTGATTCAACATGCTGAATTGGCTGGAAAAAGGAGACATGGTCTGACTAGTGCCAATTTGGCGGGACGCACTGCAAAAACTAGTGCGACAGATGCTCGCCAACAGCCCAATGGCCGACTGTTGGCCTGGTGTGTCAGGGCCCATAGGAGTAACTCAGCTGATTTAGTGTGAATTGCTCTGCATGGTCACTTGTCTTGTGGCCGTATGCAAACCTTCAATACTACTGATACCATAGTTCGTAATTGTCAGTACTTTTAATTGCAGTATACTTAAGATTGATGTTGATTCAGATGTGAAAGGGGTTACTCACTGTGTCAAATAGAGAAAAGAATTAGCACCCAGCTCTGCAGCACTGTGGAGCCTTTGATTCTGATTAGACATGAAATCATTCAGTGCCAACCATTTTCACAATTGACCAGTCATTTAAAATATTTTTTTCTGGTTTTATTAGCTGTTTTTCTTATTTTTCTATGATAGTAACTTGAATATCTTTGTGTTTTGAACTATTGGTCTGACAAAACAAGACATTTAAAGACGTTAGTTTGAGCTCTGGGAATATGCCATGCCCACTTTTTACTATTTTCTGACATTTCATACACCAGAATTATCAAGGACGGTAATCGTAGTTGCAGCCCAGATTTTTTTTTTGCAGGACATGATGTTTCTCTTTGACGTTGGAGGAAACCCAGTCAACACAACAACACCTTATTAGCTGGTCATACAACAGCTGTTCGCTGATGTTATATAGCATGACAAGCTGTATGTCCTCGTCCTCCCAGTAGCCAAAAATGAATGAATTCAGCTTTAAATATAAATGTACATGGTCAGATGTTTTGGAACTGAGGTTTAACTTCAAATGACAACCAGCGGAAATTCATGCTTTAGAGGTAATTCTTATTTAACGCCAGGGTAATTCCCTGTAAGTACATTTTGATGACACAGACTGAGATTTTTTTTTTTTAACTGACTCAACTGCTTTGTTTTCCGTGTCTTAACTTGCAAGAAAAAGAAGTGCTTCCGTAGCTCATTAAAAGTCACATGGAGCTGTGGCTGCGATTAGCGGCTCCGCTGGTCATCGACATAATTGAAACCAAGCTTTGAACTGTTTGTTCACATGAACATCTCAAGACTCCAGGAGATGGGTGGATAGACAAACTGTAAACAGGGGAAACTCCTGCATATCTGCAGTGCCTTCCAGAGAAAGTGTCACCCGTTCTGCAACACTGAAGATTTATGAAATGTTTGCGATGTCCCTCCTCGATACAAATTTAGAACACAATGGAATCTACTTGTCTCCTGATCATAAATCAGATTCCTTCTTGTGTGTGTGTGTGTGTGTGTGTGTACATCTGAGCAAAAACAAGCTAGAGAGAGTGCAAGTGTTAACTGTAAAGCACGTTATTTGTCGACCTATTCATTCCCTGGTGAGTCCAGCCTGTGTCATTATGGCGTGAAGACGGCCTTTGTTTATGTGTCAAAGTAAAAAGCTCGTTGTGCTGCGAGTGGTGGGTGTGTTTGTTTGCCTGCTTTAAGGTTTCATTATGTGCAGCTGGCAGGGCAAGTTTATGTAGTGGATTTATACAGAGTCGATCTGTAATTGAGTGTTAGGAGTGTGTGTGTGCCGGTTTCAGTGAAAGCATGGGGTCTTATGTGCACATTGAATGCCTGCTTGTGACTTTGTTGTTTGCTCGCGATGTGTCTGTGGTTTATTTGTTTTTATGTGTGTGTTTTTGTGTCAGGGTCTATTCAGGATCGCAGCAGGGGCGTCCAAGCTAAAGAAGTTAAAAGCAGCGCTGGACTGTTCCACTTCTCAACTGGAGGAGTTCTACTCTGACCCCCACGCTGTCGCTGGTATGTCCCAAACCAGAGTTAAAGTTCGTTGTAGAAAATATATTTAAATATTAAGACTTTCTGTGCACATGTGGTTTCAGGAGCACTGAAGTCCTACCTGAGGGAACTCCCTGAACCTCTAATGTCTTACCAGCTTTACGATGAATGGATCCAGGCATCCAGGCAAGGCTCCTAACATTATCACTGGTGATACAATCTACCAGTATTGAGTGGATCTATCACTGTGCAGCTATGAGAAATGTTCGGATGATTAATCTGGGACATTTAGCCATCTGGAGACTGAACTAACAATGTGCTCTGTTTTCATTTTCTGTCTTTCCAGTGTGTCAGACCCAGACAAGAGGCTGCAGGCCCTCTGGGTTGTTTGTGATAAGCTACCAAAGAACAACAAAACCAACCTGAGGTTAGTTGTTTGATCCTACGCTACAAAGATTGTGACAGCAATGCTTTAAAGAGAACTTATTATGCTCATTTTAGGTTCATAATTGTATTTTGTGTTTCTAGAAGAACATGTTTACATATTTTAGTGGTCAAAAAAACCCACTGAATTTTCCTCATACTGTCGGTGCTGGTACACCTGCATTCCCCCTCTGAGACCCTCCATTCTAGTGCTAATCTCTTTAAACCTCCCTCCTGAAAAAGCCCAGTCTGCTCTAATTGATCAGCGTTTCCAGGTCTTCCATATCTCTGCATCTCTGCACTGTCATTACAGCCGGGAAATGACTCCAGTGGAGAATTGTGTCACTTTCTATTGTGAAAGATCACCAGTAAAAGTTTCTAAACACAGCCAGACATGTTCCAGCAGGAATATGATCCAAAATGAGGGAAGAATAAACAACATCAGTGGCCAGGCCTAACATATTTCTCTGACATTAGCATGTAGCTACATGTAGCAGGGTACTTGCAGCTGGTTAATGACTGTTACTGACAGCAGCACTTTCTACCATTAAAAATCACAGCTAAAGCTTCTAAACACAACTGGACATGATCCGGCAGGAATATGATCCAAAATCAGGGAGAAATAAACATCAGTGACCAAGACCAACATATATCCCTGACATTAGCATGTAGCTACATGTAACAGGGTACTTGCAGCTGGCTAAAGACTGTAACAGACAGCAGCAGCACTTTTTTTTACCTTTTAAAAATCACCAATAAAGCTTCTAAACCAAAAACTACACAACCAGACATGCTCCAGCAGGAATATGACCTGAATTCAGGGAGAAATTAACAACATTGCTAACCAAGATAACATGTTTCCTTGACGTTAGCATGTAGCTACATGTAGCAGTATGTAAACACTTGCAGTAGTGTGCCAGGATTTGACCACACAAAGAAGTCTGTCACGAGCTGACATCAGCTTGTCTCATAAGTAGAAAAAAACCTGTGTTACCTGTGTAATATTATATATATATGGCTAATAATAAGGGAAAGTATAATAGGGCCCCTGTAGTGTCTTCCATTGTACGTGATAATGTTTACATCTATGCTCATTAACTTGCATGTTTTCCTGCAGGTATCTGGTGAAGTTCTTAGCCAAACTGGCTCAGGACAGCGAGGTGAACAAAATGACTCCTAGCAACATCGCCATCGTCCTGGGACCCAACCTGCTATGGGCCAAGACTGAGGGGTGAGAGGGGATTTATAATATTACTGTGTGAAACAAGGGGAGTAATCTCAGAGAGGCATGATCCTAGTCTACTGTGGTTAGAGAATAGTCTGTTATTTCAGCTCATTTAAGTGTCGCCCTCATTATGTTGGAAAGTATCTCATTTGTGCTCAACTGTACATGTCCACCCAGGACTCTGGCTGAGATGGCTGCAGCTACCTCTGTGCACGTGGTGGCCATCGTGGAGCCCATCATCCAGCATGCTGACTGGTTCTTTCCTGAGGGTAGGTTCTGTGTTTCCTCTGCAGCAGTCATTTCAGACTTTCCTCTTTTTTTCTTTCTAGCCAATTAGGGTCTATTTTACACCAGGGATGCACACTGAATACGATTGATATTAACTGCCTGGTGAGAAGGAAAGAGTCAGCAGTAATCAATCTCCCAAGGACCAAGATTAAAATCACTGCTGTCTGTCCTGGCTCCGACTGTGGTTTGTGCTTTGAGGTCAGCTGAAATGCTACAATGAAAACTTAGAAAACAGATGTCATATATTCCCCTTAATTCAGCTTGAAGAAGTCGGTCAAGTATCACTGTGGAAAGCTGCCTTTCTCAAGGTATTTTCCATAAATTCAATTTGTTTGTAACCACCGTTATTGGATAAAGACTGTTACAATTATTATACTAAAGTCTGTCTGCTCTCCTGCACATTTATCTTGAGTTGAGTTGTTTTGGTCCAGATATTTTACATTGTGCTGTCATGTTAAAACAATAAAGACCTCAGTTAATTACTGGCTGTTTCTGTGGGAGTTTCTCTCACAGTCTGTAGCCAATTTCAGGATGTGAGACTTGTAATTGCCCATCGGTATGAACCTAAGCATGAATGTGTCTCTTCTGTGATATTTTCTTGAGCTATGAAGGAGTGAATAGTGCCAGTTAAGAACAAAGCCGATTATTAGCATCTGTTAGGACTGTGACTTGACTTCCTGCCCAGTTTTCACTTTATTTTTAACTGTAACTGTCTATCTTGTCTTCTCTGTTTCCGGCAGATGTGGAGTTCAATGTGTCGGGCATGTTTGCGATGCCTACACCTGCATCCAACCACAACAATCACCTTGATTATGACTGTAGCACCATTGAGAGGAAGAGGCCTGGCAGTATGGTGGGACCAGAGAACGACACAGCGCGCAAAGACAAGTAATCAGCCTGGAGTTGATCAGTACAGTTACTTCGTGTTTCCAAGGCTCCTCTGGCCCACATTAATTACTTACTCCAAATAATTGCTTAAGAAATAATTTTGCCTTTAATCCAGTTGCTTTTTCTGATCCCTCTCCTTTGCCCCTTGTCCATTTTGGGGTACATTTTATTAAAATCATTTTAATATGATGCTTAACACACTGTTGGTGATTCTCTCTGCGGGTCTAATCTGTGACTTTCTGATCAAAGCTTTGGTGTTTTTGTTTTTCCCCTTCACTGTCTCCCCGCTCTCCCTGTGTAGCACCTCTAACAAGCACTCGGACCACACCCTTCGTAGAGGCAGTAACACCTTAGGTAGAAAGCAGCACACTTCACCTGCCTTCCAGCCTCCTTTACCCCCTGTGGAGGTGCAGGCACAAGGGCACGGGGCCGCGCAGGTCCCCCAGCCCTCAGCTGAGCCCCAGCCACAAGCTCCATCAGGGGGTTCAGGGTTTGACGCTTCCCAGCAAAGCTTGGCGCAGAGTCTGGCTGCTCTCGCAGCCGCTCAGCAGCTTCTAGCCCAGCACACAGAGGAGCTCAGGTAAGAGCTGACTGTCTGCATCTCTGCTGCTGGTGGAGAATGACACGGCATGCCAAACAGATTTGCTTTTATACGTGCAAGGTTGATGTTATGGGAATACATTAGTGCCTGCACTGTGAGGTCAGGCTGGTTGAAGTGTAGTGGATTATGCATGCTTCACTGGTATCTTGCAGACAGTTCTTCCACTCTTGGTCACTACGGTTCAGCTTGTTGTTTCTCTCGCAAAAACCACAAGTTTTTCTTACACCACCACCAGTTCCAGCTATGCAGACTTGTCTGAGCTGAACCCACAGGCACTGCACAACAATGGCTGCTGTCATTCTGCTCACAGTCACTCCCAGGGCCTCTCGACTTCCCATCCCTCTGCCTTCCTCCCCAAATCACTGGAATCAGCAGGAACCTCACGCTAACTGGCCCAAACTGCTTTGAAAAGCCTGGACATTGGTGCCTGTTATGCAACGACTGAAGGGTGTCTTTGATTTAGCTGGTGAAAGGACAACCTTCATATGCAGACAGATAGCACTATTCAGTTCAGCATTCTTCTGGTCCTACAGAATTGATCGTGAAGTTAGATGAGACGACCAGATTAGATTTGTGAAGTTTGTCGTTGCAGCACGTCAGTGCAGTTTATTTTAATAGCACCAACCTTCAATAAAAAAAACATTTAGCGGTGATTCTGCTGTTTAATAAATAAATACTCAGAATTTCAGAGCTTTTAAGATTTTCTTTTTCTTTCTTCTCTAAAGCAACCCAAAGCTACGTGACTCCACACCTGCTCCGACTCCTGTGCTCCAGAGAAATGGCTCTGGAGGAGGGGGCCACACCGCAGGGCAGCTGGGCAGTGGGACCCCCGGGGCTGGATCCATGGGGCCCAGTCCGCATATGATGCGCAGAGGTAAGAGTCTGTATGATAAACTGGTTCAAACAGGCATATGTCTATAAAGCTACTCAGGTATCCAGGTCATAGGAAGTTAGAAGGAGCTCTATATGTCACTCAGGAGAATAATGTAGCAGCAAACTATTATTTGCTATGTAATGATATAGTGGATAGTGTAGTGTCCTGAGCTGAGGATGAGGTCACGCTGCCTTTGTGTGTGTTGAAATCTGAGTTTCTCTGTTCTTTGTTGTGGTAGACGATCTAGTTGCACGTTCACGTTAGTACATGTGAGTCCCTGTTGGTGTATCCCACTGGCTAGCTAGTTGCCGCCGCTATGCACTACACTCATACAGCAGATACTTCTGATAACTGCATCCCTCCCCACAGTGGCAGGACGGCATTGTCGTGGAAGCATACAACCCACCCTTCAGTCCTCCCACTCTTGGTAACACCATTCATTTCAGTCAGCACTATTACCATTGTTAGCGCTGTTTGCGCTGTTAGCACCATTAGCTGCTGGATCAGCCACCTCCATGTTGAGAGCCGTGCGAGGACAACCCCAGCCCAGTCTCTGAATCATAGATATGCTCTGAATAGACAGTCATGTAGACAGTCTGTCCAGGATTTCTAGGCTTTGTATGAGATTGCTGTGGCCTGTAATGCTTTTGATGCATGTTGCAATGATTTTACAAATGTTTTTGCAGCAAAAATGGCTGTGATACTGTCTTAGATTTGGAGCAGATTATTATGAGCATTTAATGTTTCCCAGAGACCTAAAATCTGTATGTTATAGTGTGTGATTTGAGGTAATACTTACGATCGCAACATCTCAGAGGGGCTGTATAGGGCTCCTTTAAGGCACCTGGATATGAAGACACTTAAAACATGTTTTTCCATTTTGGGAGATCTCTCCAAATTGTTATCATTTTTATTAGAACCTAAGAATGCTAATCCATCTTTTGAGTTAATCTCGGACATTCTGCTGTAACTCAACATACATGCTGCTCTCACTCCTCAAACCTCCCCACACTCACAGCTGCTCCAGCTGCCAGACCGAGCTGCTCTGATTTTCACTTCACCATCACATACACTTGTTCCCTGTAAAACAGAGAATTGATTCTAAAGCGGTGTTGATCGCTCACAATGCTCGGCTGTTGTAAAGCCCCAGCCTACATTTATGAACTCATACGACCTTATGTGGTCAACAGTTTGTCCTTGTGTTGAGAATGAGATGTGATTCTTAAGTTCCTAAGTTTATTTTACAATGTGTTGATTCACATTTTTGTCTTTTTAAGCTTCTAAAGAAATAGCCATTTTGGGAAGTAGTCCACTATGTTGGTGAATTGTTGTTTTTATGCTTCAGTTTTTGTATGGTATTAACAAACAAGATATAAAATGTTACTTAGCGAGCATCAGAGGTGCTGTTAGGTAGCTTGACAGGCCTTGTTTTTCGTCTTTGTGCTAAGCTAAGTTAACATACTGCTAGCTCCAGAGCATATTTACCACTCAGACTCAAGTGGGGTATAGATCTTCTTATCTAACTCTGAACAAGACATTTCCCAAAATGTTATTCTTTTCCACCCGTAATTACAAGATTCACCATTGAATTTCAGGTACCAAGAAGCAGGCTCCTGCCCCTCCCAAACCGACGAACCCTCCACCCAGCCAGCCCTGTAATTCAGTGAACCACGCCTCCTCCTCAGGCTCATCCCAGTCCCTCAGCCCCACTCCCAGACCCCTGTCCAGCCACTCGCCCACCTCGCCCACCTCTCCCGTCTCCCAGCCATGTGCCACACCCCGACGCCACTCCAGCAACCAGCCCCCAATCCAAGCGCCCAGCCATCCGCCTCCGGAGCCTCCGTCACAGGCCAGCCCTCCAACGCAGCCCGCGTCACTCGGCCAGCACAGTGGGGAACAGCAGAACGTGGACGGTTCACCTCCAGGCACCCCGACCCCTCCAGACACCCCCCCGCCTTCCAATACCACCCAGGATGTAGCTCCTCCGTCCCCGTCTCCCTACCAGTCGGGCTCCCTTCCCCGGCCGCGACCCGTCCCCAAACCCCGGAACAGGCCCAGCGTCCCACCACCGCCCCAGCCCACCACACTGGCCAGTGACACCAATGGGATCTGTGCCACTGCGTACAAGATGATGGGTGAGTGCTGCCTCTCGTGTAGTTACTACATCTAAACTTAACCATTTATGCCCTACTGAATACTAATGTGCTCCCTGTCTAATAGCACTGTGATACCTCCACAGGTTAAAGAGGCACTTGTGAGAGGTTTGTTGTTAATTGACCTTTTCACCGGCAGCACCTGCACTTTTTGTTTGCCTCTAGACATCATATCCATCACCACAGTCATTTTGTTCTGCCTGCTGCCTCTGTTAGATATCATGTACTTAGCCCTGATGCACGACTGTCACACTGTGTACCTCATTGCTGGATGGCTGTTTAGTGAGGGACCCATTTTTTATGTATAATGTTACTTAAGATCTACATATTGGACAAAGGGTGAGGGTACAAACCCACAGGAGGGGTTTGTTCTTGTTTAAAGTCGGCCTGACACTATACTAAGACATTTGAGTCAAGTTTCCATCCACTCTCTTTAAACATATATCTCCATATGAATACAGAATCCGTAGGTAACAGAAAGGATTTTGGGATCAGAAATGTTTTGGTTTCAGATTGTAGTCCAAGCAGTATTGACCAATCATGTTTGAGCAGACTTTGGTTGCATACAGGTTGACAGTTTGGAGAGCAAAAAAGGCCAAACACATTGGTCGAAATGTAATCTCTTTCTTTTTTAGAAAGTTACTGGCGTTTATATTACTCTAAACAATGATTCGCGCATGTAGGAGGAAGTCTTGGCTCCGATATCCTTCATCCGTTTGGGTGTAGCCAGGAGATATCTGGATGAAGGATATCTGGAGACACCCTGAAATATTGGCCGTTGCCTCCAGAGGCTAGAATGTCATCAGACAGATAGCTGATGGGTTTCAAGATTGAGTTTCCATCGAAATGTAATGCACGTTTGCCAGATTTCCAGAAAACCATTACTGTTATGTAGATATTCAGAGTTGGCTGCATTAAGATAAACAGTTGGTGGCGTTAATTCTCCAGACTCATCCCTTTAAACCACTGTAGAAGAAGAGGGCACAATGAGACGATGTAAATGTCTTTGACATTCAAGCCACATCCTTTGCATACGCCATCATTTATTTGCTGATTTCATTGCCCTTTGTCACATTTGGTTTTATCGATACACCAACTTCTCCACCTTAGCCAAGACAAAACTGTTCTTGCGACGTTTCCACTTTTCAATTTTTTGGTATTTTAAGTATAACTTGAAATTGGGCATACAATAAGCCACATTCTGATACTGGTGAGTTCTTACTGCCTCCACTGAGTTTATACTTTCAACAGTCTTCTTAGACAGAACCAATAAACATGGAGACATCGACTGACGTTTGAATGCTCAATGAAGATGTCCCATTATTGTTAAAAAATAGTTCCAAAATGGGGATCACTGATGTCTGATCTGGGATGTTACCTGGATGTCCTTACTGAGTATCCCTAGCAACGTCGAAGGATGATGCTAACATGAATGAGCCTCTTCAGCTATTCTGCTAAAGATTATCTACACAGTGTGAATTCAGCAGCCTAATATATCCTAAAAACTGAAAATAATGAGTCTAAAAATAGAGGACACAAGACACAAACCCTGCTTTTTTGGGTGTAAGTCCTGTGCTTGACCCAGTCATCCACCACGACTTTCTCCCTATGTTAACTTGGCACTCTTTATGCTATGTCACCTGACTTTCTGGCACGAATCCCTGAAGGCTACGTCTTCCATGTGCAATCAAAGACAGTTTGGATAAAGACTTTCCTCTTACGTACACCACAGCCAGGAATACAATGTAGATACCTAGATGGCATAAACATGTTCATATATTTAAAAACTGGGTGTCGAGTTTGTAAGAGAGGGTCAGACGGGGCCATAACTTGACATGGAATCAACATCACCATCTGGCTGTCCGTCTCATAACCACATTGCAAGTTTTGGCATCTAACTGGAACCATTTTTGACTAGGGACACAACATCATAGTCAGATCACACCTTGCTGGGACAGCTTTGTAAAAATGCCAGAGATTAGCATCTCGATTGAACTATAATAAAATGCAGCCATATGCAATGTGACACGTCCTCCATCAGGGCTGTTATTTATCATGAGTCACCCATCTTCATTCACAGTCACTGAAGTGTGATATCAGTGACGCTGTAGGGGTTTGAAACTGAGGCCACGTACAGGTTTTATATGCAGAACTGAGTTTACAAAGTGTGGTCACTTTCAAACCTTGAGCTTTTTTTTGTAAATGTGAAGTTTTAATCGTCATTGTAAATATTGTGACGAGTCTGAGTTTTAAATCCGGTGTTCATGTTTGAAGCATGTGTAACTCTGACATGCATGTTCTCCTGTTATCTTGCTGAAGACGATGTCCGTATGAAGAAAGTACACTCAGCTTGTGTCTAACATTTAAAGTTTTAGCTCTTTTGTCAGACAGTGTGTTGAAATATAAACTGGGGGGTTTCCAGCACCATCTACAGCTGATGAATTCAAAACCAGTTACTTCCAATTACACCACTCTTCCACATTTTCCATCCACTCCTCACTGCCTGTTGCACTGCTGCTCACAGTCTCCGTCCAAACACCGCCACCTGCTGTTCAAACACTCACCCTGCTGTTTTCACTGCTGAGCCCCTGCTGCCGTTTAATCTATGGAAAATATTACACAGCTGCACTGGATGGCATAATTGCAACAGCTTTAAATGTTTTCATACTCCAGGATGGAGCTGCACATGTTTGTGATTATGTGTTGGTATAATGTCGGCTTAAACAGGGTATTAATCTTGCTTATGTTTGTGTAGTATTCTGTGTGAATGGCATAACAAACACGTTAACCGTTACTTACCAACACTAATGGTATCTTAAATTATATTTTCTAATTGATCTTATCATATATTTTTTAGTCTTGAATACACACTTATAATAGTTGTTTGTTTATTCTTCATCTTCTGTGTTGCTGTTTAGACCCGGCGATGTCTTTCAAAGGGCTGAGTCGAGCGTTCGTCCCTGAGCTCGCTGTAGACCAGCAGCCAGCGGCAGCCTCCTCCTCTTCCTCCTGCCTGCCTCTCAAAGACTGTGACCTGGACACTGAGAGCACTGTCCTATAAGGAGGAGACGATGACATGCTCTGGGTCCAGTAACCCCCAAACGCACCTCCTCCTCATCATACACACACCTCATGTAGTCTGCTCGTGTTTCGTCACCAGCCCATAACTGCTGCCCTCCTCTGCCGCCATGTTTCCCCACCCCAGTCTGTATGAAGGACTTTAATGTGATAGAATGCACATTCTGGCAGCCATGATAGAGGTCCACAGCTCTGGGTAAACAATGGTAGTTGATTGTGTTGACGCTTTGACCACAAAATGATCATTTGTATATAAATTACTTGTCCCGTGTTACATTGAATTCATGAAGAAAACTCTTTTTCTCGCATGCCTCCATGGTGAACGAAGAATCCAAAAACAGGGAAGATTCTTCATGAGTCTGTATTTAAACAGCAAAACTATATCAAAACATCCATTTCCAAACTCTCACACAACTCCTGCAGTCTCATTTATCCGGTCGTATGTTCAGTACTTCCTAAACATGTGCATTTTCCCTAATCATTACTATTTAAAACACTGATGCATAATGCATGCACAAGTAGTGCACCCTGCCAAGTGTGTGTTTGAAACCTGCTCAATACAATGTATGAGCAGAGTTCAAACAAACATTTTGTTGAGGCGTTCTACTCATATGCATAAGTGTAGTGAAGAAAGATATAGCGAAAATGCTTGTGTTTGGGAAGTACTGAGCATACAACTGAACACATGAGACGTGAATTATACTGCACGAGTTGTGCGAGTTCGCGAATAGATGTACCTGCTCCTTTATTTCAGTTCATCAAGAATTTTTTTTTCTGCATTTGGATTCTTCATTTACCGGAGGCATGCAAAAAAAGTACAAATTTCTTGTGTGTATTTGAACACAATAAATGCTCATTTTGTGGGTAAAGCAGTCCTTTAACTAGTATTTGTAACATATTAATATCACTTACTCAACTTAGTTGGATTCCAAAGTCAAAAATCCAGACTTATTTCAGGTTATCTACATATTACATATGTTGTTTAAATTGTAATATGTCACAGGTAGAGCTGAAAGTCAATTCATAGATACAGCTTTGATAACCAACTTTGTTTTTCTCAAATGCCTTTATGGTGAACGAAGAATCCAAAAAAAGTGAAAACTCTTGCTGAATTAAAGTCATAGGGGTCCATGTTTAATAACAGCAAAATTATATTTAAACTGGCAACCCTTCTCTTGGGGAAGTGAACTAAAAGTGAAACGTATCCATGCTCTCTTTAAAGCCACACTCTATTTACAAAAACAGTAATTTTACCTTGCTGAACACCGGAGCTACTGATCTACCACTGCCTTGATCGATAGTTTGTTATTGTGTGACTTTGGTGAGTTTGAATTAACACTTTAAAACATCAAAGTAACACAAACAAACTACCAGAGGGTTAAACGTGGACCCCTAGAATTCAATTCTTCAAGGATTTTTTCAATTTTTGGATTCTTCGTTCACTGGACGCATATAAGTAAAACAAGTTTTCATCATAGATTCAGCATAACATGGGATGAGTAATTATATAGAAATGATCATTTGAGGGTGAAGTTTAAGCTTAAATACAAAAAAAACCATGCTTGAATATGTAAACTTGGGGTTTTGGAAATAGTTTTTTACTATTTCTGTATATTTTATAGACCAAAATTGAGAAAATAACTACTAGATTAACCGTTAATTGCAGCCCTTGTCAAAGGCCAAATCACCTCATTTGACCACCTTGTCCTTTGCTTACACCACCACAGTCTTCTTCAGGTATCTCTCAGCTGTCAAAGCTGTTTCCAGCTATTGTTTACTCAGAGCATCCTCACCGTCGACCTCAATGATGGTGTCAGATGTGGCCATGAGGATACTTGTGACAAAAGCCGCTACACTGCAAAACACCCACACCACCGCTTCCTTTACACTGTGCTCCCTACAGATGAAGCTCCAGACAATCAAACAGCAGAGGCCCGCTGATTCACCAGTAACGCCATCAGACCACTGTGTCATCGATGAGCAATATAAAGCATGGGTACTGACCGGGGGGAATGCCAAAATATGAACTGACGTGACTCGTTTGGAATTTGGTGTGGGGTTCTGTTTTTTTTTTTTAAGTTGAAAAATGGCCTTAGAACAAGAAATTAAAAAAGAGGTATTTCTACAGCCCAGGGAGAGGAGGAAGGTCAGCAGGTGAAGTAGAAACCAAAACTGTTGAAGTGTAGCTGGTGACTGCAGGTTTCCAGTCGTCTCAAACACTTGATTTTTGTATGGAAACCCCATCCCTTGTTTTTTTTCTCCCTCTTCCTCACTCCTGTATTTATTTACCGATTTAAAAACACACATTCCCTGTGGCTTGACGTAATTAATGCAGTCTTTAAATGTAAATCATGCCTTATGGGTTCCTCCCAGAACCACCGTGTTAATAGCATTATATATTTACTGTATGGAGGATATACTCGGCTCCTAGTACTACAGTATTTTCCAAGAAGCTGTCTTGGCAACAAGTTTGTTTCAGGGACGTAAGGAAGGTGATTCTAAACCCTCTGCAATAGAAGTCTTGTATGGTTCTGTATTGTTCCACAAAAAAGATGTGTATTTAAATGGTTGATGTCTTTGGGTTTTATGAGCAGAAGTAGCAGGGCTAACCACCCGCCCAGCCTGGACACAGTCAGTATTTTTTGCCTTTCTGTTGTTTTTTTTCCCCCATCGATCTTCTCCGGTGTTTTCCCGGGGGGGCATTAAACGCAACAGGCTGTGAGTGAATGTAGTGAAAGGACAGTTTTTACCAGCCTGAACAGAAAGACGCATAAACAGCTGATGTTGCACTTGAGCGCAGGCCAATGAGTGGTTTCCTAGTGGACTGATTTAGAGGATTTTTTTTTTTTTTTCAGTCTTTCCCACTGAGCTGAGAGCACGCAGCGCTGTGAAACCTCAGTAGTGATGTGGTGTTAGATTTTGCCAGGTCAAAAGATTAAAAAAATGCTTTGTTGTATTTTCTTGTAGCTTGTTTTTGGCCTCAGATGTAAAGCAGAGTGGTTCCCAGAGAACTGACCCAATATGGTACCAATGGAGAAAGTCTCGGATGCTACAGTTGCCCTGAGAACCAGTTTTCAGAGACAATTGCGCATTATAATCCCCTCCTTTCTCTTTCTCTGCTCCTGTGCCTCGCTGCCTTACCCCTGTGCATCAAGAGAGCTCGCTGTCGAGGCTCTGCAAGACGAACAAACGCCATTAAACTAGAGATGATAATGCTGCATTTTTAAGCTCCATAGTTTTGTATGTATGCCGTCTGGTGAGCTTAAATATGGACATGTAATATGAATGCTTGGTTATACCCCCCTTTCCAAAGAAAATAAAGTATATGAAGAAACTATTTAAATCATGGTTTATATTTTTTGTGTACAAACAACTTTCAAGCATGATGTTTTCACAGATCGAAAAAAATCATTTGAAAGCATTGAACAAAACATAAAGGGTCAAACAATCTGAAAACATATAAAACGATTTTAAAAGGGAGCCTGGAGGCAACCGATACATAAATAAATAAATAAACCTAACTAGCCCGACAGAGCTGTATTTATTTCAAACCTAAATATCCAGGGAGGGGAAATGCTACCAGCTGCACATCTTAATACATTAACTGCACCAACATGCAATTGATTTGGACAAGAAACACTGTCACCACACCAGTAGCAGCTAGGGTTGCATTTTTACGAGATCACAGTCACCTCGTAAGCCTGACTAAAGCTGCGCATAAAGAATAAATAATTCTGACGACACTGTGTAATAAGAAAATAAACCAGGACTGGGAGGAGACACGAGCACATGATACAAAATGAAACTGATGAGCAGTGCATAGCAAAAAACTGTAAAATTTACAATCTCAACAATAGTTCATCGACATAAATACAACACAGCTACAGATACACTGTACTGTAATGAGTCATGAGATCACCATGACAACCAGAAAAGCAGGAAATGACCATTTACAGTTGGATCTTTTTTTTTCCCCCCCACGTGCGTTTGACGTTCATTCATTCATACAGCAGCCACCCACGTGTTTGAGCCGGGCTGTGTTCACAACACTCGAGAGATGCTTGACAAAGTGCAGAACTATTAAGCAGTCCTCTCTGCCAGGAGCACACGGCTCAGCCTTTTCACATTAAAGCTGCCTTTCATCTTTCTGTACCGACAGAAACAAGACAGTCCGCCCACACGTTGTAGGAAACAGATGATTTTTTTTTGAGCCAGATTTCAGCATGTGCTGATGTAGTCAGTGTTGCCTCGCTGTGAAAGGTGTTCTGAGTGATGTTTTGCAAATAGATCTGTCTTAGTGAATGAATTTGGAGACCTCACAGGCAGCGTGCTAATGCAACCTGTTGCTCAGACTGATTGGACAGATTTCAGTGGCTGTTAAAGATCAGGGCTGAGTCCAGTTGGGATGTGAAGACTGGATAATCGATGACCTCATGTCTTAGCCACTCAAGCGATGATGTAATGTCGTCATCCTTGATTACATGTGTAGAGGGAGCTGAAGCTTAAATTAACCACAAACACCCACTGGTTTACTAACAGGAAGGTGGCTAATGGGATTTTTTTTGCGGACGTGCCTAAAAGCAACAGATTATGCTGAAATTATGGAAGCCTAGTAAGGCCATGATGATTTCAATTTCCTGAGCAGGTTTATAGAGAAATTGTGAAATGAAACCACTACTGAATACATAATGTTGAATTTAAATACCATAGCATTTTAAATTATTGAAACATTGACATTTATTTGAATTTATCCATTTTTCAATTTCCAAAAAGTTGTGGGGGGCTTTAAGCTGCTTGTTTATCTTTTATTTCTTGGATAAAATGACAGAGGTGTGCTCGATTCTATTAAGGATTGTTTGCTTATGTTTTGTTTTGTTTTTTTTTTAATCTTGAATTTTGGTATCAGAATTTAAGTTTCACTCTAATACAGGTGACTTTTTTTAATCTGCTTTAATCTTGAGATCTGAAAAGAACTAGCTTAAATTCAGATACAGTTTTGAACAATGAAAACGTGAATTTTCTATCCAAATTTGTGGACCCTAAATAATGGAAAATTGCAAATCTCGCAACTGGAAATTAAGAGAGAGAGAGAGAAAAAAAAAGGGAATTCAAACCATTTAAAGGAGCTATATGTAAGAAATCTAAAGCAAATAGTCATAAAATCCTCCTAATATGTCACAGAGACTAAGGAATAATGTTCATATAACATACTGATCTCACCGACAATAGTACAGCCAGAATATTCGCATTTAAAAAATTTTTTTGCAGTCTGCAAATCATGTTTATGTTTTGAATTTGTGTTTTGGCCTGTTGCACCACCCACCGCTGTCTACCAGTCACGCAGTCAGTAGAGTCTCAGCATCAGTTACAGTTACGACTGAGCTACAATGGCTGACAGTGCGACTAAACCCAAATGACCTCGTTATGATTCCCAAAAACGCCAAAACAAAACTCGAGGCAAAGCGAGGGTCTGTATAGGAGATGCTTTTGAATGGTGGAGACGGTTAAAAGCGGAAAAGAATGTGAAATCGGATGTCGAAGTGGCTGCTCTTCTCCTCGACAGGTAAGCTTTAGCCAAAGTTGGCTAACTAGCATCACAGCTAGACGGGGATGGGCATTTCGAATACTTTCAACTGTTATTCATTTGTTCATCTTGCAACTGCAAATTTCGTAAACAGGAATTCACAAACCATTATATTCTGACAGCAAAATTTCAATGCTATAACTTTAATTTTGATTTGAATATTAAGAATTCAGTAGTGGATAAAATTCACAAAAAGTATTCCAATGATTCAAAAAATTCTAATCTTCATGGCATTGCTTTGCTTCCATTCTGTTGAACTTCCTGTTTTATCTATAAAAATGTTGGTCATATCCAGTCAGTCACAACAGTGAATGACTTTAGCTCCCTGTGGCCTTAAGGAGAGTAAGACTATCTATAAATTTGATCATAATTCCCATAGTCCATGCCCTTTTAATTCACAGTAGGTGAGATGACATCTGTACGTGTAGACCAGCAGTGTGGACACATGATGTTGAAAAGAAACTCTGACATTTACTAGTTGTAAATCAAATCCTGCTGTATGGGAGGCAGTGAACGCATCGCTGTATGAACTATCTGATCTGATCCTGGCTCTGTACACGCTAACTAAACTACACTTGATTCTAGTTAACTGTTGTCAGTCTACATCTGTGCTTAATCTTTACAAGTTTCAAATATGATCTGATAGAAAATATAAACTTTATATAGTCATGTATTAAACATAGCAAGTAATCTGTAAATCTCCAGACCGGTGATTTCCATTAGTTACATCTCATTTTAATGCAGCATCAAGATGCACTGGAGCAATGGGACAGTTTCTCTGATGTATCTTTTACTGTGTCTACTGTGTGACGCGTGTTAAAAAGAGATGTAACTAATGTAAAGACTGGTTTGAGTCGTCAGTGTGCGGCGAGTTCCTGTTGACCTGTGGACACCTGAATGATCCTGCTCTACCCAGCACCTGGAGTAACAGTAACGTAGCACACGGGGCACTCATTAGCTGTTGTCCTTATTGACACATAGATACAGCGTGTTTCCATTCTGCTTGCTATAGATGACGTGGTCTCTGTTCCCGTTGGTTTGAGTGTCTCTGTGTGTGATCTTGGCACTTTGGTTGTGGAGAGCAGAGTGAAAACGGAGCCGGCCGGCCTGTCGGTTTGGCCCGACATCCGCCCGCATTTCTTGCTCCTACCAGGCCAGAGGGGAAGACAGTCTGGGGCTTCTGGGGTTTTCTGGAGACTGAGTCTCGCTGAGAGCTCTCTGCAAGACAAAACCCATAATCTCATGTGATTTATACTTATTTTACCATATTATTTTCAGATTTGGAGCACATTTGCTTATTCCACAGACGGCAGCACTTTGCAGCTTTATCACTCCATAGCTGCAGGCTGCTGTCAGTCTGTGTGCCAGCGCCAGCTGAATACCTAATTGTTCAGGAGGTTTAAATCTGTCAAACACCTGCTGCTTATAACAAAAGTCACAAGTCAAATATATCTTAGCTGCGTCTAGAGACACAGCTGAAGACAACTGTGCAATATTAGCTCACCTCAAACTTGCACATGAACTCTGCAAAGATGCCGAAGAAGGACTCCGTGCTGGTGGACTTGCTGTCCTCTCCGAAGAAGGAGGCCACCTTGGCGAACTCCTCCATCGCTCGTGTCTGCAGGGACTCCAGAGACTGGATCGCAGGGTGGCTGTTCTCCAAAAAGCTCTGTGGGTGCAAAAGGTGACACGTTAATAAGGCACACTGCCAATTTTCACTTATCAAAGTCAGTTTACTTGTCATGAGGAGTTTTATACAGCTTTATCAAGTCTGAGAAAATAACCCTGGTGATGTCATCACGGTTATTTCTTCTCAGCTTGTCCTTGCAGACCACAAAATTGTAACAGGCGGCCTGTGTCACAAACTGGAGGTGCATTTATCATGCAGGGAGATCTAATCAAAGACTTTATTGAGCTGCATTATGGGAAATGTAGTTTTTTTTTTGGTCATTTTTGTGAGAATAAAAAAACAGATATAACTAGTGTTAACTGTCAAACATGTGCATGTCCAATGTGATTAAACACAATAAGTGTGTGTGTGTGTGTGTGTGTGTGTGTGTGTGTGTGTGTGTGTGTGTGATAGAAATGTTAGCTTAAGTCACAGGTCAATATTTTTCCCTTTAAGCTTGCAGGGCACCTATTTTTTTGGTTTTGCTACTCAGTATAAATTGTCAAGAGTACATTTATTTTGAGAGCAACAATCTGATGGCTACTTTTTAAATGTGAAACATTTAATTGTATTTTATAAATGAATATTTAAAATGAATATATGAGCCAGTCTGTGGGTTTATATTTTTAAAGGTAATAAAGTTATTTTACATATTAAATACTGTATGTGGTCAGTCATTAAAAATCAGACTGTAAGCTAGCTTAGCTTCATTAAATTTAACAATATCTTAACGGATTAAGGCAAGTTGATCGCTAACACCATGGGTTTAAAAGGACACAGCCAACTTCTCACTGACTAGTCAGGGCATAATGGCTACGGTTACATGAAGGCTTCTCATTCAGAATGAAATCATTCGGAATTAAAGTCTTTCCAGGTAGTTTACATGGGAAATATTCATTCCGAATGAGGGTTTACATGGGAGATCAGTTAAATCGCCTTTATTCGGGTCCGCGCATGGTTTGGGGCAGGGAAGGTTTCTGATTGGATAGGGGGCGGGGCGGATGTTACCGTAAGTGTTTACGTTTACCGGAAGAAAACATTGTAGTCCTCTTCCGGATAACAAGATGCTTGACGACGCCGTTCTTAGTGCCTTTTTCGGGCTTATATTCTTGAAGCAGAAGTACGACAACAACCTTGTTCTGCTAATGCTTCGTCTGTTGAGGAGGAGAAGGGAGGTAGAAGGTTGAAGAAGGGAGACAGAAGACGGTGCTTTGAAGAATGGAAACTGGTGAGTGCAATGAGTCCGACTGCTATAATGCCAAATACGTCATCGTGCCAGAAGGGCAAGGAAACGAGCATGCGCAGACAGACCGGAATGAACTTAAAGAAGAATGAGCATTTACATGCACACAAAATTCTTTCATTTGGAATGACAAACAGAATAAACCACCCCCTTTGTCGGATTTAATTTTCAATCGGAATGACCGTTTACATGACCACTTTTAATTGGAATGGCCTTTCATTCCGAATGAAAGTGGAATTAAACTGTCCATGTAAACGTACTGAATGACCAGAGATTTTCATTTACACTTTCATTACAATTTAGCCAATAAATATAATGTTATCAACAAATAAATATAACCAAAATTTTCATTGACAAAATTAACACTGGATATAACATGTTAATTAGTGAGCTTTAACTCTTTGAAATCTGAAATGTCCCAAAAAATCACCAAGAAATTAGTAAAAATAAAAAACCAAAAACAAGAAAATTAGCAAAAAAAAATATATAAAAAGATAAAACAAGAAAATAAATCTAATAACAAACAAACAAACAAGGAAATGCCCTGGAAATGAAGCTTAGAAATTACAATAACTATGTAAAATAATTTTAAATATATAATAATCATGATTATAAATATAGTTTTCCCCTAGCTTTTTAAAAATAATTTTCTAAATCTATTAACTTTATTGTAATGTGTGTAACATTTTTACTAAGTTGCTCATTTTTTCCCCATGACTTTGAAAGAAACTGCACCAATCTGCTCAGGGTTCAAAGGTTTGAATACATGTGAAAGACGTTTGAAGGCAGCACAAGAAAAGTGATGTTGCTCCAGATTTCAAAGGGTCAAAGGTGCTGCTAGGCAGATGTTCTACAGTTCCGACAGAACCAGGCTGTTTCTCCTGTTTTTCCCCGTATTTATGCTAAGCTAAGCTAACTGACTGTTGGCTCCAATTTCATATTTACATTACAGACACGACAGTGGTATCGTTCCCCTCATCGCACTCTATGAACAAAAGTAAATAACTGTATTTCCCAAAATGGAAAATATTCCATTAGTGAGACAAAATGCCAACAGTCTGCAGCTTCCATAAAAAGTGTTTGTGGTGTTTGATGTGTGATGCGTATATATATTTAAAGCTGTTAGCGTACGCTCATGACGGAGGCAAAGTGGTCCTCAGAGGTGGGTGGGATCTTCAGACAGGCCTTCCTGATGTCCAGGATGGTGTTATGAAGGTCAGTCAGTTCAGCTGTGATGGCCCTCTGGTTCACTGAACAAGTCACATGGAAATATATTGTGATGAGTCACTTAAACAGAAGCAATGAGATCTAATGACTGTAAAAAAGCAGCAAGGAAATGTGCAAATCAGACATTTAACTAACAGGTTATTAAACATTTACAGTCACTGGAACAAACAGCATAAATCAACATTCAATTAGATGCTTTGAGTAAAGTCTGCGTGCCCTGCAGGGACGCCCAGCACACTGAGTGCTTATAGAAATTAGCACTTCACAGAATGGAACGACTACACTCTGCTGCTAAATGATTCTCAGGAAGGAAAAGTAGAATTAAAGAGCCGTGCTGCTGTAACATCATCGTACCCTTGGCTGCCAGAGGCACTGTTGTAAGGTCTCTGGAAAAGTTGAGCAGCTCGGGGAAGTGTTGGCACAGAGACTTGGCCAGAATGTGGAGGAAGGTGGATTTCCCGTCCACTGTTTTGGTTGTGCTTAGCTGTGAAACAGAAAGGAAAATATGAATGAGTGAAAACCAAAGTCAAGATTAATATAACCTGGAGGAAGAGCAGGTGTTATTGGCGTACCTCAGTTAGGAAGTTGATCTTAAAACTGGTTGTCCTGTGGCTCTTGGGCTGGCCGTTGTTCAGGTAATTCCCCATTGCGAGTACGAACTGTGGCCAAAAAGCAATAATTAACCACTGTTGATATAAAAATTGATTGCTTCATGTTTTGTTTACCCACAGAGGATGTTTACCTCCAGGATCTTGGCCAGCTTCTTGCTGCTCTTCAGCTCCACTGAAGCCTTGTAGATGTAATCATAAGCAACCTTCATCTCCTCTGTCCTCTCCTGCAGGGTCGTCTTGAAGTGGAGGCTCCTCAGACGGGTCTTATACTCAGGCACCATCAGCATCTGAGACACACAAAACACTCATCCATTCAGGTTGTTCCATTTTGCTTTCAAACACTTTGGTCACCGTGGAGTTTTTTGATTTGTGTACCTGGAAAATGAACTGGTCGGGCTCGCTCAGTTTGGCCGGGTCCTGCTCGAACTGCTCGTACTGTTTCACCTCTTCGTCGTCTGGCGCGTAGAGCAGCAGCTGCTTGATGTGAGCCGGCTCCAGCCTGTCGGTGGTCATGTTCATCAGGACCTGGCGCAGCTCGGTGGTGGAGAGCTTCAGATGGGCGATGAGGATGGCTGCAGAGAGGAGGAGGTGGTGGAGGAGGAGGAGGAGGAAGAGTAGCGGGGGAAGATGTGGAGGATTTACGTGTTGTTTTTTCACATTACAAAGACAATCGCTGTGTCCCTGTGACAATGTGTAATTTTCCACTGTGTATTATTCATATTTTATACTGTGTTTCTCTGCTGACAGGCTGATTATGAAATAAAATCCCAGGATAAACCCTGTAATTAACAACAGTAAATATAAAAATATATACTGTGATACGGGCGCTTTGATAGCTGAAGAAATCCTTCTTATACAGGAAAACAAACCCATCATCCACAGTGTAATTTAATATAGGCTGCATCATATAGCAGGGTCACATCTCATATTCTTGAATAGACTTTGCAAACAATGATAATTTTCAAATCTTATTTCACTTTCTATGAAGCTTTTGTGTGATATACTGTTTATTTAGGTGTCTACAGGCATCAGACAGTTACATTTAATGCTTTTTAAGACCCTTTCAAAACACCTTTTAACCTAATTCAGGACAGATTTTTACACAAATTATGTGTTACTTATTTAAGCATTGCAGCATTGCAGGTAAGTAGTTTATATGTGGTGTTGTGTTATGTAGGAATATGGTTATTGAGTGAGTTAAGTTGATCTACATTTTGCCAGCAGGTAAGTGCAAGTATGACACAATGATAATTTTGTTAATAATAAGGGTTGTAACATCAGAAATGTGGACTTTTAAATAAAAAAGCTTCACTCATTTTCATAACATAATTAAAAGATGTATAAATGAAATTAGATAAAATTCTTGTAGCAGTAAAGACTTCACAAATTCAAATTTAACACTATTTAAGGCCTTATTGTTGTTACATTGAATTGAAGACATTGTAAGACTATTTAAGGACCTGCAGACACCCTGTTATTACACACAATCAAGATACTTACACAAATAAATAAATCTTAAAATTATGATATACCACTTTTGAACAACTCACACTGTGAACATCAGAAACCTAAATAAATAAGAGAAAATTAGTGAGAAGAATTAGTGCTGCAGTATTCTACTTATGCTTTGGCTTCGAACTGTAAACTTCTTAACACAAAATGTTTCTTAGTCAGAGCATTCTGTACGTTTACCACAATTTTGTTTTTAATTTATCAACATTTCTAAATTATAAGGACAGTAAGCAAATACAAATTTGCCTAATTTAAAATATTGTGCACGGTACATAAAATAATTTTGAAAGATGTGTGTCATTGGCTAAATAAGCATTTAGCAATTTTAATTGCAGCAGTTTATAATAGAATGGGCTCTCATATAATGCTATAAATTAGTTTTCATGGAAACAAAGTCTGCAGTTTTACTTCCTCAAATATTATACAAGCAATGTAGCAGAGATGATGGTTTCACTTCCCATTACTGTTGATGTATTACTCACTTTCATATTTTAACATTATGTTCCTATTTTATTTCTGTTAATTGTATGTATAAAGCATTTATATTAGCCTCCCTCCTGGGCCCTGTTCTTATCTGCTGCGAGGGTCCTAAGGACAGAGGGATGTCGTATGCTGTAAAGCCCTGTGAGGCAAATTGTGATTTGTGATATTAGGCTTTATAAATAAAATTGATTGACTGATTGATTGATGTGTCTTAACTAATTCAGGCTAACGTGTTGTAATCAGGCTAAAATAATCCTGTTAATTCTCATCCAGCTAATTTGGTCCCTAGTGGATTCATTTGTTAATCCTGGATGAATTTATCTTAAAAAAACAGTGCTTTTATTTTGAAATAAAGACAAAATAAGTACAGTTGAAATCATGATTAGTATTTATGAATGGTTAAGTGCTTTTCATGTGATTCAGTTACATGAGGCAAGTGTTTTAGGAACCCTCCCAGCATGCACTGGGGCAATAGATTCGGCATAACAACATGTGTCATTTTCTGTGTTCCTGCCTTGTTACTGGTGGGACTTTGTTCTACACTGTGCTCCACAATGTTTCCACACTTTCGTAACTGGTAAACAGTTAGATATCACCAGTGAATGTGGTCAGACTATGAGTGATGTGATTGGTTCCATGCATGTATGAAGCCTGGTAGAACTTTTTAATGAGACATGAAGCAAATGATGAAGAATACAGTAATTCTTAATTATAAAGTGGAACCTGTCATTTCTCTTGCTTTTGGATCACCAAGTAAAGACACATTTTCATGACAACATGAGTGTTTATTCTCTTATACAGAAGAAGAAGGTGAAGATGACAGCAGTCAACAGGGGCAACAGGGAATCGCTGTTCTCCATTTGGACTTGAAGGCAGCACAAGAGACATTTTACAGTAGAACAGGAAACTGATACAGCAGGTCAACCAGTATCACAAAAAGCACAGGATTACTGACAGTTAGCTGGACCACAATCCTGAACTCCATTTAAGGAGTGTTGATATAATTATGATTTTAGATATGAACATTGAGAGATAACCATTATGATCTGTTTTTGAAATAATCACAGTTATGTTTTATAATAAAGAGTTACACTCAGACATGGCCAGATGAAATATGCAGCAATATAATGAACAATATATAACAAAATACAGTTTGAGATACTGTGAGCAGAAAGACATGAACGCATCCACTGGAAAGATTCAGACTGTTAAAAGACCAATAAAAACAGAGAGCAAGGCATTTAAATGGGAATTTATGTACTAAAAGTTATAAAATAATTCACTGCAGAACTATAAATAGTTTGTGCAATTACAGCTGACTTTTATAAGGTTTTCGGTTTATTAGTTTAGTTTTATTACAGTTTTACTTTCATCGCAGACCTCTAATTAGCCTCTTGCACCTCCACCAATCACACACCAACATCCCTCCTCGTCTGACTGCATTCATATTGAACCAGTAATGAAAGTGTGGAAACATTGTGCAGCACAGTGTAGAACAAATCAACACCAGGAACAATGAAGGAACACTGACAAATTCAGCAAATGAATATATTGCCCCAGTGCATGCTGGGAGGGTTCTCAACACCTACCTCATGCAACTGCAATCACAAGATCATCATATTAACACTCATCACAGTTTCAATGCTCTACTTGTTTCACATTTATTTCAAAATAAGAGCCTTTATTTAAGATAACCTCATCCAGGGTTAAAAACGAATCCTCAAACTGAGCTCAAAGGACCAAGTTCGCTGAACAAGATTATTTGAGCCTGATAACAGCATGTTAGCCTGAATTAGTTAAGACACATTCGAAGAACAGGGCGTCTGGTGTCTGAAAATACTGCATTAAAAAAAAAGTCAAGATAGCAAAATAACAACATCACAGAGCATCAAATCATAAGTTCAAACCTGCAGTCAAAGATAATATAATTAGCAAAAACATTTGTTTGTTTAAGTACGGAAGCCCTGAGAGGCAAGTGAGGAAGTTTCTCATTTGCCTCTCAGGGCTTCCATACATGCGTCATTTACATCACATCCTCCATATTCATCCACATCACACCTACTGCAATATGTTTCCTGTACAGACACCTCGAACGCAAACGCTCTGTGTGACAAATCCACCATCATGACTGCAACGTGACGTCATCACACAACATGAATTGGAAATTGCATAGTGTTTGTAAATTTCCCAAACTGACAAAACACTTTCACTGAGTAAGATGGGCTAGAGTTGTTGTTGGACGGGCTTCAGTCTCTCCTGACATGCTGCACTACACTCTGTTGTCCTTTTTTACTGAGACTGAGAGAACTGTGAGCAGACCTGACAATGAGACGCTCCTCAAGCACAGCAAGTGAATGCTTTTGAACTCGTGATCACTGGTTTTAAAAGATATTTGGCAGAAGTGCATCAAGTCAATGGAGGAAAAACTGTATTGGTGTTTCTTATTGGAAGGTAACATTTTAGTGTGAGTCAGTTTGGATGTTCAAAGCAATGATAGAACACTGTAATATGTGTTACTTCGTCTCACAGACTCGAGCCTCGACCTTTTGGGTGTTATTGTGGTACTCACAGGCGTTGTAGGCTTTCTTATGAGACAGAATCTCCACCACGTCTTTCTTTTTAAAGTTCTCTGGCATGAAGGCCGGCTCTGGAGGAGAGACTGGTAATATTAACAACAGTGTAAGGATGTGTTCTCCAGGCACCGGGGAGTAAACACACACACACACACACACACACACACACACGCACACACACAAAGAGACACACACACACACACACACACATAGCGGCTACATGTGGCAGGTTGATGGGTTAATAGCACAGCTCTGCCATTTGAGTCACCAGAGGCCAAAACGTCTGGGAGATGCACAATAAATAAAAGCAAGGTGTGTTTCTTCGGGCAGAGCTGTGTTATTACAGAGCTCAGCTGAGACAGGAGAGGAGTGGGGGAGGTTATGGTGCCTTATGGAGAATGGGATATGATGCACACACAAATGGAGCAGCTCCAAAACAGGTTACGGAGAACATCACAACTGTGAAGGTACAAAAAACAGGAGATGTCAACAGATAAACAAACCACTTTAAGCATGATGTTAATGAAGATATGACGATGCAGTGTGATGAAGGCTGATCACATGCACGCAGCTACTCACTGGATCTGCGCTGAGTCCCGAAGTGCAGATCAAGGTCCAAGTACTTCACCATGTCAGTGAGCTTGTCATACTCCGAGTCCTCTCCGAGCTAAACATAGACAAGGACACACTCTGAAGTCTCTGAAGACACAGTCGAGGCTTTGTAAGCGACAAGAGGCTGATGAATAATTCTTTTTATATACACAGATTTTTATAAATGTCTGATAGAGTCGTACAGTGAAACCAAGACATTTTGGTAGATAGAAGCAGATATGGTCTTTTTTTCTAACCATTAAAATCAATACTTTAAGCTGAAGTGATTTTTTTATACAATTTTTACTTTGTTAAATTATTTTTAAACTATACTGATACAGCTGGAAACTGACACAAAACTGTAAAATTGTGAAAATGATTATATAGGTTACTGACACTAAAAAACAAACGGGTTTGGCTTCAGTGCTGCCATGAGTCATCAGAGACCCAACAGACTAGATGAGTAGGTCTTTCCAAATATGGGAGAAAATGGTGGAGGAGTGAGAAAATTCACAGCCAAGGTGGGAAGTTTCACAAGTGATGTTATTGTTTACTGTATTTACTGCATGTAAGATACTTTTCAGACATTTAAGAAAAAAACTCCTCTGTGCGGAGTTTGCATGTTCTCCCCGTGTCAGCGTGGGTACTCCAGCTTCCTCCCACAGTCCAAAGACATGCAGGTTAATTGGTGACTCTAAATTGTCCGTAGGTGTGAATGTGAGTGTGAATGGTTGTCTGTCTCTATGTGTCAGCCCTGTGATAGTCTGGCGACCTGTCCAGGGTGCACCCCAGCTCTCGCCCAATGTCAGTTGGGATAGGCTCCACGGCCCCCAACAGGGAAAGTGGTTGTGGAAAATTATTGAACTTCATATCAGACTGATGGGATGGACTTACCTGACCCCATATGGTTCCCTCAGAGTTCTCCACCTGCTCCCAGCGCAGCCTCTTCACACTCATGTGGTTGGTGTCCGAGGCGTGTTGGCCCGACTTGGGCAGTGGAGGCGGTTCGCAGGGTGGGGGCAGGGGTGGAGGCGGGGGCGGCGGTGCCTTCGAGATCAAAAACATTTTTTTTTTTTTAATTTAATTTCCAGCTTATTGGCAGAAATGGTGCATAATATTCATAACTATGTTTTCTTTAGTTTATAATCACCTACTGAAATTAAGAATTGTTTTTTTGTTGCCTTAGAACTCTTCCACAGAGTCCACCATGTTGTTTCTACAGTAGCTCTGAACGGACAAACTAAACACTGGTTCTAGATAGGGCCATTCATTTTTTCGAGTCGGCCACTGTAGTTCTCTTGGACGCTGAGCACACAGGAGAAGTTGGAGTTCTGCAACCTCACCACTAGATGCCACTAAATCCTACACACTAAACTTTCAAGCTTGCATCAGTGCCCCTTTCTCATTGGACAAAAAAAAACCCACGACCAATCTGGCTTTTGTAACTAATGGTAAAAGGTTGCAATCGGCATTCACTCCCTAGTCAAATGACTCTGCTGATCGGCTTCAGCTTCGATTGGCAGTGATGAAAATACGACACCAGGTAGATGGGTTAATTTACGCCCCTTTTGTGGCGCGATGCAATGACAGGTCGCCATAAAATACCATCTGTCTCCATCATAGCAGCACTCAAACGTTCTTAAAGATTAGTTGAAGAGACTGAAAAAGTAACAGATAAACAAAAGAAGTAACCACTGTCACATTTTCACCGAGCTCCATGCTACTTTCTACTCTTTACTAACCTGTTTTCTGGCACATCGGTGATGCCCAGTGTGACACACCAGAAAAAAAAGAAACAAAGAAAGGCATACTTGGCTCTGGTTTACTGGCAGTAGGAAAGAAGTCTATCGCCTATTTCTAGCAGTTTTCATTTAAAAAAAAAAAAAAAAACTGCATTACCATGCTAATCTTGGTGGAACAGGGGTACAAGAGAGTTTGGAGCATTTTGTTTCAGCGGTTTTGAATTAACTCCCCACTATGCACCAAACACAGCTGGGGGTGCAGTGTTTCATTAATGGTTTATACACTCTTCATTAGCTGCAGTAACAAAATGTATGTTCTGCTACTGGCGTTTAAACAGATGCTGAAGTTTGCCTGACATTTGTCTTCTTTCTCTCTCTCGAAAAAAAAATTATGTTCTCCTGAGACGTGTGACAGAAGCAGAGAGTGCGTGAACTGTCAGAAGATGCAGTTTGGTTTTTGTTCTGTCAGTCTCAAGGTTTTTCCATTTGCATGCACAATATATTGTGAAATACCAAATATAGCACAGAAAGTAATGCTTGAATTTTTTCTGCGACATTTCAGTTGCTAGGTGCTCACTGCTTCACTCTGTGATTTCTCTGTTCTGGCTGAAAACAAGGTTCGGAGCATGCATCATGTTTAAAGACGACTGAACGAGCAGATGTTACCTGTTGTTGTGACTGTTGCTCCTGCCGTGGGGTTTCATAGGTTTTGGTGTGACTGGGGAGGGTGGAGTGGGAAGCCGGAGGTTTTGAGATCATTGAGGAGCCCGCGGGGCCTTGGCTCTGACCCTGGGACGGGCTGTGATCCTGGAGGGATGGCGGCAGCGGGCCCTGGTAGCTGTGCTGATGGTGGAGCTGGTGGTGCCGCTGGAGGACGAGCTGGCTTGGTCTCAACGGTTGAGGGGAGGGCTGAGGGGACGGCTGGATCATGGGCTGGAGGATAGGCTGGGGCTGGCTGAGCTGCCGGGGGAGGTAGCAGGGGCGGGACGGCTGGGAGGAGCGAAGGGTGCTGGAACCCAGGGTGGTGTGGCTGTGCGAGAGGCGGCCGGTGGTGGTGGTGGACTGGAAGCGCTGGTGAGTTTTCTCTGCTTCCTCCCTAGTGGGGAGCACTTTGTGTAGAGGGGAGCGGCTGGACAGGAGGGTCCTCGGAGGGGGCGGAGGTGGAGGGATGATGGGGTGGTGCGGCTGGAAGGGCATCCGGCTGCGGGGGATGTGCTCGGGGGAGAAGCGGACTGGCGGCAGGGGGTCAGTGAATTGAACAGGGGGCGGTATCAGAGACTGGAAAGGTGGGGGAGGCGGAGGGCTCTGGGTTGGAGGTGGCGGGATGGGATCAGATCCTGAGGAGTAGGTGGGAGTGGAGGCCTCGTCGCTGCTACTGTGGTCCTCGCTGCTGCCGCTGCTGAGCTGTCGAGGCATGAATCCCACGTCCTGGTCCTCCTGGAAACTCATCTGGAGGGAGGAGAGGTGCGCCATCAGACCTGATAATCACAGCTTTCACCTCCACGTACTCTAACGCAGATATAAATCTAAAATAAATGCACTGTGGCTCTTTTTATTTTACATTCTTGTTTAAAATCTGTATCTACAATCTTTCATTTTTACTCATGGGACAGAAAAGCTAAAAATAAGAAAATAACCTAATTAAAAAACAACACATGCACTTACATATTATCAGTACTCTAACCCATCTACACTGAAGAAAATTAAAATGCAACACTTTGGTTTTTGCTCCCATTTTCACAGATACAAGTTAAAGCGCTAAGACTTTTAATGCACACATTTATTAGACATTTTTTAGGATTCCACGACTCAGTATCTGGTGTGACACAGTTTGGCTCATGCAGTGTGACACATCTCCTTCACACAGAGCTGATCAGGTTGTTAATTGTTGGCCCACTCCTCTTTAATAACTGTGTGAAGTTGCTGGATAACACACTGTCATACACGCCAATCAAGAGCATCCCAAACATGTGATGTCTCAGGATCTTGTCATCGTATCTCTGTGCATTCAAAATGGCTTCAATAAATCACCTGCGTTCGTTGTCTGTAGCTTACACCAGCCTGTGCCATAACCCCACTGCCACCATGGGCCACTCTGTTCACAATATTGGCATTAGCAAACGGATCGCCCACACAACGCCATACACGCTGTCTGCCATCTGCCTCGTACAGCATCAAATGGGATTCATGTGAAAAGTACAGTTCTCCGAAGTGCCACACGCCATCGAAGGTGAGCCCACTCAAGTCTGGTACAACTGCTGTCAGGTTAAGACCCTGGTGAGGATGATGAGCATGCAGATAAGTTACTTGAGATGGTTTCTGATGGGTGGTGCAGAAATTCTTTGGTCATGCAAACCATTTGTTGCATCAGCTGTCTGGGTGGCTGGTGTCAGACGATCTTGCACGAGAATTGGCCCGAGAATGCGGCTATGTGCAGTCTGCTGTTGTTAGGACGGTTGGATGTACTGCCAAATTTACGGAGACGTCATTAGAGACAGCTTATGGTCGTGAAATGAACATTCAGTTCACTGGCAACAGCTCTGGTGGACATTCCTGCAGTCAACATGCGAATGGTACGCTCCCTCATGTGACATCTCTGGCATCGTGTTGTGTCATAAAACTGCACATTTTAGAGTGACCTTTTACTGCAACCAGCCCGAGGCACACCTGTGTACTAACCAGGCTGCTTAATCAGCATCTCGATAGGTCACACCTGTCAGGTGGATGGATTATCTTTGAAGCAAATCTGCACCAAAATTTGAGGGAAAAGTCTTAAATCTTTAACTTAAACCTGTGAAAAATGGGAGCAAAAACAAAGGTGTTGTGTATTTATGGAGCACAATAATTATAATAATTTGAATTTATCATAAAAAATACTTCAAACAACAATAAAAAACAGTTTTAAAATATGTACAACCCAGAGAATTATGCAGATTATGCCGCTCTCCCCATTTCTGACAGCAAACACAAAACCACCCTGACAAAGATGCAACACGGCTGTAATTAAAAATTTGTGTGACGATTTAACGTCAGCCAGCACCATATTATTTTAACCTTAGACTTCTCGTCAGAAATAGGCAGATAAAATTAGACTCTACAGTATAACTGAGTATCATGTTTACTTACAGGCACCCATCTTCTTCTGAAACCATGACAACCACCTTGATATATCTGTTCATGTGACACAAGTGTTCATTGTAGCGTACATTAGAGCTGCTCTAATGTAAACATGCAACACTACAACGCTATCACGTCAGGCAAATGTGAATTTGCTTATTGTGTGATAATAAGCAAAATGCACAACAGTGAGATTGTCTGTAAATGATGCTACGTGTCATATTCTCACATGAGACATAAGTAGAGTTACCATGAACAAACAAGATCATTACAGTATCTGCTTGCTTCTACAAATGGAAGAGCTGCGTAACATCAACAGCTGCATAAAATAAATTCACTGTTATGTTACATTATGTGGAAGGTTATCCATAGACGATTAATGTAACAACTAATTTCATGATACACAATAAAAGTACACGACTTTTCCAAAATTTTCAAGGATTTTATCAATTCCAAGACATTTCCAGGCCTGGAAAATGACACTGTGCAATTGCATTACTTTTCCTGTTTACTATGACCATGGGAACCCTGTATTACTGGTCTGAGATGGAGCCTGTTGATAATTTTATTAGACTAATAATACCATAGAGTGTATAAAAGAATTGGTTTGTGGACGACTGTCTTGAAGCTCGTGTTTGGCATTTTGGCTGTCAACTTGTGTTTTTTTGGAGCCAGAAGTGACAATATTTGGACGAGAGGGTGGATCTGATGGATACACATTGTCAATATGCATTGCTCTGCCTCTATAATGATTGACAGATCGCCTTGGTAGCGACTTGTCAATCACAAGGTTGCCACGCTCTTGAGCATACCCCGTTTTATTGTCTATTTCACTTCAAATGGGGCCATAATTTTCAAAATGAACATCATGCTGTATTAATAAAGACTTGAAAGCAGCGATTGAGAACATAAACTCATTAGGAAAATGTTTGCTAAGATAATAAATCAAGTGAGAAGTTGGGCCATTTTCTCATAGACTTATAAACAATTGGACTTTTGCTTGCAACCAGTGGAGTCGCCCCCTAGTGACCATTATGCAGGTTTCCTGAGGCTATGTCCACTTCTTTTATACAGTCTATGAATTATACTAAGGTAGCAAAACTGATTTAAATGGACTTATTTGTATTTTGAAATGGCAGATGTAGCAACTTGGTGTCTAAAATAGGAATAATAATTAGTGTCCACATTATTTGCAAGGCATAACAAGACATAAAAATGTCTACATTAAAAAGAAAAACTTGCTTAAAAGCAACTTGAAAAGATGAAGAGTGATCTATGTGTGTGCATTATTACAGCTGACAGGTCTTCCTCACCTCCTCATAGTCATTCTCCCCAGGTACAAAGTCATCCACCAGAGTCACTCGGTGGCCCAGCTGTTCGCTCAGAGCGTCCAGGAACTTGTCCGTGTCCCGGCTGCGAGGCGGGCGGGAGAATGTGAACAGCTTCTTGCGGCGGGTTAGCGTGTTGGGACCGCCGTCCGAGTGCTGTGGGGAGGCTGGGGGGCTTTCCAAGCTGACGTAGGGGTTGGAGTCCACGCTGCTCTGGTGGTGGATCTCGTACACGGGAGTGGGGAGAGGCTCCTTCCAGGACAGGGACAGGCCAGATTTACGGTTACCTGTGACGTGGGAAAGCAAATGTTTGCCATCAGTGCTGCTGTGGGACATTTAATGCTCACACTGCAGATGTTTCCACCAGGGAAATCTTAATATTATTTGCTACTTATCCCTCAAGAAATTAAGTGTGACATTCTTGCCCATGTTGTCGCCTTGGGGATCCTTCTTTCTGAGAGGTTACCATGGCAACAAAACGATAAACTGCAGCCTCATATGCACATGTAGAATGTATAATTATAATGAGTTCTAACTTAAACACATTCAGTGGTTCTTGTGCCATGTTCACATCAGAGTGGTAAAAAAACCCAACTCATTTAAATGATTGTATTAATGTTAAATTCACCATAACTACAGAGCTGCACGAGAGGATCCTCCTTTAAATAGCGTGGATGTGATATAAGTGAAATTTTCAGGAGCAGCAGCTTGTATTTACTGCAAATCTAACGTGACTTGAACATGGCAACAGTCATGTGCCACTGAGGCTCAAAGTTATACAATTTTATTACCTGTCAAACCTCAGTGGCACATGGTTGCAAACCATTGATGAAAGCATGTATCTGAAAGCATGAGCACATTGTGTATGTGTGTGTGCATGTAACTGAGTGTTTGGGGCATGTGTGTCAGCCCCAGAGTACCTGTGAGAGGGGGGAGTGTGAGGGGGGAGAGAGAGCGCCCGTAGGCCTCAGTCTGTCCCGTCCCCTCTGGCTCGGCTGAGGAGCCGCCCTGCAGCGGCGACACACTCTTCCCTGGGTACACACTCTCCAGCTCCGTGTACACCCCTGTCATCTACGGGTGGAGGCATGATCAGCTGGTTAGCACACAATCGCTGGTACACATTCGCTTTGAAGGTCTGCTGCTTTTAAAGTGTTTAAGAGGACAATTTGCGCCGTGCAGGTTTACTCACGAATCTAATATCACTTGTTCCATTGAGGTAATTACAGTCAGACCTTCAAATGATGTGAGGCCACAGAGCACAGTAACATAACTAGCATCCATTATGCCAGGTGCTGAGCAGCTAGGCGCTGAAAAGCTGCGGTTATACCTACATGATTGAGGTCAGGGGACTCGGGGAAGGAAGTTCCATCTCCTGACTGCCTCTCCTCCGGGCTCCCAGATTCATCCACATGAATTCCTAAAGCACAATAAGGCATGAACAGTGACACATGGACCTGAGCCTCCTCCTTCCATCCACCCCCTAGCCAAGAGGGAGAGAGGATGAAGCAGAGAGGAACAGCGCGGAGGAGACAAAAGACAGAAAGCTTGGCTTGTTAGCGATAGCGATGGGAAACCATGAATGAAATCTGCTGGAAATAAACACTGTGTGTGCTTCCAACCTGACAGCTTGGGGACATTTTCAAAAGCACAGCTGAGATATGGAGGTAATGCATGAATATGTGATGGCCATTTTTGTCTTATGTAACCTTCAAGTATCTGCAGCAACAGTCTGACAAGTATACACATTTCCACCTGGGAGCTGACCAGTGCAAACAAAGCCTTATTACGGAGCTCTGAGCACTTCAAGTGCAGCGAGTGGGGGGTAGATGCTTTGCCAAAGGGAATATTTATGGTACAGTAACTGCGGAAGGAAACTCATTTGGCGTCTTTACTCACATTTTCCTTGTATGTTCAGGGATTCACCCCAGAAAGATGCATCAATACTGAATACTGAATTAATAATGATGAGATTTCATAACAAGCAAAATAACACACTCACTTTACAGTCGTTACTGAACCTGTATAACTGATTTTTTTGGCTGCTTGGGGGCAGTGTAAACAAGTTGTGAACACAACACAGACATCATCACTTTTTAAGTTGCTATGTTGAATCTTTGAAGCTCAACAGCTTATCAGTGAAGAGAAACAGGTAGGTAAAATGTCTCTGTTCAGCTGAGTGTCTAAAATTCCCATCTGGGTTAAAAGTTTTTGGTTCAGAATGAGGCTGGAAAGCTTTTGAAAACTTGGTATAAGCCCAGCCAACCCTGTGGAGATTACACTGATTTTTTGTGACAAGTTGGCAAATCCTTTTTCTTTTTGTTGTCATGTGCAGCGTACCCATTCCCAGGTGAGTCCCGATGATGCAGTCGTCAGAGCTCCTCTCTCGGAGGCTGCTGCGATACGACGTCCCTGTCACACGCATCGAGCTGCTCCGCCGGTGGTGCTCCGCGCCGACGTCAGGCTCCAACACCGCTGCAGAATGCACACATACACACATATTCAGCATTGTGTTTTTGTTATTTACAAGCTAATTATAAACAGCTGCTCCTTTGTATGGAAACCCATGTCTGCCACTATAATGAAAAAAAAAAAAAAAAGATCCTGTAGGTCGTTATAATGAGAAACTTTCTCAAAGTAATGACTAATTATCTCAAATAATGATTTATTATCTAAAAATAATGACTTAGTATCTCAAAATATCAACTGTCTCAAAATAATGCTTTAGTATCTTAAAATAACAACTTACAATCTCAAAATAGTCACTTAATATCTCAAGATAATGACTTAGTATCTCAAAATAGTCCCTTAATATCTCAAGATAATGACTTATTATCTCAAAATAATGACTTAGTATGTCAAATAACAACTTAGTATCTCAAAATAGTCCCTTAATATCTCAAGATAATGACTTAGTATCTCAAAATAATGACTTACTATGTCAAATAACAACTATCTCAAAATAGTTCCTTAATATCTCAAGATAATGACTTAATATCTCAAAATAATGACTTATTATCTCAAAATAACAACTATTTCAAAACAGTCACTTAATATCTCAAGATAATGACTTAGTATCTCAAAATAACAACTTCCTATCTCAAAACACTCACTTAATATCTCAAGATAATGACTTATTATCTCAAAATAATGACTTACTATGTCAAATAACAACTTACTATCTCAAAATAGTCCCTTAATATCTCAAGATAATGACTTAGTATCTCAAAATAATGACTTACTATGTCAAATAACAACTATCTCAAAATAGTCCCTTAATATCTCAAGATAATGACTTAGTATCTCAAAATAATGACTTAGTATCTCAAATAACAACTTCCTATCTCAAAACAGTCACTTAATATCTCAAGTTATTACACGGCTCTATTAAATGCTGTATTCTGATTGGTCAGTAGCGGCATTTTGCGGTCTGATATTACTGTGTAATGACCGCTGCTAGTAGCAACGGTCATTACACACAATTGCTATGTAGCCCAGCGTTGCTAGGGATGCTGCCCTGCAACACTGCAGCTGTCAAACAACTTCCGAGGGAAAAAACAAACAGAAGTGGCTGATTTTAACGGATGCCGCTGAAGAAAAAGAATACCTACGGACTTTCTCTGCCAAAAACAAAAGAAGACGGATTTGAATACACACTCGGTAGTCATGCTTAATGACATTTTACGCGAGTTTTATGCCTCGGTTCAGTCCACTAAGCCTGGGTGAGTACAAAACTTTTACCAAAAGTTGTCGAATCCGGTCGGTTTTAATGCACTTCGCAGAGGCAGACAACATTATTTATTTAACTGATAATTAGCCGTGTAATAAGCGGGATAATGTATATAACTCCCTTCAGGGGAATGAAACCCCTCCGCTGCGCATCGGGGTTCTATTCCCCTGTCGGGAGTTATTTTCCCAGTATTCACCAGCTCATTATACATTATCCCTTACATAATGACTTAGTATCTCAAAATAATGACTTGGTATCTCAAATAACAACTTCCTATCTCAAAATAGTTGCTTAATATGTCAAGATAATGACTTAATATTTCAAAATAATGACATAGCATCTTAAATAACTTACTATTTCATAATAACTACTATCTCAAAATGACTTAGTATGTCAAAAAAACGTACTATCTCAAAAATAATGACTTAGTATCTCAAATAACTTACTATTTCAAAAATAACTACTATCTCAAAATAATGACTTAGTATGTCAAAACAACATACTATCTCAAAAATAATGACTTAGTATCTCAAATAACTTACTATTTCAAAATAACTACTATCTCAAAATAATGACTTAGTATGTCAAAACAACGTACTATCTCAAAATAACAACGCACTATCTCAAAATAATGACTTAGTATCTCAAAATAACAATGCACTATCTCAAAATAATGACTTAGTATGTCAAAACAACGTACTATCTCAAAATAACAACGCACTATCTCAAAATAATGACTTAGTATCTCAAAATAACAACGCACTATCTCAAAATAATGACTTAGTATCTCAAAATAACAATGCACTATCTCAAAATAATGACTTAGTATGTCAAAACAACAACTTATTATCACAGAATAATGACGTAGTATCTGAAAATAATGACTCATTTTGAGATATTACGTCATTATTTCGAGGAAGTTTCTCATTGAAATGATTTACAGACACGTTTTTGTTTTTCATCACATTGGTGTAAATGGGCTTCCACACTCTTGTGTCTGTGTTAATTACAAAGAAACAACCTCACAGTACATCTAGCACCAGGTGGTTAATCATAAAAGCTTGATTTTTAATTTCATCAGCCATGTCTTTTTCCTTTTTTATTGATTGTCTGCTGTTACTGTACATGTCTAATTTCCACGTTGTGATTCTGACTCACCACTGCTCTTGAAACCCAGGAAGCGAGACAGCTTGCCCTGGCAGCGCTCTTGCTCGTCGTACGTCAGTAGCTGGTAGATGAACTGCCAGATCAGCTGTTTGGCCGGAGTGTCCAACACCGGAAACACGTCCACTATCAGAGTGTCCACATTCCTGCAAACACACACACATACTCCATCCTTACACATCTTTACATAACCAGCCCCCTGTTTCCTGCTGTGTAATTGATTGCCATATGAAGTGAGGATTTCGCTTAGATTTATATTCTTTGCATCTGTAATGACACGTATAGCTGAGACTGAGATGCAGGATTAAAACACATTTTTATGAGGTGGTGGGAGGATAACAGGGATGTCAGTTATAGTAGGAGTTACGCCTTCCAGTGTTTATACTGTATGCACATACTGCGGAATTCAATTGTTTGTTTGTTTTTTTGCTTTTAATCCTGCAGCATCACATGTTTGCATCATCTGCTCCATCCATCTCCTCCTGCTTAGCTATGTGCATTTATGTCTTAGCTGCTTTTCTTTCCACTGTCCTATCACCATCGTTTTCTCTATCTCTCTCTTTCGCATGCATTAACAGCATCCTCAGCAGCCTGATATATTGAGTGCGGTAAAAAAACACAGTTTCCCCGGCAACGGGTACATTTCTGTCAGTGTAAACTAGCCTGTTAACAAAGTCTAGCCACCAAGGTAGTTTGACAAATGCTGAACTTTTAGGTACATTATTTTCTGCTGTCTCTTGCTGCCATCCTAATATACTGATTCCCTAGTGAAGCTGTGGGTATTTTAAAGAATTATTATACTTTGGGCTGCTCCATTAGAATGTCTAACTTTCCAAAAGTCTCTGTAAAAACTCCACCAGCTGCTTCTCTCTTCACTTCATCCCTCAGCTCTCTTCCATCTGTTTAATATTGCGTTATTGCAGACTGCAGACCTACGTGTTCCTCATTGCTCATACATCCCTCCATGTGTTCTGTGCTAATGTTTATACACTCTTTCTCTTCCTCCGTCCCACTAACCTGTGCTGGAAGAAGGTCTCCAGGGCCTTGCAGACTGTGTACCTCTCCTGGATGGTCAGCAGGTGCTCCAGCTGCTGGCTGAAGGTCCGCCCGTGGACTTTGATGCTGGGCGGAAGAATCTCTGCCACCCACTGCAGAGAGCTGAGGGCTGGAGACCTGTGAGAGATTATCATTATTTTACATTCATATATTCAAACACACAATCAGTATTCTTTCTCCTTTGTTCTGTATTTTAAGTGGGGGAAAAAAACGACTTGACGGAGGGGTTTGATGTTTGTTTGTTTGTCCCAACAGACCGTGAGCTGCTGGAAATGTCAAATCAGAATGTCACTTTTGTTGGTATTGCGTATTGACCTGGAGCGCGGTAACGTGGTGGTGGCCATGCTTGGAGATTCTTCTGGGTCGGTATGGTCTGAGGAGTACTCAGAAGGACCCTCCTCCACCACCAGAGTGGGCATCGCCCCGCTGCCCTGCAGCATGGACACCACCTTCTCATGGGAACAGTTTCTACAAAGAGAACAACAGAGCGAACGTGAGCGGGAAAAGTGTAAATGATGAAAAGTTCTAACAAACCAAAATCATGCAACGTTGATGTAAGACAGTGGTTCTTATGATTTTTTGCCCTGTGAAAACAAAGATGTATCTTTAATCTCAAAGTTCTACCAGTTGTAACCAGTAAATCCAGAGTGTTTTCTTTCCGTTAACAATATCAGAATACTAGCCAGTTAGGTTTTGATGGAAGTAAAATTATTCAGTCACTTCAATAAAATGCAAATATTAAAGTAAACCTTTAAACTTTGTGTAGCAGAAATAGAGTTCTCCTGCTTGCTGTCCTATCTTCCTATCTTTCTACCTCTTGAGCAAAAGCAAATGTCACCGCCTTTTTCCTCTGTTTTCTTTGACATATGGCGCCAATTTTTAAAGTATTCGCATCTTTCTATTAGGAGTTAATTCATTCGGTACAAGGGTTTTGATTCGATATGCATTACAAACGGAACGATTCACTGAACTATCTTATGGCATTCTGAAAATAAAATGTTGAGCTTCAATTGTGTTAAACCTACTGTTCTCAGTGCCACTGTGCTCGACAAGGCAGCCCAAACCAAAGCATTCTGCCCCAGTGAGACACACTGGGAGGCACGCTATGCTAAGCTAGCTCGTTGCAACAGAAATAAAAGGTCCTCCTGCTTTGAATTATGAGGGTGATGGCGAGGAAGTGGTGGATTAAAAAAACAGTAGGATACAAGAGTGGGATTTCTTCAAACATGTCAACTCATTTACGCCGTCATCGCCCCAGCGTCTCAATCAGTAAAACTAGCCGGAAACAAGGAGCAATGCAAACGCTACAAGCTAACGTTATCCCTACATCATTTAGGCTGCCGTTCTTGACTGATTGAGACAGGGAAATGGAAATCACACCGCCACTTGTTACATTTATAGCCGCAGATATGAGACCCAACTCTGTGGTGGAAAACACAGGCTTTATGAACATGCTTTATGTATTCAACCCCCTTCATGAGCCCATTTCAGCCAGACTGTAATTCCTACTTTGTACAAGTTTTATGTAAAGACCATCTCTCTAGCAGTGAAATACTTTTAAAAGATACATAATCCCTTGTCATCACCAATCGCTAAGAGACTAAATTAACATCTAAATTTTCCAAAGAAATTCATATCAAGCCACTAACAAAAAAAAATTAATATATAGATACACTGTGAAATGCATTGTTCATTGCGTTCTTGGCACTAAATCTACCCACCAACACTGTGACTCCTCTACGACTCCTCTCACACTTACTGTTTAACACAGTCTGGCACAAAAAGTGAGAACATCCTGTTTGTTACATGAGATGCTGTACTGACAAGGTGTTCATAATACACCTCAGTTGTAATGTAAAGATAAAATGATGGAGCTGAGATAGAGAATAAACCTGAGATGCACTAATCCAGGCACTAAAATATCTAATTTTCCGTGTTTTCATAGATACACCTTATGCTCACTTTGTAAACACGACACTGAACGCTCCAACATATCTTGTACTTTATTTTCTTTCTCTCTCTGGAGAACAACTCCCACTGTTTTGCTGATCACCTCCTACTGCAGCAGCAGCAGCAGCAGCAGTGTGTTATCAGGCAGAGCAGCGAAATTATACAGCGCCAATCAAATCAGTACATCAGGCAGCCATGGGAACGGCTCCGCAATTCTCCTCTCACATGGCTATCAGGGTGGCAGAATGAGTAATAACTGTTTCTTCACGCAGCGCCGGGTACACTGGCTTATACTGTATCACCTGATATACTTTATTTACTGAGCTTGTATAGCTGCGGTTCAATTTTCATCCACGCTGGATTTCTTACTGTATCTGCACTCCCACACTCACTCTCTGAAAATCAAGAGGCAGAAGGTCAAGAAGTTGTAAAGTCCACACAAGAACGACGACTACTCCCACTGAAGAAGTTTACATAAAGGCTGCGTTCACGTGCAGCGGCGCCATACATGCATACTGTACCTCCGCAGGCACACATGCCAAGGTTAAAGGAGAATATTCATTCAGGGTTAAAAGCATAGTTTGACATTTTGGAGAAATACATTTATTCGCTTTCTTGCCAAGACTTAGATGAGAAGATCAATACCATGCTCATATCTATATTTCATAGACAGTATTAAAGAAGTGGATCTAGCCACCTGGACATCACCCAGTGGTTTGTGGACTTCATTCTGAAGCCTCACATTTGGCATTTTGGTCATCGCTGTCTTAGCTTTTTGGAGCCAGAAGTGACCATATGTGGATAAGAGGATGGAGCTTTGGAGGGGTGAGGGGTGAATCCAGCCAAAAACCAGAGGACAATGCCGTGGTAGTGACTTGTCAATCACAAGGTAGCTACACCCTAGAACTTTATTGTCCACATAGTTTAATACATTTTGCGTCTTACTTGCATTTGACCATCTCGTCCTCAAGCTAGTTTGCTGTCTGTGTCAAGTAGCTGTCCATTAGTCACTCACTCTACATCAGGAAGCAGAACTTCAAAATAAAAGTTCTGTGCTGAAAATTTACTGTACGTCAAAATGAAGTGTGTTTTTTTCAAACTTGAACTTGTTTGCAAGTCAGTTGAGGTCCATTCAGAGTGGACCTGTGACCCATTTTTGGACCACGACCCACCAGTTGGGAACCACTGATGTAGAATATATACTGTATGTAATGCTCTACCTCTGTTATATCCAAGCAGCAGCCTCCAGGGCTGAAAACTGAAGCCAGCTCTAAAGTCCCAAAAATTGCAGTTCCTCGAATGGCCACTAGAGGCTGTCTCCAGAAGTGAGCCAATCCCCATGGACCCCCAAGTTAAAATGCCCAACTTTACAGTAGTAATAAACATGTTTACAGCCTGGTATAAAAAAGGTTTTGGTCTCTCACGCTAATTTCAACCTTAATGACAACTGTAAAGGGTGTACATTTTTACTGTACAACTTACACATTTACATATTGTTAAAGATTAAATTTAACGTAAAACTTAGATTAAACGCCCAGTCCCTTTTACTAGACTGGTGTGGCTACACATTTTGACAAATAAAGGCCTGTCTCAAATAGAGGCCTGGTCTGGTTGCCAAGCAGTTAATTTCTTTAATAGAAGTTCTTTGGATGTACAAAACAGAGTTGTTAGCTACCTCAAATTATGTGTCCATTCTTCGATTACCCGATAAGTTATTCATATTCCTTTAGTCCATAAGGGTTCTCACATCTAAAGAATCAAAAGGGTTTTTCATAAAAATTAATTCAAGTTGCGAGTATTGTTTTAGCAGGATAAAGTGGCGTTGTGTCTGTATGCTGGGTGCTGTAATCCTTGAGTGCTGTAATTCACTCTCTCTGATGCACTGTCTGTCGGAGCTAGATCAAATGAATGATTCATAATTGATATATTATCTGAAGCCTTATTTTTAATCAAGTAATATTCATACTGGTTTAAATAAACAATTTGATTGTATTTCCCAATCTTTGCTGAGCAACAGTTTTGTGTGAAAGGAATTAAAGGCCTGTCCCATGTAGAAGCCCGTCCCAAATATAGGCCCGTTGATATCAGTGATTTAAGCAAATAATAGCCCAGGCTATTAATTGAAATTTTAGGGTATAAATAACATGGGGGGTGGCCACTTTGAGTGACAGGTTGTCTGTGAGGTATCACCGCACTCTATGAGTCAGATCCACCCTCTTGTCCAAAATTGGTCACTTGTGGCTTAAAAAAACAACATGATTACAACTGAAATGCCAAACTTGACAATTCAAAACGGAAGTCCACAAAACCACTAAGTGACATCACGGTTGCTACATTCATCATTTTATACAGCCTATGGTTATTTGTCCTTGTTCAGTGTGTGATGCATTTTACAGAGAATGTTTGCATGTATGTTTTTCCTTTGGAAAACTAATGAAAAAAGGGGGGTTGTGGGTGAAGGGAAAAAATCTGGCTCTTTCCTCTGGATCACAAATACTTCCAGCATCAGAGGAGTTTGATACTTTTAGTAAAGCTGCACAGTTTTGAGGGTTTATTTCATAGCTGAGACTTTCATTTTCTCCTGAGGATGACTGACAGGAGGCGGACGCAACAAACTTCAGCTCCAAAAACAGTGAAATGATTGAAGGGAGACTATAACCGAACCCAAATAAAAGTACTCATGTGCTCTGTGATGGACTGTCTGGCACAGTGAAAGATGGTTTTCACATGAGCAGCAGATGGTTTCTCCTGGAGAAAAACAAGCCATCTCTAAATATACCGCCTTAGTTCAAGAACTTGGAGAGAAGGCAAAGACAAAATACTACTACTACAACTACTGCTGCTGCTACAAATAATTATAATAATTTTAAATCCATCAAAGACAAACCTCATGTCCAGTCCATTGAGGAAGAGGATACGATCACCTGTTTTCAGTCCACACTCCTCAGCAGGACTATCTGAGAGGGAGACAAAAATGGCAGATAATCAGAGACTAAAAAAGGGATCCTGGCACAACCTCACCAGCTAACAAGGTGCACTGAACAGACGGGCAGAGCTGGGGAAGATGGTGACTAATGTGAAGCTGTCAATCTGACATCCAACAAAGCCCATCAACAAACTGATGATCTCCATGCTAAATTATCATTACGTAAGGAAACAGTGCTGTCAAAACAATCCCCGGTGGAGTCTGTCCCGACTGCACTGTATCCATCCACCATCGCCTCCTCATCTGTCAAATCACAGCTGAATTCTCCTTTCATCGAATGTCATGCTATTGTTCTTTCTTAACCCAGAGTTTGGATGTGACAAACTCCTCATGTGAGAAAGTAGCGTGCGCACATTCACGGGCCACGAGACAGACTCGAAATCAAAGCTGTCCTGGTTCATCGGTGAAGGATCTGCGTTCAGATCACGACGAGAGACATGCTACCACCCCCACTATCTTCATATCAACCTCCATAAGGCCCACTGAGTCAGTCCGCGCTGGCCCGCTACAGCACATGATGGTGGGAGATGATGGTGGGCGGGAACAGTGCAGTCATCATCATCACACACACACACACACACACACACACACACACACACACACACCTCCCTCATCACCGTGGAACCTGGCAAATTCCCTCAACAGTAGCTTCGCAGCCTCTCTTGTCTCCTGCTTTTATTTGGTGGAGCAGTAACAGTTAATTAAACAACATTTTACTGCTGGAAAACATGGAAGTAATTAACATGCTTTTACCGAAAGCTCTTAGCAGCAATTAACCCCACAAATATTTAACGGTGAGTTTCATTTTTGAGCCAATATCCTTGCTGGTAAAAAGCAGACAGTGTTTTATCCAAACACTTATTCAGCAGTGGAGAGTGCTGGTGCAGCGACACTACTGATTAAAAATAGACAATAAAAAAATCTGCATAGGAAACCAATACATAGGGCTTTGTAGTTATTTTTATGTTATGTTGTAAATCGACACCAGATGCTAGAAACATTCTGTAGTAAGACTGGACGATACAAACAATTCAATAACTTTAAGGGTATAGTTTGACAGTTTGGGACATACATGCATTTGCTTTCGTGATTAAAGTTAGATTAAAAAAAAAAACTGATAACACTCTCTCAAATCTATGTGGGAAATAGCTCACTTGGCTTTGTCCAAAGGTAACAAAATAAAACCACAAATGGTCGTTCTTACACTTAAAAATGTAAAAATATGGCTTACAGAGATATAACATGATAGTTTCTGAGTTTTGGGGGTGTTTTGGTGGAGGTGGCTTTGGATTTATATTCACCGCACAGCTACCAGTGTAGTGTCGTTCTTCTCATCTAACTCTCATCAAGAAAGCAAATAAGTGGGATCCCAAAATGTCTATTTTTTTAAAAGGTATGTTTTGCAGGACTTTCCTAAAAAAAACAAAAAACAAAAAAAAAAAAACAAGTAGTCCCTCTCAATCATCACTTACGACCTTAAGTGCTATATCGTAGGCAAATGGACTTGCTTGAGTCTCTTGAAGACGTTTCACCGCTCATCCAAGAGGCTTCTTAACTAAAGAAGATATAGCACTTATGATTACCATGACCTGGATGGCTGAGAATCTTCACTAACACCATCATTTAAGACCCACTAGAAGTGTGCAGTGGTGTATTTTTTCTGCAGTGACTCTGCCCTCTGTCTGTATTTTCTTCTTTTCTTCTTCTTTTCTGTGTTCAGGTCGTTTATGGGTGTGTACCCACACAGAGGTTAGGTGAAGTCTGGGCTTTATTGAAAGGCAGCAACCGGGTGCCAAACTGTGAGCAGCAGATCCAAGAGATACAGTGCCAAAAGCCAATCTGGGGTTCGCTTTTACTTTCACCTACACTGGCAAGCTTCTGCAAACAGTAACCGACAATCCTGCAGAGTATACCTTTAAGGAAATGATTTTGATGTCACTATATAATGGTATACATACATACAATGGTAAGCAAAGGCACTGTCCTCTTTCTGTTTTGGTTGTGCGGTGGCTGATGCACTTCCTCTGTGCCTCAAAGTGAACCGTCATTTTCCCAGGAGATCGTACCCAGTGGCAGACAGAATAAAGCCTTCGCACAGTACACAATCTGACATGTAAGAGCACGAAAAACACAGGTCTATTTATTTACATTAATGATAGCTGCATTCCACTAATAGGAGGCCTTGATACTGTGCATGCTGGCTCACTGACATAGCTTACTGGCACACTAATTGGAAGTAAGCCAGTCTTAATGTTTGTGACAAATCAGAATGTCTGCTGTGAAAAAGGTCAATTGCATAGTGACAGCGAAGCTCATCGGGAGCCAATTTAAACCCTGGTGGTGTCATTATTCTATTGCCATTACATTATGTAATCAATATTCATTTTATAATGATAAGTTAAAGCAAAAAAGGTGCCTATTTCCACTTTAGGGTTGTAAAATTAATCCATTAGATAATGTCTTAATTAGATAAGCTCAAGACATAAAAGGTAGTCAGTCTGAACACAAGGGAGCTTTTATCAGAATTTAAATCTGAGTTTGAATTGGTACTTGCCATTCTTCATCTTTTTTACGAGCCATAATGCATCGTGACAGTTTGTGTGATTTGTACTGATTGTAAGAATGAACATGAATGTAACAGCGCAGCATTGACTGACTGCTGTGTCTGTTACTGTACAGAACAGCCTGTTCTAAGTGTTTTCCTCTTAACATTTCATTGGGTGACTCATACTAATCCACTTCCTGGTACACTCATAGTCACACACCTCCTGATCACCTTCAGCCCCCCAGCGGCTGGCACCACAACAGACTCACCCACATAAAATGCATCCACACCCCCCCTCGCCAGCCAACACAGAACAACGTTTGGGTCAAACCACCACACACACACACACACACACACACACACACACACACACACATACATACGCACACACACAGAGCGAGTAGGCATCTATCAGGACTGTACTGTACGGGTTTTTATATAGAAGCAGTACCTGGGATAACGGAGTCGATGCAGACGGGGGCGTGACCTCGCAGCGTGAAGCCGAAGTTCTTCTTCCCCCGGTATACACGAACGATCCTGACGAAAGGCAGGAAGTGAGATGAGCAAATACATAACGGGTTTAAAGAGAGCAGCATCATGAAAATACGTATTGAGTGATTACATCATGACATAGTACATTTGAGATCAAAAGTTCATATGAAAAACTGTTTTCATACAACTTTAGCTAAGACGCAATATCATAAATAGAGCTGAAACTTACACATATTTTCATTGTTTCCTTGATTAATCGATTAGTTGTTTGGTCTATAAAATGTCAGAAAATGGTAAAAAAAAAAAGCCCAAGGTGAAGTCCTTGAATGTCTTGTTTTGTTCACAGCCCATTAATATTCAGTTTACAGTCATAGAGGAGTCAAGAGACCAGAAAATATTCACATTTAAAAGGTGGAATCAGAGAATTTTGAACTTTTTTTTGTCTTAAAAGATCATGCAAATTCGATTGATCATCAGATTAGTTGGCAATTAATGTAATAGTTGACAACCAATTGATAAATCGATTAATCATTGCAGTGTTAATCATAAAGTTAGTTTTTTGCTTCATTAATGTCAAACGCTTTGCAGATTTCTTTTGTTTTTGTATGTTACAATCATATTACCTTATTGCAGGGGAATTGTTTTGGTCATTTGGTCGATAAAATGTCAACAAATGGCGAAAAAAAACTTCTCCAAATCGCTTTCTTTGTCCAACCAACAGACCGCAACTGAAAGATATTCAGTTTACAGTCATAGAGGAGTAAAAAAAAAAGAAAAGAAAAGAAAAGAAAAGAAATAAATATGAGGTGGATTTTTTTTTTACTTAAAAAATCTTCAAACCAATTAATCAATTATCATATTAGTTGTTGATTAACGTAACAGTTGACAAATAACTGATTAATTGATTAACCATTGCAGCTCTAATCATAAATTTTGTTTTTTTGTCATTAATGCCAAAAGCTTTGCAGACTTCTTTTGTTTTCGTATGTTAAAATCATAGTACTTTTTTGCGGGGCAACCATTTTAATCATTAAGTTGATTAAATGCCAACAAATAGCAATCAAAATCTCCCAGAAACATGTTCAAATTCCTTAATTTGTCAAAACAATAGTCCTAAACCCAATGATGTTCAGTTTACAGTCTTAGAGGAGTAAAAAAAAAAAAAAAAAAAAAGACAGAAAATATTCACATTTATAAGATGGAATCAGAGAATTTGGACTTTTTTCCTTAAAAAAATTCTCAAATAGATTCATCGATTATCAAATTAGCTGACGATTAATGTAAAGCAGCTGACAACTAATTGGTTAATCAGACTTTGTTTGTTTGTCTTTGTTTTTCGTCATTAATGCCAAAAGCTTTGCAGATTTCTTTTGTATTTTGTGTTAATATCTTATTAATATTTAATGGGTGAATCTGTTTGAATCATTTGGTTGATAAAATATCAACAAACACAGAAGACAAAGAAAGGTGGCAAAGTCTCACATTTGAAAAGCGGGATTCTGAGACTATTCAGCATTTGACTGACTAAATGATTATTCATTAATTACAATGGCTTTCAGCATCGATTCTGACATCATTCGACAATGCTGATGCTTAACAGTCTTTCTGTGAATGGACGAGGAGCCCAGCTGTCTCTAGATGATGGAGCCTTCACTCACTGCTGTCAACAAGGCTGTTTGTACATCGCCTTTGTTTTGATTTGTCACTTCCTGCAGGTGGGAGTCAGAACAAGTGTGGCCATGACGCTTGACTTTACTGCGATCCAACACTGTGATTTACGCTGATAAAATGGCTTTTTTTTTTTTTTTTTTTTTTACATAACAATCCCAACTAGAGCAGCTTCAACTCCATATCACTCCACACGTCTCTCTGTGTGTTTTATTCTCCAGCTTCCGGCCCAAACAAAAACAATTCAGGTCAAACTCAACATAAGAAAAAAGCTTTGACATTTTGCTGATGGTGGTGCTTTTCTCTGATTCACCCCAGTAGAGGAGTGCACAGTGGAACCTAACGTTAAATCAAAGATGAGACACTTCTGGTGTCTATCCACCAGTGCGTTGCCATAGAAACGACTCAAGGCAACACTGCCTCGATATGTAAACGGGGAAAGACCAAAAAAAAGAAAAAAAAGAAAAGAAGGACGAGGAGGGGGAGAGACAGAGAAAACATAAAGATCTGGTGTTTGATCGCTGTGGTTACTGGCTGTTATGTAAGCCGAGCTAAATGCAGATGGGCACATTGGGTGCCGAGTGTGTCCATGTGTGTGCGCTGGGGGTGTTGGGCTGCGCAGCCACAATAAGAGGCACAGCATCAGCCTTGAGCACACTTGGCAAACTGAGAGGCTATCAGGCCGCTAAAGGCCTCAACTTCTGATTCCCATCAGTCGGCACTACTTTACACTTTTACATGGATTTACATGAAGTGATCTAGCCCAAAAAATATTACATAACAACCCAAATGAGTCAGTCTGTCACTACTTAATGGAACCACCGAATCATCAACCACTGGCTCATTGTGCAGCAGCTCCAATATTGGCCCAAAATGACTAAATTGCCAATCTACAGCGATTGATTTTGAGTATCTGAACCAATGAGCCCTCCTGCAATCACACCATCACCAACTAAAACACCACTTTAAACACATCTGGGGGCGGATGCATTAAAAAAAAAATCTCTCTATTTTTGAAAATGAGTTGTGAAGCATGTTTCACCCATCCGTCCGTCTATCTAGTTTGTTAGTGTGGAAAGACAATAGTGTTACACAACACTCTCGAGAGGTATTATTCAGTTCAGTTCGGGGAAGGCACAAGCACGCAGCACAACTACTTATTGTGACTGTGCCACTTACACCACATGACGTAATCTCTTCCATTATAACACTCACAGCTTGCCTCCTATTGTCGCGTGACCTGCCAATATGATTACACTTGGACATATTCGGCCGTGTTTTTTCGCTCCCATGTGGCTGGAGACAGATCTTGGGGGTTTGGTCAGTTAGTTTGTGTGGGAGTGTGGGAGCGCACTGCCTGCCACCCCTATAATCCTGCACTAAAGTCCACTGTGGCGTTATTAATTGGACAGTGGTGTAATCAGCGTGTTAGTGGGCGGAGGACGAACGGCACAGGTTGAATGGTCAGGGGCTCTACAATGCGCGGTGGCATTGTCGAAAACATTGATTTATCAGTGCAGATTCTGAATATTTTGAATGCTTTCAGTGCTAATTTTTCACAGTATAACTACACCTTGTTCTCTGCTACTAACCAAGGAAAGGAAAGGAAAGTCATTGTCATGATATAACCTTGTTAAATTTAACTTTCAATAAAGATTTTGAATTGATTGAAATATTGATATTTTTCAAGGCATTGTATCAAAGTTTAAAAATCGAGTATTGTGACACCTCTGCAGTGCAGAATTAACTTGTCCAACAGACGAGGAAAAACAAACAAGCAGATGGTAGTTTCAGGTTCAAGGAGCTGGAGGCGAAGTGAAAACTGTGCCTGAGCACTTTCTAACTCATATTGTAGGGTGTGAAAACATGTTATTGACACGATTCGAGGTTTTTTAAGTTCAGCTTTGTGACAAGACTCAGAGGAAAAGTGAGCTTGAGAACGGAAGAAAACAGAAAGGATGGAAAAAGAGACACATTTTCCTCTGTTTCGTAAACAAGCAAAGTAAATTGTTTGCTGCTGTATTATGTGTTGAGATGAATGTGTCAGTGGCCAGGTTTCCAACAGCAAACAACTCCACTCAGTTATCATCATATTACATGTGTACTCACCTCTGATTGGGTCCGATCGGGGGATGTGCGGGCATCCCAGAGACGGACTTCCTCAAGCCCCTGTCTCTTTCCCCCTCACCCCTCCCTCCGGGTTCTCCATCTCTGGGCACTGAGCTGGCCCGTTTGGACCCATGGTGGCGGTCTGAATGATCCTCGCTCCGACTGCGCCGGATCCTGCCCTGTGGCTCGCTGATGCTCTTGCTGCGGCAGAGCCGGTTGATCACGTTCTGGTTCACGGACTCGTCGAAGCGCTGCCGGTGCTTCTTGGGAATGAAGATTCTGGCGAACATGGTGGCATGTGAGGGGAGGAAATAAAAAGGGGGTGATGTTAGTTTGTTGTCCGCAAGAGTTGCCTCAGAAAATAAAGGAGTAGGAAAGAGGAAGGATCTATATCACAGATCCACCTCGATCCATTGAGTCCAGAACCGATAATCTTTGATTTCCAGTGAAAGAAGGACAGTAAGTCAAACATCCAGCATGAGCAGAGATTAAAAAGTGATGATCAGCTCGATCGTTGCTGAAAAAAATCTTCAGAATCCCAAGTCCACACTAAATCAAATCAACAGGCTTCCTCCTTCAAGACTCAAAGAAAAAGCCTTCTGACAGACAGGTAAGAGGTTGTTTCCCTCAGGACATGACTGCTGTCCCCAAACACAAGACGAGATAAGTTGAAAAAGACGCCAGAGAGAAAAGATCTTTCTCTGAGGAGAGAGACAGTGAGGAAATCTTAGCGTCACTCGCTGCTTGCTGGAGTCTCACTGCAGCAGCGTGAGGTACCAGAGCCAGAATACAGCAAGAGAAAAAAGGTGTGGGAGTGAGTGAGCATGGGATTTCTCCTCTGCTATCTCTCTCTCTCTCTCCATCTACAGCATCGCACTCTCTCGCTCTCCTACACTTCCGTCCATGCTTCACCTCTGTGTCACTCTGTCATAATGAGCACACAGCAGGAAGCTGTCATCATCTGACTGACCTCAGACCTTACCACTCTGATAGATACTTGTTTTTTTAGCTATGTGAGGTAAGAGACAGGCATAATTAGCCTAATCAAAGGCAGCACCCAGAAGGAGGAAAAGGTTTTTACTAAATTAATCATTCTCGTTTAAATTTGGAGTCCACTAATTTTCCAACAGCTTCATCTCATTATAAAAAAGTCAAATGAGGGCATTCTCACTTTCAACTACTGTACAAGGGGAACAAAGGCCACACTAGAAGCTCCATTGTCTGTTATGTTCTTAAAGGGGTAGTCCAGAGATTAACTACTGCCCTTTAAACTAGCGTTACCACCTTGTGGTTGTATGCCTCCACAAACAATCACAGCTACGTATCCAAAAACAAGGATTCTTCTCACACATCCTCAACCAGGCAGCACAGAAGATCTATACAGTCAACATAGTTTCAACATCAGTGTCACCAATTCAGTATCCGACCAAATGTCTTCCCTTCTGTTCCGGAGATATGACTAGGGATGCACTGATCCAAAATCTGGAACGAATATCGGCCCAATATCATCAAAATAGATGGATCGGGTAGCGGAAAATGCAACCGATACCTGAGGCAATCCTTTCCCTTTAAATCTATTGCGACGCGAGCTACGTCATTATTTTAGTTAGAGTTTATTTTTGTTAAAAATAAACAGTTCATCACAAATTTGTAATGTGAGGTCACAACCTTTGACCACTAAATTCTAATCACTTTATCATTGAGTCCAAGTGGACATTTGTGCCAAAAAATAATGAAATTCCCTTAAGGCAGTCCTGAGATATCGTGCTCATGAGAATGGGACAGACATCACGAAAACATAATGCCTCCGACCATGGCTTTGCTGTCAAGAAGGCATAAAAATGAAGGGTCCAAATTGGTACAGCAGGAACCGAGACATGCTTACTTCTAGTCCATGGTATGTGTCAAGCTCTAACGATGCTGGATCCTGCAATTCCCATGATGCAACTTAATCAAAATTTTCATGGCACGCTCCCTGCCTTTCTCTCCAAGACTTAGATAAGAAGATTGACACCACCTCCATGTCTGGACGGTAAAAATGGAGCTACAGTAAGAAGACAGTTAGCTTAGCTTAGCATAAAGACTGGAAACACAGGGAAGCAGCTAGCCTGGCTCTGTCTAATTGTAACAATTCAAGCTAGCAACACCTCTAAAGCTCACTGATTATCATGTTATATCTTGTTTTAAAACACTTTTAATCTTTTATGTTATCAGATTACTTTCTAATATCCATCAACATTTTACACTTAACACTGGTACTGGCATTTTTTGAAATTTTTAAATACCCATGCAGATGACGTTTTGGTACCAAGACCAGAATCACCTTACTTTGTGGGAAGGCAAACTTTTAAACTGTTGTGCTGAAACACAAGCAAACTTATAGGGATTTAATTCAAATTAAATTGTCAAAAATCATCAAAATTGTAATTTTTTTAAACAGTTAACATCTGAATACATATTAAGTAGGGCTGCATGATATGGAGAAAATCAAATATCACAACATTTTTGACCAAACGCCTTGATATCAGAATTGCACACAATTTACACAATGAGATTTTTGATAAATAATTATCAGGAATGTGGATACAATGACTAAGTGGGTAAAGGCAAACAATAAACAGCTAGAGCAGCCTGATCATTTCACAAAATTACATCATTTTACTGTAATGCCGCAGGAAAAGACAACACTTACCATATTGCGATATCCAACATCTAAGACAATATCTAGCCTAAAATCAGGATGTTGATGTCATATTGATGTATTGCCCAGCCCCAACATTAAGTAAACAACACTACTGATACTACACAGTACTACGGAGTTTCCATACCAAGCCCTACTTAACAGACTGAAAGCATTTTGTGGCACAATCAACAAGCAAAATGTCAAAGAGGGGGATGAGTGTGTGGACTGTACGAGCTGTTTCATATTGAGCGCTGGCTGTTTACCAAACAACAGTGCTGACTATGAGAACAAAACAAAATGAGTCGTCCCCCACACACAAGGACTCGGCTGACAACAGAAAATATTTCATTCAAGCGATCAGAACTGCTGCGAAGAGACAAGGCAGCCACCCACACATGCATACACACACAGTCTTTATAACTATACCTGTGAGGATATCCACACTCTACTCCTCTGACAGTGCTCTTAATTTGTTCTCAGGCATGTCTGTCCTTAAAGGAAAGTTCACCAGCTTTTATGCTGTGCACAGACAGTGATTTAACTACATTACTTGGTCCTTTATGTTGTAGTCTGAAGCCTTAATGAGCAATGCTTTAAAATAGACACAAGATATGTGATTCTTGAGAAAAGGGTTCCGGTTATTTTGGGAAATTCACTCACACAGACTGATGATAGACAGTACTTGTCTACTGTACACAGTAAATATGCAGCTATCACTGGCAGCTGGTTAGCTTTGCTTTGCATAAAGACTGGAAACAGGTGCAAACTGCTAGCTTGTCCAGAGTTTAAGAATTGCTGGTAGGTGGATTTTGATAGCTTCAGACAGAGCCAGACAAGTTTCAGAATGTTAATATGCTATGCTGAGCTAACTTCTGGCTGTACCTTCATATTGGTATCAACAATGTTGGGGAGTAGTGAACTACAAGTAATTAAACTAGTAGTTTAACTACATTTTTGCCATTTTTTTTGTCACTAACAACGAACAATTTCAGGCCATAAAAGGAAAGGAATTATTTTTTATTTTAATTTTACCATTGCTTCTCTACTGCAATTGAACCCCTTTTAACCAAAATTAGTCATAAGCCATTCTCATCCAACTACACTGGCTCCCTGTTCAGTACCAGACTGATTACAAAAACCTTCTGCTTACCTTCAAAGCCCTCCTCAACCTCACTGCTCTGTCCCCAGGCTCTGGAACTCTCTACCCCCACACATACGACAGTCTGACAGCATAACATCCGCCAAATCCCATCTCAAAACCCACCTGCAGACCTCACCAAACCCCAATATGCTAGCTGGAGGTTTTCTGTGCTCATGTAAACACCATATCCCGAATATACTCAAAACTGGGATAAGCCTCCTATACGGGTTTAGTGTGTCAATGGAATTGCAGTGAGTGTCTACAAAAATAAAGGCATTCTTTATATTTTCCATGAATAGTGGGGCATTTTGTTGTTTTTGGTTTATGTATGATCCGTGAACAAGGGGCCACTTTATGCAATAAAGTCAATTAAACGGCATTTCTTTTTGCTGTAATGAGACTTTTTTGTATAATATGTTGGTATAATTTCGTATCACATGTACATGGATCATTTTTTACAAAGCAGTTTGAACTTCTTTTTCTGAGTAGCTTTAGTTGACCAAAATAGATTTCTATTAAGCCTAGCTTTGCTTCAGTGAATCTTCTTTCAGTGTGAAGTAATTGGTAGCTTGCAAAGCTCTGCTATCAAAGTAGTAGCCCAAACACTGGGTATCAGTATTGTCATCTAATTTTTGTCAACAAAGGAAATGAGCCTAATTCCCACTATGCCAAACTATTAATTCAAGCCCATTAAACTAGGTGCTAATAGCTGAAAACTAGCTAAGATCACCTCATTTAGGAGGATGTATCAAAACAACTATGTGTCCTCATAAAAGCGGACATGTACAGTAACCTACAAAAAATAAACACAAAGAATTTCCAATATATAAACACTATAGCCATCACTTATTGATCTAATGTTCAAATAAGCGCAGATCCAAGCACAGAAATCATCTAATGATGGGGTTCGCTCTTTTCTCACCAGTCACAGCATAGGAATGATCAAGGGTTGATATCCTGCACCAATATATTTGCGGTTTCGAGGTCTGGTCCCTAGAGTTCACAACATTGAGAAATGGTAACACTGACGTCCCAGGTCCAATTCACCCAACTGGTTCTATCTGGCAGCCCAAAAAGTGGCATCAAAGGAAGATAGAGAAACAAAGTATGAAAAGAAAAACTCTACTGAGGACAACTGAACTCCAGCTGAGGTTGGAATATTGACTTTATACATCCATGATATGTACCAAACTATAGCCTACACTTAAATATGTTAGCCAATATTATTATATAATACTGATACTGTTATAATATTCATATAGAAGCTAATAACCGACCCAGACAGAGGAGGGTCATGCGTACCTTTTCTGCTTCCATTTTGTGCATAACAGGTGGTGGAGGAGATACGGACGTGTGTCCGAGCTGAACAACGGTAAAATTTAATTGCCTTGACTACTATTATTTGAATATTTACACTGTTGCAGGGTTTATTTATTTCTTTTTAATAATGATTCAATTCTAAATCCATCCATATGGCGGCTTTACATTTTTAGTGAATATTGTGTGGCTGCAAATACTTAGATATCAGTCCGAATGCGGTCTAACAACAGTTTTCCAACTCAGCCAAATTTACGACGCTGACTCAAACTTGCATACACGAGCTGAGACCTGACGTGAGATTTAATTGTAGCCTCTGCTGATGTCCACACTGAGTTCACAGTTTCATTTACAAGCTGATGTGCAGTGGAAGCCAGTGAATTTGTGAGAAGATGATAACAAGGACGAGGATGAGGAGAAAGAGAGCCACATCTTTTATAATGGCTTTTAGTGGAGCAGTGGCTGCTACTCCTGTACGGAGGTGTGTGTATGTGGATGTGGAGGCAGAGCCAGAGCCAGAAGTGGTGGGAATGAGATGTGAATGGGTTCACTGTAACAGATTTCATCCAAATTTTCAGGATGTAATAATGATGGTAATGTGTTTGTATTCATGGAGTGACTCCCGCCAGTGCAGAGTCGTGACGATGTTGATGTAGAGTGGCTTAAATGTCGCATGATTTCTGATTTGTTCAGACTGAGGTCACATTGCAAAGAATCGGACCTGTATCTGATGTAGGGCCACATATTAAAGTGGCCCAAATCAGAATTGAAAAGATCAGGTTCCATGTGACTTGTTATGTTCACACTATGTGAAAAACAAACAGATCCAGTTTTGCCTGCAGTCCGAACGACGCCTCTGATTTGATGTTTGTTAATTCTTAGTAACAGTGAGATCCAACTGAGAGCGCAGCCCGAACGCAGCTTTGCACAAACAACTGTTTTGATTCCCACCTACACTAGTCTGTTGTGTTCTGATGAGCCCATTTGCTGCTGATCTGCTGATCAGATGAATCAGCCATAAGCAGACCGGGTGTGGAGCAGTCTGTGAAAAAAAAACAACCCAGCCCCAGTGGAGTAATTAGCAACAAACACGCTGATGGAGAAAACAGAGAGACACCAGCTACCACTGCCCGTGTCCTCCAGAAGCTAATTAAACTGCATAAAAACAACATTGACAGCTAAATAAAGCAAATAGGACACACTTATAGCACAGCAAAAAGGAGAAAGAGAAAAACTTCACAGCCACTGCTCATTTCATTTTCCAGAGTTTTAATATTCAGGTAAATACAGAGCACCTCCAGCCCTGCGCCGCCCCTGCCGCAAACTGAATAATGAAGACTCACTTACATGTGGAACCTAAAGGTCAAAGCTTCTGTTAACAACACTAGTCGCCTGTATGAGGATCTGATTTATGAAAAAACTGCTCACCAGCTCGTCACTCTTTAGCAGTTGTACAGATAGGTCTATAGAGATATAGAGGATGTAATTAGAGGCTGAACTATTCTGTCTTTTTAACACCGATACTGACATTCACACCACTATGTTTTGACTGACAGTTTCCTTTTTATCACACTTGTCAGGATTTAATCTCTTGATGAGACGTGTATAAAAACTGCCAAAAAGTCACTAGTATTATGTGTTAAAGGTAAATCAGACACAGGTGATACAGGGCCTTGCTAAATGCCACATTACAGATCTAATCTGTTAACAAAAGTCTAATATTCCATGTATTAAAAGCATAAAGGATACAGACAGAATTCAGACATTTCTGACTCTGGGCCCCCCGGTGGTGGAATCACCAACATACACTCATTACAATGCATGCTGCTCTGTACAGGAGCTCTCCATTCAGCACCACGACAGCACAGGACAAAAGACCAGCGATGCAGCAGCCTATTATTCTGGACAAATTTGCCTAATCTGCTGCTTTAATTTTGTATTTTTCCCCGACTTTTCATGGCTCACAGCTCATCCAGTGGAGTGTAATATGATTAAAGAAGCCAATTAAATATTAAAAGGGAACTTCACGCATTCACAATTTCACACTTTCAGATCAGTTCAATTGTCATGAGGAGTACCACTCTTCATTAGGTAACTTTTTTATGTTTTCACAATAACAACCTAGTCAAAGGACTTTAAGTGTTTTAGGAAATATAAAAAAGCCCCCACTAATTTAGAATTAATGATAATAATACTCATATTGGGCCTCAAAATCATTATCTGTTTTAGTGTACGTTATATTTTATGCTAACGCTTCACCTTGCCATCACACAGCCTTTTCCGACGGGGAATTAAAGCAGTTATCTCAAAGCCACCAGACTCCAGTTATTACTCCAGAACACTATAGTTGCTGCTCTACCAGTGCCTCGATTGGTGTGTAAGGTAAAGCAGAGAAACTATTCAAATATAGCGAACACTACCACTGACACTGATTTTTTTAGGTGCAGAGTTCCCACATATTTTTACCAATGAATTTTCAAACCTTTTCCATAATACCTTATGCCATTTATATGACTTTAAGTAGTTTTAAAAAGCCTGCCTGGACACCTCTCTGACATCAGGCGATTTTAAGTGCGCATTCCCAAATGTGGAGAGGTACTCACACTTTGTTCCCCTACAATTTAATTTGGATCCTATTCTGCTCTGCACCAAAACATCAAAAGTTTTGGTGCAGAGCCTCCATCCAGTGAGGTGAGAGTCTGCCTGCCATGTAATACATTTGTTGTTTGAAAGCCATACATTATTAAACATGCACTTCCTAGGCTTTTGTGTTTAAGCAAACTGATAGCGTTTGCTAGCTTTCATTGCACATTAGATATATATTTGCCACCACCTAGCTTCTTAGCATGTGATACTAGTGATATTTCAATGTTCACGCAGTGCAGCACTAGATTTAAAATTAATAATACTAGGAACTTGTTTTGCGTAATGTTAGTCATGTAATTTTTATGAACATATTTTAAAGAACAGCCAAAACAACTAAAATTCAAAACTTTTCCAAAACACTCAGTTAATTCCAAACTATTTCCAGGCCTGGAAAACAGCTTTTCTAATGTCATAACTTTTCCGGGGAATCCATGACTGTGGGAACCCTGTAGGTGGCTAACATATGTTTTGCCGTGGCTCTGTCCACAGCAGTACATTGTGTAGTGTCTGTGCCAATAGATCTGGTTCATCAAAGATGACGGAAAAGCAACACAGTACATAACATTAGCACAGAGGAAACGTCAGACAGGTCGGGCCACTGTGTTAAACCATATATCATTAAACGTTACAGTTACGGCTGAAAATGAAAACAGAATTCAACAAATTTGCTGCTTTCATACTCCTCGGCAACTGAAAACCGATTGCCAGTTGTCTACCTAGAAGTGACTGTTGTTGTTAGCATGATATCACTGTGATTCAGTTTAAAAAGTGTCTTCTCTTCAACTAATATTTCATCAGAATAGTTTGAGAGATGCTAAAACAATCTAAAAACACTGCACATATAGTGGCTTCTGTTTTTGTTTGTTTGTGTGATGTCTGTGTGATGCTGGTTTTAGGGTTAGCCTGGATTCACCAAAGTCACATGATAACACAAACAAAGTAACCAACTGAGGCAGCAGTACACCAGCACAGATCACAGCTTCAGCCATCTGCAATCTACAGTACCAGGGTTCCTACACATTTGGAATTTCAAAATTCCATACTTTTCCATACCCTAATTTCCAGACTTCTCAGTGTTTTTTTTTCAGAGAATATGCGACATCTGAGTAAATATATCAGTGTATCATATTTCACATCATATTTAATTATTCTTAATAGACAATTGTAGCCAAGTACCATAATGGCATGCAAATAAAAACTCAGGTAAGTTCAATGTCTGGGCTGAGGCAAAAAGGTTGGGACTCTGGGTGCAAGCGATGCAGTAACGAGACGTCTGTGTTTTTTTCCTTTCATGTGGCTCAGAATCGCCTTCTCCCCCATGTTGGCGATGCAGGGTTCAACGCTAAGGTTTTTTTTCAATTGCCCGGTCGGGCAAGTTGGTCAGAGATCTACTTGCCAGAAGTCAGTTTTTACTTGCCCTATAAAAATTGTTTAATTTAAGCAGCTATCAAATAACAAAGACTGCAGTTTATGTTATGTAATCTTTATTCACACTGTATTTATTAATTAAAACATATGTCATGTATTGTAGCTTAATTCCTACACAAAAATGACAGTGTCAGGGCTTAAAGTGAAAAATTTGTCAATCGTTCTCCGTCTATAATTTTGTGCCCTACTTGAGCCATGCCCACCTCTATTTATTTTTCACCCCTCTCTCCAGTTCTGCTGGATTAACACCGGGTTTAATATATTTTGCTTCCATCTCTCTGCCCTGCTCTACTTTACTTCAGTGCTCTCTCTCTACTCTACCAGTAAACTACCACATCCACCTGTTGCACAAAACGCACACAGCAGTGTTTCCCCTATAGGATGGAGTTGTAGCAGCGGAGGTGAAGCACATGCATGAAAAATAATTTTCACATGCGTGAAACTTTTTTGTATACTTGCAAAGCACAGCCTGCTGGGATGTTTCTGTGTATCTACTGGCACCAGAAGGGCTCTTTAGGACTAAGTACATACAGTACATGTGTGCACAGTAATGAGCAGGTGAAATGTCTGTCTATCTTACATATGAGGTGTCTCAAGATTTAGGAACATACAGTTTTATTGAATATAATAAAGTAAAAAGTCACTTGACATGCTGCTGTTTTGTGCTATGACCTATTTAAGTGCTGGAAGTTGTTATTTACGTGACAACGCCTGAATGCAACACAAGCTCAGCACCAAGAGTGCCATGCTGCGCTGCTGTGCGAGCAGCGTGTTTGTCTGTGCGTAACATCAGCCTGTTGATGGTTATTTACACACTGTCCATAACAATAACTTTGTCAGCTGACAAACTGCACCGGGTTCGGGGTCAGGTTTGGTCAGGAAAATGCGGCCCGAGCTGCTCTAGTGTGCTCACCTGTGTGTGTGTGTGTGTGTGTGTGTGTGTGTGTGGCGGAATTCCGCCGTGCGTGATACAGAGAGCAGAGGAGAATTGTTAACGCGTGACCATGTAGAGACAGAAATGACATGATGACATAACACCATAAATAGTATATTGTTACGTTATTATATGAAGCGTCCGTCACGCAAAATAACTGACTTTAGCTTATAAAGAGGTAAGACAGAGCTCTCTCCTCACCTCTACACAGTGCAGCATGTAGTGGACTGGACATACCACTTGTCAATCAGGTAAAAGGGGCGGTATGTTTTCTGAGACGTTTGCTCTCACACAAACTGTGCCTGGCCCGGCATAAAACACGATCCGGATTGATTAAATTATTTTTGGACATACCTAATTTTCTATTTTAGAAAACAGTATTTTAGAACAGTGGTAATAGTCTGGAAACATAAATATTTTTCCATACTTTATTTTTCATTTTCCATACTTTTTAATACCTGGAAATTGATCAAATTTATTTCCATACTTTTCCATACTTTCCATACTTGCGTAGGAACCTTGCAGTACGTAATACACTGCATGTCCTCATACAACCCCACTTCAGAAAATCCGAAAGAACCCTTTAACTCAGCTATCCCTTTAAAAATATGCACCATTATTTCCAATTTAAAGCTAACAGTTGTTTTAGAGGAGCTGCCACTTTAAGGAAATGGTGGGTATCTCATTTTTGGAACAAATCTGTTGAGTTAAAGATATAGGCCACATATTCTTAGCCTGCTGTCACTGTCTCTGCAGATTCTGATCAGGTTTCAGGCGTTCATGTCGCTGACTGCAGCCTGAGACAGTGTTGCCTGAGCGCAGACTACTGGCTACACCAAGCAGACTCCTGAGATATAAATAAATGTTCTGTAGTGATGTAGGAGTAGCAACCCACACAGCCCCTCTGTGTTTGCTATCCTCGCTTCCCTGCTATTTGTCATCTATTCATATCACAGTACTAATATGTCTCTGTCTCTCACACAGAGACAGTACATGTGTGTGAAAGTGTGTGTGTGTGTGCTGCTATCAGTATTGTGCTCTTTACAAATGCAGATATTTACACCTCAGAGTGCACGACCATCTGTTGAAACAGCCACCTCATCACAAAAAAAAGTTCTCCGCGTCAACTCTTGGAAACTAAATGAGAGTTCTGATTTGACCTCATTTATAAAGAACAGAGATCTATAATTATCTGAAGGAGGGTTGTGGAGGAGGAAGCAAGCAGGGAGGATGGGACGAATTTCTCAAAAGGGAAGAATGACAAGCAAAAAGCTACAAAGGAGGAGACCTCATTTCATTGCAGGTGTCCAAATGCGGCTTAGGGAGGCTAAAGAATGAGACTGATGTCATGTCTAAACACACATAGAGAGATGTAACAGTGTGTGTGCTCAAAAATAATACGCTGCGAAGACTCTAGAAAAATCTATTTGTCCTTCTCTTGATCACTGCCAAATAATGCGCACTGGTGGGTCACACATTTAAGGATAAAGCTAGCGGAATTAAAAGATAATTATATGATTACCGATGTGCATCGCTGGGTGTCTGGTCTGTGTCCAGGAGCAAAAGTAGATGATTAAAAATTGTGCTGGTTAAAAGGTCAGTCATATTTTATCCACTGAACAAACATGAACACACCAGATTAAAGAGGTTTAAGACCTCCTCTGGTGAAAATCAAGTTTTAACCTTGCTAACATGTCCATATGGTGTTTTTAAATGCTACAAGACATATAATGAGTGAAATAAGCTGTCAACACAATGACTGAGCATCTCTGCCTTGGAGCTACAGTGCACCAATGACAGTTTCAAAAACACGGATTGACACAGCCAAGGTTTGTTACATCACAAACCTAAGGAACCAATCACATCAACTTGCAGGGTGGTGCTTTCCGTATCACTGATATGATGCCAAAACGAAACAAGGGTTATCAGTTGCTACATATCGGTATTTTGCAAGATAAGTTTCACTTCCACTTCACCCTATCTATGTCAGAGCCAGCCATCGAGAGCAAGGTTTATCTAATATTAGCATACATTAGCACTATTATTATTAGCACTTTGATAACGTAGTAATGTTGACGGCTCATGTTACCTATTACTGTTTACATGTAAAGTTTGTGTTTAATGAGCAGAGCCAAAGGTATGAACAGTATGAACAGGTAGACTCGAGCTCCAGGCCTGCACCTGAGGGAGGCTAATTTGCAAATCCATATTCATAGATCCGTGCATACTAAATGAGGTAAAAGTGTGGACTTATGTCTAAGCCATTTTAAGGCATGAATGGATTTCTGAAAAAGGAAAAACACTTCTAACTATGTAATTCTGAGGAAAAGAGAGTTTTAGGGGTGTAATCATTATCAGTGCCAGGAGAGGAACTTTAACAATACATGGGATCAAAGTATGAACTCCATCTGAAATTTAAGTATAGCTTAGGGGGATGAGAACAGGTATTTGGCCAAAAACCAAAGTACTGGACAAAATGAGACTTTGATGTGATGCTGGCGCTGGATGAAAAGCCAGACAATCATTAAAAGTTATAATTAATCCTGAAGGGGGAACGAAACTGTAAACTAAATTTTGTGGTAATCCATCTGATAGCTGTGGAGGTATTATACGAAAAACGAAATATGTCAACCTCATGGTGGCACAAGGATTCATCCTCTGGGACCATGAATATCTGCACAAAATGTAACAGCACTCTATCAAGCGGTAGTCAAGTTAAATCAGTCTTTCCTAGAGCTGCTACCATGGCTAAAAAGCAAACCATCATGGACGGCCCATTGTGCTTTTTGTTCTTCCTTCAGCCTGAACAAGCTACACCTATTTCTATCAACACAACTTGCTCCATACCAACTTATAAATGTACTGCCTTTGGTACCGCCCACGCTCATCAGCCACTTTAATAAAAAGCAGTTTGCGAGGCACTTGTGAGCCACTAATGCTTCTCATCTTGTGCAGTGCAGCAGCACAGCGGTAACTGCAAACAAGCTCCGCTGACTCCTCCAGTTAAGATTAAACACCATCATTATCAGCACTACTGGAAAAGAAAGCTGTGTGCACAGCACGCACTGCGGGGTAAAGAGGAAACTGATAAATACGGATAGAATGTGGATATTTACACCCACCATGAACATCCTCTAATTAGTCTTATTCCCTCATAGGGCATCACTGCAGTAATAGAGATGCGAGTTGATTACTACACAGCTAAAAAGCCACACTTGCTTTGAAACAAATCTCCATGACCATATTGTCATCCATGCAGGCGTCACGTGGTGCACAAAAGCCAAACGTGCCTGCTTTATGCCAAGAAGACACACTCAGTATAATATAGGCTGATATAGTTTAAAAGGAATATTTATGTAATCAGTACAACCAGCATGTACAAACTCACACAGATGCACACACACACTCTCAAACACGTGGCGAGAGATTACATCCTAAAAGCAGAGCATCACTCAACCTAATGACTTCACTCAGAGAAAGGCACAATGACATGCCTTTGTGTTCTAACTAACTGTGTCCATCAGAGTGTGGTCACATCACATCAAAGTACGTGAACACACTGCTGACGGCTTGAGTTAATAAATTATAGATGTGAAGCTCCAAATTGCCTTGAAGAAAGGTTAGAAGATGACAAGGGAATAGAGGAGTTCGGAGCTGGAAACATCAGATATTAAACATCAACAGCAGCCACCGTCTTGTTCTGTATACCATTTAATATTCACTCGCTTCCCACTTCACATACATAATTACACTGATGGCAAAACACTGCAGGTGGCAGGCGCAAAAAAGCTAATAAAATGCACAAATTTGCTCAACAACAAGCCACAAAACAATTTCAGAAAACCTTCACAAATTCAACCTGAAAAGAATGGAAAGGTATACTCACCCCAGACAATTCATTGTTTAGTTGTCACCCATAGCTCAAAGAAATAAAAAACTAATCACTAAGTTGCACCTTCTAATACTGTGCAGAACGGCAGACACACCTATGCTTTACTGCTGCCTCTCTGAGGGAGATAAAAGATATGGTGGGACCTTGGTGCGTGCGGGAGGCTGTCTTTACCAAGTGTCAGGGGAAAACGGCCACCACGGCAGAGAGAGAGCGGGGAACAGCCCGAGCTCTGAGCGGAATAATGAGAAGAAAATCCATCAGAGAAAACACACACACACAAAAAAAAACCCTCGTAGAGAGGGAGAGAGAGGGAGGTAAGAGAGTTGTGAGATGGGTGGGGGATGGAGAAAACCACAAAGAGATGGCATTAATATGATTATTGGTGCCTGTGCAAATAGGAGTGTCCTTCGTTAAACAAATACCAATGAGGAGTTCTCAGTGTTTGAATTATTCATGGCCAATTTAAGGCAGAAAAATCCTGTCGCCTGACGTCATTTCGAGTCGCAAAACTACCCTCACGCTGCTGAAAACCCTTCTGACGGGATATTAATACCACTAAAAAGAGCTCAAAGTTGTGTAGTAGTGCAGGGAGCCATTGTAGTAAGAGAGGAAAAGGTTCGATTGGCTCCACTTGTGGACGGAGCGCAATCTGTGGACAAACTGTCTGGGGATTTAGAGGAAAGGCAGGAGCGCTGGTCATTCTGGCACAGGGACAACCTCGTAACTCTGGCTACCTGAGTGGTTTTTCACGTTTAGTTATCTGGCGTCATTCCACTTCATGGAAACACACACTTAAAAAAAAAAAAAAACCTGTTGGGTGTAGCTCCAAGTTTTTTTCCCCTTTTTTTTTAGCGGTATGGCCACCCGTATTAAATTGTTTCCACGAAGCGAGCACTCAACTAAATCTGTCCGTGGCTCATCATCACACACACCTCCATGCTGTGAATACCGTTCATGTTGCCAATCCTCATTTAAAAACTCTTAGCTCGGGGCCCCCTCCGCGTCGGTTTAGTCTCTCACTCATGACACTGTAAGCGACTTGGAGGGGTCACTGTGGATTTACCCTGGGTGGCAGATGGGCCCACCTAAACCTAAAGCGTAGCTCTGAAATGGCTGGCAGCGGTCGAGACCCCCCCCCCTCTCTAATCCATCCTGCAGAATGAGCAACAGGAAAAGCCTGTTTACGCGCTCGTTATTACTTAAATCCCTGCAGATTATCAAACTTTCCGCTGGGACTTGAAAATGACAAGAGGGGGTGTGTGTGGGACACAATACCAAGAGTGGGTGTAATAATTGAACATCACTGGGAGCTTTGCAGAAGCACAAACTGTCCTTGGCTTTAATGGACAGTTTGGCAGCATAGAATGACAGGAAACATGGGGAGAATGTAGACAACAGAGGGGGATAACGAAGAAGAAGAGTCCTCCAGCAATATTCAAACAAGGGATGTCTTGGTTGCATTATATGTGTCTCAGGATGCTGCTTTGTAAGGGCGGTGGTTGGCCACTCTGCTAAATTTACACATGGTTTCAAAGAGTGGATTACACAGAAGAATGCAGCCATCTTTCAAATCTTTCCTCTACTTTCTATAAGCATTGGAGTCTATACTAGATCCATGATAGGGCCCTTAAAAATCAGACCTGACCCTACATGAGTCTGCACATTTTTATCCAAGCTCGACCTAAGCCCGATTCACTGCAGCAGTTCTGAGCCCGAGCCTGATTGATAACTTTAAATTAACATTACAACATTTATTACGAGCTAAAGTCAACTAAAGTCTTCTCAATGTGGTAACAGACATTTATGAGCTCCAACATGCACTGCCTCTACAGAATGTCAGGCACAGCCCAGAAACTCAGTCAGAGGTGGGAGGTTGGAGTCCGGATGGGTTGATGGCAACACAGCCCATACATTATTCATGTATAAGGTCAATATTTGAAAAAAAAAAAAAAACACCAGGAAATTGGAGCAAACTTGACCCGATTCAAGCCTCAGGAAACTTCAGCCAGCCCAATCGAGTTCAAGCAGAAAATCAAAGCTCTATTCTACACTACGTCTGGCAATCGATTGTGAGGTGAGCTGAAGTGCTTTGCCCTTACCTGATGCTGGAGATGAGCTGCCGGTGCTCATCCGTGGTGAGTATCTCGGGCAGCACCGCGGCCAACCACTCGACTCTCTTCTCGGCCGCGTACTGCTTCAGCACGGTGAAGAGTTTCTCTTTTACTTCAGGCTCGTCACCTAATATCTGGTCGACCTGACGGTGAAAGGATGATGACGTCAGAGGCTGAGAGGGGTTTGAGGACAAGTAGGTGAAATGAAAAACAGGGTCGATGCTGTCGCCGTGCCAGATTGTTACCATAACGACACTTCTTCTGCAGTTCAAATAAAGAAAATGGGCTTACTGAGGGCTATTGAGTTTGGTCTCGAGCTTGGGTCAAATCTCATTTTTCTAGTCTAGTATTTTTTCCTATCCCTCCAAAAGTGTTTCAGCTTTGTGGGCTTCTGTTTTTCTCCTTTCATCATAAACTATTTAAGGCTTACACCTGTGCAATGCTTGAAACTTCACACATATATTTGCTGGATGTTTAAGGATTTAACAAAGCAACTATGTGCCCTGTTAGAAGGAAACTCTTTAAGTATTGCTATAACATTTGCAAAGACATAGCTGTAGCATGTCCATTACAACGGAAGGGTCCCAGTCCCACAGCTCTAAGCAGATTCAAATACAATTTAGCTAATTCTGATTGAAACCATGAAGAAAACGACATTAAAAACCTTGTAAAATAAGCAAACTTCTCTAAGTGTCCTTAAACTGCCCTATAGAAATGAACCTACATCCAGATGCATATTTCGACGTACCTTCCTGTTGAACTCCAGAGCTTTATGCTTCCGGTCCAGTCTCGCCCCCTCTCCTCCCATCTGACTGTCCTCTATGCTGACACTACGTTTCTGCCTCGGGCCGAGACACAGCACCCCCAGACGGAGCGTTCTTCCCTGGGACGCTTTGATCAGCGCTGCGGCCGTCTCGTGCTGCCTGACGGGGATGCCATTGACCTCCATGACGTAATCCCCGGCCCTCAGACCTGCGCGGCCGGCTGGGGAGCAAGGCGAGCAGTCCTCCACCAGCAGGGGGCAGTCTCCTACGATGGTGAATCCGAAACGACCGTCTGGACCTGGTATGATGTCCATCTGTAATAAATATGATTTTGTTTTTTTAATTTAAGAACTTACTTAAAAAAATCTCCGGATCAGTGAGTCTGGACTACGATGTGTAACTTGAGTAATACCTGCTGTATGCGGGACACCACTCCGATACTGGGAGGGATGTTCTTCTGAGTCTGGGCGATGGCGATGACAGCTTGGGGACCCAGTGTTGACACATTGTGGCCCTCGATCTCCAGGACTTGGTCCCCAGCTTGCAACCCCGCCAGGTGTGCGCTGCTGCCCTCTTCCACAGATAGGATGTAGCTGGGTCCAATGCCACCAAGTTGGAAGCCGAACTCCTCAGGCCAGCCCTGATTGGACGACGGCATGCTGAGGACTTAAGGGATGAGAGGGTGGGTTAAAAAAGGACGCTGATATTTGAGGATGGAAGTTAGCACTTGTAATCCAAGGACTTCACAGAGTGAGGTCCTGCACTTTGGAGCATCACTGCAGACAGAAATCTACGAGGTTGTGACACAGCTTGCTTAAACATGAAGAGAGATACACACTCACCCACTGTGGCCAATATGTTCAAGTCTATCGACATTGCAAGAACACCTCTGGATCAAACACTCCTTTGCATGTCTTAAAAGAGCTCTACTTCTATGCATCTGCGCCCGATCTCTTCTCCCTGCCGCTGTCTCCCGTGTCTCAACTTGTACTATCGAGTGCGGCTCTGTAACCCTCTACCCTGAACCATGACACACTCAGCGCTCCCTGACCTGGTTCACAAGCTTCAAAGCAACCAATCAAATTACGGCATCGCAGAGATTGTGACCTTAATTAGCTTGAGAGACAAAAGTTCCCCCAGCAATTTTCTTTTTTTTTACTCCGTGCACATGCAAGTCTATCCTGTTGAATGGTAATTATGTGATGGAGCACACCCCTGGCTGCACCTATAACTTCTAACCAGGTAAGAGATGCAAGGTGGCATCACATAACAACCAAATAAACTGGCATATAAAGAGGCACTTGTAGGCCAAACTTTGGAGTGAAATATTAAAATGATAATGAATTAATCCGCATGTGACAGTTTTCAAAAACAACTCTAATACGACAAATACAGAATTACAAATATGGACATGTTGGCTTTTGCTACAGTATAAGCCCTCTAGCTCAGCTGGAAGCTAATGATGTGCTCCACATCGTCCAAAGCCACAGCGCAGCAGGATCCACACAGTGGACGCAGCTGATAAAAGACTTACAGAAATCTTTGGATGGATACCGAGAGCCCCGCCGGAAAGAGTATCTGCCTTTTTTGTTTTGCAAAAACTTCTTCATCTTGAATGTCAAATAGCAGGCGGCCTGCTGGCAGCCTGATATCCAATCTGTCTTCTTAAGTGTAATGTTTAAAAAAAAAAACAAAAAAAAAACAAAAAAAACAAGGACCGACCCAAAGTCAAACAGAGAGGGTGACAAACTCAGAACACTGCCCCATTCTTCCACCCTGAAACCTCAGCAGTGTCCTCATGAGCAAACGGTGAGTGCGCATGAGAAGCGAGTGTGGTCTCTCTGTGAGTGTGTCAAGGAGTTAGTCCTGCGTCTCATCCCTGATTCATCCTCGGGCCAGCCTGCTACCACAGTGTTAATCAGAAAACTGGGACGCATGCACCCGCGCACCTCGGTTCCTTAATAATTCTCTCTCCAAAAAGGGTATTGTGAGGCCTCATTTTTCTATAAATACACCAATGTGTCTTTTTCCTCCTCCTCCTCTCTTGGCTAGGTGGCTCTCCGAGGGACCGCTGCTGCCCCAGAATCACTCTGCATCGATGCAAGAAAGCCTGATGAGTACTAATTGGAGCGTCTGCATGCCTGGAATTCTGTGTGTCCATTTGTGTGTGAGCACACTGTGATGTTCAGTCCATTGAGAAGGAGTGGGGGCAATTTAAGACTTTAGCCTGTAGGATTAGTAGGATTATGAGCTGAATCTTCTGCACTCCTCCACCCCCCCTGTCATTAATACTGAAGGAGCACATGCTCCCCTCCCTTAATGAATACAGACAGCGACAGCACTGGAACCACACAGGACCTGTGCATACCAAATGACAACACTGCAGTGTCACAATACCATCTGCATCAGAGGCTGAGTTTAGGTCAACGCTGGAATGAAAGCATTCACAATTTAGGCTTAAAGGGATAGTGCAGATTTTTTTTAAGTGGGGTTATAAGAGGTACTCATCCATAGTCAGTGTATTACCTACAGTAGATAGTGGTCGGCACACCCAAAGTCTGAAGTAGCAGGCAGGAGTACAGCCACATAAGCTAAGCAATGTACTGCTGTGGATGGAGGCAGCAGCAAAATGTATTTTAGCTATTTAAAGAAAGGAAATCAATCAATCTAGAGCCGTTATATCGCTCTCTTCACAGCCAGACTCCGTTGAGAATAACAGTAATTTAACATCGCTGAACACAAGAGCTGATCAGTTTTGTGCAGTAACAGTATCATGGGGTTAAAGCCATGATGCGTATACATTTTTAGATGATAAATCATCTTCCAAATTGGTTTGATGAAATTCATTTTATTGAAAAATGAGAACATTCTGGTGACAATTGGTGTGGTCTATTCATTGATTTAAGCCTGTTCTTTCTGTATCCTGAATCAGATTTGTGAGCTAATCGCAGTGAGCACTGCTGCCTGCCATTCTAACCTAAACCTTTTTAACATTTTCAAAACCGTGTATCGTCAATGCTGCAAATAACCATAATATTATACAAAACCAAAAATAAGAAGTGAAAGGGTTAAAGCTTTAGAGTCCTGACAATACCCTTGTGGCTGTCAGATCATCTTGTATTAGAAAAACAAATGATATGTGTGTTTCCTTTGGCGTGGCGCTGAAACAATGTCATAAATCAATATTGTAATCCATAATAGCACTAAAATGAATAACTATGAGTAATGTGGAAGCAGTGACTCATAGTTAGGTTGTCAGAAGAATCAATATTTAAATATGTTTTCGAACCATGTGTTTAAAATGATACAATCTCCTTTAATTATGTGTTTGATATTATCAAAGTGCCAAAGCTATTAAAAAACAGTTCTGCAATTAGATTTTCAACCCCAGGCTGCATAGATGAAATAACAGGGAAGAAAATTAAATGGTCCTCAACCTGTGGTTATTACTGCATTCTCTCCAGCAACAAACCCACCACGTGACTAGGGGTGTGTGTTCAGTGCCTTTCTCTGTATCAGCACTGCGTGCAGATTAATTCATAATGATGAACCGACAGAGATCTGCACCTGTTAGCTTCAGCTTTACAGAGAATTTAGCACCTTTCATTTGAGCATCGTTGTCTCATTTGTTTTCTTTTACACATAACTCTTCTGTGATAAACCCATAGTGCTCTACCTGCCCAGCAACAAACGGCAAAGCTAACAACTAGCTGGTGAACATGCTGGAGAATTTAGCAGTTACAAGTTGGTGGCAGAGCCAGGAGAGTGAATATTGGACATACATTTTTGAGGTCACTAAAACGCAAAGATAATTTTCATCCTTGAATATGAAATTTTATTTTATTTTCTATGTATTTATTTATTTTTGGTGCACCTCAGATGCACTTGTTATATGGTGTTAAGCCAGAAGTAGGTTTGTACACAGCAGTTAGAAAGCTGCGGTCAGTAATTAATTCAAATGAGAATTAATTAAAGCTGCAGAGAAAGTACTGAGGAAGCCTGCCGGTTATTGGACTGCAAACTGTTATTGGTGGCAATGCACAGGCAGTCCAGTACCAACTGAATAATTAAACACAAATGGTTGGTTCTCCAAATAGACACTGCTCACTCCAATTGAACTCTCCTCTTACACTACAGCTGAGACAGCTACTCATGTGTGACAGACAGAAAATTGACATTTCACAGGCAATCGAGTGTGATAAAAGTGGCTCAGCCTTTTCACTCAGCTAGTCGTACATAATTCTTCCTCAGAGAAATTATTCATACATTTCAGCATGTCTACATTATGCTTCAGATTATGCTTTTATATTAAATAAAAAGGGACCTGCAAACAAGCAAAACTGGCACTTTATCAGTCATAAATGGGATGAAAAGCATTTAGGAACACTTCTCATACTCAACCTGTAACTGCAGATAGACTCAAAGCATTGTCACCCACCACATATCTAACACAAGACACAACTAAAATGATCAACAGCATATCAAAACATCCCGTACCTTTTGAAACAGCATCCAGAGATGTGCATGCAGAGCTCCTGAGTAAGAGTAACGCTCCCCACTCCTGCACTGCCTGCTGTAATATGAGTGTTGGGCCATGTCAGCAACCAGATCCAACAGGTGTCTTGTGATGCCTTGTTGCATTGTGTGGAGCACTGGATGGCAGTAACAGAAGAGAAAGCAAGACTAAGTAAGTGGAGCCAAAATGTTGAAAACAGCCCAGTCCTCTTCAGGGGTCTGATTTTGTGTCTGACTTTTTGGGTGGTGCTGTGATCCTTGCAGTTAATAAAGTGAATCCAAGAGAAAGCTAAGAGTGTATCACATTGCTTAAATTACAGCTAAAAAGACAAACTTCTGATAAACACATGGGGGAGTGGACAGTTTTGGTAGTTGTGTTTGGAAAATAAAAGAGAAAGGCATTCAAGACACTCTAAAATGGGTGAAAACTTATTTGTAAACTCTAAAAAATGATGCAGGATAATGTAAATTTAGGTCTTTCTAGCATTATGCATCAGTACAACTATTAATATGTGGACAAACTTCACATTTATATCCATATGCAGCTACATACAAACAGATGCTCTCACCCACCCTACTGCAGCAGTGTCAGCCTCCAAACTAGCACAACCCCTTTAGCTGCTAGCTTGGAAGATGCTAAGGAAGTAGCATTGTTTACACAGCAGCACCAAAAGTGATGCTGGTAGCCATAGCGCTAACAATACCAGCTATGTTGACGTGAGATAAAACACTACAAGGTAGCTATGTGTGACCTCGACTAGAAGGTAAGGCTTAAATAATAATTAAATAGCTCTAGGGAGTAAAGGAATGAGTAATAGGTGTACATGTTAGCTAACGTTGAGCACTGACGTAGGTTAGCATGCTAACGCCAAGTTGCTCATACGAGTCGTTTTATGCGACACAGCCAATTTTATATCGTTTAAAAGTCTTCGCTAAGTTTAAGCAAGCATACAGATGTTATAGTAATATACGTGTAGCTTCTGAGTGAGTTTGCTACCTGTTCGTGGTGAGTTTGTGCCACAAACACCTGTTGTTTTGTCTCTTTGAAGCCGCCAGGTGAGACATGGATTTCCTCACCCTGTTCGCTATCTACGTAGTAGTGGTGCTGACATGTATCGTGCTAGTTTGCAAATACTCAGGCCAGCAGCAAACCCCTTTTACTATCCTCTTCAACTATGTGGGAAAGGTAAGGAAAGAAGCATTATAAGTGCACTTTAACAAAGCGACACTGTGTGGCGCTATTGGAGCAATTTATCACAATACAAATACACACTGCAAGTAAAGCTGCTGGATTTATTTTCACAGGTAGTTGCACCATTGACGCCAAAATGGCTCCAAACGTTTTCACAGTGGGCCATGCACAGACTGTTTCATCAAAGGTTTGTAGTTAAAGTGTCCCCAGAAATAAATACATTGTCATAAGCCTGTATCTGGTCTTCTGTTGTACATTTTTTCCCAATCTCTACCAGTATCATCCTGTATATTTGCTTGTAATTGCAGGAACAACATGTTCATCTATCTGCACATCCTACTGGAGGCTGCTGTGTATGCAGAGTTCACCTATGAGGTGTTTGGCTTCTGCAGGGAGATGGACACCACTCTGACCAGCCTGTCTGTGCCTTACGTCCTGCTGGCTATTAAGACCTTCTTCTTCTACCTCTGCATCAGGAGAGATCCAGGTTAATATTATATTAGATAAAATATATTCAAACACATTTGCTTTTGGTTGCAGGGGAGGTGAACTTTGGCTTGATCAGGTGGTATTCCTTGTCAGCATGCTGTCATATTTTGAGTGTTATGAAAAAGGATGTTGGTAATTATATATCAGCCATCAGCCATGCAAATCAATAATTTAATTTTGTCACCCTGAGCGTGAAACTATTTTCTACAGTCAAGGGACAAGCTACACAGCATCACCTGTGATACAGTAAAACATTTAATCCTCATGTGAGTCCATGCCTTGGGATTGCCAGATTCTGCTTTCTATGACTGTTTCGTTCTTGAAACCAAACTCAACTTAAATCATCTGTCTTTTCATATTAATGTTAAAGTTTATATTTGGTTTGTGTGCTTGAATTTTTCTGTTGTTTACACATTAACATTTGCTATTAATTTCCACACAAGGATCATTGAATTTAATCTTAAAGAGTGATGATAGTCTACCTTACAAGAGATTAAAAGGCTGTGCAAGAAAGCTTTTGCATTAAGTATCAGTTCTTACCAACTTTAAATGACTCAAATTAATTCAACGTATGAAAGATAATTTCAGCTTGTGATTTGCAAGAATGAGCAGAGAAAATCACTCACAAGTTAGCTCTGGTCAGGAGAAAGGTCATGTGGGCCTGAGGTATAAATAAACTGCAAATCACCAGACATATCCTTGTCATATTAAAGGGATAGTGTACCCAAAAATGAAAATTCACATTCTCACTCTCTGTGCACCGTGTGAACGCGGTGCACAGAAAGGCATTTTTGGGTGCACTATCCCTTTAAGGTCTGAAATACTAATGTGTGTTTTGTGTGATTACACTTCAGTATTTTTTTTACTCAACTCTCTCCTCTCGACTCTGGCAGGCACAGTGACAAAGAAGAAAATCGCTGGCCAGCTGCACATCTATCCATACGACAGGAGGCTGTTTCACCCGGGAGTCTCCTGTGAAACCTGCCAGCTTGTCAAACCGGCTCGCTCCAAACACTGCAGTGAGTAGATAAATAATAAATAGTGATACATTTGTACCATAGTAAATATTGAATGTATTATTTCAGCGAAACATAGAATTACACTCAGTGCTCACTGTCTTTGTCTCAGGGGTCTGCAACAGGTGTGTCCAACGTTTCGACCACCACTGTGTCTGGGTGAACAACTGCATCGGTGCTCAGAACACAGGTTACTTCTTGCTGTACCTCTTCAGCGTGTGCGCCATGGCGGGTGACATTGCCGTGCTAACAGGAGACATGCTGTTTCATGCCGTACTGCGGTCAGGGCTTCTGAGGGCCAGTTATATAGATGAGTTTGGCCAGCAGCAGGCAGCAGGGCCTCTGTTTGTTGTACAGGTGAGACTCAGTACTGCTGACACACTGTGTATCGTATACATATGTTGCAGCCATGTTTACTCTGAATCTGTCATGTTGAATTTAAAATAATTCTTATTTCTCTTTCCCTCCAGCATCTGTTCCTGACTTTCCCCCGAATTGTCTTCATGCTTGGATTTCTGGTCTTCGTCTTCTTCCTCCTGGCGGGTTACGCCCTTTTCCATTCCTATCTGGCTCTCGTCAACCAGACCTCCAATGAGTGGTACAAAAGTCGGGGTTACGTGTGTCAGCACTGCCATCCAACTACAACAGCGGACAATCTCTGTGGCTCAGCGCCAGACCACTCAAAAAGATATTACTACAGCAGAGGGCTACTTCGAAACCTGGGAGAGATTTTCTTTCCTCTGCAACCTGTTCAGAAGAAAGACAACTAAAGAAAAAATACAGCTGTCTGTGTTGTTATGCTGCTTTTACTGTACATCCCGTGGGAGCTACTTCTGACTGAAGAAATAAAGCTTAGAGATTTCTTTATGGGCTCCGGTGTCTATCCCCCACAAGGTGCTGCATCTTATTGGAAAGCTCTGGCAACACTGGCAGTATACACAAAGGTAATCCTTGCTGGATCAAATGGTTTTCTGTTAATTAAATGTCATAACTGCAAGCTTAGGACAAGTTTTTTGCCTGCCATCAACTAAGGCATGAAAGCTTCTAAAGCTGGAACATACCTCCTCCTTATTGTATTTTTTTTTTCAATACACGATAAAGGCATTATGAATCAGCTTTTGAATATGTTGCACTGTATGTATTTTTATCAGGTGTGGGTATATTTTGGGGGTAGGCTGGGATTTGAGATGAATCATTTCTAATGTTGAAATCTGCCAGGGGGTCGATGAAGCCAGCAGGGGGAGCTGTACACTGACGTTCATGACAGTTCAATGGTGTTAACTACTTAATTTGTGCCTGTTTGACAGCACAGATGCAAAAATGGAAGTTGCATTCACATGCTATGGGATAGGTACGGTTGCCCTGAGATGCAAAAAACAACACTGAACAAAACACTAACAAAATAAAATGATATTTTGCAAAAAAAAAAGCAACGTTACAGAAAGCAAATCGACATGTTGAATGTTTGGCTACTTTTTTTTTAATGTGTTTTCTATTTTTGTGTCTGGATTTGTCATACATACTTCTGCTGTTTCTTTAGCATCAAATCAAACATATCTCCCACTAGGTTTTGAACATTTCCCCTGAAGACTCATGGGAACTGTAGTTTGATCAGGTGCAGAGCCAGACTTTGTAAACATTTGTGGCTAAGCCCAAAGCCAGAGGGGAGGTTTTTTTTTTCTTCCCATTTATGGCAGCTATTTGTGCTATTTTTTTTTTAACCATTTAAGATAATAGAATACTTTGAAATCTGCACATCATTTGGGAAAAACATAGTATATGCCAAGTAAAGAAACTTCCTGTAGAGTGGACAATGTATTTTGTATTTTATTGTTCTCCAACTGTCTTCATCATTCTGAAACCATTACACATTAAATGTTGAGGATGAATACTTTTCACTCCCTCCAAAAGTGGCAAAACTTGTCTGATGGTACTGTTTTTTAACTTAAATATTATGCACATGTAGGGTAGGAATTTGGAACAGCATTACTGATCATGACACCTATTTTTGTGATACTATGCTGGAGAAGAGTTCACAGAAGAAATGTTTATCTGACAAATCTGCGATTTTTGAATCCATGCCTTATAACTTGATAATTTTTTTATTTAATTTAGTCTCCAATAATTTATCAAGTTATAACATGAAACTTTTCATGTTCTTATGATATAAATGATCACGTTATAACATGAAACTTCACGTTTTTACAATACAAATGATCACGTTATAACATGAAACTTTTCACGTTCTTACGATATAAATTATCATGTTATAACGTTATAACCTGAAAAGTTCATTGTTTTAACAAGAAGTTTTTCACATTATAACAATTTATTTTCATGTTATAACTTGATAATTTTTTTTATTTAATTTAACAATACAAATCATCATGTTATAACGTGAAACTTTTCACGTTTTTACAATACAAATCATCATGTTATAACGTGAAACTTTTCACGTTTTTACAATACAAATCATCATGTTATAACGTGAAACTTTTCACGTTTTTACAATACAAATGATCACATTATAACATGAAACTTTTCACGTTCTTACGATATAAATTATCATGTTATAACATGAAACTTTTCACGTTCTTACGATATAAATGATCACGTTATAACATGAAACTTTTCACGTTTTTACAATACAAATCATCATGTTATAACATGAAACTTTTCACATTTTTACAAAATAAATTATCACATTATAACATGAAACTATATTGTTATAACGTGAAAAACTTTTTGTTAGAACAATAAACTTTTTTTTTACTTTTATTTATTTATTATTTTGCACAATAAATACATTACCTTGAAAAGTATTGTATTTTATGTCTCCATCTGCTGGTGGGCCATCATACTAAGAGTATGCATGCATAATATGATGTTAATTCCACCACAGAGGAGACTTGATGTTCACTAAAAGTAGTAGGGAAGAAAGTGGATTAATCAATATCGGTATTGGTTATCAGTCATATAAGTTAATAAATATTGGCATATCAGATATCGGCAAAAAAAAATCCAATATCGTGCATCCCTAAAATAACAGATTAAGGGTTTTGAGGAAACATTAGGAGCCTCAGAGGACACCCCCTGCTCTGCCTTTGAGTGTGATGCTAAGAATATAAGTTAAAATAACAGGGTGTTTGGCTCTGGCTGTGTAGCTTAGACTACCCCAGTATTATGTTTGGAAAGACAATTACAGGTTGTGGGCAGTGGTTAGTGACAGAAGCCTGACCGGAAGTGGGACTGTACTTGTTCGTGTTTGGTTCCTGTCCCTTTAAGCCGGTGCGGAAGTAGGCGCAGAATTGATGTAACACGCAGTGGAAGGTCAGGTTTTCTCTCGGTGAATTTCAACACTACATTCATTAAAGCAAACAACTGCCGCTAACGCAGCGCTTTTCTACCCACAGCAGTGCTTAACTTTATGCCAGCTGTAACGTTCGTGACTTTGCTTGGTAACGGAAACACCGCGTAGTAACGGGACATACCGTGCGGACAGTTAATTCATCTCTGAATCTGACTCGTGCCTGATGTCTGGGTCAAAATGCACGCGGCTGAGCGGCGCGCTGGTGAAACAGGTGCTGGACTCGGTGGACAGCGTCCTGTTTGACTGCGACGGGGTCATCTGGCGGGGGGACCAGGCCATCCCCGGCGCCTCTCAAGTCGTGAACCTGCTCAAGGAAAAGGGGAAGAAGGTCTTCTTCGTCACCAACAACAGTACCAAGACGAGGAAGATGTACGCCGACAAAATGGCCATGTTGGGGTTCAACGCGAACGAGGAGGAGGTGTTCGGGACGGCGTACTGCTCCGCCGCGTACCTGAAGACTGTCTGCGGGCTGGAAGGCAAAGTGTACCTGATAGGGAGCAATGCCATGAGAGAAGAGCTGGAGGCGGTGGGGATCCAGCAGACCGGGGTGGGACCTGACCACATCACCGGGAAGCAGCACGACTGGGCCACCGTGCCTCTGGATCCCGAAGTGAAGGCGGTGGTGGTCGGCTTTGATGAACACTTCAGTTACATGAAGCTGAACAGAGCCCTGCAGTACCTGACCCAGCCGGACTGTCTGTTTGTGGGAACCAACGGGGACACTAGGCTGCCTCTGGAGGGGGGCAAGGCCGTCCCAGGTAGGGATACACACTTGATAGACACATTATATTGCCTTAAAGCAGATTACATACTACAGCACCTGCTAACCGGAATTACTGGTGTTTCTACACACTTCAAGGTCACACACTCAACCTATCTGTTAGTTTAAGAGTAATCCAGTTGTATCAGAACAAGTATGCACAAATTTTTGCCAAGTTGTAGTTAGGCTAAGATAAATGCAGGGCCAGAGAGCTGAGGCTGATAACTAAGAAAACCATACACTCACACCTGCATACTTTCAAGAAAATCATGCTGATACTGAATACTTAGAATACTACTGTCAGATGCAGGAAGGAACTGTTTTTATTAAGCCTACTTCCTGGAAAAGCCTTTTTTTAAGGACACAAAGGCATATCTTTTCCAGGTAGAAGCTTCGACACCCACCTGTCTGAACCTTCAGGCTCCACCCATTCCAAATGCTCTCAAAGTTGACACTCCATTATAACTTTAACTGTAAGCCAAAAACTTACCTAAAAACATCTTTCAAAGCCTATGGGAGATTTTATTTTACACTGTCATATTTGAGGTGAATGGAACAAATAATGTCAAAGCTTGAATCAGAAAGTCGAACTTGATGCACCTTGCTCAGTGAAGACAAAGTAGGCATTAGATCACTTAGCCTAATAAGTTGTATGACATGTCAAGCTCCACAAGAAGTCAGATTTTTACTGAAGTGGATTACTTTACAGAGGTAAATGAAACTGTCAATTACAGGGACAGAGCCAGACATTGTAAACATTTGGGGCCCTGCCCAAACCTAGGTAGATCGGGGGGGCATGGGGATTTTTTTTTTCCTTATCTACTCAGCTATTTGCACTATTTTTCAAGCTATGAGATGATAAAATGCCTGATAATCTGGACATTATTTGGGTAAACCATTACAACTATCAAACATGTTGTTGCCAAGGGAAAAAAGTCTTCCAGAGTTTGTATCTACCCAGTAGCCATCGGAATCGGCCCAATTGCGGCCGAGTGTCAGCCGACTTGCTCCTCTGTGCTTAATGTGAGCCAGCTTTGGCCTATTTAAATTTGCCATATCTCGCCCAGATTTAGCTACTACAGACACGGTCCTATTCTGGCTGAGACTCAGCTGCCGAAAGAAGCGGTGACCAAAATGGGTTCTGGTCCGTTAATGGCTATTCCATGCCTATTAGGCATGGAAGACACAGGCCTATTCCAGTTGAGACAGGGCAGCCGAATGAAACGGTGGCCAGCACCAAACGGGTTCTGTTTTGTTAATGGTTGCCAAATCTAATTGTTCTCCAACTATTTTTTATCATTTTGATGCATAACACCAACCCCAGTTCCACCCCTGGTCAATTGATAACACAGGAAATAAAACAGATGGGACATTTAGGGGAAATGAATGAAAGGTCTCTTCACCTTCTGCCCTTCTTTCCTTACCCCAGGTACAGGCTGCCTGCTGAGGGCTGTGGAGACAGCAGCTCAGCGCCAGGCCCAGACAGTAGGCAAACCCAACCACTTCATGTTCGACTGCGTGGCCTCCAAATACGGCGTGGACCCCGACCGCTGCCTGATGGTTGGCGACCGCCTGGACACCGACATCCTGCTGGGCTCCAACTGTGGCCTGAAGACCCTCCTCACCCTCACGGGGGTCAGCACGTTGGCAGACGCTGAGGCCCATCAGAAGAGCGGCTGCGCGGAGAGGCAGGGGATGGTGCCAGATTATTACGTGGAGAGCATCGCAGACCTCCTTCCAGCTCTGCAGGGATGAAACTCAAGTCTTTCAGGACTTGAATGTAGCTTTGTGATAGCCTTAGCAGCTATAAGCTTGAGGAGTTAGGCTAGCCTGTCACATGCCAGATGACACTGTCTTCTAAAAGGGAATATTTTTTCATAAAATTTATATGATTATATGCATCTCTGTATCAAAGTCACACCCAAGCAGCTAGCTGCTGCGTGACAGGAGACAAAGACTCCTTTATTTAACTAAACCATTATTAAAACCTGCTTATTTAACATATTAATGATTGATTTATTATAAAGAACAGCAGAACAATGACTTACAGTATTGTTTCAGTGTGTGTATGTTCACTTTTGGGGGGAAAGGAGAGTGTACTTTAAAGACTGCCTGTGATGCAATCACCCCTTAAGCAACTCCAAGTCAATTCAAGGAGGGAAATGAGCACACAGTGTGTCAAAGTTTGGCAATATATGTGTGTTCAGGTTTACAGCTGTTTTAAAGTCTATAAATAACGGGCAAAGAGTGGGACTAAAAGGCACTGAACTTGTCTGGCTTCTGTTTTTATGTATTTTCACACCTCAGCTGAAAATGCAAACATGTAGTTACATTCATGGGACGGTGCAATCATACTAAGTCGTGTCATGTCATGTCAGTTCAGTAGTGAAACCGTGATTAGCATACGTTTTTAAAGGTCTTCCTTGTACCTTCTTTGTTCTCCGATTTGTCCTTAACTCCCCGAATCGCTGAAAGCAACGCTCAAATCTGTAATAAAATTCACACTATCTTTACTAAATCAACGTCTGCTCTTTGTGACTTTAAGTTCAAAGTGAACACATCAAACTTTCCTCCAGGTCCTGGGCTTAAAAGTCACCCTGGGCTGTCATCGGCTGGATGCTGCAACAGTCAGAACTGCGTATCTCCACTCACCTGACGAGAGAGGCTTTCCAAGCTGCACCTGCCTCACCCCTTTGTCCATTGTCTGGACTGCGGAGGGCAGCCAGTTCCTCTCGTGTAAGTGTGTGTTCAAGTGAAGGGGGGGAGGCAGCGGAAAGATGGATAATGTTAGAGAGGCATATTAAGTCATATTAGACATAAAAAAGAAGGAAATTGCAGGAAGACAAGACTCGAAAATTGGGTTTGGCAAGATTTGGAGTTTTGTGTGAAGTGGGTGACTGTTTTGGGAGGGAGACAGTGAGACTAATGGGAGGAGAAGGAGGAAGAGAGGGGGAGGTCTGCAGGGACAAAGAGAAGCTGGAAGGTGTATTGAGTCTCAGTCATGACCACAGCTCCATGCCGGTAGCTAAGAGAAGGGAGCAGATCGAGTGAGGAGCCGTCAAGGGACACAGGATGGTGAGGTGTTGGAAACATTCAGAAAACAGTTTGGAGGAAGCACAGTGCACGGTAAGCAGGTGGCTTTTAATTTGTAGAGCAACTTCTGACTGAAGGAAGTATATCAGCTAGGAAAGGGGTCAAGGCAGGACACTGTTTGTTTTTGCGTATTCATATCCAGCCACTTTTACTACATTACAAGCCAGCAACAGTTGCATAATAAGATGAGTCTTTCAGATATTCCTCTGAAGGCACATATCATCCCAAAACATTTTCTTGTTCTTTTACCTGTTGTGCTGTTTAGCGATTTTGATTGTTTCTGTGTGAGTTGCCGAGCGTTGGAGATGTCTGCCTTCTCTCCAATATAACTGGACTAGATGGCACTCAGCTTGTAGTGCCAAAAGTACCAAAAAACTCAACAGCAATGTCTCCTTCCAGAAATCATGACCCGGTTACTCAAGATAACCCACAGTCCTTGTTGAGAGCAGTTTAATGTAGAAACTATTATCTGTCTACCAAACTACACCTGCCAACTGTATCACCACGCACCCGTACATCAACTGTTAGCATCTAGCACTTAATGTGCGGATGCAAGTCACAAATTCGATGACTTTAGAAAAAAAAAGACTTGCAACGCAACTTAGAATTTAACACCAATGACTTTTGAGTTGAAAATACTTAATGTGTTCCCTAAAGCCCAAAGATTCAAAAGTAAACATTTAAAAATTGTGCCACAAGTCAATCCATTTCCCGAATCAACTAAATTTAACACTTTTCATTCCTAGCAAGTCGTCACCCCAGATCAGCTTTGTTCGAACTAATCCAACAGCATCCAGTCAAGTTGCAGGAGAGAACCATGAAGAACGGACATGACCTTACTGAGTGCTAATTTTAAAAAATTGATACCAAAGGTAATTTTGTTCATGTACAATAACTGTGGTGGTTAACAAAAACGAATTGCTGTTGTATAGGTTGAAAATTACAGACGAAGACACAACGACTTCAAAGTTAGATATTTGATATTGCATAAAGAATGGCAAGCTGGGCTAATATTAACATAGTGAGCTAATGCTTAGTTACTTGTTAGCTTTAACAGCTAAGTGTAGTCTAACTTTAACAATAAAAATAACAAAGAAAGACAAATTTTAGAAATCATTCAAGATATTTGTAAATGTATTTCTGGCATTACTTTTACTGAAGAGCCCATTATGACTTGTTTAGGACTTGAAACTCAAAGTTTAGGACTTGGGACTTGTCAGTCTTGACTTGGCACTTACCTTGAGACTTGCGAGCAAAGACTGAAGTCTTACTTTTGACTTACAAAACAATGACTTGGTCTCATCTCACCTAGCACCACTAAGCTAGCTAACGTTACAGCTCAGCCAAGGAGGACAGCATTAATGTTTACATCTTGCACTGTCATGAACCTCTCGTCTATGAGTAGCTGCACGCTACCTTTTGTGCGCTCTTGATAACGGTTGGCAGGTTTTGTTCGGTAGAAAAAAAATAGTTCCTACATGAAACTGCTCACAACAAGGTCTGCCGATTATCTTGAGTAATCAGGTCATGATTTCTGGAAAGACACATTGCTGTTGAGTTCTTCAAATGCACTTTTTAGTGTTTAGAGCACCACAATCTGAGTGCCATCTAATCCATTATATTCAGAGAAGGCAGCCATCTCTACAGTCAATATCTCCCAACATTCTGCAGCTAACTAAGCTAAGGGAGAATGTATATTTTTATTTTTGGTTGAAGTTCCCCTTTAAGTACAAATCTCAGCAGCAGTGTTGGTTTCCCACCCTGCCACATTTGATGCTTGCGTCAAGTACTGTTTAAATAGCTTGTCACTGTTTCTGCTGCACAGGATGGGGGCTCTGCTGCATCCTCCAAGTCCCACTTCCCACACAAGGCATTCTGGGTCAGCCTCTCAGCCTCTCTGCTCCTGGTCGTCATCGCCCTCGGTGTGATTGGGCATCTGCGACTGTCGCAGCCACACTCTGAGGTACGTGACTGTCACCACACACCCACCAGGACCACATGTTGTTGTGTATTCGTCAATGTTGATATTAACCGGGAGTCTGCTTCTGTAGTCTTTGCAGCTTGTCCGAATCACAGTTCCAGATCAGACCGGAGTTCTGATCAACCAGTCAGCTATTGTGGACCAGCAGAATGACTTGGTGACTTTTTCTGTGACCTCACCCACAAATCAGACATCCACTGTGATGTTTGATATCAAGCATGTACGTTCAGGTGACATGCACAAGATTTAAGGTGTTTTGTTGGTAATGATACAGTAGAAAAGGTCTGATGATGAGAGAGATGTGTGATTCTCCGCTGTTGTGTTGCAGGGTTTGATATGTTACAAACCTGTCAACCAGGAGAGCTGCTTCCTGCGAAAGATGGAGAAGTCTGACTATGACAACGTGCACTCCCTCCTCAACGACTCCACACACAAGGTAGTGACATTTCAACACGTGAGAACTGAACGATCAGGTTATGTAATAGGGTCTCCCTCATTGCGTTCAGGATATGTGAGACTACAAAGCTCAACGTGAAAACGCACCTGGGCAAATGTAAAAGCACGTTTGCCCTTCTAGTTCTGCCAAGTGTTTGTAAAGTCACCGCCTCGCTAATGTGTGAACTGGCCTTTCTGACTGTGACTCATAGCTTTATCCCCGAAAGCACCACTGAGCCAAGACCTGCTGGGTTTCATAGGTTTTGCACGACTTCCTCGCCGCTCTGTACAAAGAGAGGGGTGAAGCGTACAGGGCCATATAGTCTTCCATTCTCGCCCTCCACGGCTGAATTCCTCAGCACATCTGATCCCTCAAGGCTCCCTCAGCGTGCCCGGGATCTTCTTACAGGAGGCTACGGCAGCGAGCCTGAGCCACGGAGTGGGCACAATGGCCACTCTGTGTGAGGGCTTTTTAGCTTTTAAGACTCCTCTGTTGGATTAAAATACAGGCTGGTGAAGTGGCAGAGAGGGAAGGGCCTGTGTGTATCTGCTTTGAGGCAAATTCCTGGATCTCTGATGTTGATTCAGTTTTGAGTTAAGCTCCTTAGATATGATTTATGTGGGACAAAACAAGCAGGTGAAAGGCCACGATGTGGGAGTTTGCAAGTAAACTGAGATGAGACTTCTGTTTCTCCGCCTTATCTTTCGGCACAATAGCGCCATTTCCACCTGGAGTCGAGTCTCTCAGTGTTTTTGTGATCCTGTCTTGTGGTGTCACATATCTCATGCAGCTCCTCGGTGTAGTCATTTAATCTATGATAGGAGGAATAGGCCCCTTATGGATGGGGAGAAAATGTGTTCTATCCCTCTATGCTGCAGCACAATGGTCTTCTTGGCCTTTTCAGTGGAGGAAAAACTGGTTGTTACGTGACCCACTCAAGCATAACAGCACGTTAAGTGGTTCACTATCGGAGCCAATCACAGGTGTAAGTGGTGCAATTACACACAGCCTTTGTGATGAGTAGGAGCGCAAATGTGCGGCTGTGTTGACCTCATCAGCGACGATATCGGGCTAATGGCTGCTTGAGTTTCAGTCTTGGTTGCATTCTTCATATCTCCCTGGCTTTGACTCCAATTTATTCATTTTACTTTGTCACTGTGAGTCGAATATGATTTCTCACACTTATTATGTGACACTTCAGCTTAGAAGTCGCCATTCAGTCCCATAGAGGACAAAGCCCTTTCATCTGTTGTGGATTCTCTGTGAAGATGCTGTGATACTGTCGTCAGCAGAGTCAGTTCCAGCTGTCCGGGAATGAGACCCGGAGGCAGACAGAGTTCCTGGGGGTGATGGGAGCCAGTCAGGTGGATGTGTCCACACTGGAAGAGCCCCTCCAGGCTCTGTGTCAGGACAGCTCCGTCCACTGGACCAGGAGGGTCGAGGGTGAGAACCTGTATTTTAGACATGATCGCTTTGACATAAAACAAAACTTTAATATCCAGTGTGTAGGTTTATGGGAGATATACTGGCTGTAATTGAATATAATACTCATGACTATGTTTTCTTTAGTGTATAATCCCCTCAAACTAAGTATTGTTTTGTTTTGTCATTACCTTAGAATTACCTGTTTACATCTACTTCCAGAGAAGGTCTGTGACATTGTTTCTACAGTAGCCCAGAACAGACAAACCAAACTTTGTCCCTAGATAGGCCCATTTGCATCAGCCACCACGCCACTGGAGATGTTTCAGTTGGTTGCAATCTGCAACCTTACCACTTGATGCCACTAAATCCTACATGCCAGACCTTCTATAAACGTTAGGACAATGTTCAGGGAAAAATAATCTAACTTTGATCACAACCCTGGTTGGAAAGTATCTCAGTGCTTAAACCTCCATGCCATTGCACTGGGTGACATGTTCCTTCAGTACCATGACGATGGACACTGTAGATTATTTCTAACTCAAACCTAAATACACCATCCGGCTGTCGAACTGTAAATATACACAAGCGAACCACATGTGTATTAATCCGCCATTAAAAATAGTCCCCAACAAATGCCCTATTAACTCCTGTTTAACCAATGTTTGCTAAAGGCTACAGTGCCCAGTTGTGTCATTAGCTTTATGGCTTTACATACCGGGGCTTTTTTTAAAAAAAAAAATTTAATAATTCATTATTTTCATGCCAGTGTAATTTTTCAGACTGTTGATTTCGTCATGCACACTTGCATACAGAACGCGAATATTGTGCTGCAAAAAATCCACATAATTTTTCCCAGAACGTTGATTTTTCGCACAACATTTGCACCATGGTTAAAGGCATCAAACAATAATGTCGAGCTTGTACTTACAAGGATTATAAGCTACAACACAGACAGCACACTTTAATCCTCCTTTGAACCTTGAAAATGGCGGTGCATACCAGATCCACTCCTTGTGTTCTTACTTTTTACATTAAGAACAAACATTAAGAACAGAATAAACGGCTTACCAGAAGGAACTCAAATTCACTCAGGGCATTACGCTAAAAGGAAACTCAATAAAATAGCTTACAGTAGCATAGGCTAATCAACAACTTACCTCACACAGGCTGTCAGACACTTCTCTTGGTCAATAGGATCCAGTTAGATAATGCAAATTCGAAAACCCTCGAATTTGCGAAAGCCTTTAATGAACACGTGTTGCAACTGTCGCAAATTCGCATCGCTGCAGATACAAAAAGTACTGATGTGAAACATTCGTAGGTAAGATTTTCGTAACGTTTATTCGTCACACCCCGGTCTGTAAAGGTCTTTAGCTTTAAAATATCTGTTTCTTCAGTTTAAACACATGGCCTTCAGGATACAGACAGGATAAAACAGACTAAATATTTAGACATGTTAGTTTTGGTATTTTCGTGGGATTTTCTGACAATAAAAAATACAGACTGATGCCAGCCATATCTGTTAAATCCTGGTCAAATAGGTGTGAAGTCATTATGCACACCTTGGAAAAACATTTCAAAGGTAAAATGATGGTATTTTAAATGGCATTATGGTGATATGTGTGTTTTCATTTTTTGTAGTGTTCTGACATTCTGTAGTGTCAGATGACATGTTATTTTAAATACTATTACAGCATGCATGGCCATATTACACACCAGGAGAGTTCATGAATGAATGGCGTTTTTAAAGAGCCAGCTGGCAACTTCATGAAGAACCAACGTGTCAGGATGAAACCTAAGACTAATCTATGATGTCCAATGACCTTTCCGCTGTCGCAGTAGATGACAGGCTGAAGAAAACATACTTGTACTCACTCAGCAGTCTACATGTAATGGTGAAAAATACAGATCTGTGTTTCTTTCCCAAATCCCAAGATGACGTCCTCAAATGTTTTGTCCACACCTCAAAGATATTAGGGTTACTGTCATGGAGAAGTAAACAACCCAGAAAATATTCAGGTTTAAGAAGCTGGGATCAGATAATTTAAAAAAACATTTCTTAAAAAATGATCAAAACCAACTGTTTATCAAATTAGTTGGTGGTTAATTTGTAGTTGATGGATCAATCGTTTCAGCTCCGGATCATATTCTGAATTTAGAAAAGCAGATTATTTCATCTTTTATAGTTTCTGGCCTGTTTCCACAGCGAGGTTGTATTTATTAAATCTGTATTGTATCAAGGAGTCACCTCTGGTGTCTGTCTTGTTTACAGGCCCGGGGAAACAGAGGCTGGTCTACTTCTGCATTGACATCTGCTTTCCCAGCAACATCTGCGTGTCCGTGTGCTTCTACTACCTGCCCGAGTGACTGTGCGTTCTCTTCCTCTGCTCCCAGCGAGAGATCAGGGAAACAAAGTTGTCTTTTTAGCTCCCTCTACAAGAAAAAAAAAATACACAGAACAAAAGCCAGCTTTGACTGTTTCCTTTGTGCCATACAGCCGCCAGTAAACCAGTGAAGCAGCCAACCCTCCCAGTCCATTTATTCCCATCCTTCCGAGAGAGAAGAGATGGAGACAGGCTGTCATGGTTATCGCCAAAGCCCCATCGTCACTCTCTTCATGTGTAATACCCTCTCTGGTGGCACACTTCAGAGATTACAGAAGAAAGATCCCCTGTTTTTGTATTTCCTGTAACCCACTGCTGCAGTATAACTACGTGTAATCGTTCCTGTTGCGATGAGAGTGTTTTGATCTGTCCAATAAAAGACTGTTGTGTATTTGTGGCCAATTTTTCTGAGAGAGGACGAAACTCAAAGACTGTGAGGAGTTTTCTGAACGTCTTTACTGCGGAATCATTTTCTGTACATCATTTTCTCTCCACACTCCCTAATCCACATTTGATGTTTAAGAATAGTACGTAACTTTGTAAATTGAGTATCAAATGAATTTGACATACACAGGAGAGATATCAATTCCGCAGCACATCCAGGTCGACAAGACGTGTGGTCCTTTCAATACAATAAATATGGTGCACTACAAAAACAAAGAGTTGAAAAGAATCTCCTGTTGTGCACAGAGTGATGGCGTTAAAAACATAAAGGGTCATTGATGGATGCTGACATATGCTGTAATCAAACTTGTGCCAATTTGCTTATATGTGGTGCAAAACAGTGTACTTGGCCCTTTAAGCTGGATTTATGAGTTCACATTTTGGCCTTGCTGCTCAGCTGAATACTTACAGGTACCACACACAGCTGAGATTTATCCTTGTGTTCAAACATGTGCCTCCACCTTCTCAAGATGATCATTTCTGGGGAAATAATAATCAATTCCCAATTGAGGCACATTTCCCAAAGTGTCCATTTCTTTTCTGTCCTTGTCCCACCTCTCCACAGACCATCTGCCAACTCCTGTCTCTTCATTTCTTTCCTCCTCCTCCTCCTCCTCCTCCTCCTCCTCTTCTTCTTCCTCAGCCCAGCACACTGTCATTGAAGGCCAGACACACCACGGCTTTCTGGTGGCCGCTGTATTCCCTCTTGATCTCCCCGGTCTCCACGCACCACAGCCGGGCCAGGTTGTCTGAGGAGGCTACAGATGGAAACACGAGTCAGAGCCAGGAATTTACCTCAAGGTGTTTTTACACTGAAGTGATCAAACCTTTACCTGCTTCTCTCTAAAAGGCTCTGAAAGTCACTATATACATCTTTATTCAAATGTGCATCAATACAGAATTAGCTTCATACTCTCATAGACTATTCCAAGTCCAGCTTTATCAAATACATATGGCCGGAGATTTACTTTCTTTTTAACCATGCGTTTGAACAGAAAGCTGGCTGCATCAAGAACGAAATTACTCACATTACTTGCCTATCAACTATGTGTGTTACTGTAGGATTTCACTAGAGGGCGAACCCGAGAAGCAGAGCATATCTTGACAATGGTAAGTTTCTTTCTCTCGTTCTGCCAACACTGCCCTGACCGTTCACGTGTGTATCACATCTTGTGGCCACGTTGCGTTAATTTCTGAGGACATGCACAACCAATGCTCCAAACGGATGTAGGTGACACAAGGCAGCCATCATGTGCATGCAAATGCGTAGTTAAAAAGAAGGTATATGTCCAATCCTTAACTCTTAATTAAATTAAATCTAAATTTGCATTACTGCAGTGTATGGTCTTTTAATATGGGAAGTGACTGACTTCCCAAATAATTAATTTTCAATAACTGGCGAGCTAACAAATCAACCAGTGACGAGGGAGATGTGATACTGTTTCCATAGTTACCACGCAGAGAGCGCCTGGTGTTTACTCCCGGAGCACCTGTGTGAGGAGCGCATCTAGACCCCAGGGGTCCAAGTGGGTGTGCAGGTGGAGTGTCGCTTAATGCAGCTTGTTGCTGACTCAAGATTACACATAAACTACAACAGAAATTTTTCCCACTGTTTTAGTTAAAAAAAAATCTTAAATCATTATAAATCTGAAAGAGCAAGGTTTTTATGAGTGTGGAATCCTTGTGTTTATGTCTGACCGTGAGTAACATTACTCTGATTAACTCGTTATAGAATGGTTTTGATACAAGTACACTGACATTACAAGGTAGTGCTAACTTGCCACAGCGCATGTACTGACCAGTCACAATATACTGGGAGTCTCCAGAGAAAGCACAGTCCCACATCCACCCTCTGGACGTCTCTCCGGGATTGTTGCTCTTAATGCTCAGCTCTGTCATCAGGGAGAAGTTGGACGTCCTCCAGATCTTACAGGTCTGGTCTGCTGAGCAGGTAGCCAACAGACTGGAGGTGACGACAAACACAGAAACTCATCGTCAGCAACTGTGTCAGAGAAAGATTTACAGAGTGCAGAGAGGAGGAGGAGGGCACTCACGTGGAATCGGGGCTGAACTTGCAGCGGAGGGAGTAGCGTTTGTGTGCAGGGATCTTAGTCTTGGGGATGAGCTGAGTCACCTCATCACCGATGCCTCCAGCGAGGTTCCACACATAACAGTTCCCCTGTTAAGGAGATCCAAGAGGATGAATATGACTTAACACGTAGTCACACGTAAAGTATTAATATACCATATCCCTCTCTGCTGGGGTACCGACCGAGCTGTTGACCGCTGCCATATAACTGGCATCTGGGTCGATGTGAACTGAGTTGACCGAGACTTCTGGCTCAGGAATCAGCTGTTCATTGTGGTCCGTCTTCAGGTCCCAGATGTGAATCACTCCACTCTGATCTCCAACAATCAGCTCTGCCTGAAAAACACACAGCACAGACTGTTTACTGACACACACTGACTTACATTAAAATCACACATATATCCTAAACAATTAAAAATACATGCAAACAACAGAATAAGTGCAGCACGTCTCACCTGGTTGGGATGCAGGCAGACACAGTTGATAGGAGCATTGACCTGGAATATCCTCTGGCACTGCAGGTTTCTGGACCTGAGAGAAGCAGTGGGGATCAAAGTTAAGTTGCTCAGCACAATGTAATCAATGTGTTTTTAGCACAGTGAGGTTCCTTTGCAGTACCTCAGGTCCCATATGCGAGCCATGCAGTCCTCTCCTCCTGTGTACATCCAGCGCCCGTCTTCATGGAAGCCCACGGATGTGATGTTTTTGCTGACACCGTCGTAGTTGATCACCGGGTTGGGGTTGTTGGAGTTCAGATCGTACATGCGGATGTGCTGATAACCTAAAAGGCAGAGTGGACATCAATGTGAGACATGGTTGTTATGAATGTTATCATGCAATCCAGGATAAGGAAAAGGTTTAAGATTTAAAAAATTCTTAACCAACCTGCAGCTGCGATCATACTCCTGTCAGGTGTGACCTCAAGTGAATTTACTTGCTGGGAGCAAATGTTAAGGAAGGAATCGGTCTACATGAACAAGTCTCAGTCCCGACACACTGGAGTGATGATGTCATCCACTGACAAATCCTGGAGCTGCTTCAAAGACGGTAAACAACAGCTCCTTTGACAGCATGTTGATTTTATAAGACACAAGGGGATTTTCTGATTCAGGGTGCACTATTTTAAAGCTAACTTGTTTTCAAACAGTATGTTAAACTCTTAAGTGTAAAGTCCTAATGTCACTTTTTCTGCTGTCAATTAACCAGTGGTGTAATGAAACAAAGTAATAATACATCTTTATAGTGCTTAAGTATTTTTTAAGGATCTGAACACTACTTTTCAGTCAACTTTCACCTTTACTCCACGACATTTCCTAAATAAAATGTAAACTTTTGCTATAACACATTTCCCCTCAGCATCTTAGTCACTTACTAAATAATGGGGAAGGAAGAAGGGAGGAAGGAAAGAGGAAGAGGTAGATGAATGAAGGAATAGGAGGAAGGGTAAAACTGAATTTTGTTCTTTAAATCCTTTAAATTGTGAAAAAGTTTTTCTTCGAGTGTAATGTACATTTCATTTTTAAGGAGGTGTACATGTGAGGAAGAAATAAACATAATTCTCAAAATTCTGTCTGCTTGCTTTTTTGTTAACATTTACTTGCACTTTTATTTTCGATACTTCAATCTCATTAAATGACTTTTGATGTTTAAATGCAGTAAATATCAAGTACTTTACTCAAGTCATATTCTAATAAGTGACTTTAACTTCTACCACAATCATTTTCTGGTAAGTACTTCTACTCGAGTATGGCTCCCAGGTACTTCATCCACCACCAGCTCCAGTCATCTGAAACTCAAATCCTTGTTTCCAAGAAGACAAAACATGTCTCTGTTTGTATCACAGTGTAAACTCTGTTCCAGATTTCATTTACCAGAGCACACTATCGGTCAGAGTAAGGATACAGAGTCCTGGTGCTGCACAGTCCTGGTGCAGATCCCACTGTGAGCCTGCCAGAAGCGGACAGTGTGGTCGTATCCAGCCGTGGCCAGAATGACCGGGTCGCTGCCCACCGTCCCCTGGTTCACATTCATGCTTGACTGCTGGCTGTCACTGCTCAGAGTGACTGAGGCAGGTATGACACTGCGTAGGAATATCAGACACAGTCAGTGAATGCAGTTTTCAGGCCGTCACATGTCCATTATTAACAGGAAAGTGATTTCATTACCGTCATACTGTGAAAATAAAAGATTAGGCTTATAACGTGCAGGCAAATGCTAGCATAGTAGCATACCGTCGCTATGTTAACGGGCCCTGCGATTTATGCAGTTAGCAAACGTTCCTACTTCACTGCTAATGCAATGTGTCTCTAACGATATTTCACTGTGAGATATTATTTATTACTACTTAGACAAGTTAACAGAACAAATAAATCGGACAAGTTTACTGTACCTTCAGTTGCTGGTGTTGTCGAAAAACCAGTACGTCCCTGTAATGTGTCCGTTAGCAACATACGACAACGTTTCAAAAGTTCCGCTTTGATAACCAACGCTTTGCCGCCACCTACTGACTAATTTTGTTATAGCAGGACAAATACACCACAACCATGTAATGACTACATGGTTTAAAAAGACCAAGTGTTCATTCAACTCATAGACTCATTTAACTATATAGAATATTTTGTAGTTTGTTGTGATGACCTCACAGCAAGAGGGTTCCTGGTTTGAGTTTGTATGTTCTCCCTGGTCAGTGTGGGTTTTCTTTGGGTACTCCAGCTTCCTCCTGCAGTCCAAAGACATGCAGGTTAATTGGTGACTCTAAATTGCCCGTAGGTGTGAATGTGAGTGTGAATGGTTGTCTGTCTCTATGTGTCAGCCCTGTGATAGCCTGGTGACCTGTCCAGGGTGTACCCCAGCTCTCACCCAGTGTCAGCAGGGATAGGCTCCAGCCCCTCTGTAACCCCTTACAGGATAAGTAGTTATGAAAGATGAATTAATATTTAGAAAATTGTCTTATTGTCCTATTATTTGTAACTGTCTGCTCATCAAATATCCTTTCCTGATTGATACATTTGACACATAACATACTGACATAAGCTATAACTGTTTTTAAACTTTTATTTAACAGTTTTATAAAGCAGTCAAGCCAACAGTACACTCTTCATATTATATATATTTAAATAAATAAATAATTAACTTATATAAATAAAGCAGAGAATGTATCAATTCTCAAACCATAAATCCCACATGTATGAATAACTCTTGCCCTTTTGTCAACATCTCAGTCCGAACAGTACCACACAGCAGGTAAAGCAGCCAGCTGCAACATATGTGCTCTTCTGCTCAGTCAGTGTGTGTGTTGTGATCACAGGCGCTGCAGCAAGGCAGACATGTGCTGTTTCACCTCTCCTGGGTCAGCCACCGAGCAGGCCAGGACCATCCCCCTGACCCCAGACTTCATTCTAGAAGACGGCAGTATCTACAACACATTGTAAGAATTTTTTTAAACTTGTGACTTGCTTTTAGAGCTAACACACAAACAGCATGAAATCAAAAGCTATGATACCTTCACGTATATTTTGCATCTCTCCAAGAGAAATTTCCACTTCAGTGCAGTCCGTTCGTCATCGGTCAGACTGGTGAACTCGTCCGTCTGCAACAGGTGAAATGAAAATGCTGTTTATCTCACCTGACGCACACACGCTACACCTTTAATTGATTCTTCTCTTACGTTCTTTAATCCCTGCACACAGGGGACACTACATGTAGACCTGGGGCTGAATAAACATCCCTCTGTGCAATGATACTGACCGTACAGCCAAGTGTCTTTTCTGCCACGGGGCTTCTAAGGGTGCAGGCATGCAAGGTGCCGGTGTGGTCTGTGAAGTCCACCAGCAGGTCAAAGCCTGTGGAGGCTGAAAGGGCCTGATCCCTCCCTGGACACAACTCATTGGTGCAGCTCTGCATGTCATCAGTCACCTGAAACTTACACCTGGAGCTGAGACAGGAGGGAAAACAGTCTCATCAGGGAGTTTATTAGCTAAAGCTCATCTTGAGTGGCAGAGAAACGAATTTATATCATTGAGCATGTTCAAACAATTGGAGTGGAACATCAGAGCTGTGAGGGGAAATAAAAAATAGTGCAGTAACTATTTAATAATACATGCACTGTGAGAACTTACCACCGTGTCCTGATGACTTTTGAAACAGAGGAGTCGAGGTCGAGCCTGGAGACGAAGCTGTATGTGATGCCAAAGAAAGCCTCAGGGTCCTCCCGGGCCTTCTGCTTCAGCTGGCTCACCGTGTACATGTCAGTGATGGACTCCACTGTGGAGACAAAAGCAGTACCACAGTCAGTTCAAAAAACGAACAGTGCGTTTGTCCACAGAATAGTTCCACGAGTCAAATGGCTCTCAGAACTACCAAAGAGCAAATAGCTATCAGCCCCAAGCCTTATTTGGTCCGCCTGAAGATGTAGATCTTTAAAAATGACTGATAAGATACAAAGAATATTCTATATCAAAGGACAGCGAGACCTCCACTCATTGAAATACTATCAGAATGAGGGGAATTCTTTATTATAACCTACGAGGAACGTCTTCTGGCTTCTCATCTTGATCCAGAACACCAGACTCGGATGCCTCTTTAGCGTAGCTGTAGAGCAGACTGGCCTCTCTGGTGTCTGAGAGCACATTATGATTGACTTGGACAGCAACAAACAATATTCTACTTGCACTGTAAACCATGGCTGCTTGGTTTCAACCATGTTTTGATTTACTGCACAATACATAGTTATTTTTGTGAATGTTGTTGTGACATCTTACCGGGATTGACAGTGATAATGGTTTTCGAGTTAACGGTTGCTGTCATGCCGTTGCGAAAGCTGTCAAAGCTAATCTTTGCGTCAGCTATGAAGAGCACTTTGAATGAAGAGTAAGAGTTAAAACAACAGTAAGTTATCTTAAACATAAACACGCAGTCACATCTCAGATATCCACTTGCATGTTTCTCTTCAGTACAGTACGTTAATGGGACACGACAGGCAGGAATAACAGTTAAATAAAGATTCATTTTGTGGCTGAGAATGAGCAGCAGCTGTTAACCTACCCGTCTCCTTGGGTATCAAAGTTTGCACGAGCTGAATGGCTTCTCTGTCCCAGCTGTGAGTGAAACAGAGGTCAGGGAGTTACTGAGTGAAAATCAAACACACATGGAGTTCAGCAGGTTAATCTAAAGCTTCATGTCACCAAAGTAAATTTGTGGTAACCTAAAGATACGTAACAGAGATCTGAGGGGCCTATAAGATGGAATATGGCACAAAAGTAATTCATCTTTATTCATTTTCCAAATCAATAAAGGAGCATGACGCACCAGACAAGAGGGAAGGAAGAGACAGAGTCATCAAAGAGCTTCACTTCCAGCCTCTGCCCTTTGCGTCTGTCTGAAGTGGTGAACTGCTTTAGCTCTCCAATCTGTTAATGTAAACAGAATGATCTGAAGTTCCTATCACAATATCTTCCCTTCCTGTATAAAAAATGCAGTGACATTAAGTGAAGGGTCTGGCCTCTGTCTGAACTCTGAGGCATGTCTTTAGGGCCATTATGGTAAGTTGGTCTGTTCAAGGCAAACAATGAGCATACCACCATGTAACCACACAGACAAAGCAGGCACAATGTAGTCTATTAGGCAATTTATAAGATATGAAGTCAGTAAATTTAGAAAAGCAAAGAATTATTTGCTCGGCATCCACACTCATTGTCCAAAACGTCCCACTTCATGCTTATCAGGCTTCCCACCCCGACCTCAGTGACAGGTTCCATGACTTTTCCATGGCTGGGACTTTCATAATGTTACTTTTTAATGACCCTTCCCTTCTTGTTAATGTTGTTTTTAAGTTCAGGAAACTTTAACAGCCCATTTTCCACCATAGTTAAACTTACAGTGGAGCAAAAGTCAGCCGAATAACCACCATCTAATGCAAGCAGTGTGTGAAAAAGTTGGAAAAAACATTTTGGTTTGTCTGTGAGCTTTGAAATTTTCTTCTCATTTGATGTTTGAAAAACACCTCTTGAAAACTGGTGGTATCCAAAACGTTTTATGACCAGTATTAACCATGATCGAGTCAATAAGCAATTCTTATTTGACTGCAAATGATAACTGTTAAAGCACATTCATGTGGTGTCAGAATAATGTGAAGACTGAGTTTCTGACCGAGAAAATTCAGACCGTCCCCTCAAGTTGGAACAATTCGAAAAGTTGGCGAAGATTTTGGTACACGACCTCTCGAATTTGATGTCAAATATGCAGAAACATGGCAAATGAAAGTATTTGTTTGGTTGATGGAAAGAAACTTTTTAATAATTCACATATTTCTTATCAATTTTGTGCTCACATAAAATTTGTAATATGATTTTAGGTTGTAACTGTTGCTTCCTGTCTATCTAAAGTGACCTAGATTACATAGAAAAGTTATAAACAGTAAAAAAAAAAAAAAAAAAAGGTTATTCAATAGCATTAACTCTGACAACAAGTCAGGTAAGGCAACACTTATATACTGGAAACAGCTATCGATGTGTTGTTTAAAACAATAAAACATATCATCTTTGTAGCATCTATGGTGGTTCCACATTATAACATGGTAGCTCATGAACAGAGGGACTTCCCAACTCAGAAAATGGGACCATCATTGGAGCATGTGAAAGCAGCATTAGCTCACTGAGAAAAACACTTTGGGAAATGTAGGAACTAATGTAAGTAAAAGTAGATGTGGCAGGTTGACGAAAATGTCGGCACGCTAAAAGAGTTGATTAAAAAATTGTAAAAAAATAAAATAAAAATGGGTGAATATATTCAAAGGCGTACTTCTCCTTTTATACTATTTAATACTGACAGACTATGACTTCAATGTGCCCTACCGATTTCACTGCAGCCAGTATATTTATCACTGTGCCGTCCAACTTCTGCCCGTTGGCCACAATGTCTCCCAGAGAGTAGAAATCTCTGGAGTCCTTCACTGGCAGGTGGATCAGTGGCAGCATCCTGTCGATAGTATCCATATCAGCACACAGAGACACCTGGGAATGAGCCTCCGTCACCAACAACCTATAGAGGCTGAGACAACAAATACAGGCCTTTGAACCTTCAAGTCCCTCTGAAACCATCATCAGACATTACACGCTGTTACATCATATTTTACACGGCATTACACTGTGTTAACCTTGCTACCCTTCGGTTATTTAAAAGCACCACAAGGTGACGGTGACTAATTCTTCTACAACATCTTTATTTAAGTATTAATTACCTTGGTGTTGTGGGACAGAATTTGTCCCCTTTCTCTGGGTCTTTGCTGGTGACTAAAGGATTGTCAATGATGACTGGAAAATAATGAGAAACAAATTTGTGCAAATTGTTGATCACATTTAAGCACTGGCAGGTTTTGAAGCAAGCAAGACACTGGACACAACCAACGCATCATTTGTACTATTTTGATAAACCTGGAAATGACTGCATGTATTGACTAGAAACGTAAGAATTTCTGTTGCATTTCATCCAGAAAAAATACACATATATTTGACAATGAGAGTGATTTCCTCACTACAGTCTCCAGTGCTGAAGCTGTTGGAGAGCCCAATGATGTACCCATCGTTTCCCCAGGCTGTCACATTGATGAAGAAGTCAGGTGAGTCCTTAATGGTGAAGCTGAAAGTGTATCTGTCCACACCTATATCTGAAATTCAGATGTATAGATTTTTTTTAATGTTGCAGTAAAGAAGAAGAGTGGAGAATGGCTATTAGTGTATCTATTCTCCAGAAGAGGGGGCCAGTGCACAACACACTGAGGTGTAGTGCTGCCAGAAGAATTAAAGCAATAGCTTAGGTGCACTACTCTAAAGAGATACTAACTTTTTCTGTCAGGAAAGCTTCTGACATCAGATTTCCCAATGACGATGCCTGCCACTTTCTGAAAAACATTACACATGTAATGACAGCGTGCAGCCATTTGAAGAAATGTTCATAATTCAACACAATTATGAAACTAACTCAGAAAAGCAGGCCTGAATTACATACTGTTCCATAATTGAAGACAATTACTCCTGTCTATTTGAGGGCTGCTCTAAGTTAGGCACAAAACATTAAATTGCTGTAGGATAAGTACTGAAGACTGAACTCACCGGATGAGAGAAGTTGGGATGCAGCTCAGAGATGGCGATGTAGGTCTGAGCAGCCATTTTGTTTATTCATAACTTAATACAGTCCAGTCAGTGTTAATACATTTACTCTGAAAATGGGCAAGACAAATAAAGCTAACGTTGACAGTTGTTTTTTTGGCTAACACCACCTGGATAAAAGGTATGTAAGCATTTGCTTTTTTCTAACATAACCTAATACTTAAGAGCTTAGCTTAAAACTAACGCTACTGTACCTGAGTTAAATTATTAGGTCAGTTGTAACAGTTAGCTAACTCTGCTAGCTACATAGTAAAACAAAGCTAATGTTAAGCTAGCTGACTCGTTCACTGCTATCACCTCTAACTGGCGACATGAGTATTTAGAGGGCTCCTATTTTTTCTTAATTACTTACTGATTTAAATAGCTTAATTTCAGCTTCACCCAAGGCGTTTCCAGTTTATTAAGTTATATTTTTTACCTGCGTCAGTTTTCCTCACAGTTTACCGCGGCACAGCTGTTGCACGCGACACAACCTGCGGAGCTCAGATGCTGCATTCAAACGCAATCGGAAATATCACAATTTCAAATTGTGATAATCAGATAAGAAAAAAAATCAGTGTGAGGTAAAAATGTCTAACAGTGTAGAGGCTTTGTCACATACTGATATTTCAGCAATATGTCCTATAATATGCTGTATGTTATTTTATGTTATGTCCTAATTGTCAAGACAGATTAAATAAAATTCTTACAAATAAATAAGGTGAAAGGGGTACATTCAAAAGCCTTATTCAGCCATTAGCTATAACATACAGCTACTTCATTTTTTAAAATGAAACCAGCCAACCCATTTTCATTCCAAGCTCATCAAATGCTGCTGCTTTGTTGGTTAAGGTAATATGAGGAGCTGGAATCTCCCTATAGGGTGAGTGGGAGGGTCCAACAAACCCTGGACTTTCACCTGGGAGCCCCCTGGTAGCTTCCTGTGTGAAAATTGAGCAAAACCATGATTATTTTTTTTTTAAACCTAATCTTGTGCTTTTGTTGCCTAAACCTAACCAAGTGCTTTTAAGGAAATAAATGTAAATACAAGGTGTTTTACTGATGTTGTAAGACTATGTATTGAGCAGGAACTGTACATTTCCCGTTAAAACCAAAGTATATTTTGAAAAGACACAATGCATGTAACAAGCATAAATTGGCATGAAATCCTGAAACCTCCATAGCAGCCACAAGAGGTTGCCTAGCTTGTCATATGTAGACCTGAAAGTTCACAAAGTGATGATATTTGACAAGATGGGATGAGAACACGTTGATAAATACATAGAGTGCTCGTTTTGGTCTTGGGAGCTAGCAATTGTTGCTGATTTCCTACAGGCAGAAATGAAAACTCCATAGCATAAGATGAACATCATGTGCAATTCATTCTTCAGTATCATGTTCACTTGTCAAAGTAGTGCAATATCATTTTCTCAAGTGCAATACTACCTCTTATTGTTATATTCAACATAACATTGATTATCAGGAACAGTCCGTTTTTTCCCCCCACCAATTTAGTTAATTTTAGTAACTCTTGTATGTATCATACTCCTATTGCTACTCTTTTAGGCACTGGTTTTTGCTTCTGCTTCTTGAAAACACTTCTTATCTTGCATATTTATATATTTTGCCAGATATTTAATACTCTATTGTTCTAAAACTGGGCCCAGTGAGTGACCCTGACCCGGGGAACACAGGTTGACTGGTTGTGAATTGTTAAAATTGTGGTTACTGTTCTTATCGTCACTGTAATTTAAAGCATTCTCTGGCACAAGAATTTCCTCCAGGATAAATAAAGTTCTATTGAATTCAGTTGAATTGAATTAAGTATTTTGCATCTCAGCTTTCTTTGTACAGTGAAATAAAACAACATCCACCAACTACATTTATTTACTTACTGAACTACTACTTTGTCTTATTATTTTGCAGAACAAACTCTATGCTGGTGTTCAGTCATGGAGCAAGTCATTTTTGAGAAGCACACAAAGGCAAGTAAGCCTGCATCCACCCATTTTTTCTCTCCAGTTATCTATCTGAAAATCTTTATAGATAGTTTTATATGGTTACATTTCTGTCAGATGTATGATGTATGTAAAGTCTACTATTTTACTATATTTTCTTTCCTCCATAAAAATATCCAAAACTATTTCACATACTCTAATATCCTGTGTAAATGTATAATTTGCTAATGCTCATTTAGACGTTAGAATGTGACTCAGCTGTAATTAAACATCCACTGATTCACTGATTCCTAATTTGCACAGAATATTTAGATGAGTCACCACCTACAACTGTGATTAGTTAAAATCTCTTGAAGTGAAAAGAGTCCTGCAATCATCCAGTGTTTTGGTAGACTTTATGTGATGTTGCCTAGGATGAAATCTACAATTTCAACATGCATTCAGTACAGTAAACATCTGTACAGCTGTGCAAACATGCATGAAATGGAACTGAACAGTACGACTGCTATCACTGATGGACCCATTGACTGGAAACTGTCAGTTACACACACTTATACACACATTCACCTCACACACACACTATATTTGTGCACTATGGGAGTCATTTTCTTAAAAGCCTCTACTGTGAAAGGTATCCCTGCACCCAGACTTTGATATCACCTTGATAATCCATCCCAGTCATCATTCACAGCACGGGATTTGTTCTCAGACGGCAGTGCTGAGATGAATTTGACAGTTTCCTGGTTTGCTTTGATAGCACAAAGCTGTATTTGACGTGTGATACTGTCTCATACACCTAAGCTGGAATGAAAAGGTGTAACAGTAAACCCTCATTCAGCTTCACACCGCCTTGTTCCACTTCCACGGTGACTAATCCTCGCGGTCGGGCGTTTGGATCGGATATCTCATCCCTGTGACTAATGTAGATTTTCAGGCAGTCATATGTCTGTTGATGTGATTCTATGGTCAATGTGTTCCTAATCGCTGAGAGAAAACAGTGCAGCAGCAGCAGCAGCAGCAGCCGCCATAAAGCCATTTTCAACACAATAACACAACATGGGGAGATTATTCCCTCAGCAGACAGTCTGGTGTGTAATGTTCCATCAATGTATTGATGGACTTTGTATAATGTTGTATAATGTGAACTGATTAAACACACTACACGTGTAGCCACGCAGACGAATCGATTGGTTATTTGCACCAGTGGTTATTCAAATGACACCAAATTTCAAATTCTAATTTCATTAGGTTTTTTCTGACTACAGTTTGTGAGTCCATTAATCACAGGCTGCACTGTAAAGCATCATCAGATAAATCAAGTGAACCTTGCTTTTGCTTCAATGATTTAACCATAATGAATTCATGGCCTCAGTTAATCTGCCATTAATCATACTTTGGTCCGATATTCAGCTGCTTCTTTTTAAAATAATCTGAATAAACTATTTGAATTTCTTTACGATGAGCAGTCGCATAAGGTCCTGCTTGTCCCTTCTGATGGCATGACTTTATTCCGAGGTGAGCAGGAAGTACCTGCAGGGCTACAAACACAGTCACTGCAGGAATGTGCTGTGATTGGGTGGCCTCAGGTCGGCTCCCTGGAGGGCCTGCAGCCGTCTGACCGCTCCTCGACTATTAATCCATCATCTCGCTGTGTGTGTATGAGTGGGTGTGTCTGTGTGCCTATGTGTGTGTTTTCTGTTCCGTGTGCATGTCAGTGAATACAGTAGGGTTATGTGCTGTGTGTAGAGCTGCCATGTTCATTCTCACACAGGCATGATAAACACAAGGCTGTCCTTAGTCTCCATAGAAAGTATGACAACTTACAGGTAGCCACACTGAGGCTCCTCACGCACTTGATTAAGCTGATTGTCTTCAGGAATATGCAACATGTCCATCACAACTGAACCAAGCAGATTTTTGTGATGTCTCTGCTGCAGTGGGAATTCATTACTGTGCCACTTGTACATCAATCAGCACATTGTTGTGGACACATTTGCTGCTACTTAAGAAAACTGCATTTCTGCACTAAATACTTGGAATAGTAGGAGAAACTTTGTCTGAAAAGGCAGACATCTTACCAGAAATTCAAATACCACATTCGAAACATTCTTCATGAGGAATGTGACAGTTTTATTCCCCTGTGTCATTTGCTATTTATGTGAAATGTTTTTTGAAATTACTGGTCTCGCTGATCTACAAATCTCTGACTCTTGGAAATGAGAAAATGTATCTCAAGGTAGATAAAGGCTAAATATTAGTTTAGAATAAACAGTGGCAGATATGATTTACTCTTTTAAAGTAGGCGGACTGGCTAGTCAGCAAGAACAACACACACAAAAAAATAATGCTAAGATTGAGGGTATGATATGCAGGATTGTCGGTCAGTGCAGAAATAAAAGTGCGTAAGCGATATGTCTCTTGGATGCTGCCGCTTACAGTCTGGCATCTGGTCTCTACCTTTTTATAAAGCCTCATCTTCACCTGAGTGCTCTGGGGTACACACACATAAACATCCTGAACACAGAGAATAAGAAGAAATGAAGGCAGAGTGCAGAGTCTCTGCAGAAAAATACACCACCACACACTAAGATTGAGTCATAAGTGATGACTGAGAGGGATTACTGGTCCTGCATAGTATATCAGGATTGACTGTTTGAAAACCTTTAGCTCATAGTGTTGTGGGATTCAGACCAAATGCACTATGGCATATAGTGTCTTTGGTCAAACAAAGTTTCAAGACCTGGTTTTTGGACAATCAGACGTGAACATTTCTAATCAACACAGTGCATTACCCACTGAAACACTGGCTCACATGCTGCTAAACTGCTTTACGTCCTTGCCCGTTGCGAGCTAGTCAACTCTGCATGGGTATGTAGGCTATGCAACATCTATTTTATTAACAGCATAGCTAACTTTCTGTCGCATGGCTTGTGTGTTAGTGCATATAACCATACATAATGACTACTGTATTTAAACTTTGTTTACTTTCTATTGCTGCTCTGCATGTCTGAGTGTAATGCTAGTCTGTGTGTTGGTGTTTCATGTTGCTTGCATGTTTGTTTGTGCTAACATACTGTAGTTAATGCTGTATTTATGTCTTTATGCTGTCTTTGTCCTGTGAATTTGATCCTTTTATTTGTTTCAAAACATCTTGCCGAAGGACTGCAGTTGAAAATTAGAAAGTGTTTCTCTTATTCTTGCCTGGTTATTGAATCATAGTGGTGGACAGTAACAAAGTAAATTCACATAAGTGGGCCACTGTATTTAAATACAATTCTGGGGCAAATTTTATACTTAATACTACATATACACACACATTTTTTTTTTATTGATATAGTAACTTTGCAGAACATGAGCATATGATACACTGTGGTAGACTGAACAATCCAGTAGTATGAAAACCAGCTACAACATTAAAATGCTGCTTGCATATTATTATATATATATGTGATATTATATATTACACCAGTAGAGCAGCATTGATTAGAAAATGAATAGAATAGAATAGAACAGAATACAATATATTTTTATTGTCCACCAAGGGTGGAAATTTGTCTTCAGCTCACCAAATAAAACACTTAAACACATTAGATCAGCTCATTGTCTGTCTGTGGGTTAAAACTCAAAAGTCCCTTTTCTGAGTTAAGAATACTGATGGCACTGGGGATGACGGACTTCTTAAATACATTTTTGGTCACAAGAGGGACTTTCTAGCACCTCCTGGAGCTCAAACTGGCTACAGAGAGGGTGGGAGCTATCTTCCAAGATACGCCTCGCTTTTTTTTCTCGACCTTTCTGTAAAGAGTTGAGTCAAGGGCTTTTGTGGCTTGCCAACTGTTTTACTTGTCATTGTCACAACCCTACAGAGATTACTCTTGGATGTACAGGTGAAATGAGCATACTAGACAGGAATGTGAAACGTTAAAACACTCTCAGCCATATGCACACAAATTCTAAAATCTGCTGACTGACACCAAGGCCACCGAGGTTCCTAAGAATATAAAGTCGCTGTGAACGTTTCTTTAAATAAACTCAGTATTTCCAGAGAAGCTCACATGGGAATCCAGAACCATACCAAGATATTTAAAAATTTCCATAGTTTCAACACGTTGGCCATCGAGTGTTTCCTGCAAATAATCATCAACATGGTGGCACACCATCTTTGGTCTTGGCCACATTGATTTCTAACTTGTTCATGTGACACCAATTGGCAACTGTTTTAAAAATTGAATAATTGTTTTAGTAAAAAAACTACTTAGCTGATTAATTAATAATGAAAATAATCATTAGTTGCAGTCCTAATCAGTAGTAAACACACCACCATATGATATTGAATTATATACTAGTGACAGGACCCAGTGTGTATCGGCCACCAGTGCTTTAATTTTTTGCTCATCATTCTTCCACTCCTGTACTTTTAAACGCACAAACTTTACTTGTAATGGAGTATTTTTACATTGCAGTATTCCTAGTAAAAGACCTAAATACTTCCTTCCACTGCTGTCATATTTAGCGACTGTCCTCTGGACCTCCACGATGGCACCAGACAGGAGATTTGTGGTTCGGCTGCACACCCTGTGTAAAACATGAGAAGACAGACGGAAGCAAAGACAGCGGCAACTGCTCAGAGGCATGGCAACTCAAAGACAAACACAAAGCCAAGCCCAAGTCGTCTTAGAGACGGAGGGATTGAAAGGATGTGACAGCTACATATTCCTTCTTTAGTCGTCTGTGTGCTTGTTCTTTGTCCAACAACCGACTTTTGGTTTGATCTAAATGAACATTTGTAATCAGGAAGTCTTAGAATTGGTGTTTACACTATATCCACATGTGATGTACCAAAAAACCCTGCACAGGAATACAGGAAGTGGTTAGACAAGTTGTAGTATTTAGGTTGGTGAACCAAAGGGTTTTAGCTCACATGCAAGCATGCACACACACATAGACAATAGAGCTATTGTTTTTCAGTGCAGAGATATTCTGTGAGGATCTAATGGAACCAATCATCATTATTTTATTGAATCCAATCATTTAAACATATTGTTCGGAATGGTGAGCAATATTTTGGCACAACCCATACGTCTACATCCAAGTATAGCTTTCGCAGTCGTTGGCAGCAGTCTTTATTGGCTTCCAGAAGTGGAAGACGTCCAAACTACAAGTATGTGTACACTGTAATTTCCCTGCCACCTGTGTGACTAACTACACTGTAGCCACTGCACTGCTGGGTCTGCTCACAGCCATTGAATCCAGCTGGGCTCTGCTAGAACAATGCGCTCTGTCTCCTCATCCCCGTGTCTAGTGAAGGGAGGGTGCACGACTGCGGAGGAAACCTTAAATGATGTTAATAATGTGCTGTTGAAAAGCAGCACAGAGACAGAAATCAGTGGCATGCATGATGTCAGCTCCCATTATTGCTGTGTGCCACCATGTTGAGGTAATGGGAGCAACACTGTGGCGCTGGTCATGTTTTTGCTATGAGTCCTGACCGAGACTGAAGTGAGACAGGAAACGTTACATTACATGACATTTAAATGAAATGAGGGGGAAAGTGACATTTATGTTGCGAAAACATGACTAAACAACAACTCTTTTCAGTCATGGTGTGTTTTCAGGGAACATTTCCACGCTGATACTGAATGAAATGCATGTTGTTTTGATGCTGCTTGTGGTTTGGGCGCTTTTACGTCACTGTCTACAAAAAACAGGTATCGGCACCTACACGCCCAACTGAGACATGTCTTTTATCCCTCTGTTGTCTGGTTTGCACAGTTATGGCCTTAATCCAAACTTGTGGTGTCCTCATATGCAAGTTAAAATGACTGTGGGGGATGGTGGAGATATTCATTTTGTGGCCTTGCCTCACAAACCTCTCTGCAACCTCGGCTGGTGCCATGACAGAGGTGGAGTCAGTAATTAGCTGTGCATAGATAAAGGCAAAAAAGGTGCCAGCTAGGTGACATTTGCTTGTTAGCATGAAACAAAAAATATAGCTGAGGCAGGTTGGGCGTGAGTTACTGCCCCATGCAAAGGAGTTCCAGTATCATGGGGTCTTGTTCACAAGTGAGGGTAGAATGGAGTGTGAGATGGATTGGTGGTCTGGCGCAGCATCCGCAGTGATGCTGGCGCTGTCTGGAAGGCAAAGCTTTCGACTTACTGGTCCATCGATGTCCCAACCCTCACCTATGGTCATGAGCTCTGGGTAGTGACCGAAAGAATGAGATTGCGGATACAAGTGGCCGAAATGAGTTTCTTTCGTGGGGTGGCTGGGCTCAGTCTTAGAGATAAGGTAAGGACCTTGGACATCTAGAGGGATGTAGAGGGGAGCAGAGCCACTGCTCCTTCAAATTGAAAGGGGTCAGTTGAGGTGCTTCAGGCATTTTATCAGAATGCCTCCTGGGCACCTCCCGCAGGAGGTGTTATGGGTACGTCCCACTGGTAGGAGGCCCCGGGGCAGACCCAGAACCAGCTGGAGGGATTACGTATCTTGTCTGGCCTGGGAGCAACTTGGGGTCACCCAGGAGGAGCTGGAAAGTGTTGCTGGAGAGAGGAACGTCTGTGGTGCTTTGCTCGGCCTGCTGCCCCTACGACTTCGGATAAGCAGATGAAAATGGATGGATGGACGGATATAGCTGAGGCTGATGAGGCTGTCATCAGTTTTGCAGCTATTTGGCCATAAAACAAAGTATTAGACACATTTAAATTTTGATCTTATGGTGCAAAAGAAGAAGTTAAAGTCCCAGTAAAGTAAAATCAAAGATTTCTTTCTAGACACATTATACATGTAAATACACAGAAAATACTAATATGAAAAGACTGGGAACCTTGTAGTAGAATATTGTGTCCGTTACCCCAAAAAAATCATTGTGCACTGCAGCCTTGCGCACTGAGTCCAGTGTGTTTTATTGTTTCATTCGTAGTGAAAATTTGTAATACACAATAAAATGTAAAGACACTTTTGCTCCCTTGCCTCTCTCCACTGGAGTTACCTCCCTGTCTGACCTGGGGCTGACCCGTCACACTCTCCCTGTCTGTGCCATCATCATCCACCTTAATATTATTATCTTACCTGTTGAAACTGATCTGAGTTATGAAATTATATTGTGTGACTCATTCCTCTGTCCTGTTGCCACATTTTCTTCACTGCACCTTGGTCTAACAACTCACTAAAGGCTTTGCTGGCTGCGAAAAACACAAAAAATCTAACCTGTTCTGAAAACTATAACGATGGATAAAGGTTTCAGAGTCAGTGTGCAAACTCCATTGACACAACAGGAGATTGTATTTATTTCTAGATGTGCGATAATTCAGGATGAAATCAACTGACTCAGTGAGGAAAGGTCTTAAGGTCTCTGTCCAGGATTTTTTGGGTGGATCTGAAAACAAGGCTTAATGCCTCACTGGAGCAATGCTTTCCATAGCCCCTCCCCTACTATATAAAACATACTGTATGTCACTGCTAACATTAGAATGCAAATAACTTAAATGCCAAAATCATATACACAAGCAAAACAGTTGTCACGAACGTACCTTTCAGTCTTTCCGTCCAGTGCTTTGTGCTAACGTTAGCTGCTGTTAGCTGCTAAATTAGAGTCTGTCTCTGCGCAGTGGCTCACTCGTCCTTTGGCCCGGGAGGCCTGTATGGTACTGTGCAGCTGGGTTAAGACTAGTTCACATTACACAATTTTCACCCGGATTTTCTGTCACGGAGAGTAATCTTTTGAGTGTTCATACCTGGCGACGTGTGTTTCTGTCATCGAGAGTCTCGCCAACTGTGTTACGACCTGTGTGCACACCACAGTATTTCTCCATGGAGCCCTCGCCGACAGAGCCCCAGATAACGCGATGACATCACCAAACGTTTTTTAACTTAGAGACGACGCATCGTAAAGGCATGGATATTCTTCCCAGTGTGGAATCAGATCTGCCTCCAGGGCCTGGGTCCAAACACAACGCACTCCCCGTGATCCTGTGGACGCCACCATTGTTGTTGTTGCTTGCCCTCCTCACATTTCTTCCGTCCTCCTGCGTGCTGGTGTGGGACGTATCCCGCCTCTCGCTGGCTGATGCTCTTTGTCAGTCGTGTCAGACTTCTCCAGTTTTCTAGAACACCAGATATCCAGTCCCAGTCGCAGACGAGGGGGCAACTTGCTCATAGGCTTGTTCACACATGAGGACTCTTCATGGCAGTCTATCTGCCAACTCACCTCCGACCCAAGGTGGCTCTCAAGATCTTCTGCGACGTCAAAATCGCGGTGATAATCATGTGATGTGAACTAGGCATTAGCTGCTAACATGAGTCTGTCACTTTGCAGCGGCTTGTTCTTTGGCTTGGGGGTGTGTATGCTTTGTGCTACTGGGTAAACTGCTGACGTGATGAGTCTGTTGGTCATAGCAGTTTGTTCCTTGGCTCAGCTACTTCCAGGGATACGTCCACAGCATTTCAGAACAGAGATTATTGGCTATTTTTCCACAATTTTGAAACCAAAAAATTGAGGAAGTGGAATTCTGCTTTTATTTTCACTTTATCTGGACTTCACCTCCCACAGTTCTTGAGACGTTTCACTCTGAACTACAAATCTCAACCTAATGGTGGTGCTAGAGCAAACTATGATCACTAAAGTCATTAGGATTCATCATCTGGAGACCATGAACGTCATCTAATAGCTGTAGAGATATTTCAGTCTTGACCGATGTGGTGGACTGACCTACCAAGGAACCAGCGTTGCGATCCCCAGAGCCATAATGTTAGCGTGGCTAAAACTGTGGATCTTGAAGAAAAGATTTTTTTTTTCAATTTAAAATCATATGTTTTATTTCACATAGGCTAATACTCTCTACACACACACACACACACACACACACACACACACTCGTCTTCAGCTCCCAGTACAGTATATCATTACTTTCTGATCTGCATTTGGAACACATGAGATGTTTCGTATGAGATATTTCATGGGAAACAGAGGTGTATTATTTCATTCATCCTAAATCAGATTTTCAGTGTGTAGGTGAGTGTGTGCATCTTGTCATGCATGTCATGTGTTTAAATGTGTGTATGCGCATGTGTGCACGCATAGTTTTCTGTATCGAGTTGCGCATCGCTCAATTTAAACTTTTTATCCACTCAGACAAAAATCCCTCCTGATATACTGCCTCTGTCAATTTAATGTTACCCAGAGAAGTTTTCACCCATTCATCATTTTAACTGTGGAAGGGCCCAGAGCTGTATTTCAGCTACATCAAAGCCCACCCTGCTGTCCCAGTCTATCACAAACGTCTTCGCAACATCCACTGTTTAGGTAGTTCCCCTCTGACAAGCCCTGACAGAAATATCTTGCTCCACATTTGACCCCGACCAGTCTTTTTTTTTTCAATATAAAGAAAAAAATCTTTGAAGTGTTTTTCCTTCCACAAATGAGGGGAGAAACACATTTCTTCAATTATTACAGAGTGATATATGAAACAGAAGCTTTCATTTCTTTGCCGCATGTGTTCCACTGAACAATGAAATCATTATATTCTGGAGCATCGCTCCTAAAAGTTGGTACAAAGCAGGACACAGTTTCACGCTATAATGGCATTTATGAGCTGATTGTTAAATGATTTCAGTGTTGCTTTGTTTAGGTGCTGATTTTCTGGTATGCAGGACTGACAGTCTGTGCAAAGCATCATCTGTATGGCCTCAACATATGCAGACAAGCGTCTTTTCTGTTATTTATAATGGAATACTGTCTTTGGAGAGTTTCATTAGAGAGTGAAATATGCGATGTTTGAATAACAGTGACATCAAGTCTAGTAAAGTGCTTACTGTTTGGAATATAAAACTCATTATGGTGTATTACTGGACTTATTGTAAAACTTTGACTTTCCAAAGAGTACCAGATTTGGGCATGAATCATTTGTATGTTTTTTTTTTCCCAAATGTGGAATGAACACACTGGCATTTTTGTCCTCTAATTTACTGGTGCCATGGTTAGACGTGCTCGGAGAGAAGTTCAGGAATCTCATTGTAACAATATAAAACAAAATATGATTTATCAGATCTGCATTTTTATGCTTATTCATTGTTTATGTTCATTGTGTGGTTAAAAGTTTTTCTCTTCCTCTGTCTTTCTCGTTTACTTATCGTAGTTACAATCTGTTTACTGAAGAACTGAATATGCAGTACAGCAGAGACAACCAGATCATCTGATACTGTGGTATCTCCAGATCTCAAGGATGTTCTGCCCACTGACGACAGATCTCTGCTGTCTGTGCTGTACACCATGTCCTGCAATCAATACTCCTCTCATGTCTGTCCATTAAATATGAAGCCAGCCAGCAGATAGTTAGCAGTTAGCACATGACCCCTGCGGAAACCCCAACTTGTTGTTCTTACACTTCTCTTTGTAGAAACTAGATTTAAGGGACTGTTCTTTATTTGTCAAAGGATGGAGGTGGTTAGATTTGGTAATGTTTCCAGATGAAAGCATTTGTTGCACATAATGTTTTCAAGGACTGTCAGAAATTCAGTTTTTGTCAAAGTCAAACTAATGAGATACATTTTGGGAGCTTTAGAGGCACTGGTAGGTAGAGTTTTTACCTTTAGACAAAGCCACGCTATATTTTCTCCCTGCTTCTAATCTTCATGCTAAGCTAGCCTAGGGTGATTATATTTTCAAATCCCCAAACGACCCTTAAGTCATCCGCACGCTCATGCACTCGCATATATAAGCTTACGCATGCACCATAGGAACTGTCATCAGGATGGGGGACAATTATTTCAGTGCTTAGCACACCTACTCAGCATACCTTGCAACACCATGGATACCATCAACAAAGCATTTTCATCATGCACAGAAACACAGAGAAAACTGACAGCAGTTTTGCGTGTGTTGTTCTTGTGTGTGGATCATACCGGGCATTTTATGAAGAAAGGAGTAGAAGAGACCGACATTATCTTAACCATTAGCATACTGACAGGTTCTGTCAGAAAGAGCCGCAAACATCATAGCAACAGCCGTGATACCACACATTGATTAAATAGCACACATACGGACAGATCAGTGTTGAATTCAGATGCATGGTGCAGTAAAGTTTTTGGACGTTTTATTGTTTTCCAGATGTTAGTTGGGGCTGGGGGACACCCAGCTTGAAACTGGGAAAAACCAAGCAGCTGAAAAATGAAGCCAATGTGAAAGTGCCAAAAAAATTGCAGTTTATCGAATGACCACTTGGGGCTGGCTCCAAAACAGAGTCAGTCCCCATAGATACCCATGTTTAAATGCCCAAATTTTCAGCATCAATTAACAATGTTTACAGCCCGATATAAAACCGATTTTAGTCTCTATAGCTATTTTCAACATTCTTGACAACTGCACAGGAGTTTTTTTTTTTTTAAGAACTCATCTGTTAACATTTCATGTCTAAAGTTATGAATATTTAAGGACAGGGCTGTTTGACTGACAGGCTGTCTGCGGGGCGTCGCTACAGTCCTTGACTCAGATCCACTCCTCGCTCCTCCACAGCTCCAACCTCTCGTCCAAATACAGTCACTTCTGGCTGCAAAAAAACAAGATGGCGATGGCCAAAACACTGAACTCGAAGATTTAAAACAGGGGTCCACAAACCAATGGGTGACGTCACTGTAGCTACGTCCATTATATCTACAGTCTATGAGAAAAAAAACAAACAGCCAACCTGAATGGTGCTGCTACTGCTAAGTTGCTGTAGCAACATATATTAAACCCCTCTTTAAACACACTTTCATAAGCAGTATTCCTGAAGCAGAAAAGACATAAGATATAAATAAAAAACTGTGGAACCAAATTATCTAAAAGACACTGCAGCTCTCTGTCACCTTTCCTGATACAGAAGGACAATTAGTATTTAGGAGAAATGCATTAAAAGCAGACTTCTACATCGCCACTGCAGAAATGTCCACAATGAGCCTTGCATTGCAGTGATGCATTAGACGCCTGTGAGAGCAAGCCACGCCGCTCTGCATCCATACCGAGGCCTTCTTCAGACCAAACTCCACCATTAGAGAGAAAAGGCTCCGTCTCATCTGCCTCTCCCAGTCCTCTCTCCTTGGGATGGTACTAACATCACATATGGAAGACATCATGCTGTTTCAGAGCAGCTCTCCTCACCGAGCACTAATAACAGTGTGGCTATGGGTTTAATAAAAAGGAATGGAACGAATTATGGCCCCATCCCAGCCAGGGCCATCATGTACTGCAGCGCATTAGCGTGGACTCAGCAGCCAGTCCAGACCAGCAGAGACTGGGAGGGATGACGGCGAGAGAGAGAGAAAGAGTGGGGGAGAATGTGACTGGGAAGAGCCAGGGTTCCCAGCAATTAACCATTCAGGCTCTTAGGGTTCGATGCTGTGGTGAGAGGGGGAACACACAGAGAGATATATAGAGGGAGTAAGCCTGTGGGCAGCACTGAGACAGGCTCTGCCAGGGGTAATGGGACATCAAAACCAGTTTTACAAAAGATGTTAAGCTGAGTCTTGATTAAAATGGAAGTCAGAGTATGCCATGCTCAGCTAAATAAGTGCATAAATGGGAACGCAGGGAGTCTCTGGGGACTGAGCAGTAAAGAACCCACTGAGAACGAGAGGAAGATGTGGAGCTGCAGGAATGTAAAATTGGAGACGAGAAAAATTAAATTGGAAGCTGGTTGATTGATTTGCTGAATGAGTGATTGATCAAGTTAGTGACTTATAATAACAGTCAAAACTAAGAAAAGTGGGCTGTACTTGTTTTTATTTTAAATCTCTTGAAGTCTTTTAGGGCAGTGGCTCCCAATTTGGGGGCTGGGACTTCAGTTCCCCTTCTATGACATTTTCAGTGCCACCAGACTCCATTGAGAAAAACAGTAATTTAAGCTCACCCAACACAGGAGCTGCTGGTCTACAGCTGCCTCCAACAGTGTGACTTTGGTGAAGCCAAACTAACCAGTAGACCAGCAGCTACCGTGTTTAGCAATGTTAAATTACTGGCTTGAGTCTGGCATTGAAGGGTGCAATATAATGGCTTTAGTTCCCATCAGAAATCACTGGTAAAGCAGTGAAAATCTAGCGTCTACTTAAACTAGTATTGACTGTTTTATGTGGGACTTCAGTTAGGTGGCTAAAATGTTTTGCTGCTGACCCCTCTACAACATACAGTGCTTAGCGTCCATTTCAGTACTCAATGCCATCTTACTGACCATGTTTTTTAATGCTGTATTGTGTTCAACATGGAAGATGCTCTGTACAAATGAGTTCCATGTTTACCCTTACAAACGTAAACTAAGATAAACATTTGTCATACAGATGTTAACATCTTAAAGGTAACATTGTATAATAGATAAAATATATCCTTTTCTAGTCTCTAGAAAATAGTTGTGTTAATTTGAATGTAGTGCTGTATATTTACAAGAACTGTTACAATAACCAAGCAGCTTATAAACATCAGAGTGGAAAGCCAGAAGATGTTTACAAAAAAGAAAAGAAAAGAAAAGAAAAGAAAAAAATGCTACCAAAGAAACTTACGAGTAACTTTTATTTCTGTTTATTTATTGATTATTATATATACCAAGTTATCAATTAATTTAATTTGTTTAAGTTATTTATTTCTTTTAATGATAAAAACAGAATATACAAAAATTAAGGTAACCAACTGTTGATCAGTAGAACAACGGGAATCCATTGTCAGGATGTAGGCTAAATCATGCTGGCTGCATGCTCATGTGTGTGCATGTGCTCCTCTTTTACATGCATGATTCAAACAAAATGGTTGCCCATTCCTAAAGACTATTTGTTCCATTTCTCCACTAGTGGTGAAAAATTCCACAGGGTACCTTTAATATATACCATGCTTAACATGTAGATATTGCATTGTTTTAAGGGGACACAACCCTGAAAGGTTGGGAACCAGGGTACCATGAGTCAAGGGCTGAGATCAGATATAAGTGTGGCTGAGTACTTGCAAAATTCTTCTTGCAATTTTCTTTTTTTTTGACGAAATCAAACGCAACAGAGCAGTGACACAGAAATGGGACGGGGACACACATATTTGCATGTTTTAAAATGTTATTTTAAGTAATAAGTAACTACAACAAGCACTCACACAATGCACAAATGTTCCTCTGGAGATGTTCTGTTTTCATTATTAAATCACTGGCAACAGTTCACTTACACAGACACACACACACACACACACACACACACACACACACACACACAGATGCTTCACGCTCTGTCTTTCTCAGTGTGTGTTCCTCTCTCATCTTTGTGTGAGTCAACTGTTGGTTTTTTAATAAAAAAGAAAGTTGCATGACGAAAATTTGGGAGTGCTCGCCCTTCCTTTTTAGTTAATCAAAGTCAAATGCAGTGACATGTTAATATAAATTCTTTATATGCCAGTTTGGCAGCTTCAACACAAACACCTTAAAATATGTCATGGCCAGTTAAGTAAATCTAGTTTGTGGTGTAAAAAAATCCTGTTATTTGTATTAAATTTAGTTTAGGAAAAATCATTATTTTATTCTACTTGACATGGTTGTCTTTGCCACATACAGGGAGCCTCACCCTGACATTTCACCTCTCATGGGGGTCTGGACCCCACCACTGAGACCACCTTGGAGTGTCACCCCTGTGATCACCACCTTAACGACCATATTGCCTCTTGTCTATTTATGTGAATCTAAAAAGTCAATCAAGCTTGATTAAGAGAATGACAGAGCGGATGAAGACACGAGCAGAGCAGTTGGCAGTTGGTAGTGAAAGTAGGTGCCTTCGCTTCCTGGGTGGGCAGACCTGGCTGTAACCTTCACCTCAGTATGCAGTGACATGTCTGTCCTTAGATCAGCTGCCAGCGCAGGAGATGACATGTTAGTTCAGACCTACAGCAATGCAGGGAATCCTAATGGCTCCATCAGGACAAGTGCACCGTCTGTTATGTTTTATTTCCTCTGCTTCTGACCTGCGTGTCACCGTTTCAGCCTCTGCCTGAGATTAAGTCTGTTCAGGCAGCAGGTTTATAATTGGTCGGTGGCTGTCTGGGCTATTTTGAAGCTTAGATTCAACAACTTTGCTACTGTCTGCTTCACCCTTTTACTGTGTTTGGTCATTTGATACAGACCTCCATGCCAGCTCACCGTCTCTGTCTGTCTGTAAAACGGGTCTGTTTCATTGAACCTACACAGACGTCTGTTATATTTGGATTAGAAGACACCAGCTCGCCTGATTTGCTCTCCCACTCTCTTTTTGGGACATTTATTTTGACCTCTAAGTCGTTTTCCCCTTCACTGTCTGTCAGTGACGTTATACTCCAGACCACCAGAGTTGGACTTCTGCTATTTCACTCTGGCATTGGGATTACATACCTACAGTATATGTAGGAATAATTACATCTTGAAGGTTTTTCACTGAAAGCACTCATTCCCACTCAGTCCTGCTACTGCACACTGTCGCAATGATTAAATAACACAGAAAATTTACTAGAATAGTCAAAGATTATTGTATAAAACTGAATATCAGTGACTTGTAAGGTAATCCATCTTTAAAAGATCATTTGGAAGATTTTCCCTGCTTGTTTATTTTTCAATAACAGCTAATGTATGTGTAAATGGGGACTCTATCATGAGTAAGTGCCAATAGAGTCCTGATATTAACAGCCTAGCCGCGGTGTAATTGATTTCCTTTTGGCCTCATGACTACTCCAGTGTGTCAGAGTGATCAGGTCCAGCGAGCTGCAGCCTGGTGAGCAGCTCTTACGAATGCATTGGCATGTCAAGTTGGCCAAAGATACATTTGTGTTGTAAAAAGATATATTAACTCAGACACACATGCACGCACAGACGCCACATACGCACAGGCATTAAATCGCATACATCTGCTCACCATCCATGTAATTGTGGGTCCATCAATATCATATTACCTGTTCCTTTAGCTGCCTATTGATCACGCCTGCAGCGGCTGTTCGTGTGCTGGTTACGATGTGCTCTATTACCTGTGTGTAAGTGTCAGCCTCTCAGATCGGGGGGTGTTAGGACTGACCGTGCATCATGGGAGGGTTGGGAGTGGAGGGGGATTATGGTTTGTCCAGGCTACACATTCATCTCTGGGAATGTGAAGTGTCTTTGGTTCAGATGGACACTTTATGGCATGAGGAGCATGTTACGGTGGCCTGCATAGGATGTATGGATTAGGTTCTGACCGGTATGGATTTTCAAAGGCTCATTTTAAATGTGATGGTTTTGTACTGAAGGTTGCATTCAATTATCATATTTTAAATTGACCATTATAATCCAAATATACAATCTGAAATAACTGCCTTGTTCAGTGATCCCCCATTCAAACCATAATAAACTCTCAATACAATTTACTGAGCAGTAAAACCGGTTTTAGGCACATATTCAATACTGTTAGCATCTGGTGCAGTGTTGCATGACATTAAATAAATTAATATGAAAAAAAGAAAGAACTGCATTATGGGGCTTGTAGTAAATTAAGATAAGTCTACAGACATGCTACTAACTGTAATGTTTTACTTAGCCATACTTATATTCTCACAATGCCAAATTACAGTTCACTATCGTATGCTGTATCTTAAATCAGATACTTCTGTACTCATGCTTGATATTTAGAGCGCGTAAGTGCGTTTAGACTGAGAAGTATGGCAAAATTTGGTGAGCTACGAGTACCCAGATGGTGCACTCATAACGGTCTGTTGGACACTTCTCACCCTCAAAATGCTCTAGGGATGATGTTTTTCTGTAGGCTGATGCAGAAGTTAGCACCACATTGGTTCCCTTGTCGAAAAGCCTATGGGATTTTTTTTTATTTGATTTTTTTGCAGAAAATAAGCTCTGTGACAAACAAACATTTACTTATACTTACACATTTTGCACACCACTTTTATGGTCTTTTATGCCTAAACGCAATCGGCAGAAGTAAACAGCTAACATTAGGCTATGAGCAAACCACACTACGGGTACATGACCTAACGTCACCACCATAACAAGACTGTAAAGCTGTGTTTGCACGGCTCGGCATGATGTCGTTCTATAGTCCAATTTAGCCACATGTTAGCAACCACCTTTATAAAGACACAGAATTTTTAAAGTTCAGGAGAAGGGTATTTGCTTCATAATTTATGTCATAGAACAAAGCGTGAAAGTCTCTTAAGCTTTCGTCAACCACAAACCCTTTTTCAGACATCTCACCGAAAACCTATTAGAAAAACCCACTGACTTTGAGACAAGAGAACTTTGAGTGCTAAAATGCTAACTCATTTCCAGGTTTCAGGATTCATTCCTTCCGCACTCTATGGTCGCCATGTTGCCTACGTAGCAGAAGGGGGCGGGACCACAGACACATTTCAAACATGTGGAATGACAGCCAACTACCACAATAAACACCAAAGCAATTCTATAACATTTAGGTAGGCAACTGCAAATGATTCATTTGCTAGCTAGCGAAAAGCAGGACATTTTATCAGCAAGCACTGATGAACGCTAGCTCGTCAAAATTTGCACATTACACGAGTAAGTACATAGTTTATGCAGTGTAGCCAACTATAGGTTTGTGTACTAACAGAAGTGTCTGATTTGAGACATGACAAATTTCGTTTGTTAGCATGCTTGCATTTGCAAATTTGCACTAAACACAAAGCACAGCTGAGGCTGATGAGAATGTCCTGATTTAGCAATACTTTGACCCAACTGTTGCACTACAGGAAAAGTTAACGGATAACCAAAATTCAGCAAGAGGCATACCTTAATGTCTGGACAAAATGCTTTTGAGACATTACACTAAACCCCACAAATGTTAACCTTGTGTTGGCGTTAGAAGAAAAGTCAGAGAATCACTGAAGTCATTCGGATTCATCCTCTCAGGGTCATGACTCTCTGTACAAACTTTTAAAGCAATCCAGATAAAAGGAGATGAGATATTTATTAACTAACTGACATTACCATTTCTAGGGCCATGCTGCTACCATGGCTAAAAAACGTGTACACTCTATTGACACAACATTTTTTATGGCTTCAATGCATCATTTGATACTTAGTTCTAGCACCCTTGAAAAATGGTAGAGAGTAGTACACTAGATAGCGCGGAGGGAGTGATTGTCACAGTCTGGAACAACCTGTGAATGTAATTGCAGATGAAACTGTTAAATCCTTTATTTTAAATAACTCTGTCACATCCCGACAAAGAGTGAAGACTTAATGACTTCTTCCAAGAATCATATCAGCGAGGAATCACAATGTCTTGCCAGTTATCAGATTTTTTTATTAAACGCTCCAATATGTCTAGTATTTCAGTCTACCCTTGCATAGCCTATTTGAGTCTGTTTCCCAGAAGTGAATATTCACCCTGACAAGATCAGACTTCAAGATCTACATTATGTCTCTTAGTATAAAAGTTAACCTTCATTGTGGAACATGTGCAGCTGTATCGCTGCTTAGTGTTGTGGGCCTTCTGATAAATTAGACGCCTGAGTTTACATCAGTCCATCAGTAACATCAGAGCAGTCAGTCCATATGATAAAAAACATAATGATATCTGTAGTGATGTTTGTCTTTCCAACATATTCCCATCTGCTGAGTACTATTTAAAGTCACTGGGATTAATGGCAGAAATAATAGATATGTAATTTTTGTCTTTGTTAATTTCTGGTTTGTCTTATCCCTCAAACCAAAGGATGTCAGTCTGATGTGAGAGCATCTGCCTCAGAGTGACAGAAATGACAAAACTGCAGTTTACAGCCATTGTGGCTGGAAAACAATGTGATATTTTGGAGTAGATGATGAACAGTTATGACTCTATATTGTCAGTGCATTCATATTATTTTTTGTTGATTTGAATTGTGAATGATAACCACATCTGTTTGTAGTTACAGCCGCTGATCTTCTATCTCAGCCTGTGTGCTTCTTATTGTGAAGGGAAGGGAAAAGAAAGATGGAAAGTGTGTGTGTGTGTGTGTGTGGCCAATGATTTCTATTTTTCTTGGGACCTCTCGTCTCATTTCTCTCCCCGGTGTTGAAGGCCTGACCTGGACACTGGACTCATTCCTCTTTCTCCATCCTTGTCTAATCGCCCTCATCCCGTCTTTTTGCTCTCCCTCTTTTTCTCAGTTGCCCTTTAGCTGTCTGTACGCAGTAAGTAAAACAAGCACTGTTTGAAATTGTAACAAAGTGCCTCACATTTGAATATTTATACCAAACCACAAGCAACGCCGTTGAAAGGAGAGAACAAAGTAGGGCAAGTAATCATAATGCAGCTGAGAATCAGGCCATTACTTAGTTCACAGTACTTATAGAACAATAAAAACCAGAAGAGAATATACTACCAAGTGTACATAGTGGAAGACCACATACAATTTTAAATAAAAACTACATTTAAGATAATAAATGGCAACCGTTTCATATCAAAACAGCATATCTCATGTTCTGTGCTGTATGAGCCTCAAAGATAACATTAGCCAAGTACATTCAATGACATGAAAAGTTTTCATGATCCTTTTAGGAAATTTGGTATCATTGGTATATTCTAAACTCTACTGAATGAGTCACTGTCATGTTAAGTCAGTACTGTAGATATTTGTAGCAGAGGAGCTACTTGTTTGGAATGTCTGATGAACTTATACAGTATTTTATACCTTGTAATCTGTTAAAGACATAAGAGAAACTCTTTCATGTTCGGCTGGATGGATAATTCTTCGGCCCTGATGAGACAGAACATGTTTTAGCAGCCTGGAGCAGCTTTTTGTAATTGTGCTCAATGAGAGTGAAGCATTTTTCTTGCTGCTTTTGTGTTGCTGAATGCCTCACTTTTTGTTTTGTTTTGTTTTAACTCAGACCAGAAAAGATAATGTTCTTTTCCGATCGTCCAATCAGATAAATTGAAAGGTGGTCCTTCTGTGGCATTTACAATAAGTTAGTGGAGCAGGGACATGGTTTGTGTTAAGCTAGTTCACTTTAAACATTGTCCAAGGCAAGCTGCAAGACATATCTGAGCAAACTGTAGTCTTAACCACTGTCTAATGTTCTACCAAATGTAAATAGGACAGACAATTGACAGCAGATTGTCAAACTATCCCCAACTAATCCTAAAATAAGCCTTGATTAGGCCTATCCTGATGAAGCTCCTGGATCAGCTGCCCTGTGATTTCTCATCTTTCAGAGGGTCTTATATGTGCATACTGATCTCCTTTCCCTGTGTCCGATGTACTATCGGAACTGGAAGAGCAGGACATTTTGATTCACCAGATGGAGCAGGAGATCCAAACCCTGAAGAAAAACGCTTCCGAAAAGGAGTTGTTTTTCAAAGGGTTGGAGGACCTCAAAGGAAAACAGGCCTTCACCAACACTAAGCTCCAGACTGAGATGGAAGTCAGCTATGGCCTCCGTACTAAACTTACCCAGCTCAAAGAAGAGCACCAGGACAAGACCAGGGAGCAGGAGAAGGACTCCCTCCAGGATTCACAGAGGGTGGAGGTGCTAGAGGGGATAAAAGACTCTGAGAAACAGCATGAGAAGGAAAAAAAGGAACCTTCAATCTGGAAAAAATTCAGACACCACATTGGTTTGAGGAAGAGAAAGAAGAAGAAGGAGAAGCTGGAGGAGGAGTCATAATCCACCTGAGGCTTCTCAAGACATATTTGCATTCATTTTGCATAAAAATTCAATAAAGCATTTATAAAATATTTTACATTTGTATTATTATATTGTTATATAGACGTATATGATATTTTATTATTTTGATGTATATAATATTGGTTATATATATATATTTAATGTTATAATAATATAATTATAAGTTAGCTCAGTTTATTATATACACATATAATATGTTCATTATATATAATTATATTTTTATGTATTTCTTATATCTATACAATAAAAAAATAAAATAAAAAATAAAACATAAAAAATAAGAAAAAAGGTCGGCCTATTTTCTTGTATTTTTCTTGCAAAATTAAATTGTAAAAAATGTAACAGCACCTAGATTACATTTGTGTTTTATATATTTCTACATGGTTCATTTCGAATAAAGTAAACAAATAAATACAATATTTTATTTAATTTTTTTTTTAAAAAATATTTCTTCCCATTAAAATTGTTACATTTCAAAACACAGCACAAAATATTGGCTATCATTTACAAGTTCTTCAACTTTTAAACAACTAAAGATTAAAGGGTGACAAAAGGCTGTTTTGTCAGTGGCTACAAAAAAACCCGGAATAGCACTCATATAATCTGTCAGTTTACTGGTGAAGTTTCAGCAACAAAAACTGCCGAGGTAGGATTTACAAAAGAAGTTGGTTTGTGGGTAAAGAATAAAGACAGGATCAATCACAGCTGTGCACCATGTATGAAACCAGCATACAGTTAGCTTAGCTTAGCATACAGAGCAGAAACAGGGGGCAACAGTCTAAGCTTTGCTTTCTCTAAACTTCAAAAATATGTCCGCCAGCACCTCCAAAGTAACAGCAATGCTGCTGTGCTGTCTGAATCTGCAGCAGTCTTTCTCTGGTGATCTCTTGGTCATCTCTGCAGCAAAACTAGTGTCTGTAAACCGTAGGCTGGTGTGTGTCTGTGTTCTGGTTTTCTAGTGTGTGTGTGTGTGTGTGTGTGTGACATGATTCTTATTGAACACTGACTATAAATCTCTGACCTCCGTGCAGCCTCTGAGTAAAGCGCTCTGATATTAAATAATGAGACCAGGGGACGTGATCTGGTCCCCTGTCAGGCCCCCCGAGGGATGAGATGTGATATTGCTCCCATCTCTGGCTCCAAAGTGGGAATTAACTGTAGCCTGGCTCCCAGCAGTACACAGGAAGAGGACACTGTTTCCAATGCGCTCGGGTAATCACTGGAGATAATAAAGCTTGATAATCTTTCCTCATACCGACAGATAATATTTGCTCAGACTCAGCTACTGACATTCAGTGAGTACACAGTGAGTCAGCACAAGTACACTTTGACCAGGGTGGGTTTTTAAAAGAAAAATGATACTAATGTGTGTTATAAAATTTCCACTGTGGTCTTGAAAAGAAGAGACATGCACTTGAAAATATAGAGGTTATGAAAATTAAAGCAAGGTGTTGGTGAACATCCAAGTTGTGTTAGTTAGCTGAAGTAAACTTTGTGAGTTAGCATACTGGCAAAAATATTTTAACTACTGTTACAAGCATAGTCTGTTTAAGAAGAATAAAAAGACACAGTAGCCAACATCACGTCACCCACTGGTTTGTGGACTACTGTTTTGAAGCCTCAAATTTGGCATTTTGGCCGTTGACAGATGATCATCTATCATCAATTTTACTCTAAATGGGGCCATATTGTACAAATCATCATGCTGTATTGAGGAGGACTTGAAACTGGCAATTGAGACCATAAACTCATCAGGAAAATGAGAAAACTAAGGTCATAAATCAAGCGAGAAGTTGGGTCATTTTCTCATAGACATCTATAGTGTGTGCCAGGGATAATGTTTTTCTGTAGGCTAGGTAGCGTTACGCTGGTTCCCTCATCCAAAAACCGGTGGAGTTTTTCCATTGGATTTTGGATTATTGCTGAAAATAAACCTTTATGATACTTAAGGGGCCACACACATGCTGCATTTTTCGTGCCCTCAAATTCATTGTTTTGAATGTAGCCGTGCGGCAGACCTGCTCAATTGTCAGAGCAACGCTGTTGTGGTGTACATGCGTTCCCCAGCACCTATTATCAGAATGCGACGATTGCACCCTGAGATAAACTGAGTTCAACTTTTGGAACGCAACAGCCCACACCGCATGTCATGTGATGAGGACCGACCAATCGCAGCCAGCAGATATCTTTCCCTGAAGTTGATCATTTTGGTGCAGGGCTGTCAGAGCTTTACATCTGTCCCACGGAAAACAGGCCCCCACACAAACAGCACCTGGAAGAAGATCAGCTCTGCAAACAATATATCAGGTAAACAGGACATGATACGGTGCTTGTTAAGGTTACTTAGCAACCTCAGACACAACATGGCGCTGTGCTCTTGAAAGCTGGCACAGAAAAGGCACAAAAGTTGCATCCAGCCTTTTCCAGGTGGTAAAAGACACGGCATGTGCACGGCCCCTTACACAATTTGTTCAGGAAGATCATCACAAATGAACACCATTTTAATTATTTTTTTAAGCCTAAATGCAATCGCCAGAAGTAACAAGCAAATTTTTGGCCGTGGAAAGTCCATGACCAAACAGAGCTGATTTCAGGAATCTAACCAAAAATGCATTTAAAAAAACACCCATTGACTTCAAGACAAGGGAACTGGGAACGCAAAAATGTTAACTCATTTCAGGGTTTTAGGTCACACTCCTGAGGCGCTCTGTACAAGCAATCAGTGGAGTCGCCCCCTGCTGGCCATTAGGAAAAAAAGCAGGTTTAAGGCACCTTTGCTTCACTTGGCTGTGCTTTTCAGAAACGAAGGCTATGTCTACTTCATTTCTTTTACAGTCTATGGTTACAAGAGCCATGATACTGCAGCAGTGTGTACTGTAGAACACAGAATACAGATGTTTCACATGTTGTGCACTGGCTGGTTTAATTTTATGACAAAATTTGGCTTCAGCTAGGTTGCTATCTTGAAAGGCTAGGTCTCATCTGTGTTTACTGTAGCTGCCAGTGTTTTCAGTTAGGGTAGCTTACCACACACACACACACACACACACACACACACACACACACACACACACACACACAAGACCAAAAAAACAGTGAAATAAATGAATTAATAAACTGATAAATTGAATTAATTATTAACTGATTGGTGGTACACAAAAGGCCTTTTTATAACTAATAAAAGAAGTATGGAGCCTTATTTCTTTACACTGTAATTTAATAATTCAGCAAACAATATCATTTATTAATCTATTCAATTAGCCAACATTTTTGACTTGTCTGATGACCTTTTACTGCATTTTGTTAGCTTCGGGGCTCTATAATTAGAGCCTAAAACAGCAGTTAAACCATCATGGGGCACTAAATAAATAACAAAAAAAAAACTTAAAACAGATTGAACAATTAATCCATAAATAAATTAAAAGATGAAAGTAAAATGAAAACAAAAGTATCTACTGTTTCACAGTTTCACTATTGTCAAATGTGACGTTGGTTATACTATATATAATATAGTTTATAAAGGTTATAACTTAACCTTTAATATATTTCTCTATTTTCTAAATGACCAGTATCAGCAGCAGACTTAGGACATACATGTTGGTTGGATTGCCTCACACTCTGTCTCATAACATGCAGAAAACCATCATGAATTGGTTTTATAACAGCAACAGCACATTTTCCATATGAGCAGGAGTTTTTGCTTTTTCCTCTCTGCAGCGTCCCCTGAGCTGCTGAAAGACGATCGGGTCCTTGAGGACATGCTCCTTCTCCTCAGCAGGAGCGAGAGGAAACTCCATCTGACCTGAGAGAGCCTTCAGAGAGAGGCTCCAGCATATGAGGGGAGACCTGACTCCCCAGACATCTGTTAGGTGGAATGGCATCTAATTTACCTTTTGCTGCAGAGGGAAAAACAAAGGACAGGAGGGGAGGGGAGGGAGGGCTGTAGGAGGGAAGTAGAGGGTTGGAAATGGGAAATAGAGGTCTGTATGTGTGTGTGTTTATCTTTGCTACTGCCTGTCACATCTGCCTGTGGCATTTCCCATGTACATTTTGCCCCATGAATACTGATTCGACCTACACAGGAAGTGATGGATTTTATATGGAATTAGAAATAATATCAGGGCTGTGCATAGAAAGAACACATTACACACTTTCACTTACAGTCCACAAGCACTTGGCACCAAGGCTGAGCATCTCACAGTGTGTGTGCTGACTAAAACAAAGTCTCCCATGTTGTCTGTGAAGTGAACTCGAGTGAGCAGCAGCCTGTTGTCAGAGAGCAGGCTTCAGAAACAGCTGTGTAATGGCAGGTCTCTCACACTGAGGAAACTATAGGGAAGCAGAAAAGTGAGTAGGTGAGGTTTGGGGTCATTCCAGGTCCTCAGGTTAACTGCAAGTCTCACTTTGCAAAAGCTCTTTTGTTAAGAAATTATAGAAGCATGTTTAAAATGTAAATTAAACAAAATAAACAAATATAACCAGTGTTCCTCAATAAATTGTATCAGTTGAATGAATTAATTGTCATTTATTTATCTAATAAACCCTTTATCAAAGTTTTAGTATATCAAGCTTTTACTGTTTTGTTTCAGGATTTTAGTTTCTCTCTCTGGACTGTCTGTATCAAGCTGAACATGTATAATATAACATTTTCCGTACATGTTAGGAGTAGTGTTGGGCAATTACTAGTTACGTATAAATAAATTACAAAATAAATTTAACTGTTATCAGCCACAATTAGTGAGAAAAGTATGTAATTAAATTACAGTTACTCATCAAAACGTTGGTGATTACAAAGTGATGAAATCTGAATTTAAATGATTTTTTTTAAAATTGACAACAAATATAAATCCATATAAATAAATAACATATGCGCAGCTTCTTCAGGGGGCATCACATCTTTATACAATGATTTTAAAAGGAAAAAAAAATACAATAAAGTCCAAGCCCTTACTTCAATTCATGTAAATATATTCTTTTCAGTGACAGGTTTAAATGTTGAATTTAATATGAGCTCTATTTCTGGACATTTTTCTGCTTTATTGCCCAGTGTAAAACATTTGTTAAAAAAATAACTAAAAGTAACTAAAAGTAATAAGTTTCCTTACTTTGATGAAGTAATTAGAATGATTACATCACTTATTTTATTTTAACAGAGTTACAGATAATCTGTAACCTATTCAATTTCAAAAGTAACCTTCCCAACACTGGTTAGAAGCACATATAAAAATGTACATTTGAATTCTGGCTTTGGTCAAAGGGTGACCACTGAGAATATTTTTAATTATTCACCTTTGTATTCAAAATAGAGAGAGTTGGGTTTAAAATTTAAAACAATTATTCTAGAAAGATTAAAATGAATAAATAATGATCAATAAATCATTAATAATTAATAACCATAGTTCATTTAAATAAATAACTGCATATTCCCAGTTAGACAACTCACCTTTTCTTTCTAAGAAATAGCCTGTTTCAGGAGTTTGACATACACTTTAAATCAGAAAAGAATCAGAAATACTTGATTGACCCCAGAGGGGACATTGTGATTTGTTACAGTTGTTCCAATTAATGTAAAGAATTCCGGAATATAAGAAGTAAGAATAAGAGTACGAAATAGAAGTATGAAAATAAAAAGTAATAAAATACAATAAAACAGAAATAAAAATGTGCAATATGCTACAATGTTAACACTGGTGCACTGTGCTGAGTCTGTAAGTGTGTAAAAAGGTCAAAGGTCATCCATAGATACCCACTGTGGGGTCAGCTTCATTAGGTGTTAATGACCCTCCCTGAGGGCAAGTTGTCAGCTGCGCTTTTAAACCTTTTGTCTTATTAATCACCTTCTTTATTCATGATAAAAAAAACAACCTGTTCTCTGCGATCTCTTCATCTGGCTGTTTCTGCACTTTCCCCGTCTCCTTCCTTTCCCCGAAATGCTAACTGACTGAACCACCAAACATCTTGGATCTGAAACAACACGAAACCTCACTGAACTGGCTCTGCTGAACATATGGTGGAATCAATGAGAGGGCCCATTCATTAAGCAAACTGTCATCAGGAGGCCGCTCAAATGGAAAATAGCGTATACGAGCATGTAACACAGGAACTTGGATTTATTCCCAGTGATTTGTAATTAATGTATGGTACATGTCTCTGGTCCTCCCTTGATCTGCTAATTAGAGAGGAAACACGGGTGCAAATCCTCTCCGCTTCGTTGGAGGAATGCGGCTCTTGCAGCCAGAACCAAGTGTTTGCTCCTAATTTGAAGCTTGCTTGTCAAAGTATTGAAGGCCTCACATTAAACTAATCACAGGCTGTATGATTTGGCGTCCGTTCAGGGATTTTATGATAAACAGACAACAGCAGGACTGAGAGTTTGAAGGACACCTTTTTGATGTTCAAGGCTTTGATTCCAGTTCCCTCTGGAGTTGACCAAGTTCTTGTTAGCAGGATATGGGTGAAATACAACAGTCCTCTTTTACAGAGAGCTGGCCTCTAGTTCAATCACTTTACTGCCAGTGCAGTCCCTCTAGGGGCTTCTGAATGTGGGGGTCTACATGGAACAGTTTAAAGAAGGGGGGTACATTTTCAAGATGTGTAAATGTGTTAGGACTCAAATTTAAACCCCTGGTTCTTGACTACAAAGACTGTGCTTATTAATGGTTACAAACAACTGCATTTGTAGTTGCTTTGTGTATTTTCACATCTTCATGGCCATTTTGCATCTCCTTGTGGCAATTCTGTGCCTCTTTGTGGTCATTTTGTGTCTCTACATAGTAATTTTATGTCTCTTTGCAGTTGATTCACATCTCTTTGTGGCCGTTTTATGACTCTCTGTAGACTTTCATTTGTGGTCATTTGTGCCTCTTCTTGGTCAGTTTGCATTTTTTTTAGTCATTTTTGTCTCATAGTGATTGTTGCTTAAGGAAAAAAATGTCAATTCGTGGTGCTGTACTGACGTAGTGAGTTTATTTTGAAAGACACCGTATGCAAACGGTACATTTCCTGTGAACATGGAAGTGCATTTTGAAAACAGATGATGCACGTAACAGGCAGAAGTTGACACGGCATCCTAGACCGTCAACAATCAATGCACCCAAGGTACCTGGCACGTCATATGTCGACGTGGAAAGTCCATGACCAAATGTCGATATGTGACGAGGTGGGAGTGAGAATGTGTTGTTCTTTTTACTGTACGCAATTACACTTCTAAGTGAAATATTATTTAATTCCACAATTACAGTTCCGGTGGAAAATGACATATTGATGTTGATCAAAGGCTTCTGCTGGGGTACAGAAACACCACTTGGACAAACTACATGCAGAACTGCAGGAGCAGTAATACTACAATTGGTAGTAATAATAATGGCAGTTTGTTAAGTGTATTTATGATTATAATTACGTTTACTAATGATTATTTCAGAAAGAAGTGTCTGTTGTGGCGTAACAAATTTTAATTTAATTGTATTTCTTTCAATCAATATATAAGGGTAGACATTTTGAGCACATCTGAAAACTGGAGGGGAAACGTCCTCCTCAATATTGTTATTACTGCCTTGCTTCATAGTGATTTTGTATCTCTCTGCAGTCTTTTGTGGTCATTTTATGGCTCTCCCTAGGCTTTTTGTGTTAATTTGTAGTTGTTTTGCATCTGTTTCTAGGCATTTTATGTCCCTTTTTAGTTGTTTTCTGACTCTTTGTAGCGTCTTGTAAACATTTTGCATCTCGTTATGGTCATTTTTCATCTGTTTATAGTGATTGTGTGTCTCTTTTTAGTTATTTTCCGACTCTTTGCAGTCTCTTGTAAACATTTCGCATCTCTTCAGGTTCATTTTGCATCTGTTTATAGTTACTTTGTTTGTCTTTGTTGTCATTTTCCCGCGTTTCATAATCTCTTTGGAAAAATTTTGCATCTTTGTGGTAATTTTGCATTTTTTTTGTAATTATTTTGTGTCTCTTTGTAGTTGTTTTCCGACTCTTTGCAGTCTCTTTGTATACAAGTTGCATCTCATCATGGTCATTTTGCATCTGTTCTTAGACATTTTATATCCCTTTTTAGTCATTTTCTGACTCTTTTTAGTCCTCTGTAAACATTTTTACATCTCTTCAGGGTCATTTTGCATCTATTTATTCTCATTTTGTGTCTTTTTGTTGTTGTTTTCTGATGCCTTGTGGTCTCTTTGTAGTCATTTTGTGTTTCTTTTTTGGTTGTTTGATTGACTTTCAACTGGAAATGTTCTTCACTCAGAGGTTCTGGTCCAGGCCCATTTCAGTAATCCATCCATAATACTAACAAGCCAGCTGTCCATCACCTCCTCACTCTGGTAGGTGGGGTACGGCGTGGTTTCTACAACAGAGTTGCATGTTTTGATATTAGCACGTTAGCCAAGAGTCGGTCAACTTGAGACAGAGACGTAATAATTATCTGGAATTGTTTCAGCCTGTGGCCAGTCCTGGACATTCAGTGTCCGGTGGTATATCCTGAGAAAGATCCTTTGGTTTCTGGCAGAAACACTAAATAGAGGAACTGGATATTTAGCGCTTAGAACTTAAGATTTGGGCCAAATTCAGAAAAGTGTCGGAGAAAATGTGGTACGTATTAATAAAGGATCTTTGTGTTGAGAGTGATAGAGTTAAAGTGTCAGACTCAGGTATGTCTGGCTGACAGCAGACTCTTCCTTTTCCACACACTTCCATACTTTGAGGTCAAAGGGCAACAGATGACTCCTCTATTAAATGACCACCAGGACACACCCCACCCACAAAGAAATCAGTCTGCTTGGCAGTTGTTTCATTAAATCTATGCTTCTGCTCAGATTATGTTACACTGAGTGATCTACATTTCAGATTAATATATTATTCTGTAGCTGATTGAAATCCCACCACAGTCACACTCAGCCGCAATCTGGCAAAACATAAGGGATCATACATAATAATGTCAATGAAAGGGTTTCTCCACGAGTAATTTCCTCAATAATGACCAATTTAGCTCTATCATTCACATTAAATGAGTCCATTACATGGAGACGGCAGCAGATCGCAATCACTTTCCCCTCATCAGTCTGAGAATACCCCTCAGCATATGAGGGTCAAATGACCATAAGTGACCCTGGTAGTGGAATGAACTTTGAACTCTGACCTCTGGGCAGGCCAGAGGGCTGATCCTGACCTCCACAGAGAGGAGCAAGTCGGGGAGCGGTGCAGTGACCACTGACCAGTTGCTTAAGTCACTTCAGGAGTGAGAGGGGATGTTGTTTGGGGTCATTAAAGGGGAATGTGGGCAGGCTGTGTGTGAACACTGTGGGAACAGAATAGGCTTGTTTTCAGTAACCAAACTGAAAACCAGCCTGTTTTAGTGCTTATTCAGCAGGTTTTTAGAGTACAATGATGGCACGGTTTGGTAAACATACTAAGTAACATGAAGCTGTTAAAGGGCCAATTCACATCCAATTAAAAAAATACATCTATTTCCTCTTACCTGCTATTTTGTGTAGGTGTGAGTTGCTGAGTGTTGGTGATATTGGCTGTAGAGATGTCTGCCTTCTCTCTAATATAATGGAACTAGATGGCACTCAGCTTGTGGTGCTCAAGTGCCCAAAAATAAAATAAAGTAAAATAAAATAAAATAAAATAAAACATTTATGAACAAATTAAACCCCCCCAAAAATAACATTTGAAAACTCAACAGCAATGTCTCTTTCCAGAATTCATGACCTGGCTACTCAAAATAATCCACAGGACTTGTTGAGAGCAGTTTCATGTATTTTTTTTCCCATCACACTTCACCCATCAACCGTATCACCATGTAGAAGGAAGCATGCTTCTACCTGTGTGCTTCATACAGCTGTCTCCTTACTCGTTGATAAAATGTTTGGTATTTCAGAGCAGAGAGTGAAATTCCACCAAATGAACCAAGGAATCATTGGCATCAGGTCAGACGTGCAGCAGGCACTGTGGTAAGCTGTGTAACTGCCGAACAAGTGTTGTGGTTTATAAAAACTTCCCCCTGTCCTCCAGCTGTTGGATGCCTGATTGAACCCAGTGCAACGCCCTGAAAACAGGCTGGCAGGCAGCGCTCAAGCAGCCACTCCCCTCCCACCCGAGTGAGGACACTTGACCTCCTCAACAAGGGTCACCAGTCACTTTCATTCAGGGTGTAAGGATCTGAAGGGGTGACATTCGTCCATCCATCCCAATATCCGGGTTTGGGCTAATCCATGCTTGTTTGGATCCTATGCACCCTCAGTGGAGCCAGACGCTCACATGGACCATTGACAGGCAGGTCATTGTGTGTGTGACAGAGAAATGTATCAGGAATGGAGCCAGGGCCTTTTTGGATAAAGGCCTGTTCTGCAGACCTGCAGCTGAACCAACCTGTTTGCATATCAATACCTTCAGACCTGAATAACTTCAGTCAGCTGATGAATGAGAGATTTGCTGCTATCTCAGGTCTCAGGGATCTCTGGTGCAGAGAGAGGCATAAAGGAAACTTTTCACCAGCTGGGAACTCGGCGATATAGCTGGCTGGTTCCCTTTACGCGCTCCTCATCAATGAATGGTTGGGGTTGTGTGACTTGAAGAGTTTCTATAACTGGAAAACATGCAGGTTGAAATAAACACCACCCACTTGTCAAATGCTACCAAGTTTTTGTAAGAATGGTTGGTGATCATCAAGTCTACCCTGAAAATGTAGTTTTTAAAGAAAAAAAAAAGACTTTTCCTGCCCTAAAGTTATGTTGTAGATTTTCTAATCCTGTTTTTGCTTTTTAAATCTGCAGTAACTGATTTATTGGTCATTTGGCATCGGCATTCATTTAGAGCCATGTCTCTGGATACCTGGCAAATGTAAATCAATTATTCCCCCTCCATTAATCTCTAATTTTGGTCTCCACCAGAATAAATATCTGGAAGTATTTGTCTCTTTAGCTGCTAAATGTCCAGGATGTTCACCAGCTGATATTAGTTGCTAACTTTAACCTCGTTCCCACAAAGCAGTCCAGTTCAGTGCAGTTCCTTACATATTAGAATGGTTATTTTTGCGTACTTTTGTACGGTACCAATATAACCGTTCAATACCATCCTATTTTTTTGTCACCCCTCTGTTGAGGCACCTAGCACACTTATCCACTTGCTCGACAATGACTCACTACACAAACCCTCTATTTCTGAATATCCCATTGATTGCAACAGTGACTGTAACCACTCCGGCCTGTTTTTTTTTCCTTCTGAAATGTTGGTGTGAAACCCCGTTTCCTGGACAATCGGTGAGGTGCAAATGTTCCTTTGCATCGCCTGGGAAAAGGAAATACAGCGAGAGCTGGATGGAGAGGTGACATGGCTATTACTATCCAGTGACAGAGGCATGGTTTAGGTCCATGTCTGTATGGGTTATATATATGGTACTAAGGGTACCAGAGATGGGGACTCGAGTCATTGTGACTTGGACTCGAGTCGACTCGAGTCGCTGTTTTGATGACTTGTGACTTGACTTGACAAAAAATAAGACTTGAGACTTGACTTGGACTTGGAAGTTGAAGACTTGGGACTTGACTTGACTTGAGACATGATGACTTGAATGACTTGAGTGTTCAAGTCACATCATGTTTTCGGTTAAAATATAAAATTAATAAATTAATTTAAAAAATAATGTTGATTACCTGGTAGGAGCGCAGGCTGAGAATGGCGCTGTCATGATTGGATCACTACCATGTCAATCAGTCATGCCCTCTCTACATACCTTACATCTTTATCGGAGAAACACGCCCTCTTATATCAGATAGGCATCAACATGTCAGCGGGAGGGGTACCGAGAGTCATCGTCTTCGGCTTTTGGAATTACCATTATTACGGCAAAAGACGAACAGCACAGTGCAAGACATGCGGCATAAACATCTCGGACAGCCAGGCGACAACTTCAAACTTTGTTCATCATTTGAAGAGCCATTCTGCCCAGTAAGTGCTTGTCAATTAGCTAATATTATCTGGTTAGTCGGTAGTTAGCTAACGTTAGCTTGATACGATACGGGGGTGGAGTGGGGTGGGGTGGGCAGCTGGGTCGGTTTGGTGGAACTTGTTTTTTAATTTATTTGCTAACATTAACCCCAGAAAACGTGAGCGAACATTCCGACCGGTTCATCACAAGAACAGCTGTACGTTTTATGAATGAGCAACAAAGAGTTAAATGAGCTAAATGGGTGATTTTGGCCGCTGCCTTGGTTAGTGTGTGTGTGTGTGTGTGTGTGTGTGCGTGCGCGCGCACACGCATGCATGGGGGTCGTCCCTGCAAAGTAAACATTGCAGTGATGAAGTCAATGTTTACTGACAGTTACTTATATTTTGTCTTTTCACTTTATTAAGATCAGATTCTGCAGGTAAAATTACAAAAATAAGGTGACTTGACTTGGACTTGACTTGACCTATTGCAGAACTTGACTTGACTTGACATAACCTGTGACTTGACTTGACTTGACTTGACTTACCTAAGAAAAAATGACTTGGGACTTGAGACTTGAAGATTAAGACTTGAGACTTACTTGAGACTTGCACATGTGTGACTTGGTCCCATCTCTGAAGGGTACTATGACGAAAGTGGTTGGTGGAAACGCGGCTTTTGTCTGTCTGCATGGGTTCATCGGGGGGGTTCTATGTATTTTTGCAAAAAAAACAAAAAAAACAACAACCCCAAAGCAAAAACAACTGCCTGCTTCCACAAAAAAAACAGTAAGATTGACAAATCAGTAAACAACAGTAAAGTTGTAGGCTGGAAAACCATACAATGAGCTGAAAGTTGCTTTAAAGGTCCGCAGTGTTGAGGATAACTGCAGAGTTGGGTGATAATTCTGGCTCTTCAACCACTTTGACATTACTTGCATTTTTTGAGTAGTGCAACTTTAACCTCTACAGAACTCTTGTCAGTTCCAATGGACATAACTTTTATAGGATGTCTACATCTATGATCACTGTCTTCTGACTCCACCCAAATGCAAAGACTTATTTGAGTGGAGCCAATCACACTGTTCTTTTTTTTTTCTCTTAAAGATATTTTTTGGGCTTTTTAGTCTATAATGTATAGGACAGACAAGTGTGAAGGGGGGAGAGAGAGAGAGAGAGGGAGTGACATGCAGCAAAGGGCCACAGGCTGGAGTCGAACCTGGGCCGCTGTGGCAACAGCCTTGTATATGGGGCACCTGCTCTACCACTGAGCCACCAGCGCCCCGAAACACACTGTTCTACAATATCCAAAGTGGTCTGCAGTAGAACCACGCCCCCTTTTTCAACAAGCATGGCTGTCTGTGAGGCTCGGAGGAAGCACAAGGCACATTTTAATCTATAAATCATATTGTTGAAGGACCTAATTTGTGTTTAAACAGCTTTTAAAGTAAACATAAGATGCTAATTATAAATGTCAAAACATGGTATGAAAGATTTATAGCTTTTACTCAAGATTTCTTAAAAAAAAAAAAAAAAATCCGTCCATTGGAACGATCCGGAGATCTAAATGTCATTGGAAAATGGATAAGGGAAATACAGTTTAAATGGGGAAATAGGCCTACTGTTCTAGATTTCATTTTCTAATGATACAATCAGCTTAGTATGCATATACACAGGATGCAAATATGCTGCTGCTCATGTACACAGAATATCCATCTCAGGAATTTTTGAACATACTGTTTTGATATTTTGAGTCGTGATGATAAATACAATACAGAATATATATATATGTATATGAAATTGATGAGGTAACCAGTCATGAATAATAAATAAACTCTTGCTTTTTGTTGAAAAAAGGTGTATTAAGATTATTTATTGCCATTTTTACTATTACCTGGTTACATGCATTCAGATACTCTGTCTGTTGGGATGGAGAGAAAAAAATCATTCTTTGCTGATGATTTATGAGTGCATTAAGAGTAGATATTCACTTTAACAATATTTTTGTGTTTGGAACATAATTTGGCTCTCAACAGGTTAAGTTCATCTGCTATGTTACCTTAATAGAAAAAACTATACATTTATAAACATAAATATAAATGTCATACACATGCATTTAACAACCACGTAAATGAGAAACTAGATGGATGGACCAGGAATCAGGGAAAGATTAAAGCCATACTCTGGTCCAGCGTCCTTGCGTGCTCCCCTGTGTATGTGTGTTTAGGTCCTGCATCGATTACAGATGTATGGAAGATATATCAGGTGTTAAATAATATTTTACAAATGTATGATAGCGACCCATGCTCGACCCCTGAGTTAAATCACAGTGACAGTGGGACATGGTACGTATAAGCACATATCCCCGCCGCCTATAAACTAAACAGGCAGTTATTGATCCGTACCCTCTCCCTCAGTGGAGGTCCCAGAGGTTGAGAATGCAATATTAATGGATCAGGGGGGAGCTGTTGTATGCCTGTGTGTGTGTGTGTGTGTATGTGTGTGTGTTTATTTGTGTGTGAGTGTGTGCATGTGTGTGAGAGCATGCATCCGCACTCATAGCTCATGCAGGGTGACTCCATTAACCAGCTTGGCGGACTGGTGGTAGTGGTCAGCAGTTTATGGCGGCCAGGCTCACAGGTCAAGGGGGAGTGAAGAGGTCAAAGATTGTCCATTCCCAAAAGGTCTCCAATCACAGCAGTGAATTGATTGCTTACACATCAGAAAAGCCACTGTCCGTGAGTTAACTTCACATTTAGCCCCTGCAGCCATATGACCCCACCTTTACCGCCCCAATCAGTCGTCCACTCCAACCACCAGCTCCTGCAACTGGGAAGTGTTTGCCAAAGACTTAATAACTGCTCACTTGTGCTTAAAATGACAGCTCTGAATTTTGGGAGATATGCTTATTTGTTTTCTTGTTGATAGAAGGAAAAGAAGATTGAAACCACTCTCATATCTGTGTGTCCAATAAGGCCATAGCCAGGCATAAGAGGTGCCATACCATTTTTTCCCATTGGACCTAAAGCCCATTGTCTGACAGTACCCTCGAGAACAAACGGCCATTGCTCCTGAAGCCTGTCTCTTTAAAAATGCACACTGAAGTTAGAAAGATTCACAGCCTGCAATCAGTCGGCCCTGCTTCCACTAATGTTTCACACCATCTTTCTCCCAGTTGATTGGGAGCATCTGTGTATATATGTTGAATATACATGGCTGTCGAACCTGATGGTAAAGCACCAATTACACAACTCGGCTGCTCCAAACACTGGACCTCCAATCTACAAACCTATCATCCCTGTGAGTCTGTGAAGAAACGTGAGTAGTTCGTTCTTCTTTGAGAATTAAGCCTTTGTTACCCTCGTCATATTACTGCTGCATGGAACAGTATAATGCGCGAACCAGGGAAGAAAGATTGTTAGACTAAAGCACCCAGTGTATTTAGGTACTGTTATGATATTTCATATTTTCCTGAGTGAATGTCCTGACATTGTTGTTTAGCCACACTGTTTGTCATATATTTTGTCCTCCAAGCTTGTGCAGGTGCACTGTTATGAACATCATACACTTAGCCAGTCAGTCTATCTTGTATTTTACCATAATTGTAGCACGATAGCCTTCATTATCCCTCTCTGTGTAGCTGCCCTCCACCGAAGTTTATTGTGTTGTTTATTTCCATATTGGCATTTACAGCCTCTGTGTGGTAAACGGCTGCATTAAATGAAGTGAATTACATAAAATCCCACCAACAAAAATAGCACAGCGCACCTCTCTCATTTGCTCTAGTCTCTCGGTGCACCAAGGTCCACTGTCTGAAGTGCAGTTTCGGGACATGTTCAGAGTTTGCACCATCCACCAGCAGCCAACTTTCAGTTAAAAATGTGAAAAGTCCCATTAGAATAACAAAAAGACATAAAAAGAATTAGTCGGTGATTTGTGCTAATTGTTACCTCATTAGTGCTCTGATAAACAGTAAATTATTTGAATTGTGCCATATTGCTGTTTTCCAATACTGTAGCTGCTATCTCATTGCTATAGAAATGGATTAGCACTATGTGTGACTATTAACCGCACCCAAATTCTCTGGTTAAGAAAGAACGTTAACCGTTAAACAGGAAGTAAAGCTGGTAGGACATGAGATCCAACAGCCTACTGTAACTTCAGCAATGTTATTTTTCCTACCGTGCCTCTAGCCACTTTTACACTGCCAGATTTTCCGCGAATGTTGGGCCATTTTGCTGGCAAGCTGAGAGCATTTAAACACACTTGATCCGAGGTGCCCAATTATCCGCCTCGTAGGGTAGTCACATTGGTGGAACCCTTTTAGTTTAAACAGACCGAGGAGGCCTTCCGCAATGGGAGGGGCTGATGAAGACTTGTGGGAAGAGCTGTTGATGACACCACATGTGCGAGCCACTGGCGGTGGATAAACAGGAAACAACTGATAGCAGGAATTAGCGAGCAGCTAGTAGCAAGAGGGAAATGCAAAACTGACAGACACTGTAAAGATGAGCAACTGGGGAGACAAGGAATTGCGCGCCCTTCTTGCCCTCGCAAACAAAGAGACCATTAACCGTCAGATGACGGGGACGGTGAAGAACGGGCCGACTTACGAGAAAATCGCCGAAGGACTGACCAGCCGCGGCTTCCCTCCCACGTCACTGTTTACGTCACACACTGAGCTACACGTTTTGTTACTTGCTCACGCCTCCCGTTGCCCCGAAAAAGGTGCATTCTGTATAAACAAAATTAGGCAGGCGGCATTTTGTTTTTATACTGCCAATGCTGAAAGACTGATTGGGCCCTAACCCCCCTAACCCTAACCCCTAACCCTAATTCCCATCTAAAAAGGGCTTCTGACTGACTCACTGTGATTTCTTACCCTAATCAATCTTATTCCTCATGTCTTAACACAACTAACCAAACAAACCAAGAAGGAAAGAAGTACTAGCCAGTAGAGGCATAGTAAGAAGGTCCAATGACATCATTTTGCGTGATAACTTGTCATGTGGTTTTGTTTCGGAGAATGTGTAGCCCTTGTATTCGGAGCAAAGGGTCTTTGGAGCAATTGCAAAAGCATTTGTGTTCAGGATACCAGCTGTTGAACCAATTGGTTTTCAGTCAGATGTGGCATTTTTTGGACTACTGGGGTTTCAAAATTAGGAGCCGTCCTAACAATGGACAGCCCCCACTGGGAACGAGTTACGTTATTTTGGCTCTGTTTGAAGGTAACAACATCTGAATCAAACAAACATGTTAATTTTTGAGTTTAAGAGGTGCTGGTAGGCTGATTTTGTTACGTTTGGATAAAGCTAAGCTCGCTGGCTCATCATGTTTTTAGCCTGAGCCAAGCTAACCAGCCACTGCCTGTAGCTTTATATATATAGCCAACAGACAAGAGAGTGGTATTGACACTCTTACCTAACTCTCAGCAACAAAGTCAATAAGCGTATTTCCCAAAATGTCAATCACTTTGACCATGATGGCAAGTTTTGCTGTTAAGTTTCCAACATGGCTCCCTTTAAAGGATTTAAAACAGCTTTTCAAACTGTGGCAGGCCTTATTGTTGTTTTAATTGTGTTGTACTAATATAATGTTACTGATTTATTTAGCAGATTTTAACTCAGTGGAACGACTGAGTAAATGTCAGAAACAGTGAGAAATGTTTTAAAAGTTGCAATCACCCTGACATGTAACTGCAGGTTGGTGGATTCTCTTACATTCAGTCAGAGCAAGGCAATATGTTTCCCTGTTTCCAGTGCTAAGCTAACTGGCTGCTGACCCTAGCTGCAACTGTTATTGTGTATAATATTCCTCATTCATTTAAGTCCCAGATTATAAAAGTTATTTTTTTGCCGTTTGTGAGTTTAACACTTGGTTTAATAAATAAGCAAAGATTCAGTATTAAACTAACAGTCCATGAGATTTCCATACCCTGTAAATAAATGTCAGCTTTCCTACTAAATCATCCCTTGAAATCACACAACAGTGATTAATTACATTTTCTTTTCTAATCATCCAGTGTCTGCTCGGTCTCTTCCAGGAAAACAATCATCTGCTAAACAGATGTATTTTAGATTCCCGGCAGCCGCAACATGGGTTTGTTTGGAATAAATACAAAGAGGATGAACTGAGTGCTTCTCAGAAATGCCTTGCAAAAATCAGCCCCAAACACATGTTTCAGAATAAAAGTTTTAGTCAGAACTTCCAGCAGAATTTCATATACAAAAAAAGGTCTCAGAGAAAACATCTCAACAATAGTTTGTCATCTTATAAATTAAGCTTTTAGAAATATACAGTTGCATGTAAGTACTGTTTGTGGAGGTGAATGTTGATTAAATGAAGTAGAGAACATTCACAGATACAGGTGTTGTTTGCAGAGAACATTTTATACAAGCATTGTATTGAGGACATAAATAACAGCAAATTTACAGCACATGGTGGACTGTTTAATATTTATGGTATCTTTTTGCACCAGTACCAGGTATCCTCCTGCGTTTGCTACATCTTTAATTTTTATTAAAGACAGTCCAGAAATGGAGATTGCATTGAAAGAACTGAAGAAAAACAGAACTGCATACACTGTATAAATGGATTTAAATGAGTCTGAATGATTACTTTATGTCTCAATAACCCACATTTACATTTATTTTGATTGTGCCATTGTGCATAACTCAAAACCCCTTTGCTTCTTTTCTCTGAGTGTTTTCTTTTTTCAAGCAGAGCTGGTTTATCGTAGCTTTGCCAGGCTGTCAAGGCTTGTTACTCTTTTGCCATTTGGTTTAACTTTAGGCACATCTCGTTGCAGTGTTAGCGTCTTTGTGGAGTTATTTTCAATATAGAGGCTGTGCTTTTAAGTGTTCTGGACAGCAATAAGAGCTCAGTGTACCTCTGGCACTCGGGGTGCCAAGTGCTTGTCACTCGTCACACTGCAGCAGCAGCAACAACCAGCACTTCTCACAAGCTTTTCCTCAGCACTGCTTGCTAAAGTGGCTCAGGGGATCGAAGCTCTCACAAACTTTGCTAGCATGGCTGTAAATCTGGAGGAAGGTGGGAGTTTTCATAGCTTAAGAAATGAAGGAAAGGCATATTTTGCACAGTAAAAGCTTTGGTAACACACAACGTCTTCAAGATATCCCTGTCTGGTTCTGGTAGTTGGCTTAACAAGAATGCTACTAACAGTTTTTAAGAGCTTTGGCGAGTAGCCGTTCAGTCCCAGCCAAAATTGTGGCCAGTCATTTGGTAAAACTTGAGATTGAAGGGTCTGTAGAAGTCTCTGAGCCGATGCAGGACCTCAGAGGGGATCTGGGGATGGGGCCTGCCCTTCGACTTCCCCAGGCAGCGCGGCCTGCTGCTCCCCTCGGGCTTCTTTAGGCAGGGGAAACCTTTGGTCTGGTTGAAGTAGAAGTGCTTGTCTGTCACCACGCGTTTGAGCCCCAGAAAGTCCTGGACTCGGCCCATCTCGCCCGCCGGGTCCGTCACAAGGCGTTCCCCGCTGACGAAGAGGAGGCGCGAGAGCGGGAAGAAGCGCAGCCAGTTCTCTAGGTGCTTGGCGTAGATGCCGATGCGCACGGCACTCCACGATGTGTCGATGAGGCCTGTGGTGGCGTTGCGGAAAGCCAGGTTCTTGAAGGATGGGAGCCCGGGAGATTTGGTAAGAGTCTGAGTGTAATCAGAAACAGCCCGGGTCACTGGGTCACGCACCACCACGATGAGCTTGGTGTGGCGGCTCATGGAGAAGACGCGACGAGGGGCTTCTTTGGTGATAAAGTAACTGGGCGTCTTCTCCATGGTGATCTGACCCTCCAGAGTGCGAGGCATCAGGTTCCTGCATGACAGAGGAAAAGAAAGACAGCCATTAATAAAACTGTAGTCTAAATATATAACAGTATACCTCCAACATACTGTATGTTCAAAAATAACATCTTCATATTAGAAGAAATGAACACACTCCCTCCCATGACTTTCTCATAATTCTCATAGCATTCCTGTGATGATGCCTCACTTGCCTTGAAGCCTTTTTGATTTTGCTTTGTAATTAGTGGGCTAAATCTGCGATTAGAGGGAGATAAACATGACATTAGCTGCTGGCATTGATGGAGTGACCATGTCAGTGCAGACTGGGAGGGAGTCTGTGAGCGGCTACTGTAGGAAAACCGCAAGGCTATATTAACCTCAGGAAAGTAATTTCCTCTCATCCGCTGCCTCCTCCTAAGCAGCCTGGACTCTCCCTCTGCGCTTGGTCCTTGAAGCTGGGAGACCGTCCCGCAGGACCGAAATAATAGCCACATTACTGTCATACCACTGGTATTTGTAGCCTTACAGCAGGGTTGGAAAAGTTACTATACAGTTTCACTTTAATTGCTTGTTTTTCCTTTTTGTGTGTACTACGAGGTAATCTGTATCACATGACAGTGTAAAAGCAACAAACAAAAAGAAAAAAAAAAGAATTTGGTTTAACAAGCTGCCAGCCTTGTTTGGATATATTAACTGAACATCACCAGCTAGCTTAACATTAGCTCCACATGACTGCACACAGCTGCTTTACAATCCTCACAGTGATGCTGTGGGCTTCACACACACTCCAACTCTGACCGAAAACAGTTGATTCTTAGATGCAGGCTAAACAGCAGCTAATGTTAGCAACCCACACTACATGAAAACTTAAAAAAAAAAAAACGTTGTAACTGGGAGGCAATAGATGCTAACTGCATCTTCAACCCCTGCATCAAGCTAACGGGGTCTGCGAACTGAATTTCCTAGTATACGAAGGCATGGCCCGCCATTTGATTAGTTTACCCTGACATACCTAACTTACCCTAACCCTAACCAGCCCCACTCCTACTGCCTAAACCCAACCCCTGCAAACAATTAAGGCAACAAGTACTAGCCAAACAGAGGGAGAGTAGGGTAGGTCATGCCTTTGCTATCCTAGGAAATGTAAATTCACATTACAGTAATGCAGGGGTGTCCAAATTGTTTTGAATGGGTGCCAGATTCAATAATGTGAAAATACCTAGGAGCCAGCTGCTTCTCACATCACATGGGTTATTTCAAAAATCACATACAAATAAGACAATTGCAACTGTTTCATTTTTCACTCACTAAATAGTCAACCTTCCACCAATCTTGAAAGCAGCTGTCAACTTTTTTGCTGTGGCCTCTCTGCTGCACAGCAGGAAATGTCTGCTGCTAGGTAACTGTTTGCTTGTTTACCCTCTGCTTAACAAAACACATTAGTTCTGCCTGTGCACTTGACGCATGTCTACAAACTGTGTGATAGTTCTGCCATCGTAAAATGAGTGTAAAAATGCAAATATAGTGTGTCACATATAGTATATTTTGAATGACAAGCTGCGGGCTGTTTAAAATCAGTCTGCGTGCCAGGCTTTGGACATGCCTGCAAAATTGGATGACTTTTGTCAGTAATTAGTAGTGTAAAGGATTGCAACTGGTAATTCTGTAACCACACTACAGTCCCTTATCCTAGTGAGCCTTGGCTCTTGAACTGGGGGTCTGAGACCACTGAGGGGTCCTCTGATTTACTGCAGGGGAGCTGCAGAATTATTGTTCAATACATTTTTTTTTCTTTTCAAAAATAAAAATACGTCTGTTTTTGCCTGTTGCAACAAGTTATCCTTGTTGGAAGTTTCATCCCTAACCTACATGAAAAAGCAAATACAGGTCAAAACTGCAGACTGAGGCTGATATGGCCCTCTGCCTGACAGCCAGCACCTGCCTGTGCATGTAGTACAGGGGTCCCTGCTGTCTTTCTTTCAGCTAAAGGGTCCTTAGCCTGAAAAAATGTTGAAGACCCCAGCAGTAGAAGAATTGCAATCCCTTACACTAATTACTGACAAAAGTTATCACATTACACATTTCTAAATACCACATTACTGCCTGACAACAGACATTAAATACATCTTTCTTGCCCTTATGTCTCATTTAAAAACAGCAGTTCGTAGCAGTTAGCGTAGTAGTAACATTGTACTTCCAAAGCTGACAGGCCTTTTTCATCGACATTTGACTCGCCACAGGAAAAAGCACACGTTACGAACAACAGCGAGGATGGCTCTGTCCTCAAGTGTCCCAGTAAGCCATGACAGTGTGACAGTGCACCAGCATGAATAACCGCAAAGCAGCAAAATGAAATTCAGCCATCACTGATTTTTTATTACTAACACCTGTGCTTCTCTGTAACATGTCAAAATATCCTCAGTGAAAAGGGTCTATTGCTGACATCTGGGTACTCAGGAAGATTGCTAAAAAGAGATCTGGAAGGGCAAGCAACATAAGAAGTGAGACAATCACACAGTTTTAATAAATGCCTGGGTTAGCCAAACTTTGGAAGAAAAAACAATTTCATCTCTGAATAAAGTGGTTTAGCTAATTAGGCGAAACTTGTCTGATAATCTGACCACTCGTTTCTTGCCCTGTTGTTTTATATTGCCACAATCCTGATTCTTATGAATTATTTTGGTGAGTACAATGTTATCATTACTGATAAAAATGAGGACCAAGTATGAAAATAAGACTCAGTTTGTAATATACTGGAATTAACCTTTAATTTATTGAATATTTTGGCTGCGGTAGTCGAAAAAAAAGGTTCAAGTTCAAAAGTATCCTGTAACAAACAGTTAGCGGAGTTTTGTCTTATGGTAGCCATGTGTTTGCATTCAGTCCTGGATGTTGCCTTTGGCCCTGTAATTGTTATTATCATCAGTGGTAGAGGTATTCTAGGCACACTTTGGCTCTCACAGGACTGGGCTGCCCTCTTCCTCTTGATCTTTACCCCTACTTAGATGACTCAGAGGCTGAGGAGACGAGGTAGTACCTAAAAAAGATCAACAAATCCTGACCAGAGTCTGACTGAGAGTCCTCATAGCGTGCCAGTGCACATTGTATATAAAACGAGGGAAATGGGAGGGAAAGGAAAACCTATTTGTCTTGTGTCCTTTATTACATTCAAATGCTACCGTAACGCTAAAATGGAATTTAATAACCTCCGCTGTAAAAAGAAATACCCTGCCAATTTTTTTTTGTTGAGTTTAAAGAGGAGATTCAAAGCTCGGGCTTAGTTTGTGTTATAGAAATCTAAGCGATGAGGAATGCCAGTGGTGCAACTGTGCAAGATCCCCCAGCTAATTTCCATGCTTCTCCCTCCCTCCTCCCTCCTCAGCAGGCATGTGGTGACGGTTGGGTCGGAGTCTTCGTGGTTGGTCTGTAAGTGAAGGGCTTATAGGGCTCTGAGCTCTGGTGTGTGGTGATGGAGCCGACTCCATTCCTCTCTCTCTCTGATCTAACACACACAGTTAGCTCCAAGTCCGACATGTCCCCTGGCATGAAGCTACAAGGGTAACACCAAATACATAACTTATGGTATTCATAAGGAGCCTCTGAGATGTATTACAGGGCTAAACAAAAAATCAGGAGTAATACAGCAAATACCAAAAGGGAGAAATGTTTGGAAAAACAATGCTGTTTCTATGGCTAGTCTCAACATTGGGGTGTATTACAATGAGCATTTCGGGCCAAAGTGTGAGCTGCAACCTATCGCTCCAAAGCCAAGTTTCTGTGAGGCTGTGGGTCGTGGGCTTATTTCTGGTCACCACATGACGTGAATGGCAATATAGTTTTTATGGATCTAAAGCTAAATTTCTCATTTGGATCCAAGGGCAAGTTTAACAGCTTTGGCTTTGACAGGAAATTCCACACTTGGATACTTTTACTCTCATGTGCCATCAATCTGTCAGGTTATTTTGTCGTAATTACTGCTCGTTTGGTTCATCTATCTACCTCCTCTCTCATCTACCTGTGTTTGCAACGTTTCACAAACTGATTCCTGACAACCACAGAAAGAACATTCCTGAGAAATTAAGTGTTTCCAGTACAGAAAAAAAGGCAAAGTTGCATCCTTTAATCATCATATTTTTGGCTGCAATACACTCAAGTCCCTCAATATTACTTGTCAGTGGAGTCTTCCAGTATGACTGGTGAGCATTACTTTGCATTCATGTGGTGTTGGAATAATCGGAAAAATTAGTTCCCGGCTGGGAAAATTCACGTGATGGTCGAAACTCAGAAAGCAAAAACTTTGGTACTGTGATGCCGAATTTACCTCATATATGCAGACACACGGAGGACGAAAGTAAATGTTTGGTCGATTGTAAAAAACTTTTTATTATTGCATGTCATTTTTTGCTTTTGTATTATAGTATTAGGTTGTAACTGTTAATAGCTGTCCACCCAGAGTAGGTAAAGTTTTAGGCAACATATCTTCATATGGTTTGCGTGATATTCTACGAATTTGCATCCCAAGAATGACATTTTGTACTTAATTACAGAGGTTAGATTTAGGCAAGTAAAGTTAATGTGGTTAGGTTTAGGAAAAGAACCATGGTTGGGCGTCTTTAGCTTTAGAAAATAAAGGTACACAGGTTCGATTTTGGAAAAGACACATGGTGATGCCGTACCTAAAAATGACTCAAAGTTAACACGCTTCCTAACACAAGTCTCTTGAGGAAAGTCCAATGCTTTGTGACTCATCCACCATTACAACCTGCCACTTTGTGGGACTGCTTCTTTCTTTACACACATCAGGGCATTAGTCATTTTGCTGCAGTCTTCCTAAATTTGTAGGTTATACACAAATTACTGGCTCACACTTATGTGGGATATATACAAATTTTGGTGCATTACTTTTCGTAGGAAGAATGCAAGAGCCACATACACATACAGTCCGATTTGATTGCAGGTGGAACGGACCAGTCAAACCAATGCATAATATCCTATAAATGACAAACACCTCCAAATATTTTCCTTTTTTTGTTAAAGAAGTACATTTAAAAAAACGCCAATCCATTTAGAAAACAGCCAGTGATGTCTCCAGAAGAATAAATGCAATTTTAATAATGTAAATTTTTTACTCAGTCAGTCAGTCTGCTGCTCCCATGTGCGTTTTTCTACACATTTCCACTCCTGTGTAGTAACCCTGACAACACCACACCAAACTAAAGTGAAAGAAAAGCAATGCAAAGGCCTCTGAAGCTGTATTTTACAAGAGGAAGGCTACTCAGTGTTTAACTTGCTCCTGAACCCTGGAACATTTTAGCCTTCACAAGTGCATCACTATTACAGTAGGTGTGCAAGGTCATCCAGTGGGCTGGATTGGACTCTTTGGCGGGCCGGTTCTGGCCCCCGGGCTGTATGTTTGAAACCCTTGGTCTATGGGGATGTACTGGTGCAGCAAGTTTAGGTACAAAAAATCCCTTTGAAATATAAAGTTTTAAACTGTTATCAATGTGTTGATTAAATGCTCTGCGCAATAAAATACAACACACATTTTATTTCTGGGTCAGTGTTGTTTCCACATAATGACTTCAAGCTCATAAACACTTGAAAGTTGGAGGAACCACATCCCAACTTGGGAAATGCGATCATCTGCAGAGCACATGAATGCAGCATTAGTTCATAACAGAGGCTGCACAAATAAAAATCTCTGCTCTACAGGGACTGTCACTAAAACTTAACTGTCTGTGTTTCACATTGTGGAACAGTTGTTTCTTATCAAACAAAGTTGTTGTGCCTCCGAAAAACCTCGACTGGCATCTTTTTTTATGGGCCCAGATATGCAAGATGCAAGATATTCTCAGTATTTGTGTTTCTCCCTGTGTCTGCAGGCGGTGCCATCCAAAGCCCGCAACCAGATCTGAGAGCTGAAAACAACCGAGGTGCCGGTGTGTTTGCACTGTTTGGTGTTTTGCGAGTGTGTCTATGGCACTAAATGGATGTTTGATTTCATCCAATCAGTCTAATGGAAGCCATGGTGTTCCATTCGGGGCTGAGTGGGGCTCCCATTGACATCATGTTTACATTTTGAACCACTAGCCTGTAATCACAGAACAACGCGGCTACAACAGAAAGCCCAGGAGGAGGCCACACTGGTGGAGTACAGGGAGGAGGGTAAGGGGGGGGGGGGGCGGGGGGAGGGGGGTTAAAACAGAGGGATAGAAGAAGAAGAGAAAGAGAGTGGGCAAGAGTAAAAGGAAAGAGGGAACGTGAGGAACGAGCACAGATGAAGAGAAAAGCTGCAGCAGCGTTTTTAATCCTCTCATTAACCTGGAGTCGTTGCTCAAAAGCATCTAATCTCTTCTTCTCTCATGAAGATAGTGTTTGTTCTTTTATATCTGATACCAGCCTCTGTACGGCTTCCAAACCGTGTTTAGGGAAACCTAGCGACCTCATGTTTGTTTTCATCACACCTTTACCGTTAGCATCTGGAGCAGGAATGCACTCAGCTTTGAAAGTGCGCAGATGTGCGTTTATCTGTGCATGCAAATGTGTCCAGACGCTCTCACTCCATATCTAGCTGCGCTCTGTGTGGGTGGGCTGAGCTTTATTAGGGCCTGTTTGAAGCACTGCAGGCTAATAGGCTACTGTTTATGACTAGAGTATGAGGGCACATGGGTGAGCCGTGTATACCGACCTGCGTCAGGCTCTCAACAAAAGCAACAGGAGACAAGCGGGGGCTGCTTCATGTGAAGACAGATCGGATGAATAGCATTTTCCATTTCTGCCTGACAGGCCGAGTTCAGATAACAACATATTTGGTAAGAAGTGAGTTAACACCAGAATCTTTGGACATTTGTACTACAATAAAATGATTGTGCCAAAGAAATGTAAAATTTCCATGAAAACACTATGCAGGATTTGCAGTAAGTGCAAATACAAGCCAAACCGCACTCTCCACCCTGGCTTGCTAAACTGCACTCTCTGCCACAGACAGACAGCTATGTCAAGTTAAAGCTAGTGGGTGGTGAGATAGCCACAGCTAGCCTTAGCTAAAGGTATATTTAGTTTCAATGCCTAGTAATAGCTGTTCTCTGTAATTGAAAAATATCAACTTTGATGAACTGCCATCTTGGTACATGTAAATGATGCCGTTGCTAAATCCAATCCACTTATGTTTATCTAGTGCTGCTAAAGGGTAATTAGCCTAGCTTAGCACAGAAGAAGTAACTGCTTATGTCACACTATGTGATCTGGTGAAAGGGGCATTCATTCAATTTTACATATAAAGTTGAGTTTAGCAGTCATATGTGGCACTACGCTGGCTCTGGAGGACAAAAATAACCCTGGTGATCTCATCAGGGTTATCTCGGCTTTAACCTAGAGACTACACATTTTTAACAGTAGGATTAATGGGTGACTCCATTATGTTTTTTTCTGTCTTTTTTTGAGGTTTTTATATCACTCTGTAGCTTTCCTGTATTGTTCCTGATGTATTCAAATCCCAAAATTCAAATTTAGGTCTCAGTATGTATGTATTAGCCTCCAAATGCTATTTTTCCAAGCGGTTTTAAAAACATTTTCCAACATGACCTGATGTAGGTTTCTGCATGCTGTTTTGGTTGCATGTTGTAAAGCCCTCACTCATCACTGTACGCTTTGTTCCAGGGCTGATCGGCAGTACTTGAATTTTCGTAGGCTCAGTCGCTGGTATTTGTTCATTTATAAAGCCGTACTGGGTAACCTCCCCTCATACATTTGTACTTTGGTTGAACAGTAATTTGACTGCAGCTACAGTCTGAGATCTCAAGATTTTGTCTGATCCTAGTGTGCAGACTGAGCTGGGAAAAAAAGCTTTTATCTGCTCTGCTCCTCTCATTTGGAATAACCTTCAAAAAGAGCTGAAACTATGTGAATTGGTCTCCCTGCCTGATCTTAAAGCTCTTATAAGTACAAGGATGAATAAATCAGTTGGCTTTTGTCATGGTGTGTAGGTGTTCTAATATTTCTACACGTTGCTGTAAATCTTTTTTATTGTGGTTGTTGCTTGGCTGTTTCTTTTGCTGCTGTATTGGCCAGGTCTCCATTTAAAAAAGAGATTGTTCATCTCGACAGGACTTCCTGGTTAAAAATTGTAAATAATAAATAAATAAATAAACAAATTCATGTACAGCTGTGGACACCACGTTTGTGCGGTTCCAAAAATCATACAGTAACAAACTAACTAAACAGTCGAGCTGGCAGGAGACCAACAACTCCCATGTGCTGTGAGGTAAAATTACTGTTTCTGTCAAAGGAGTCTTGTGGCTTAGAATAAAGATCGATAACTTCAATTCCTTGTCGGAAAGGGCTGTCTGACAGTAAAGCCATAAAAAAAAATCTTAATATAGTGAACACTTCACATCTTGATTTTTTTTAGGTGCTCTATTTTTCAGGAGGCTAAAATACATTTTGCTGTTGCTCCTGTTCACAGCCATCAGACTCCTAATGGCTGTGGTCAATGCAGTAACCTACTTCACCGCTTTTTGATAATGACTGAGTGAGAGTTTCCATTTGATACACATGGAAAAGAATGCATATGGACCCAGCCTTTAAGTGTGTTGGCGTTTGACACACTTGGGAATAAAATTTAAATATTATTTCAACTTCACGTTTTCAAGTCTTTCTCTTGCAAGTCTCCAAACTATGTGAAGGTGCAACACTTAGTCACTGAAGTATCCCCTTTAAATAAATAACATAACATCACAACAAAATGTTTAATGAAATTGTTTTGTATTAGATTGTTCATTAAAATGAAAAGATAATTTTTTTTTTTAACAAATGGTAGACTGGCACATGGGCAGCTAGAAAACAGAAATACTGTATATTTTACTGAACTTCTAGGTCTGAATGATAAAAAATAGGCCAACTTACTGTTCAAAGAACAAAAAGCTGAAAGAATTTAGGTTTGTAGACAAGCATGGATTAAGAAAGCAGAGGCCCCTGAGCAGAAAAATCTTGGTGGTCTGAGTTGCAAATTTTTCGGAAGTCTCTCTTTGGAAATAAAATCACCAAATCTAGCGAGAAAGTCGCCAAGTTGGCAACGCTAATTCCCGGAAACCTATCGTAATATATTCCTGATGTGCAAATAAGGTAACTCTGCATTCATTGGTTCATATTTCGGCACACGCCATTATTTGATTTGATTTTTAACAAAGCAAAGACATGATACGTTTGTGTTTGGTGGCCCCTAGAGATCTCCAAGCACTGGCCCAATTGGCCTGGTGGATTATTCCAACTATGCATTCCCTGAAGACTGTTAAAGGAGCGCAATATTTGTATTTTTTGGGTGTTATGTTTAGTCCAAACAAAATAAAAATATCTCAAAGGGCCTAAAACAAAGGCATTACATCCTGTCTATCTGTTTTGCAGCCAGAAAACCCATTCTTTCCTATCAAATTCACTGTTTCTGTTGTTCTGTGACTTTGTAGGGCACGAAAGGGTTCACACTGCTTCTCAAATATGTGTGTGTGTGTGTTTAATTCTAAGGAGAAAAAAAAAGGCACCTGCAGGTACTGTAAACACAGCGGTTATTATCGCTTTTCTAGTTGGAAGCAAACACTCCATCCAATCTGTTTGTACACCACCTATCTCTCCCTTTTCTATGCTTTCTAGTATGACATACACAACACAGACACGTACACACACACATCAACCATCTGAACATGCCTTCCACAGGATGGATCCACATCTGGGAGCAATGAAGCCCTCAGTATGTGTGTGTGTGTGTGTGTGTGTGTGTACGGCGGAGATGAGGGAAGTGTTTCTGGGTTAGGAAGTTTCCCTCTGGTACCGGGGTTCAGAGCTCCGAAAGCTGTGATCCATACCGGCTCTGCTAGGCCCGGAGCCAGTCCCCCAGACCCTCTTAATCCCAACCAGCCTGCACTGCACGGAAATGTACTCTTCCACCCCGAAGGTCAGCAGCAGATGTTTGTGATTCAGAGGGCGAGACCACCTGGGATCACGGGGGATCATGTAATGCAACATGTCATCGTGCAGAGTTCTCTCTTGTACATGCAACGTTTCCCCCTCTTGTCCTCCCTCTATCCCTCCATTCCTCCTTCACTCACCTCTATTTTTTCCACTTTCCCCTTTCACAACTTCAAAGCCTCCACTTGGCCTCTGCTGTATCCTTCGCAGCGAGATTGTTATGAGTACATTTGACACGTATGACGGGATTTTAAAACACATTGACATCCTCAACCACTACAGAGGGACACATGAAGACAGATACAGGCTGCCTGCGTGTGTTCAAAGCTCTGTAAAAGCTGCTGCGTGGAGGGAGAGGTTTGTCATTACTGACGGCAAATACAGGGCTGAGGAGCTTCTGTGGGCTGATTAGAAGTCAGCGGGGACTGTAAGCAGCTCAATAAAAGGGGAGGTAAAGTAGTACTTCTCTTTGTGTCTGTTGGAGTCGGGCCATTACATTCGTTGGATGATGTTTCTGGCCAAAATTTAGCTCTTTGTTAAATGTATCAAAAAACATATTTCTTGGACATTTTCTTGTTTTTTCAGGTATTCTGGTCGTCGGGCTGCCAAAAGGAGATTTTAAGTCTAAAGTAATTAATGATAAGCAATTGCATCTGGTTTTCATTGTGGAGGTTTTGTGTCTTAATGCAAAAGAATTCAAAAGGAAATGGTCTATATTTTTAAGTTTAACATTTACAGGGTTTCTGAAGTGTTCACCAAATTAGATTTAAGACTTCTTAAAGAGTTTTTAATACCACATAGTCTGTGATTTAATACCTTTTCCACAGTCAAAGAATAATATTAATACCAGTGGGGACAATAGGGCCTATATTAATTTATTAAGCATATGAATTTACTGACTTACATGTCACATTTTTGTTAGCACTTCCCAGTTAAACATAACAATAATTCCTAATAATATAATGAATCAATTCATATGACCTGGACCAGAATAATAATAAACAGTAGAAATTTGTGGATTATCATAAATATAAAGCAGTATGTCTGTAGCGGGAACTTAATTCAGTGCTTTTAATGTCTTTTCTGATCTACTCTGAATACTGGCACATGATCCACCCCTTACACAATATTTGCATTACATAAATTGCCCTCAGCTTTACTGTATCATGCTTCAGCGTGTGTGTGGCAGACTATTACACACTCTGAAGGTTACCGTCTGGCTGATGCACCAGGGTGGCGGGGAGTATTTTTACCGAGGAGGTTTGCATCACTGGGGTAGGTCGGTAGGAAAGAGATGAAGAATGTGTCTAGCTGAGGGGAAAAATAGAGGCGTAACAGTTAATAGAGACATCACAGGGCCTGAGAGCGGTGAGTGAGAAGTGGTCAGTCAGAGTTTCCTCTGAGGAACCAGGGCAGCCCTAATGACAGAGGAAGATCTATATGTGTGTGTGTGCTTTTGTGAGCGAATCCGCCAACTCTACATAGTTTGATCTTTACCATTAGCTTGCAACTGTTTGACTTAAGTCTGTCTCTTAATTGCTGACTGATGTACCACAGTAATGATTCATCTTAAAGGAACAGTTTGACATTTTGGGAAATATGCCATACGCTTTCTTGGTGAGAAGTAAATGAGAAGATTGATACCACTCTCATGCTTGGATGTATAAAGAGAACTGGATACAGTGCTAGAGGCACGGCCCCATTCATTCCTATGAAAGCTGCTCACTGGTGCATGAAGTGGCTAACATCTGCCATCTGAACAGTACACTTCTCGTTTCGCCCTCTGCTACCTTGAATGGGGATAAAATGATTTAATCATGCAGCTCTTTTAGAATCTCAAAATGTTATTGGACTGAATGGATCAAATTCTGGTCACAATGATAAATCAGTCCCACCAGGAAGTCGCAGCAAAAAAACTTAGAATTTGCGGCCAATTTTGTCAAAAGTTGCGATGAAAATTGTGGCATTTTTATGTTATTTTTTGCGGGAAATTGCAGCGCTAATGACAAAAGGAGAGGACTACTTCCAAAAAAATATGTCATGTAATCACTTGCTGTAAATAATATTGCGGACTTTTGTTGAATTTGCCTTAATTATTGCGATTGCAAGGCCTGCGCTCATGTATATACGCAAAATATATAGCTTGAGCCAGCAGCCGGTTAGCTTAGCTTAGCCTTAGCATACAGACTGGAAACAACTAGCCTGGTTCTGTCCAAAGGTGACACATTACGTCTCATTAGTTTAATTTGTCTGCTGTTTTATGGGAATTTTTGTCTGGCACATAACCCCCATTAAACAATGTAAAACAAGATATAAAGTGTTACTGTAATTAGTGAGCCTTAGAGGAGCTGGCAGGTGGGTTTTGTTACCTTGGAACAGAGCCATGCTAGTTGTTTCCCTCTGTTTCCAGTCTTTATGCTAAGCTAAGCTAACTTGCTATATAATATTTACTGTACAGTCAGGACAGGGTCAATCCCGTTTTCTAGCTCATGGCAAGAATGTGAACAGGCTTATACCCCAGCTAAATATAAATTATGATAAAGTAACAAAGTGAAAATATTTTACAGTATATTAATGAGAACCATATTATCACTCAAGTACTTAATACCTTCAAGAATGACCACAGTAAGAAAATAAAGAACAGGAAGAAAGGATGCAGTGATTTTATCTCTCTGATAGCGTAACTACCTGTAATGGCTGAACATGGAAATAAGCCTGTTATGTGTTCAAATGTTTATGTATGAGTTTACTGTATGTGTCTGCATGAGCCAGTTTAAGTGTGTGTATGTGTGTGTGCACTGATTGCTCCCACCCCTCCTGACTTATCAAATGGGAAAATCTGCAGTCGTGTTCCTGCCAGGCCCACAGTGGCCTACTTGTGTGGCTTTATCTCCCAGCTGCCGGGGGCCCCGGGGGCCCCACCCTGCCTTCATCTGATCCCCTGAACACAGGATGGAGGGGAGGGATGGACAGATCGGGTAGATCCTGACCCCAGTGATGTCATGATGTCCTTGCCACAGTTACATAATTGGACTGTTCGTGAGATGAACGCATGTCAGTTCAGTTTAGGTTACTGGTCATTTAAATTTAAATTTATAATGAAATCAGCACATTAAAGTTAAAGCAATTAGCCAATTACTTGACTAGGTAAATGACAGAAAATGGAGTGGAAATTATGTTGATAATCATCTAATTTTTAAAATGATTTTAAGCAAAAATTCAGCATATTAACTGATGCTCACTTAATTTTTTTATGACACTAGACTCACATGTCAATGTGGGCTCTGGGAATGTCTGACGGACATACTTTTTTTGCTATAAACCAAACAATAAATGAAATATTTGAGAAAATACCATATAAATTAGCTGCAGCATTAGTGCACATATTCATATTAACATGTATTTAAAGTATTTAAAAATATCAAGCAATGAGAATCTTACTTAATCATTAATATCAGATATTATACTGATTGTACATCACCCTTTTTTTCTTAAACTTTGGCACATAAATTGGGAAAAATAAATGACATCATATCCGAAATGTGGGAATATTCTGAAATGTATTGCAAGGACGTTATTCCATTCCATTCCATTCCAAAAATATATTACATATATTAAAATATTTTATTATGGATAAATGGATGGATGGATGGATGGATGGATGGACGGACAGACAGACAGACAGATTGACAGATAGAGATAGATAGCTAGATACAGTAGATACAGTAGATAGATAGATAGATAGATAGATAGATAGATAGATGTGGCCTTCAGTTCAGTTCAGTTAAAGATTAAACCTGAGTCAACACGTACATACTTTAATGTTTACCCTCCTCTCTGAGTCTGCACAGGCATTAGAGAAAACAACCACGTTTTCACTAATTAAACAGCTCCTCTAAATGAGTACACACACACACACACACACACACACACACCTCAGAAACACTGTAATCGACTCAATATGGACTTTTGCTCGTCTGGCAACTCCCCAGGTCCCGACCAATAAGAACACTCGATACTGTCCGATCCTGAAAACCCACTTCCGAGCAGTTTCAGCCTGCCACTCCTTGTGGTTTCTCAGCTCATTGTTAGCAGCATCTTAAGCTCAAAAAACGGAAATCACTGCTGGCAGAGGCATGGCTTTTACAACTGGAAACAGTCCATTCAGCGCTCTGCTATTAGTGCCATCTATCAGGCTCGTCAGGGTGGACTCAGCACGCCTTGGCTACGTTTACACACATCAAACACGCAGGACACAGTGGAGTTTGGATGCACATGAAGGGGGAGCTGGTGTCCGTTTCCAGATTTCCTCCCATCACAGCGTCTTGTTTGATGTTTTGCTTGTCCTCAAATTCAGCTCCAGCTCTGTGTGCCAGAGTTTCAGGCATAATTAATCTCATTTCCTCTCAAAGCTGGCGCAGACATCACCAACAATTAACCAGTTCAAGTTGGTTAAGTCAAACCGATGGGAGTTTTCTAGGAAAGGTTATATAGCAGACAAAGAAAGGTGTGTTATCTCTGTGGGATCCTCAGGGTGGCTGTGGGTTCTCACGACCCCCCACCCACCCAGGCAGTCAGACATTAAACAGAGATAGACACCAGTGAGAGGTCCACTGCCACACACACACACACACACACACACACACACACACACACACACAGTCAATAATTACCTGCCTCTACAGACAGAGCAGTGATGGTTAACTGGGTGTGGGTTTGAGAATCTGTTCTGCCCATAAAAACTAAACAGCAGAAACTATGAATGAGCGTAACCATGTCAGTATGTATCTCTTTTCCTGACAAAGTAAGTGATGTAATGGAGAGTGTGAGTTCATATTGAATGTCTTTCTTCAGTGTATTTGTGAGATAAATAGAGCCAGAAGAAAGCAGAATTAAAAGGTGACTCAAATCCATGATCCATGAAATGACTCGCTGACTTAACTCGCATCATATTAGGTAACTACTACTCGGACAGGGCAATATGGAGGAAATCATATCTCAATATTTTTTATTCAATGCCTTGATACTGATATTGCTACAATATTGTTGGATTGACTCTTGGTGCTTTTACAAAATATTCACACAATGAGATTTTTGATAAATAATCACCAGTAATGTAGATGTAATGACTAAGCAGATAAAGACAAACAACAGAACAGCTACAACAGTTTGCTGTGTTCAGAAAATTACATCATTTTACTGTAATGCAGCCTTTAAAACTAGGAAAAGACAAGACTTACGATATCACAATATCCAAAATCTAAGATAATATCTAGTCTCATATCACAATATCGATATAATATTGATTTAGTGCTCTACACTAACTACTATCTTCTCTGTTGGTCGAACAAAACAAGTGAGCAAAGACCTCATTTCAGGCTTAAGGAAATTGTAACAGACATTTTCCACTATTTGATAGACCAAACAACAGATGTATTAATTGTAAAAATAATCTGCAGATTCATTAATAATGAAAATAATGGTTAGTTTTACCATTCATATTTTGAGCAACAATGTCGTCATCAAAATCACAGTAATGATGTGTGTTGATGTTGAAAGTAGGGATGATGAAACAGTTACTGCTTTCACGATAAACTGCTGTAAAATTCCGGATGATTACTATCATTATTACAACTATTTTTACTACAATTTCTTTTGTACTTATTTATTTATTTCTCAAGTTTTTTTGTTTTTTGTTTTGGCTTTTATTAGACAGGACAGTCCAAGCGCAGGGGATAGAGTGAGGGGATGACATGCAATGAAGGACCACAGGCTAGAACTGACATTGCCCTGTATATGGGATGCCTGCTCTGCCTGCTAAGCCACCATGAGCCCCCTGTTTATTTTTTAAAAGTGTTTTTTGTTTTGTTTTTTATTTTTGGGGTGCATTTGCCTTTAGTGATAGCATAGCTGAAGATATACAGGAGATGTGGGTAAGAGATGGGGGGATAACATGCAGCAAAGGGCCTAGGATCAGAATTGAACCTGGGCTGCTGCAAAGAACTATGACCTATGTGGGCACCTACTCTACCAGGTGAGCTACCCAGTTCAAAATATGAATTGTATTTGAGTACTGTGCTTTGAATGTAGAGGCTCATACACGCCTTCAAAAACATGTAGACAGGTGCATAGGGAAGAAATTGTCCATGTGTGAAGAAAAGAGAAATCCCACACACTGTCCTATCGCTTGCAAACTTTATCAAGCAAACAAAATTTGCATATCGCGCTTTGAAACTCAAGCATCAACCAAAGTTAGCAGCATTGTCCTAGAAACAGGCGCAGCATGCAATGTAGGTTTGTTTTGCTATTCCCTTGTTGACAGAGTGGGCGTGCAGCAGGAAAACCCAGTGATGCTACTGGTCTTGTTTCCACAGTGACACAGACACTCAAGCAGTTATTCCACAGTCAGGCTGTCTTTAAAATGAATTCACAATTGATATGGTTTTCATATGTTTACTGTTGGCTGTATTATTATTTTAATGTTACCGGTATGCTGCTAATTTTATTTGTGGGTTTTAATATAAAACTTGGTGATATTTATTTAGTGTGTTTGTGTCAGTACTTTTTTTGGCCACGCTGTTTCATCTCCAGTTGAAAACAAATTATTTTACTGCATTTTTGAATCATAAATTGAGATCCCAACAACAGATTTTCTTAGAATTCTGATACAATTTCAGTGTAATTAAACGATTTTGGACAAAAACCCACAGTCCTTGCTCTGCACATGTTTAGTGGAGGCTAACATGAAGCTTCAGCAGTCACACAAATCGAGTTAGACAAATCGAGTCAGCATCTTTCAAAGTTAAAAAATTCCTTCTTTGTGTTATGATCCCTCTACTCAGCTAGGAATCCCTGTTCAAACACAAAGAGGTCATTCTCACATCGAGTGAACTACATTAAGAAGGGATGACTTAATGGCCAGTATGAACAGGAGGAATACTTACAGTGACCAAAAACTCTTTCAGTGTACATATGAGCATGTGTTACTCTTCTGCTGTTTAATAGGAACATCATGTTTTATTATCTAACCATCAGCAGTGCAAGTATTAATTTAATTTTTAATTTAATTTAAAAAGTGACTGGTAACTATGGAATATGAGTCAAATGGAGTCAAAAGTGACATAATTTGGCACTAGAACCTCAAAACTGTGCAGCACTTCAGTAAATATATTTGTCACTTTCCACCACCGCACGTACCTTACACAATCACAATTTTTTTCCATTTTTTATTCCTCTTTCAGTTCCTGTTTTCCTGTAAATACTTATGTCAAATTTCTTTGTCATCTGTACTCATCTCTAGTATGCATGCAAACTAAAAACACAAAGTTGGTGACACAAAGCAAAGACAGATGAAAAAAAAGAGGTTGAGAGGAAGTAAAAGCATGACATAGAAAAGGACAGTGGAAGTAAAAAGATGATTAATTTGTTGTGGTCAATCAAACATGGCGGCTAAATGGTCATCCTGATCTCCATCTGTTTAACAAGGAAAGGCAGACTTTGACGAGTTTGTGGCTAAAGTAAAAGTACGAGTCTTTTACTGTAAATGCACATTCTCAGTCTGATCGTCAACCCAGACAATTGAAATTAAAAATCACTCTCAGATTTTGATGAACGACACAAACCGCCTCTTTCTGTGCGCCCTAACTGTGATTGAAGTGTGGTGAGGTCCATAGTTTCCCCGCTGATCCTCTCATCGTGCATCTGATTCCATTATTTCTGATTGGATGAGACACGGCATGCTGGGAGTCGAAAGGTCGACCAATGACAAGCTGTCAAAATATTGATGACTGAGTTGGATCAGACCCTTTTTTTTTTCACTGAGTAAAAATCCATACCTGTCCCGCACCAATTTATCAAGTCATGTTTGATTATATACATATACTTTTTACAGCTTGATTTACACATTAATTCTGACAAAAATCCCTTTACATGTAAATAGCAGCACATGTCATGTCATGTTTATTAGCTCTGACAGACTTGCCGGATAGGGTTGCTCATGTTCATGCATCTAACCAACTAGTTTTTCCTTCCTACGCTGATGCGGCTCGAAATACTCGCAAAGCATTCAACCCTGTCTTCTGCACAAAGCCTCCTTTCTTCCAGCGAGATCTATACATTTTCTATTTTTCCAAATTCTTCCCTGAAAGCCTCTCTTTCCCCCCAAAACCCCTTTGTCAGTCTGAGAAACACTCCCTACAACATGCGGCTTCCAAGAATGCGAGCGGAGAGGAATTCAACCAGAGAATCCCCTGTGATTGGTAGAAAAGTCTGGCAGGAAATAAAACCTGGACATTCCTGTCTAGGTAGCTGAATTATACAACATGCTTCCTGAGAGAGAGAGGAGACTATGAGACAAAGAAATGAGTCGATAAGGGAGAGATTTAGAGACAGAGAGAGAAGAACATCGACTCTGAGGACAGCTACTCTAACAGGAGCAGTGGCTTTACATTACACAGTTTGAGTGACCTGAACAAGCCAATAAATCCGCCCCGGCAACACTCCGACTGTGTGGTATAAATGTCAGCAGACGAAGGGAGTAACAGCTCCTTGTCAACAAGATTGAATATTCAGAAGTTAATTCATTTCTGCTGCAACAGCGTGATAAAGGCAGAGAGAGACAGATCAATAGAAAGAACCTATTTTAGGCGATCAATATCGGGAAATGACATTTATATCTGTTGGATATTTATAGTGTCAAGAGCAGCCTGAGAGGCGCTGAGACGAACGGGGGGAGTGGACAGACTTTCAGGTAGAGCTGAGGCAGTGTGAATGAATCTCACACACATGCTCACACTCACTCACTTTGCACACCATGGCTGTCTAAACCCTCATTCCCCACCACGAAACCACAGAATCGTTTCCAGTAGATGGCAAAGCCAAGGCTTTTCCACATATAAGCATTTTTTTCTAAAACAATTTGCCAAATGCTTCCTTTAAGGATGTCCATGTGTTTTACTTGGTTACCAGCTGAAGACAGAGGCCAAGGCTCTCTCTCAGAGCTCAAAGACGCAGACAGCGCTTTGAAATGAAGAGCTCTGTCAGAGAATAAATGTTTAAGTGATACTTTCCAGCCGGTTTCAGATGATATTGTTGGCCTCAGATTCAACAGTTCTGTTTCAAATTGATATATGTGAAACACAGGGTACTTAACATGTAATTACACTAAATGAATAATATTTTTATAACTATATATGATATCTGGCAGTATGGAACAGGCTGGAGGGCAGAAAGAGAGATAGGAAAGGACAGGAGCAAGGCACAAGGAAGTCCAATGTGTCTACTGATTATCATTAGCTACAACATATGCAGACATGCAATAACTAACACATTATTACACTGAATTAATAACATTTTCAGCACTATGGTGATGTGTGTGACAAAAGAAACGCAGCGCCCTGCTACTGTTCTGACAATTATAATACCAAAGCTCCAATAGTCCGAAAAATGTTCCATTGGACCGAAAGCCCATTTTTCTAACAGCCTGGTATCCCGAAAACAAACGCCAATTGCTCTGTGGGCCATTTCTCCAGAAATTGGCTACACCCTCTCATACAGAAGTACATGGCTAATTATTTTGTAGAATGACATCATCTGACCTTCCGTTCCTACCATGGTCAAGGCATGACCAGCCCTGCTCTGATTGTGACTGGGTTACCCTGATATTCTTAACTTAGGCCAGTCTCCAATCCAGGTCATGCCGTGCTATATTGGGAAGGTTCGATTCTGCATAATAATTAGCCATGTGCTCTGGAGAAATAGCCCTTTAGAGCAATGGCATTTCTTTTTGGGATACCAGGCTGTTGGACAAATGGACTTCTCAGCAGAGGGTACATTTTTCAGACTAACAGGGCTTTGGGATTTCTCTGGAAAAGCAAGGACCCTTATCCATTACTTCTAGCAAACTATTTCAACCATTTATCCACCAATTTTGGCCATTTCAACTGTTTATCCATGACTTCTATCTAACCATTTCAACCATTAATCCATGACGTCTAGCTAACCATTTCAACTGTTTATCCATGACTTCTATCTAACCATTTCAACCATTAATCCGTGACGTCTAGCTAACCATTTCAACCGTTTATCCATGACTTCTATCCAACCATTTCAACCACTTATCCATGACTTCTATCTAACCATTTCAACCACTTATCCATGACTTCTATCTAACCATTTCAACCACTTATCCATGACTTTGACTTCTATCAAACCATTTCAACCATTTATCCGTGACTTTTAGCTAACCATTTCAACCACTTATCCATGACTTCTATCAAACCATTTCAACCATTAATCCGTGACATCTAGCTAACCATTTCAACCACTTATCCATGACTTCTATCAAACCATTTCAACCATTAATCTGTGACGTCTAGCTAACCATTTCAACCACTTATCCGTGACTTTTAGCTAACCATTTCAACCACTTATCCATGACTTCTATCAAACCATTTCAACCATTAATCCGTGACATCTAGCTAACCATTTCAACCATTTATCCATGACTTCTATCAAACTATTTCAACCATTAATCTGTGACGTCTAGCTAACCATTTCAATCACTTATCCGTGACTTCTATCTCAACATTTCAACCATTAATCCACGACTTCTTAATCTGTGAAACATTTCTTGCTACATCAATAACAACGACCCGATCTCTGTATCTGTGTGTAAGTGTGTGTGTGTGAGTGTGTGTGAGGGTGTGAGTGTGAGTGTGATATCATGCCTTTATGCACATGACAATGTCTAAAATAATGTTTATTTAGGGTAGTCCTCTTGTCAAGCCCCTTGAGGGTTTTTTGGACCTCCTTGCATGTTCCCCATTGTTCTTTTTTTTTTCCCTAAAAAAGAAGTTCTTATATCACCGACTGTAAATTGTTTTAATGGTAATTGTATTACTGATTGTCATTTTTTTATGGTAATTGTAATGTTGACTTTTTTTTAAATACGTGCTAAACAAACAAACAAACAAACAAACAAACAAACAAACAAACATCTAGTGAACTATTTCAACCATTTATCCATTAAGTTGAGTTAACTCTTTCAACCATTTATCCATGGCTTTTAGCCAACAATTTCAACTATATGGCTAACAAATTTAACCATTTATCCATTACTTGTAGTTAACTATTTAATTTATTCATTGCTTTTAGCCAGCTGCTGAGACCTACCTGCTTGCTCAACCTGGTCTCATTGCGAAGTCATGCGCTTAGGCAGCGACTTCCGTGTCAGACACCAACGAAAAAAGCTGCCCTTTCATGTCAGAATGAGACGTGGCAGGGCACTGTCAGTGTCTAATGGCATGTGACGATGTCAGGGGGAAACATGCCCGGACAACATCGTAAGTTAAGGGGGCAAAAACTCTGAGTAGGATGGGTGGGAGATAGGGGTGGTGGATAGTTCCAAGAATCACCGACTTTAACCCCAGAGGTCGCTGTTTATTTCCTGTATTAATGTAAAGCCAAACCCGGTTGTTGTTTTTTTTCATAATCCTAACCACATGTATGTGTTGACTAAACGTAACCACCTGTTTGTTGTTGAAGGAAAAAAAGTAAAATTGTGGTGTACATTTATTTTGAAAGAGACCACATGCAAACTGTGCATTTCCTGTGAATATGTAAGTGTATTTTGAAAAGACACAATGCATGTTACAGGCTGCAGTTGACACGGTGTTCCAGAACGTTTACAGCAGACACATCCAGGCTACTTTGCACATCATATGTCGACTTAGAAAGTCCACAACCAAGTGGCGATATGTGACAAGGTCGGAGTGAGAATGTGTTGGCTTGCTTGCTAACTACTTTTTGTGCACTCCAAAAACTATGTTGTGTGTAACAGCCCTGTAGAATGATATATTCAGTGGAAGCTGTTCTGACCTGACGCCATCATTCGTCTGTGCCTTTCAAAACACTTACTGTGGGGAAAGAATGACTACTTCGTTAAGGTCATTGGACTTTCATCATCATGGTCACAGTAATAACCACATAGTTAGGGTTAGGGAACGGTCCCGGTCATGATTAAAAGCAACCAGAGTTGACCGTCAGCAGGAAACGAACGAGAAAATGAACAGAGGTCTCCCATGGTGACGTCCGACATTTTGTGGAGCCATCCATCCAACCTGACTGCATCCCTCTGCGGACTTTATCCTGTCAGACTCAGACTGGGGTCGTATTACCCACCTCTGCTAAAAAGCTTTATCACTTGAATGTAATGTTGTTTTCAGGCACTTGTTGAATTGCACTTTCTTAGGAGGGCAGTTTCTGTGTTACAGAGTCAAGACGTGGATATATTTCCTAAAATCAAATCACAATTTCTGTTTTTTTAAATAAGTTGAGATACTCGACAATCTTTCAACAGACCACCTGACAACTGCAGAAGTACATGCTTCAGACATTTACATCTGTCTCCTATAAATGTAAAAAAGGTGGAGTGACTGTTACTGCTTGTCTGAAAGCCAGTGAACTACACAGCCCCTGGGTCCAATAAGCTTCGCCTATAGCTCTAAAGGTTGAGGCGCAGGAATACTGAAGCGCTCATCATGCACCAATGCTGCGAGAAGAGAGGGGGTGGCTGGGTGGTGGTGTTGACTAATGCTTCATAAGGCCTTGTTTAACTGCGACTGGGGGCCTAATCCTTCTCAGCCACTCTGCATGTCCCTGAGCTGTCCACGTTAATGCCTGACCTGTCATTACACCGGTCCAATTCACAAAGTGTTGACACGAGCTGTCGGCGGATTAGGATGGAGCAAAAACACACGTTTCATTATGCCTTCAAAAGACAAAAGGAGAGGAAGAGAAAAAAGAGAGGTGGATACGTCATGTCTGTGTTGAGAAGCTACAAGGTAAGGTCAGTTTCCCCACAACAGAAAGCAGTAAAATGAAACGCGTAAAGGTCGCTCATCTTTTCACCTTTAACCCTTTCTAGTGCTGCTTTGTCACCTTTCAGGTAGCTACAGATCCTACAGAGTGTTGCTTCAGCTGAAAATGCATGTTATCATACACTTATGAGATCAAATTTAAAAAATGAAAAGCTATTTTTTTTAATCACCAAAGATCAGCTGCAGCTGGTCTCCAGTCAAAAACATTGTGCAAAGATAGGCCATTTTTTCCGATGGAGAAAATTTCAACTAAACTCAACTTTGACCCACGCTGACCTCAATGACACACATTAAATGAGATTTACTGAAGAGAGGACAGTGAAAGACTTTAAGCATCTCTAAATTCAGAGTTCTTTAGATCTACTGTGTGATCATATCAGGACTTGATTAAAAAATCTGAAGCCTGGTGGAAAATATTAGAGAGGACAGAGATAATGGTTAAAAAAAGAATTTTGTGATTATTTAATAGTCCAGTGAAGTCCACAGTATCCTAAAGTTGCTGCTTTGTAGGGTTATTTCCTGCTGATTATTTCAGGAGAGACATGATTGGACAAGACAACACATTTTCAGTCTCACCGAGCCCTTATATTCCCCTTAAATATCCCCTTATCTGCTAAGCTTAAGACTGTAATGATGAAAAAAAAACCCATAAAACACAGTTGTAAAGAAAAAAGAGTAAGACTTCTCCTCTAGCACTTTTTTATAACTCCAAAAAATGTTGAAAATTTGAATTGTTGCGCATTTTTTTATACACATTTCCCTAAATTCCAGCAAGTTAGAGCTGAAACAATTAGTCAATTAACTGATTATCTGATCCGCAGAAGATTAATCTGCAACTATTTTGATAATAGACTCTTAAATGTGAGGATTTGTTGCTTTTTTTGGTTTTATATGACAGTAAACTGAGTGTATTTGGATTTTAGATTGATGATCAGATAAGACAAGGAATCTGAAAAAGTCATCTTGGACTCTGGGAAAAAATAATGTGCATTTTTCACTGTTTTCTGACATTTTACAGACAAAAATATTAATCGAGAAGGTAATCAGCAGATTAAATGTTAATTAATAACTGTTGGTTAAAAAATAATTGCTGGTTTCAGCCCTATCCTCTATCATTAACAGAGTGGGAAGACGTTACGTACAGAATGTACAACCACTAAGCTTCTTGTTCATCCTGTATTTTTGCATCTAGGCGAAGTGATTGCAAACAGCTGTTTTACAGATGTTACAACTACTTGAATAAAAGTTACATGTCTGCGTTGAAACCGTTCCAGAGGATTCAGTTTTAGTAATTCCTAAACTCAAAGTTAAACTGCCTCGACACAGTGCTGCCCACATCACTCATATCTGTCTTATCACACGTGCATCGGACATTTTGCATGCAGCAGGAAAACCCCAGCCTCCTCATGTTCCTGAAAACTGTACAGAGTAATAAGAACCACACTTGGTGCACACGCACACACACACTTTGATCTCTGATGTCACTGAGTGCTGTTCCACCTGAGCCTCGCAGTGAACCGATCATTACCCGGCCGTATTGATCTCTCCCTGTGTCTCTCTGTCTTCTTCTCCCACCACATTTTTCTGCCACACCTCGACGTTCTCCTCTCTGCTCTACTCGCCTCTTTATCAAACCGTCATTTACTCCCCAGATCTTTTTTCCTCATTCTTCCTCTGTAATGGCTTTCCCCTGTCCCTCCCTCTCTCTTTTTCTCCCATCTCTGTGCAATCACATATCAGGCATGTCCACCCCAAATAAAGAGCTTCCTCCTCTTCATTCTTTAAATTGCAAAAATATATTTTTCACCCATTTTATTTTTAAAGTTCAACATGCAAACTAAGATTACACTGTCTCTCTGCATGCTGCTATGCTGAAAACAATCATATGTGTCTGGTTTCCATTGGAAAAATTAAAATAGAGGCGATGTGTGACAAGAAAAATATTGCCGTCAGCCTTCAGAAACCCATTTTAGCTGCTCCTCAAGCAAACACCTGACTGAGGGGTCATCCACACTACCACCATCCACAACAACCCATCCTCCCTCTGTGATCAGGCTGGTGGCGAGGCCCTCAGGGGACCAACATCGGACACTTAGGGAAGCAGCGTGTCAGCTCAATAAACAGCAATTTATTGGCAGGGGACTGAATACGCTGCCATCCTTGGAAGCTATCAGCACAGGTTCTTATTGGTGCTGAGGGATATTAATGAAGACAGAGGAGGAGACGGATGGATCACACCATGCGTCAGATGATGTGTTTGCCTGCACGGAAATATGCTTTAAGTGGAATAAAAAATGAATTTAAAATACCTGTGTTTTTGTTACATGCTCACTAATGTCTCTTGTCATTTATTGTAAAAGGAAACTATAAAATACATGATAACTGTCTGATGACAGCACATGAACACACCTTTTTTTCTCACTGTGGTCCCAGTGTGGTCAAAAAAAAATCAGAAAAAGAATACCTGATACACATAAAACAATAAAAAGTGTTTAAAACTCACTTCTCGATTTGAAATCCTCATCATTTACTTACTTGTATTTCTAAAGACACTTTTCAGTTTGAAGACCAGACAGATTCCACAGACACAAAATGAGATTTAACTTTTATGTCTGCCTAATCAGACATCACCCACACCATCAGACTGGTCAGACAAGATCTGTTAATACACTTCATGTGAAACTATTGAAGATAAAAGAGGTACCATGCATATTTTGCATTGCAGAGTGAATTGGTAGTTAATCTAGAGCAATCTAGAGAAGAACAGGGGACTTTTTTGCCCACTTGTAGTTGGGGCCTCAGTCTACTTGCCGTGCATGACCTGATTTTATTACAGCACGTTAACACTGCTAAACCTAATGCAATACATAACCCATCACAGGAATATAAAGTCAATTTCTAAATAAATTTATATCATATATTTTATTGTTGTTGCCCTCAAGGAACCAGCTTAATGTAGGAAATGTTCCTGTAGCTTTCATATGTAGTGTATGCAGATCCTGAAGACAAAAAGAAAGTCTCTAACTTTACTTTATTATACATATATTAAAATTTTCTATTAGAAGGTGAAAGCAAACAGCTACAACTTCTCAGACGTCTGTGACTCCTGCCCTGAACTTTGACCCCTACAGTTCATTGCTATTCCGGTCAATTTCCCGTTTGGCCACAGCAACATATTTATCCTGCTTTTAGATAAATATTTAATGACTTGTATCATCAACTCAGAAGACAAAATAAAAGAAAGCAAACAGAAGAAACACTGCCTACCTGTACCAGTCCAGTCCCTTGTCATAGAAGCGGTCAAAGAAGTGCGGCTCAGAGCCGACTGCTCTCACGTCCGGATGGATGCGCAGAAACTCTAGCAGAGCCCGTGTGCCACCTTTCTTCACCCCGATGATGATGGCCTGAGGAAACTTTTTGCTGCCGAAAGTGTTGGCTATAGAGATATTATGAGACGGAGCATCGCTGTCCGACAAGTCCGACAGCTGATCCCGGACAACCTGAGACGCGTTATACGCGCCGAGCTGCTGCTGCTGCAGGGACGCGTCGTGTCCATCATTTAAAATGATTTTGTTCTGAAAATTACTCTGTTGGTCATAGACTGGCCTGGGCAAGGAGTCACAGTATCCGTTGAGGCAGTAGAAGAGGTACGTGAAGAGGATGATCATGGTAAAGAAGACGGACAGCTTGGACTGCACCCTCAGGTGTCCAAAGTTGAACGCAGCTCTCCATTTACTACATCCCATGAGTCGCAGCCCTGAGCGTGAAGACACAAAGGAGGAAACATACCACATCAAAGGACTTCATGCTTTAAAAGTTGCTCAAACTGAGAACGCTTTGGGAAGAATCACCGCGCTCCTGCCACAGCAGCAAGTGGCGTAAAACTTGCCCCACGCGCGTCAAACAGCTCCTCATGTTCCTCAGCTGATCTGACTCTCCCTCTTTCGTCAAAGCATCAAAACAACTTGTAGATTTGTTCAAAAAAACAAAACAAAAAAAAAACAAACTTGAGCGAAGTCCCAGTAAGGCTCAGCGGAGAGGTGGCTGCGAATTAACGTCCCGCAGCGCTCCGTGCCTTCTGTGCGCTCCCGTGGCTCCTTGGCAGCGGCTCTGTAGGAAACCCTCAACACCCCCTTTCCCGTCTCACTGCCAAATCCACGCCCTGTTTATCAAACGCACGCCCCTTCCATCCTCTGCCCGCGCGACACTAAAATAACACCGAGAAATAATTAATCTCTCCAGGTTGTCAAACAGGGAGAAACTCTCAAATCAAATTATTATTATTATAGAGAAATATAGTCATTAGTGTAATTGTATCTAATGTATTGGAAGAAGAGGGAAATATCTGGGACATGATGAAGAGGGGATATTAGTTTCTGATTGCGGACTGAGGGTGCAATTTCCCCTCATTTCCCCTTTAAATCACCACATCCACCGTGAGACGTCTTGCATTACTGGTCTGTCTCTTGCCCAGTCTGTCCTCTGTGGATGGGGCTAGTGGCCACCTGCTGTCTGCTGGCCCTCCTGACCACACACCCCCATGGAGCCAGCTATGACACACACATTTAACCTTTACACTCCTGCCCAATAGGGACAGACAGGTGTCAACAGCTTTCTCTAATTCTGTGTGTGTGTGTGTGTATGTGTATGTGAGACCATAGTTAGCCCCCCCCCCCCCCCTTTCTCCTTTATTTTTTGCTGCTGTTAAATCATGGAGACCAAAACATTCAAACACTTCAAGTAAAACAAATCTAAATTTAGCCGTCACATGAGATATTTGCTGATATAAAAGATTTTGGAACCAAATCTTTAGTATGTCCTTGAAATCTACCCATGTGTTCCTGAATCTTGCCAAGAAAGCCTAAGGACACAGATTATATTTTCAGCAATGACGCAGACAGATAAAATGTCTGGATCTCTTCCTCTTTGTGATATTGTAGCCTATGTTACTGGAAGTGTACAGCTCCACTAAAAAACCTATAGCCCGGTTTCATTTCTGCAATCTGAAGATGCACATTGATGACTCTCACAGTTTTGAGCTGGTTCTTCCCTTCAATATATGTCTGTTCCTTTTTTTTAATTTTATTTTTGAACCCATATATGATCCAAATATTTAGTTTAAAATCCCCCTCAAGTGGCTTCCGAGCTGTAGTAGCATTGCATATAGCATAATGAAATTTAAAGATGTCATGTTGCATGTCTGCACTGTTACATCAATTTTAAAATGTAATGTCTTTGCCATTGTTCTGGACACGTTACGCTTGCCTAGTGCCAAATCTGGCACTAGACAGCTAAAATTACACAGCTATATTGAGCGTTAGCAAGCTGGTGAGATATCCGTGGTTGGCCTCAGCTAAAGCTAAAACGCAACATTTTTTGTTTTTCCTATTGTTATTTGGTTCCAAAAACATTCATTGTGATGACATTATATTTTGGTAATTCGATTAGTTAGATGACAGTCGTGGAACCCATTGGCTATCATCTGACAACGAAATAGTCTCAGGGGGCAATGGCCAATATTTCAAGAGATCCAGTTTAGCCAGACTTAATCTTTGGTGTGTTGGTCATTGTTACAGTTTGATTCAAGGGTGTAGGTTTGTTTCAGCATTGGGGTAGACACAAATGAACAAGGGATTTAGAAGGTATATCAACAGAAAATCTTGAACATCAAAGACTTGATTTTTCTGCACCAATTTGTGCTTTTTCTGCATCAATTAACAGCGTAAATGTCTTTAACTTTGTCAAACGTATATGTTCTTAACAGTGAGGTGGATGCGCCCCCTACATTCCCCCTGAAATCTACACCTATGGTTCGATTAGCAACTTGAGACAGGTCCAGACAACATTTTGGCTAACAAATAATTATCTGCATATGCGGTCAGCTAAACTATAAAAAAGCTTAAAAAAAGCTAAATCATTGTCAAACAATAGCCAATGGGTTTCAAGGTTGTACTTTGTCTGATGCATTAGATCTCTTGCTGCAGACAGACAACCAAACCCTGCTCAAGCGTGACTGGTCGTCGATACTACTTTGTCTATAAACAAAAACAAGAATGCGTCCAATACCAAAATGTTGTAACATTACCTACAGGGTCTGCATACAGATATCAGTTTATTAAGATTAGTAAGGCTATCCCACATATGTAAATGAGGTAGTAGCTCAATCCAATCGTGATATAACAGCTGATGCAAAACTTTGGCTAAAGCTAACTAGCTTAGCAAAGAACTATAACTGTAGTCTCAGCTTTTGATTCAAATGGAATTTATGGAATGTGGTGTAAGCTACCTTAAGTCACATATTTAACTGTATTAAATAGAAAATAATTTTATTATAGTGAATACAATATGGGCAGACTAGCAAGCAAAACAGAGATATATGATCCCTGAAACAAACGTGTCCAATTGGAGATAAAGAAGAGAAAAACTGTTTCTGAAAAAACATCAGTCAAACTATATAACAATCATAAAGAGAAAGATGCATCACAGAAGATACAGAGAGACAGACTGACAGTCACAAAACCCAGAGAAACTTTAACAGACTGCAACAAAGCTACAGCTTGAATCTTTACAGGTGTGTTGCTGGTTGAGTGACAACCTCTGTTATCACATTACCAGATTTTCAGTATTGTACTCTACTGTTCTTTTAACCGCACATACAGAACCACATTTGGGTTCCTTGTACTGGTACTGGGTCGAGGATATGACATTATGTTTGATGCATTGTGGAGTTTCAGATTCATTGTGTCATAGTGAGAGATCTTGGGCTGATTGAACCCATGAAGAGCCTTCAGTATCAGACTGTTCTGAAATGGATGCTTCTGGATACTAAACCCATTTTCCCAAAATAGTTTTTGACAATATATGTGTTACAGTATAAATTACATTTTATTGGCACTTTCACCCCATATGTTGAAATATAAGTGAGGTGCTACATGGCAGCACATCCATATGGATGATAAATCTGAAGGGGATGACAATATCTATTGACCCAGGCCTCCTCCAACCTGGCAGTATGTCAATTTCCCCAAGTCTCTAAACAGAGAAGGCATCATTTACCCTTCTGTACTCCGCAAGCACTCCTCCATATTGATCCGCTGTGATGTTGAAAAACAATCGGAGACGTGCCACTCTGTAGTCAAAGTGATCAATAATGTGGGCTTGCTTTGTTTTGTTTAATGTATGCCATACAGAGCAGTGCTCTCTTTACTTTAAGTTCAAGGGTCAAAAGATTTAGGTTTGTGAACGCAGTTTTACATCTCTGCTCATATTTGATTGTCTGCAAGTTTATTTTTTAAGGGCACTCTGCTTTTGGACTGAGATGCTCTGTCTGCTTTTCACAGAAATTATATGTTCAGTGTTGTGATATCATAAATCAGATGCTGAAAAATCATAGCCTGTTCATGTCATAACTCAATTTTGGCCAGATATAATCGTTATATTTTGCTTTTGTGAGAAAAATGTAGCAACATTTTGTTTCAATAATGCTCATATTTAAAACTGACCATTTCCATCCTGATAGTTGAATACGTTTATGTTTATATGCTTGTTTTCCATTTGTGTACATAACTGCAAGACACAAAAATGAAATAATGCAATGTATTCTCATACAATGGTGTGTATGATAAGTAATGAATTAGTGTCCTACGAATGGCATCGTCACAATACGTAAAGTTACATACTTAACATAAAGCTCTGAAGGTAAGGTTTGGGAAAGTACAGTTAGCAGTTAAGGTCTGGGAAAGTAAAGTTAGCTTCTCAACGTAAAGTTATGTAGGTTAGGACTAGGAAAGTTAAGTTATGTAGGCAAGTTTAGGAAAGAAAAGATATAAATTAGGATTAGGAAAAGAAACACAATTGGGTATCTTCACATCATGCACCTAACATAAAGTTATGTACTTCACATAAATTTATGTAGGTTAGGTTTAGGCAAGTAAAGTAAAGTTCCATTCTTAATGTAACATTCTGTTGGTTAGGTTTATGAAAGTGAAGTTACGTAGGGTAGGACACTGACGGGAAAGTTATGTAAGCAAGGTTTAGTAAAGAAAAGTTTCAGGTTTGGATTAGGAGAAAAAAAACATGATTGGGCATTGCCACATCCTGCACCTGATGTAAAGTTACGTACTTCACATAAGTTACGTAGGTTAGGTTTAGGCAAGTAAAGTTACGTAAGTTAGGATTAGAAAAGTAAAGTTACGTAGGTTAGGACATGGATGGGAAAGTTACGTGGGCAAGGTTTAGGAAAAAAAAGTTCTAGGTTAGGATTAGGAAAAGAAGGTTATGTAGATTAGGTTTACTAAAGTAAAGTTACATAGGTTAGGACTAGGAAAGGAAAGTTCTATGATTAGGAAAAGAAACCTGATTGGGTGTCATCACATCATGCACCTGACTTAAAGTTAGGAACATTGCATAAAATTACGTAGGTTAGGTTTAGGAAATGAAACATGCTGATGACGCACCTTAATATAACTCCATATTCACTTGGTTTTACAGGGGACATGATTACCGGTCTCTTGGGGAAATGTCCTGTGTTTGTTTGACCCTTACACCACCCCAACCTCCCTCACAAACTTTTGCTCTTTCTACTACTTGCATCTTTACTCCCATCAGTGCATTGGTCACATGATCACGGCCTAACCCGATTACCTGGGACGTATACAAATTCTGGTGCACTGCTTTTCTTAGGTATACCTACGAACAGTGTATGAGAACAGTCTGGTTCATGCTATCATGACCAACTTAAACCCGACTTAGGTCATAACATAAAATGTAAAACTGATTTATAGGAGTAAAGAAAAAAAACATAATCACTAAGTTATTTTTATACTATTTTCTAGCAACGAATAAAAGAAGCCATGATGTCTGCAATGTGTGTTATGTTCAGGCCGATATCAGCCATCACGTACAGTATGTGTCTAATCCTGAATGACAGTGTAATGTATGGGAACTTCACTCCCTTTGACAGTTTACAGGGAACACCTGAGCTCAGGCATTCCCACACACACCTGTGTCTGTGAGTGACATCCTCTGTGTTGAATTCCTACCCACCTGTGTAAGGCCTGTGGCTGTGGGAAGGCAGACAGCTGTACAAAGCTCAGCGGTGACTGTTGTGCTCTGTAATCCTCGGTAAAGTCCCTGTGACGAGCGGCGGCGGCTGCTTCAAAGACGGGAGGCAGAGTACTCCAAGTTCCGACTCACGCACTTGGGAGTTCGATCTTGGCAAGTTTAACTTGGTAGTCATAACAACTGTACCTTACTGTAGTGTGACGAAATAATCTCAGCTCATAGGTGACTAAGTAACTTTTTTGAAAACAAACAAACAAACTCTATTTGACTTGAGATGCAGATTGAAAACTTGTACCTTGACTTTACCCTCAGACAAAAAAGTGTGGTGACACCAAATATTATATTTCCACCAATTTTTTCTACCAAAAGGAATTACATCATCCATCAAAACAGAACAGAGACATCAGGGCAGCTCAGGGGTTTCCAAGATAAGAATGTTCTACCTGAGATAACAAAGGATGTTGACTGGTCCTAACATTTCTGAAAACATCAGAAACATTTCCAAATAGGCATTATTTAGATAAAATGACCTCATATTCAAAAACAAAAAGGTTTACTTTCTCACATGAAAAGCAGTGGCATCTGAAGAGGTGGCCATGATACAATTGCTGACCCCTAACTCACCTCCCAGACTGAAAATAATTGTCTGTCTGTAGAAGGGTCATTCTTTAAGCTAGGTAGTGGTATCTCGTGAAACTAGACCACCTAAAGCGTCCATTTGTACCAACCGTGTTGGCAGAGCTTGTTGGGAAGGGGGGTAAATAACGCTCTAAAGTTCAGCTAACTTTTGGTAAGGTAACAGTAGAGTAGGGGCCCTTGAACTCTCAACTCAAGAAGAATGAAAATGGGTCCTGTAACGTGAGGGTTCGATGCGTGGTGGTTGGGTCACTCTTGTTGAGAGTACACATCAGGATGGAGAAGGATGGTCTGTTAAGCAGCACTTTGCTATACTCCACACTTCTGCAGCTTCACAACAACCACATTTCCTGTTTACACGTCCTTGTTATGGGTCACATGTCTCTTAAGTAACCAATGAGAAGCTAGAAGGACTTAGACTGTGGTAAATGTGTGTGAGAATTAGAGGTGGATCCAGCAAATTATTTAACTGTTTTTTACAATGCTGCTGCGATTATTTAAACATGTAAATATGTAAATACTAAGTAAGTTAACTGTACAAACACTGTTAATGTATTTTTAGCAAATTACTAAAACACATGAATTAACTAAACTTGTAAACCTTACAGTTCTATGGATACCCATGAGTCTGCCCTGAACTCAAGTAGGCTTGTTCCCAGTAAATGTTTTGTTCCTTACAATCAATGTACGCCTTCAAATTAAAGCTGTGTATTTGTGTTTTCAAGGAAAATGACAACCAGCTAATATGAAGAACAATGAATCACAAAACATGTACCAATACTCACACAAAAGACATTAAAACAGGATTGTGGTGGAACTCAAAATGTTACCTGTACTGGTATTACCCTATGCACATCAGATAATTTAATGTAATTTAATTTAATTTGATTTTTATTTGTTCCACTGATGCCTACACACAGCAATCAAAGTCACAATCAAAAAAATTCTAATACACAATAAACACAAATAATCATAAGAAATAGATTGTCTGTCAGTTACAGTTAATAACCAATATCTACAGAAACATAAATAAATAAATAAACAGAAGAATTGGAAGCCATACACAATGTCCGCTTCGACAAGGGAACAACTTCTACATGACAACTCCAATCTTAATATTAATATTAAGTGTAAAATATGAAACCAAAGTATATCTGTATGGAATTCCTTAACTCTCCAAATAATTTGTCATTAACCTATATATTTCAATAGCATAATAGAGTTCCTGAAATTCAGTTATGGCTTTTGCTTTTAGTGTGCCACCCCAAGATTTTCAGCAACCCCACCTGGCCACCCCTATGAAAAATTTCTCACTGTTAAAAAATATCAGAGTTCGACATTATAGCAGTCCTACGTCAAAAAGATGTGGCCTTTGTTTTAAAGTTACAGTCTCATTTTAAATTTTTGTCTTGTATCAGTTCACAGTGGGATAACAGAGATTTCCCTCAGAGGTTAACAAATTCAGTGCATTTAAAACCAATGCATATATTTCCACTGACTTTCTGCTTTGTGTCTCTTTTAAAAGGCCTCCTGTTTTTGTGTTCCTCACAATACCTAATCCCCTCACTGTTTCAGGTCAAAGTGAATACACCAGACTTCTCAAGTTGTCCGGGAGGGCGTTGCAGTCATTGTCCCGCAGGAGAATACATAGCATTGTCCCAGTATTGTACTGGATCACTGAGGATACAATACATGCGACCAGCTACTGAAGAGCTGCTCTTCAAATGGCCTGTTAACTCACCTGGATGGAATGCGTCTCTCACACACACACACACACACACACACACACACACACACACACACGTACACACAGAAACTTGTCACCAGACTCCGCCAGACATCACCGTCATTAAAGGCCAGCACGGATTAAAGGATAAGTTACACGCAGGTTTTCTTTAAGTCAGTCCAAGTGATTCAATCCAAAGTTCAGGGAGAGCTGTTTCACTTTCCAGGCTGTATCTGTGTGTGCAGATGGGGACAGCATTTAAACTTGTTTAATTTGCCAAACTGATTGCATTAATCTTAATTTTGGACATTTAGATGCAGCTGCTAGCAGTGATTTGCAACCATTTTACCACCAGTTTCTTGACACTAATATACTTCTTTTTTACCAAATGGTAAAATTCTTGATATCTCTAACTAGGAATTAAAGTAGCGGGCTGACCTGAACGATTTTTTTCTTCCAGCTGCTTGTAATTATGGTTGTGAACGTGGCATAACCCACAAATGTATTATTAGAACAAGAAATCAAACTAAAAGATGGCAGCCATTCATTTCAATGAGAGTTATTTCACTTCCTGATTTGCATCTGTGCTGTGTGGTCCATCTAACATACTGTACATATTACTGTCTCTCTCTCTGGCCTTGTCTGCCCATCCCATAGACTTCACATAGAGATTATGTCACATACAGGAAGTTCTGCAGATTTTAAATCTTTATGATTTAACAAGATTATATATTTAAAGACATTTTAGTGGCTCTGTGAGGCTACTTATTTACATGCTAACATCAGCATGCTCACAGTGATAAATGATATATGTTCATTGTGTAATTCAGATAATAATACATCTCCATGTGTGCTACTCCCTAAATAAATCTAATGTAATTGAGTAAATGTTCTTCTTTTGGCCTACTACTTAATTCCACATTTACTTGACATTGTTGAGGATCCTTGATTTGCAATTAGAACAGTGCAGATTATTATGGGGATGGATTCATATGTAGCAGATTTAACATTCATTCTTTGAACTCTACTCTACTTTACTCTATGGTATACTAAAAATCCGGTTCAAAGATAAGTAATGCTGTTAATGCCAAATTCCTTCCCTACCTATGTTATGTAACTTAGAAGTAGTAGCTGCCCCCGACCAAGAATTTTCCTAGTCGTCCAGTAGTCGTCATTTAGGGCCATTAGTTGAGTAGTCGCCTGCATGTTAATTTAATTATTAGATTATATATTTTGGGTGGGGCAACACAAAAACCGTACTAATGAACCTTCATTAATATAGGCCTATATTTTATCTACAAGTGCACGTCACACACTGAGCAAGCCGCCTGTTAATGACGCTGTCGGCAAAGCAGTAATGATTGTGCTAAGTGGCTAATGGGCATGTAGCTACTTCCATGTTTCAGATGATATGTCATGTTTGTAGTCGACCAATGAAGGAAGATGAGTTTACATATCACCTTGGGTTCGTCCTTCACCTTCTCAAAATGATCCCACACTTTGGATTTCCTGCCCGACATGTTATTAACTAGCTTGTGTAATAACCACAGGTACCAGGCCTGGAAATTAAGGGCTGTACACATGCTGTGTTTTTAACTGCCTGGAAAAGCGAGGTCAGGCGCTGGCTGCCACTCCTGTGCTTTTATTGTGCCAAATTTCAAGAGCAGGTTGCGTCTGAGGTTGCTAAGCAACCTTAACAAGCATCGTATTATAGTTTATTTACCTGAAATCTTGAGTGCAGAACTGACCTTCTTCCAGTACTGTTTTAAAGTGTGTAGGCCTATCGTCTGTGACAGAGATATGAAGCTCTAGGTAGCACTTTGTTTTTTTCTGCAACTAAATGACCAATGAATAGTGACCTAATGACCTTTCTGGTCGACTAACGTTTGGTCGACTGTTTGGGGGCAGCCCTACAATTTTTGCCTCCTTTTAGGTGGCAGGAGTGAAAATTATTCATCCTTAACTATCGTGTTTTTCCCAAATGATGTGCATATTTTAGGCATTATATTATCTCAAATGGCTTGAAAAATAGTGCATATAGCTGCCCTAAATAAAAAACAAAATGGAAAAGAAAAAGCATGACCCTGCACCCCCTTTATGTTTAGGCTGAGCCTTGTATGTTTACAACATCTGGCTCCGCCCCTGCTCAGCACAGAAAACAGGAATTTGCACTCAGCACCAAAGATGCCACCAAGAAAACAAACCCTTGCAGATGGCCATTTAAAAGCTTTACACACAAACAAAGCCCAGACACCAACCAATGAGAGAGTCCATACGGTCCGAGCATCTGTGTGCACTGCCTGTGTGTTGTGTGAAAGCCAGTAGCAGGGCCATATTCTCAGCCTTAACTGCAGGGCAGAGCTCTGCGGCGAGCTGGGTAAGTATAGGGCACAGCAGCACTGTACATTATCACATGGGTGTGGCCAAGAGCTCGCTGCACAAAAAATGTTTTCAACTGAGGAGTAAAGAAGGCACGTGAAGTGCCAGGCATGCCTGCACAGGATCGTCGCCTCACTGTGTCACATGGGGAAATTTCAGGGTAATAACAAAAGCTGTTTACCAGTTTAAAGCAGAGTCACTACAGATGGAAAAGGTGAGTGTACCTGCTTTATGAAACCCAGCCTGAAACCTCTTATCATATTTCAACATTTACTGCAGGTCATTGTGGTTAAACAGTGGCCATTGTCTCAAATAAAACCTCACAGTTTTTCTGCATCAACCATTTACAGGGAGCAATAGCAGCTTTTTCCTTGTGTTTATTTCTTGGCTGATTTTTTTACTTGATTTCCTTTGATAGCATAAACTGTGAAGGAAGAAAGCGTCTTGGTTGAGAGCAAAACTAGAGGGGAACAAATCAACTTCAGATGGTTCCTGCTATGCGGAAACATTCTGGTTTAGCCCTAAAACAAATATTTGGACTCTCATTGAGTCATTATAAATGCACTCTCTGTATAATAGGATTGGGGGAAATCCATGATGACCTGTTGATTTGTGTTGACAGCACGCTGACCAATCACATGCCCCAAGCTTTCCGGGCCCATTCACAGCGTTGAGGAGTAGCAATGCAGAAAGAGATAAGGCTTCAGGTGTGTCATGCAGCGTTGCGCTCCAGACAAAACAACATGGCGAGAAATCAGCTTATCTCTTGACATCTGACATGTCTGTTGCTACAGGATCGGGAGAAGAAAGTGGCTGAGACGAAATGTTACATTCAGTGGGACGAGGAATGTGTTTCTCCTGCAATTTAAAACCCTACTGTATACAAGTATTTCGTGATGAAAGATTTAAGACACTTCATTTTACAAGTCAAGCGGTCAAACACTTTCAAAATGTCCACTACAGGAACAGGAAGGAAAACAGCTGTCTGCAGCCGTGTGCATTTTTGAGGCTGTTGGGTTTTGAAAAGGTTTGAACCCAAAGCTTTTAGAATTTCCTGTCTCTATAGAAAGCACAGAGTCCTTCAAATTAAAAAAAAAACAAAACACAAAAATCACCAAAGTGAGAGTTGCGAGGTCTGTATCTGGCTGCATTAACAGGAACTGATTCCTATCTGCAGGAGCAGGTGTCACATTTTTCAAGTAGTTCAGTGTTTCAAAGCTCATGCCCTCAATTTGCTGCCTCAGTTTTCTTACCAAGAGTTAGATGAGAAGAATGACAACGGGGCAGAAGCTCCTGTATACACATCTACGGATATTTTTGAAAATATCCTTCATTTAAAAAAAGAATTCTGTCCACATGAGAACACAAAGACAACTCAAAACACTCAAGGGGCCAGTAGGTGGCGATAAAGGCGACATCAATGATGCGTCAAAAACCAGGGAGGAAGACTCTGAGCACACGTAGTGAGTACTGATATATATCTAATTTGTATTTTATCTTTATTCTATAAGTATTCTATTGCCATTCAACTTGCTTTTCTATCTGTGCTATTTGAGCTGCTGTAACGTGAATTTCCCTGGTGTGGGATCAGTAAAGTTTTATCTTGTCTTATCGTACAACAATTCACCAAAATAACAAAGCGGACATGCTTTACTGCGTGATCCAAATCTTTGTTGAAACTTGCCAATTAGTTTGGAGGTTGTCAGGCTTAAAGTCACGGCCTGCATCTGGTGAGTCAAACTAAGCATCACCCTACAATGCTGGTAGTCTGCCATTGTTGTTCTTATTTCCAAATGCTTAATTTTGCATGTCGACACAATACGTTTCGATCTTCAGTCTAACATTGCATCCACTCTAGCTGATTTTCCCTGACCAATTACCATATACCAACATATCTGCCTGAATCTAGTGTCATTATAATTCCTCACTGATGCATAGGACTGCCAACAGACCTGTTATATGGGGTTTTTGAGTGGCACACTGCTTGACAACAGCTTGACAATGGCATTAATCCTGACTGGCTGATCGTACATCTCTCCGATGGCGTTCATTCATTGGTTGTTTTTTTATGTTAAGCAAGAAACTGCTGTTTCATGTTACCATGCCAGACCAGAATCAGTCAACCAGAACTCAGTGGAATGGGCGGATTCAAAGGCTTGGATCAAGGAAACCATAGGCTCTGATGTTCAGGCAGAGGGTACTTGCTCTAGTGCTGGTTGAGGGTAGGAGGCTGTCAGCAAATAGGAAACGGAGATCTGTGTGGGTACATGAGACCCTAAAAAAGAGGGTGGATCACGGGGAGTACCACCAGTTGGTCCAGGAGCTTCTTCTTGCTGGTGACCGTTTACAGGCATATTTTAGGGTGACTTGGAGGCAGTTTGACAACCTGCTGTCTATCATTGGGCTTTATAGCTCTAGGTATCCAGCAATCGCTACTACCAGTTTGTTTTCCATTGTTTGCCGACTGTAAACTTGTTGTCATGACCACCACAGAGGGGTCGCTTCTCAAATCATCCGATTAGACAGCGGGAAAAAAGCAGAGTTGACATGGGTTGAAGTTTTTTCAACTCGAGGAGTTCCCTCCAGTAAAAATGCCAGCACCTTGAGTGCGGAAATGGCAGGCATGTAGCAATAGAAAAACAGCAAGCAAATATTAATTCTCACTAAAAACAAAAGCTGCCTCCAGCTCCTAAAATGCTTTCTGTGTGATTAGGCCTTAGAAGAAAATCTTCATTTCAATGACCTAAACCTCAGTGTACCTGTAGACAGGGCCTTAGAGCTTTTTGCCTCAGGACAGAGCCAGTTCCCCTGTTCCAGTCTTTGTGCTAAGCTAAACATATCAGCTACTGGCTGCAGCTGCGTCTTTACCACACAGATTTGAACGTGGTGTCAATATTTTCATTGAACATTTGGCAGAAAAGTGTAACAGCCAGACTGGTGTCGATCTTCTCAACTAACTCTCAGCAGGAAAGGTAATAAATATATTTCATAAAATGTTCCTGTAACTGAAAACATTCACTTGAAGTTGGACAAAAACAAGTTAGGTCATAAAACAGCCTGGATCCAAACAGAGGAATGGAGTAACAGCACAGGTGACGTCAGGCTCTTTTAATGACAGCGGAACTATCAGCTGATCTGTGGTACGCTAAACAGCAGTAAGCAATCAGCTCCTTTGATAGGTTATCAGACGGCCAGGTGTAACTGGGGGTAATAAGGCCACCCTGTAAAATGTGCTGATTAGCACTCCACTCTACACACAGGTTATGTGAGAGCAGTAAACGTGTGTGTGTGTGTGTGTGTGTGTGTGTGTGTGTGTGTGTGAGTTCTCGCGTGCAGGCATCCCCTCGTTGACCTTCCATTTTCCTCTGCATCAAATTCAAACATTTAACCAAGAATCTTGGACTGCACGCTACAGCTACTGTGCGATTTACTGCGCCGCGTACTGAGGATTTGCAAAACCGTACGATTCCATGATCTACAGTCATGATGTCATTCATGCAACAAAAACTGGCCTATAATCATTCTGGTCACTTCTTCTCTCTGCTATGAAATTCCACAGAGGAGGATGATATATCAGAAGCTGGACGCGGCTGTAAATATAGACACACACCGCGCTGGTAGACCATCTGATAGGTACTTGCAGAACCCAAGGACAAAATAAAAATGACTAATGCCAGCATGGGCCTCTGACATGGTGTCTGTGTGGATGCCTGGCTTTAACTTCATCAACATGCCATACAATCCTCTGTTTGATTATTTGACAATTTAAGCTGCGGAAATCAATGGCCTGTGGAGCACGAGGGGCCTCAGGAAAACTTTGAAAACTAGTAAGATCTTCAGCAGCCTCACCACAGAATTATACCTCTATGAGCCTGTGCCTGACCCACTGAAAGAGACAGGCAGCCTAAACAAACATGACCCCCTTAACCACAACCACCACACACACACAAACAACACACACACTACCGTCTGCTTTCACAGAGAGTATCACAGTTCCAGGTCTGCAGCAGAAGCCAAGAGAAAAGCTCCTGATTAAATAGTTTTGGAGCGTGCGCCGCTCCGGCTCAGGGAGCTCAGCAGCTTTGAAGCCAGTCCCTGTGTTCGGCTGTTATCTGCTCTCGGGACTGAAGATAACGCAGTTAGACAGCGCTCACAGACGATGTTTACTAACAGTCAGCGGTGCTGTCAGGAGGGATCCATGGTGATGCAGAAATGTGGCTCAGCAGAAGCAGACGGTGATGATTGGGCAGATGTAGCTTGAAACCTGGATGTGCTTCTACCTGCTGCTGCCAGACACGCCATAAATCACTTTGTGTAAACTTTGAAATAGCTCATAGCTGGTCCTGCTTTTCATTCGGTGTTTGTTAAAGGGTCACTTCATCCAAATTATGCAGAAACATATTTTGTTTCACTATAGCTGCGCAAACACTAACCTGACGCACCAGCTGGTTTATTACACAGAACAAACTGAGAAGCTGTCAATGGCAGGCACTTTCAAAAAATACTTGGCAGGTGATTGGATCTGTATATCATGAGCCAGTCGGAAGAGGAGCAAATATATCTCTCTCGTCAAGAAAAGCCTTCATATTGTTCTTTGCTGTTTTTTGATGAAGCAATACTCTCCAGTATAACTCATGCTATTGCAACAGCTACACTAACTTTCTTAAGAGCTGCCATTTTTGTTTTGGACAAACAGTTGCCTCTCTGTGTCGTCACGCGCCTAAACAACGCTGTAGCTGCCAGCAGCTCCTCACAGAACGCTGTTTGGTCCAAACTACTGGTGGCATGTACACAAATGCAATACTTGAAGCAGAGATGGATTAGAAATGAGATGGGAGTCTCTAAAACAATGGTGTTTCGCCTAAATTGACGCGGTTTAGCAGAACGTAGCAGTGCACTCTTCAGCGAGCTTGATGACTGACTCAGCCCTGCTCAGCCAGTGCTCTGAGTTCACGTCAGGCACCCAGGAAGGGCATCGGGCTGTGAAGCCAATTTTCATAGTGGTCAAACAGTGGTAGTGCAATTTCCAGGGTCTGTCACTTGATGCCACTGGGCCCAAAAGGACTTTTTCCCATAGACTTACACTGGGAAAGAGACGAATATAAATCAGTGGATAATTTATTTTAAACATCACAACCCCTAGCAAATGACTCATTCCACTATCAAGATTTAATCCATTCGGTCTGATAATATTTGGAAAGTATTTTAACCCCATTCAAGCTAGTGGAGCACTAAACCAGAAGTCTCTAGCGCGTCTGCTCTATGGGCCCAATGATGCGGAAGCAGCGCCAACCATCCTGGTTATTTCACACCGCAGAAATAGAGCAATTTGGACTTCATGCTCCACTGAGCAACTTCCATAGGAATCAGCAGTCAGGTACAAGTTGTTTGAATACCTGCAGAGAAGTCTAACATTAGCCGCGGCTGCAGCCGTGTCAGCAGTACAAGTGCTTCTTCGTAAATCGATGATCAGAAAAAACTAAAAAATCATCTGTGTTTCAAATTACAGTGAGGTGCAAGGTCTGCTGTAGGCTTAATCTTGGGATTAAGGGAAAGATTAGGTCAATAAAAAACTTTTTAGGTTATGGTTTTGCTAGCTCATCCAAAAAGTGACGAGGTGACCCAACAAGAACGCACATCAGGCACACAACACTCTGTGTGACGCTGGACATAAGGCCTCTCCCTTTAACACCATCCATCTGCACACATTGCCCACACCACAGCCTGACACAGACCTGGTTGAAAATCCGCAACATATCCCTTTAATTTGTGGTGCTTAAAGCATCAGAAAATGACATTTAAAACCTCAAACAGCGGGGGCACCCTGGTGGTCTCGGGTTTAAGGTGTCAGTCATTAACTGCAACGCCCCAGTTTGTGTCTGGTCAGGAAACTTTGCCATTCAAGACGAAATGTCGAAACGTCTTAAAGAAACGCAAGCAAGTCCAGTTGCATACGATATAGCACTTACGATTACCATGACCTGGATGACTGAGAATCTTCACCGACAAGTTCTCGCCCATAAGTGCCCACCTTTGAGAACGGCCATTAAAAACAGGTTAGACATAGATGGGATGACACTTTGGACGAACTAGTTTGCATCAAGCATCCCTATCCTTAGGCTTTGTTGCCCTCAGTTTTAGTTTTCTGGACCCTTTTACAAAAATAAATTTGGTGTACCAACTCCTCTCTAACAGCAATACTGTGAAATAGTGTTGTAGCAAAATAGTATTACACATATACAGACACATATTTAACACACAGACACTTAACAGAATCAGAGCCATTGTGAGACATTTAGAAAGAAAGGCAATAAGTCAGTAAAGTCCCTTGTTGCTCTCTAACTCAAATCCCATCTGAAGCTGAAAGGTGTCGATACCTCGCTGTCTGTGCCGCCTGTCCACTGACTTATTGAGCAGCAGCTCAATGCTCTGGACCTCAGAGTATGATGCATGGCGATCCGTGCGTGGGGTCCGCAGGGACCTGAGAGAGGCCAGCGCCGACACTGGGGACACGCAGCAGGCTCGGTGAGCTGGGCGCTGCAGTCAGCAGGCACCACATGTCAGGACATCAAGATGGATGGTGGAGATTTGCTCTTTGTCCAGGGGATGGAGCATAATTTAGCCCAGATGCCGAGTGACTCTTGTCCCATTGATAGACTGGTTAGCTGCCTGCGGGAGGATGGTGGTTGCAGCCAGTTTATGATTAAACTTCTGGCCACACAGTCTTCACACATCAGAAGAGGATGACTAAACGCTTTAGAGAACAGCTGATGGTGAGCGATTTTGCAAGTAAGGGCTATTTTTCCATCTTTAGTATTTTTGCCTTGTGTGTCAGGGAGATGTAACAGGGATTGGAGAGATTTTTAAACTGTCAATAACATCATCAGTCTAGGTGTCAGGATTCAAATTTCACACAAACCTCCACAGATTTTACACATGTAGATCAGTTTGTGCGTCATTTGAAATATGACTCAGGCTGTGAAAACAGTTGTAAAACAGTTATATAATGTCATTTATGAGCTGACTTTGTCACTGGGAGGTGGAAGGGATGGTGGATAGTGTGACAGCTAGGTGAGATGCCTGCCAGGACCACTGTTCAAGACCAACAAACAACAAACTCAAAACGGATTTCTAGCCACCAAACATGGGTGATTAGCAAGGGGATAGTGCCATGAAAACTGATCGCTGACATTGCTGCTCTTCCAGCGGTGATTGTGCCCCCAAAACCAGATATTTTAAGCCAAAACATGATCTTTTCCTAACCATGACCAAGTGATTTCTGTGCTCAAACCTAACCACAGGTTAACCACAGCTTTGCTGAACCAAACGAACATTAAGTTTCAACTTATCCACTGGATAATAATGTACAAACGTAACATATCCGTTGGGTTGCATTTTTTCAATGGACTCGCAGTTAGAACTCTTCTACGACCTGGATCGGCCTTAAATCTCTTAAAAAATCAGCAACTGCATTTGAAAATATATGGTTCTTTGATAAATAGTTGAAGGTACAAGCATGTGCACATGACAAAATTGAGGGAGAAGTTAACTATGACTACAAAGGTGCATCTTGGCAAAATCCATCCAATCATTGAGCTTCAAAATGGTGTCACATGTGCCACTAACAGCAGTTTGTTGATAAAACTGGTTTCAGAAAGCAGTTAAAATCAGATCACTTTTACTGTTTTTTATAATTAATTCTCCTAAATTTATAGAAGTGCAATCAGCAGTGTAGTGGTAGTTGGTAGACCCCAATGACAGAACAGGCGGAGGATGATGGCTGACTTTAGGGGAGCCTCACGACGAGGGCAAAAGCAAATGAAGGCTGCAGCAGAATTGGGCCCCCTTTCATCTTGGACTCCATGCCACTGGATCCTGACCCATATCTGTCAAGGACCGCGTGGTGGCTGTCTGTGTGCCAGTCTCCTCACGTTAAACAAAGTCACACACAGACGTCCTCCATAAAGAATAACCTAAAAGAATTCCACACCACCTCGAGCAACTGGAAGCACATTGCGCTTGATAGGCACTCCTGGAAGACATAGATATAAGAGGGTGCTGCATGTCACGATATAGATAAAGGACAACACTGCAAGGAGAGAGAGAAACAGTCTCAGTCACCACCAACCACCTCCACCACCATATTCCCCTGCTCACACTGCACCAAAGTATATGGATCAAAGATCAGCCACTACAGCCATTTGAAGACCCACAAGTTGACAACCCATCATGGAGGACAGTCATACTTGCCTCGAGTGACTGCCGATGATGATGATGAGTGGTAGCTGAGGAGGTAGGTGTACCACTAGGTAGATGGGTAGGTTACCAAGGAGGAAGTGAACATACTCTTTAAATGTACATACTGAAAGGTGGGTATATTGTAAACCCCCAAATACTCTAACCCTAACCCTGCAAACACCCTGCACTACACTACTGAGTGCAATACTTTATAGGTAGAACAACCCCCTCAAGCCATGTACAGTGGCTTGACGCCCATTTTAAAGTAAAGACTGCTAAACAAATGAACAAACAAATAAAAGAAACAGCTCTGCATGAATGCTACCATACTTTGCACTTGCAGCCATCAAGTTTCATCATTTTTCACCAATGTTTAACAACCATACGCAGTAAATTCATCAAACTGTAAGAGGTACACGGCTGACATCATAAACACACCCTGCTGTTAAAACTTTGTTGCCTGCCAACAGCAGTTAGGCAGAATATAATTGCTTTTGTGCAAAATTACATCACATGCCTTTGCGTGAAAGCAAGTCGAAGCCTGAGGAATGAAGGGAATAACAGGTTGAGACATAATGTGCCAGAAATGTCAAGTACAACATATTTCTGACATCTACTGGCATGAGACTGTCTTCCTGTAAGTATGACATCCAAAGGCATTTGAACAGTTGGTGAGGGAGTGGTGGCCATTTTACAATAACACTTCCCTTTCAGTGAGGTTTAATTGAGCCAGATTTTGTATCTGAAAAAGGAGATTAGGCAGTCTTCCTGTCAGACAGGATACCACCAATATGCCCTGATGCTGGTGTGGTAAAGCCTTCGCTGCCCCTATGAGTAAAGGGCGCTGACATGAATGTTTAATGGTTAATTATAACTTTATCTAGATCTAGAGAATAGTGCTTCACTGTCCCATAACAAAACCACCGTCCGCGCTTGTGTGTGTGTTAAAGTGTTTGTGTGTGTTTTGGCCCGGCAGGCTGCTCTAATATGCCCTAATAACCATGATGTCATCCACCTGTTTTTGGGCTCCGGGGCGTTGATGACTGATGGGACAATTTTAAATAATCATCTTATCTGATCTGGAGAGCTCATGAGCTGAAACCTGAAGAAATTACAAACCATAAATGTGAAAAGTCGACTATTCACAAATACCCTGAGGGTTTATCTGCTTTGGGGAAAATGGTACAACAGAGGTTTTTCCACACAGTTCCTCTAGAATAATGTTTATCAAGTCTGAATAAGTGTTTGTTTTGTAGGCCAAAGCATTTACTTTCATAGAATACACTAATTTGGTTTCAGTTACCCTTTCAATCATTTTGTGGCGGGGGATTTCTTCCTGGACTCTTCACATTTAATGGAGGATTCACCTGTACAGCCCCTGAAAGGAAAGGTGGGGGTCCTTGAATGCAACAGTGCAATGAAAATGACCTTTAAGAAGATGCAGCTGTCCTCTGAATACCCTTTCCTTTTACAACATCGTGTATGTAGCACTTTTGTGCTAACGCAAACGTTCCCCCCCTCTGAATCAAACATTAACTCCGTGTTCAAAATGTCTCAGGGCAGCCGGGTTAATGCAGTGACCGTGTGACCCAACAGCGTACTGTCTGCTCTCTCAGGAGATTCACCATTAACCTCGAGCTCACTGGTACACAAAAAAGGTGGGTTGAATTCACGCTGCATTAAGAAAGGACTTCTCTTTGTTCATCAGTTGAAAACAAAAATGTGAAACCCAAAATGCTGCGTGTGTCTGAAGATGAGTCATGCAGTGGGTAACGTCAGTGATGAGAAGATAATTTATTGCTGATGTATTTGTCTCGTAGTTGAGTGCAAAATGCCCGGAGGAAGCATTTTATGAAACATGTCTCTGTTCAAACCAGTTTTTGTGGTCCAGACACATGCCACTTTGTTTTTGCCGAGACACGCCTTTGAGTCCTGGTTTCCTGGGAAATAGAACTGTAAAACACTGATGGGAAGGTTACTATCATCCACCTACGTCACCCTGGGAGGAAAAACATTTAAGCGCTGTCTCTCATGGTGTATTTTCTTTTCCCTGAGGATGACATTATGTCATTAAAAATGTAGTCAGGTGTCAAGTCAGGCAAAGAGAAGAATCACAGAAAGAAAAATAATAGTAAACCACCTGAAGGAAGGTTCAGTCTCTGAAACCACAGCAGTTCTGAAGCATTATAAATCACAAACTGAAGCAGATAAACTGACACATTTAGAAAAATAAAAGTACAGCAACCAGTTGTGGTGTGAAAGCATCGACTTCATTATAGCACAGAGCTGAGAGGGGAGATGAGAAACTGGTGACAAAAACAAAAAAGAAGAGAGAACAGGAACACGCACAAAAATGCTAACAGCTAATGCGCAAGTTGCTAGCTAGCTTACAGCTATTGTCTGTAGCCTACAATCAATATATTATCTGTCTGAGACAAATACACACCTTCCAATGTTTGAATTTGTGTGAATAAGGCAAGGTGAAAATGGACTTTGCTTTGTTTGTACCATAGAAATAGAACGGATAGAAAGGACATTCCTATTCAAATTAACATAGCAGGCGAGTCAGCTGCCGCCATTTTTATGTGTACCATTGCCACTGCAATCATTGTAGTGAGCTGACTTCCGAATAAATGTCCATATTCACTTCTAACTCTGTGAATTAGGGGACTATTTCGACCAAACCAGAGTTGGTGAACCTTAGAACAGTCGAGTGAGTGATGTTAATGGCGAGTTTTGCTTCTGTTGAGTCTGAATTTAGTGTGTTTTATGGAGAGTGAACAAGGTAATTAAGCTAATGTTAGTCTACTGCTGTGTCTCAAATGCTTCCGTTAGCACACTTCCATGTCGTATACTATGTGCACTACCTGGCATAGTGCACGAATTTCAACAGGATAGTGTTGCCTCAAACTAAACACGGCCGGTGTGCACTTACCGGAAATGACGGCCACAAATTAGCTACTTAGAAAACTAGCATTAGCATTTGCGTTATTGTTCACAGTACCAAATCATTACAGACTGCTAAATTAACCCAATAAACATACTGCTGGCTTATATCCGACAACAGTGGTGCTTAGTGCAAAAAACACGTGCAGCGACGTTCACGGTCGCACAGTCCTCGGCCGCCATTTCCAGTTTGAAAAGTGGCCCCTTCCCTTCTGCTACATAGCCAAGATAGTGACCATTGAGGGCGAAAAGTGATAGTTCCACACTCAACTTCTTGACCGTTTTGGTGTCCAGCTGTATTTTTCTGTTTCATAACAAAACTGGTGTAAGAATAGGTCAAATCTGAGTTCTCAAACTATTAAGCGTGATGCTTTATGGCTCCACTCTGTTGTCACCCTAAAGCCCAGTTCAAACCAAAGCTTCGCGACAAGAAAAAACTGCTTTGGAATGTTGCAGAGAAAAGTTGCAGCGGTGTGAACTGGCTGGTCTGAGCTTGACTCAAGTTGGCAGATGGTGTCACCTGCAAGTCAGCTGGTTAAATAGCCAGCAGCTGGTTTTAGAAAATCAAGTTCCAACAGCCAATTGGCTTGTAGTAAAGTCAAGTCAAAATCACTGCAGACGGCATGTTTGCTTATTGTGGCAGGTGTTCCATCCCCACCGAGCCCTCTGTTTCCACCCTAACAGTGTGCTGGTGTCAGACAGTGGGTCGCTGCTGCTATTTATTTATATTATTGTGGCGTACTGATTATGAATACAGGCCATCTGATGCACGTTTTGTTGTTTTTTGCCTTTTCATCACTTCACCAAATGCAACTGTAGCCAGTATCTCACTTTCACTATTGTCATTCGTATTTTAAGAAGCTACAAATTATATTCAGTCACAAAATGAGCCTGAAAAGCTGGAAATCTGAACAGAAGTACAGATTGCATAGAGATGATACACCATCTCATCTAGTTGCATTGGTGTGAACTGGCAAGTTTTTAAAACGTTGCAAAATGGTGCTTTGCATTTGTGTTCTGTGTCTGTGGTTTGAACACCTTAATAACGTTGGTCATCCCTTACTTTTCATCTGTCACCACTAGTTTAATTTGTACAATACTTTTGTTCATTTATGACCAATCGTACGTGTACTGCTCATTAGACAATGTTAGCATTCATGCTAGATAGTTACACTGGTCAGCATTATACTTTATAAATGTCAGCATGTTTGTATTGCTACTGCCAGCATGTTAAAATTTTGACATGTTTTTAGTTCAAAGCAAGCACAGCCTCAAAAGAGAAAGCTAATGTGGGAGGCAAAGCTGAAATAACCTAACATAAATGACAGGCTAAAGTATTGTGAGTAGCTACATCAAAAAGGTAAATTAGAGCTGGAATGCACCAAACCTCAGACTGATGGAATAACAACAGGAGATGATCCAAGGGTTGTTTTTCAGCTTTAATTAGAGTTCACCTCACTTATCTGACGCTGCAATCGCATTCTCATCTCTGTGTATTTTGCTTTACGCTTATCTGGCATAGCCACTCCTGTACAGTTAGACGGGCAGAGCGTAACACAACCACTGCCAAGGCTGTGGGTTTGATTACTAGCGGGACCACCTATGCTAAAAATGCACGCACTCACAGCACAGTGAAGGCAGCTTGGGTAAAAAACATCCACCATATGGACTACGCTGTGTAAAAAGAATAAACTGCTGAGCGTTTGCCTGCCAAGACAACACAAGAGGAAATTTACTCAGCCATAACAACCTCAATGCAAGGTCAGGCTTCTCCACCACACTGAGGGCTGAAATTCATTTGAATACCTTTGGCAGCGTGCAGAAGTGCAGTTGGATGGATGTGGAGTGGTGCTCCAGAATATTCAAATTGTTGATGCTGAGAGTTCAGCGACATCTCCCAATGTTATGATGACCTCCCGTAATTGCACACTACAAGAAGTGATGTTATGAAAGAAAATATGCTTCAAACTTAACTTGTCTGTGGTGAGACCAATAAAAGTGGAGTACAGTGTGTGTGTCTTTGTGTGTGTGAACGTTGTATGTAAAGGTGCTGTGTAAGACATTAATGCATGCAATAACATGAGGTGAAAAAAGACACGAGTCCAATAGGAGCGTGGCAGCCTGCTGATTGGCACACATGTTTTTCTGGGATAGTGTGTGTATACTTCCTTTGTAATGATAGCTCTCAGTCTCTCACCAGGCGGCCAGGCTACTCCTCTAAACCTCATGGTCTTTGCCAACCCCCAGAGCCCAGAGAATATGGCCTGCAGCTGGGCCACAGAGAGAGCCTGAGCCCCCTGTTAGTTACTGAAACAACCAACAGTAATAATTAATCCAAGAAAGCAAACACATGCAGTTTCTTTTCATGTAAATCAAGCTTCCACTGGTTCAGATAGTGCACCACAATAACAGATAGTATCACATTGTTTACATCAGACTGTATGAGGAGGAGTGAATGTGATTGGGCAGGATGATGGCTCCCTCTAGAGGTCAATTTGGGGAGCAAATCCTCTACTTGCCTAAAACTTCAAGACTTCCTCATAAATAAACAGTATAATAAGTAGCCTACAAGTCCTGCACTGAATATTCTTTTTAAATAAGAGTATGTCTTACCCGCAGTGGTGGGACGAAGTCATTGTTTTGCATGTCACAAGTAAGTCTCAAGTTTTTGCACTCAAGTCCCAACTCAAGTACCAAGTTCTTAACTTTGAGTTTCCAGTCTCAAACAAGTCTCAATGCACTTTGTCCCAAATTTAATGCCAAACAGCAGAGTAATACTGTTAGCTAAGCAATAGCTTGCAATGTTAATGTTAGCCTTGACTTACTGTTCTGTGTGCAATTTCAAATGTTAAATGAAGTTTGAAGTTGTTGTACCTCCATCTGTGATTTTCAACCTGCACATTTTGCATACTGCAATTTGTTTTTTGATGACCACAGCATAGTTTTTGTACGCAAAATAAATTATCTTTGGTATATTTATTTCTAACTAGCACTAGTAAGATTATGTTAGTTCGTTATGGTTCTCTCCTGCAACTTCATTGGATGCTGTTAAACTGATTCAAACAAAGCAGATCTGGAGATTTGAAGAGAATGAAGTGCACTAATATTAGTTCAGTCAGATAATTTATGTTATAAATGTTTATTTCAATGGCAGAACATAGTTAAAGTTTGGCATCTAGACTCTGGCTATTGGGGAGTGATGATTAACGATGTCCCCTTTAGCCAGAGCCTGCAGGTGAATGCTGTGGTGGAGGTGGGGCTGGAAGAGGGAGCAGTAGCACTGATGCAGGGTAGCAGCGGCATAGGCCAAGCAAAGGGAGAGCTGGGAAAATTTTGCTGCTTAAACAGACCGCCAAATTACGAGGGTGTGTTTTGTAGATTACATATATGGAGAGTGACATAGCCTATCACCTGTGTGTGCAGCTTGAGTTGACTGCCTTAACGAGTTGCAAGTGTCGCTCCGTTTTCTCCACTTTCCCTCTGAGGAACCACCAGCCGGTTCGAAACGTCAGGGAAGCCTGGCCTCTATCGGAACGTTTTGTCAACCGTTGTTTTTTGTTTGTTTGTTTTTTTGCAATTGGCACATTTTAACATCACTAGACCCACAGTTGGTTTTTAAATTAATTGATTAAAAGTTAAGTTTTAGCATACCCGGAGCACCACTTGAGGACCACACTGCCTTTTAAACACCCCGCGACCCGGGGTAGGACACAGATCGGGTTGAAGGCACACAAGAGAACTTTTTATGCTGTTGGCTGGACATAACCTGCACATCCCAAGGAATGTCTTACAGGACCTCCAGAGACCACATGGCCAGACAGGCCGGACCACACTGGAGGCCGGAGCATCACAGCAGCAGCAGCTGGACTCAGGCGGGACGCTCACACACGGGTGGTACAATGGTGGGGGTTGACAGACACCAGTGTGGGCGAGGCCAAGGAGAGTGGAGTAGGCCCACAGCTGAACACCATAGGCCTCCACATAATCCTCCTAGACGAGGCAGAAGCAGGGACAGAATTATACACAGGCCTACCAGAACTGATAACACACACACACTCTACAAGAACACTACACAGCCACCATCACCACACTCACCAACATGCAGGGTAACCAACTCGCTCTTAGCGAAGTGGCTAACTGGGCCCAAAAACAATATTGAGCCAGATTGGACCCTGAAACCATAAACAGAACCCGCTCACTTCTCTTCCACACATCCAGCCAATCATCATCATCACCTTCCACTTCATCACCACAATGTTCTCGCTCTTCCTCTCCCTCCTCTGAACATTCCATGTACTCACCTTCACAATCCTTTTCACAGCCAGTGGACCCTGAAGTACTCAGCAACAGACTTCAGGGCCACACAGGGGGAGAGAAACTGAACCTGGGGGACCATGCTCAGTTTCCTGCCCTGCCCAACAGGGGGCATCCCCAACTGGCCCCTGAGGGTAACAGACCTACAACAGAACAAAGTGGGATGCTCACAGGGACAAGGCGGGAAATGGAAGCTCTCTATGGGCATAAATAACAGAGACCAGGACCCACATAACACATCCACTAAACAATTAAGAGCAGTCTATAGGAAGGCCAGATTCACCTTTCCTAATGCTGAAATCAAATTTCCCATCATCAATTTTTCAACACACCTCCCCCCAGAACAACGTCAGAATTTAACAACCATTAATGATTACATCCGTTCACACTTACCTCACCAACCACTTCCACAGCATCTTTTCAGGACCACCCAGGACAATATCCACTGGACCCCGGAAACTGCTGGCAAGGTCTTCTCCCACTGGTGCAAACAAGAGCGGAGGGAACCTGGATCAGGTAACTCAATAGCAGACAACCTTATGGTCTTAACGAACGCCTCCTCACACACAACTAACAGTTCTCTTTCTCTTTCACAGCCCAGTTCCTGATACAATATACAGTACAGTACATTCAACACACAATTGTCAACAAAGATTAAATACATGAAAAGCTCATCTCCATCTCCTTTTTTCTCGGTTGTATACAAGGTTCAATACATACTGGATCATATTGCATACTCTGGTCTAATTCATCATGGCATCCTGTATATACATCCTGAGCTGCACCTCTGTTCATTTGGTTTATAATTGAAAGACAACACACCAAAATACCAAATAACAACTTATATCAATTTGATTAAATACAAATTTCTTTCTTTTTTTGGTGTTTTTTTTTTTTTAAATGTATTTTGACTTTGGTTTGCATCTTTTGTCTTTAACTTTTTTTTAATAAGTGGTATAGGACCCCATTTTATTTGTCTGTTTGAAGTTCTGGCTGCACTAGTTACCTGTCAGGGGCTGGTGACATCAGATGGTGAGGTGAATAATCTAATAACCTACTTTTATGATAAGATAACATTCTTTGGTACATATAAATGCAATTTTGGGGTGATTGGCTTATTTACATTAATAATGGCAAACACATATATACATGCCTTTTGGATTTTTCATTCCTTATTCCATGCCCGCCTATAATTCATGTGTGTTTAGGTGTATGCATTTTTTAAAAGGAGCAAGGTGCTGATGAAATCTTTGCTGCATTGTGTGCAGCAACCAAAGATCATCCAATTTTTTTTATTAAGCTACTAGATAGGCAGGTCTATCATACCAAAATGTAAACTAGAGACATAGAGGAAGTCAAAAATACCAAAATTGTTTGGTCCCTTTAAATGATACCAATTTGTGAAAATTAGCCCCTTGGCCCCTGGACTATTTTTTTAAACAAGATTCTTACATGACTTTTTTGCCTTTATTAGATGGGACAGGATGAGTGTGAAAGGGGAGGAGAGTGGTGACCACATGCAGCAAAGGGCCACAGGTTGAACTTGAACCTACGGCCACTGCAGCAAGGACACAGCCTTTGTACATGGGGCACCTGCTCTACCAGGTGATGCTGGGTGGCCCATTCACCAGCTAACTTTAATGTTAAAATACACAAGTATCATAACAACAACAGCACTCATTATGCCACATGATCTCTTTCATAGCGATTTATACTGCAGTATATTAAAGGATTATCATCATCATCACCACAAACTGGATGGCTGCATTGGCAAAATGAAAAAAGTATTTTTCAGTTTTTAAAAAAATGCAAAATATAATTTAAAAAAAATTTTTTTTTCTTCATTGGGAGATGTGTTTTACTTTTTATATTTCATAAAACTGAAGGATTAAATTCTAAACCCAAATGACTTGATAAGAGGGACTATCACTAAACTGACATCTCATAAGCAGATCGCTTTATTTTTCTTTTCTTTTTTTTAATATTTAAATAACCTCAATAATAAGAATAATTAGCAGAATATTTATAATAAGTTACATAAAATGTAAATCAATGTATTAAGATAGGTACCACCACTGCGTTTTATTCTATATGTGAAATATGTGCTTTACTGAAACATTCATGTCACTGCTGTTCATTTTGGGTGAATGTAAACTCACAGAGTGCCAAATGTGTGATAATGAAAAGCAGTGCACACTTTATAGAGAGACATCTTCCCACTGTCTAATTAAAGTGATGACTGAAAATGACAAAAATATAAAAAGTAAAATCACAATACAGAACACATAAGTTCAGACTACCAAATAAAAAACATAGAATTTCTCCAGTGGTGCTGCTTTTCAAGGTCGTGTCTGTAGTAAAGGAGGAAGAGCGGCCTCTGCTGGTGAGTGTTGATAATGAAAAGCTTACAGCACCGGGTATTCCCAGGCGGTCTCCCATCCAAGTACTGACCCGGCCCGACCCTGCTTAGCTTCCGAGATCGGACGAGATCGGGCGTGTTCAGGGTGGTATGGCCGTAAGCAAGAGAGGCTGCTGCAAACAAACTATTTAAAGATGGTAAAGCAACACTTACAGTTCTAAAAGTTGTTAAATATGGCTAACAATAATCTAATTTTCATTAAGTCAACAAATCTCATGAAAACACTAAAACCACCCATGAATTAAAACACATGAACACGCACGCTGTAGTTCATTTGAAGTAAATGTAATCTTACTAGAGGGCGTGTTTTTCACTTAGTTCACCAATTATTAATGTAACATTATGCTGCTACACACACACATTCACCTATTTCTGTATGATTTAAGTTAAGATAAGATATACTTTATTGAAAATTCAAGTATCACAGCAGCACAAGACAAAATCAAAGGACATTAAATAGAATAAGATTAAAGAAAAAAAATGAAAAAATAAAGATAATAATAGATAAATAAAAGATAAAATAAAACTGCTGCATCAGATGAATAAAGTGACTAAAAATGGCAGACAAAGTGTTGAATGAAATAAAGTGACAGGTGGCAGATAAAGTGTCATATTGGACGGATGCAAGATAACTCTGTTCAGAGCTAAATGTAGCTTAAGCCAAACCGCTGTTGTACAGTCTGATGGTGGTGGGCACAAAAGAGCGTCTCAATCCTTCAGTTCTGCTCCTGGGTTGGATGATCCTTTGGCTGAATGAGCTGCCCATTTAAACACACATTAACTTATTATTATGTCACTTCTAATACAGTGTGTCAGCAGATGGCACTTTAGCAACAATTTAGGTTTTTCAGACACAGAAAGATGCAACAACATCATCTTTTTCACTGTCACTTTAATTTCACATTACTGCTGGTATCATTTACTCCCATTCACCTCCTTAAGGTAAATATAACCATAATATCTATGCACTGAACAAGTCCACTTTCCTCGTCAATCTGCACTCTCTGTGGCTGTTTGTATGTTTATTTCAAGATTATTCAACAGCAATGAAACTTAACAAACTGCATTTATCGGCTACATTTTCTTTCAGATTTTTCATGCACTGTAAGCAGGTTTACTTGAACAGATACAAACAATAAATTATACTTTAATAGACTTTTGCCTTTCATGATTTCTTTGCAGTGGTGGCACCTCGAGTACAGCAGGCTACTGAAGTACAGTTTTGACATAGGCTACTTGTACATTGCTTGACTGTTTCTACTTTATGTTAGGCTACTTTATACTTCTAATTCAAAACAGTTCAGAGGGAAATATGATGCTGTTTTGCTTTATTACATTTCTCTGACAGCTAAAGTCAGTTTACCAATTGGGATTTTACATTTAAACATATGATGAGCATCTAAAACATGATGCATTGTTATAGATTTAACTACCCTCTTTGTTACCATCAGTGTGTTGATAACTGGTGAACTAAGTGAAAAACACGCCCTCTAGTAAGTTCACATTTACTTCAGATGAACTACAGTGTGTGTGTTCGTGTGTTTTAATTCACGGGTGGTTTTAGTGTTTTCATGAGATTTGTTGACTTAATGAAAATTAGATTATTGTTAGCCATATTTAACAGCTTTTAGAACCGTAAATGTTGCTTTACCATCTTTAAATAGTTTGTTTGCAGCAGCCTTTCTCGCTTACGGCCATACCACCCTGAATACGCCCGATCTCGTCCGATCTCGGAAGCTAAGCAGGGTCGGGCCGGGTCAGTACTTGGATGGGAGACCGCCTGGGAATACCCGGTGCTATAAGCTTTTCATTATCAACACTCACCAGCAGAGGCCGCTGCTCCTCCTTTACTACAGACACGACCTTGAAAACCAGCACCACTGGAGAAATTCTACATGTCTTTTACTTGGCTGTCTGAACTGTATGTGTTCTGTATTGTGATGATTTTACTTCTTATATTTTCGTCATTTTCAGTCATCACTTTAATTAGACAGTGGGAAGATGTCTCTGACATAAATATGTTAGTTAAGCACATATTTCACACATACAGAATAAAATGCAGTGGTGGGACCTATCTTAATACATTTATTTAACTTTCATGTAACTTATTATAAATATTCTGCTAATTATTCTTATTATTGAGGTTATTTAAATATTAAAAAAAGAAAAGAAAAATAAAGCGATCTGCTTATGAGATGTCAGTTTAGTGATAGTCCCTCTTATCAAGTCATTTGGGTTTAGAATTTAGTCCTTCAGCTTTATTATATATAAAAAGTAAAACACATCTCCCAATGAAGAAAAAAAAATAAATTTAAATTATATTTTGCATTTTTTTAAGAACTGAAAAATACTTTTTTCATTTTGCTGATGCAGCCATCCAGTTTGTGGTGATGATGATGATAATCCTTTAATATACTGCAGTATAAAACGCTATGAAAGAGATCATGTGGCATAATGAGTGCTGTTGTTGTTATGATACTTGCGTTGTTCCACACACTCCCAGTCATATTTAGCCATGCACATACTGGAGTTTTGTTTTTAAGGCCTCTGCCACTTTGTTGCTCTAACTAGAGAGGAATGGAATTTCATTTGTGCTTTGTGCACCAATGACTGTAACACCCCCCCTCTTATTTTACGTGAAATAACCCCAATAATAAGAATAATCAGAAGAATAATTCAATAATTCAAGAATAATTCATAGCAAGTTACATGAAAGTTAAATAAAGGTATTAAGATAGGTCCCACCACTGCGTTTTATTCTGTATGTGTGAAATATGTGCTTAACTAACATATTTATGTCAGAGACATCTTCCCACTGTCTAATTAAAGTGATGACTGAAAATGACGAAAATATAAGAAGTAAAATCACAATACAGAACACATAAAGTTCAGACGGCCAAGTAAAAGACATGTAGAATTTCTCCAGTGGTGCTGGTTTTGAAAGTGGTGTCTGTGGCAAAGAAGGAGCAGCGGCCTCTGCTGGTGAGTGTTGATAATGAAAAGCTTACAGCACCGGGTATTCCCAGGCGGTCTCCCATCCAAGTACTGACCCGGCCCGACCCTGCTTAGCTTCCGAGATCGGACGAGATCGGGCGTATTCAGGGTGGTATGGCCGTAAGCAAGTGATGAAGTTGCACACTAACTATTTAAAGATGATGAAACAATATTAACATTCAAAAGTCTGTTAAACACAGCTAACACTAATCTATAAGTTTCATTAAGTCAACAAATCTCATGAAAACACTAAAACCACCCATGAATTAAAACACACGAACACACACACTGTAGTTCATTTGAGGTAAATGTGAACTTACTAGAGGGCGTGTTTTTCACTTAGTTCACCATTTATTGACACACTGATGGTAACAAAGAGGGTAGTTAAATCTGCTCATCATATGTTTAAATGTAAAATCCCAATTGGTAAACTGACTTCAGCTGTCAGAGAAATGTAATAAAGCAAAACAGCATTATATGTTCCTCTGAATTGTTTTGAATTAGAAGTATAAAGTAGCCTAACATAAAGTAGAAACAGTCAAGCAATGTACAAGTAGCCTATGTTAAAACTGTACTTCAGTAGCCTGCTGTACTCGAGGTGCCACCACTGCAAAGAAATCATGAAAGGCAAAAGTCTATTAAAGTATAATTTATTGTTTGTATCTGTTCAAGTAAACCTGCTTACAGTGCATGAAAAATCTGAAAAAAAATGTAGCTGATAAATGCAGTTAAGTGTCATTGCTGTTGAATAATCTTGAAATAAACATACAAACAGCCACAGAGAGTGCAGACTGACGAGGAAGGTGGACTTGTTCAGTGCATAGATATTATGGTTATATTTACCTTAAGGAGGTGAATGGGAGTAAATGATACCAGCAGTAATGTGAAATTAAAGTGACAGTGAAAAAAAAGATGTTGTTGCATCTTTCTGTGTCCGAAAAAACTGAATTGTTGCTAAAGTGCCATCTGCTGACACACTGTATTAGAAGTGACATAATAATAAGTTAATGTGTGTTTAAATATGAGGTATTGAAGGAATTTAAGATATTGCAGAGGTGTGGTCCTGTCACTGTGTCACAGGCTGGTCAAAGATTCTTCAGTGGACAGGACGTCCTTCTCAGGCCTTTCTCCCGTTCACGTCACCCACTGACCCGACCTGATCACAGTTCCTGGACTGAGCAGCAGATACAGCAGCTGGAGTGGAAAGTCAAAGCTCGCTCTTTACTGCTTGTCCTTACCTGGGATGGAGACAAAAGAGAAATACATATATGAAGTCAGAAAAATGTAGATTCACAATTATACAAAAACTAACAGCTTTTAGAACCATAAATGTTGCTTTACCATCTTTAAATAGTTTGTGTGCATCTGTTTTTCTCGCTTACGGCCATACCACCCTGAACACGCCCGATCTCGTCCGATCTCGGAAGCTAAGCAGGGTCGGGCCGGGTCAGTACTTGGATGGGAGACCGCCTGGGAATACCCGGTGCTGTAAGCTTTTCATTATCAACACTCACCAGCAGAGGCCGCTCTTCCTCCTTTACCACAGACACCAAAGAAAAGCAGCACCACTGGAGAAATTCTATGGTTTATATTTGGTCGTCTGAACTTATGTGTTCTGTATTGTGATTTTACTTTTTATATTTTTGTCATTTTCAGTAATCACTTTAATTAGACAGTGGGAAGATGTCTCTGTAAAGTGTGCACTGCTTTTCATTATCACACATTTGGCACTCTGTGAGTTTACATTAGCTTGAAATGAACTACAGTGTCACACACTTTGGAGGGTTCTCCTTATTTTCTACTTTTGTCTAAAAATACTACCCTGGGTATTAAAGGAATATTTCCCCAATTGACCATTTGTATATCAATTACTCATCTCATGTTATGTTGAATTCATAGAGGACAGGCAACCCTTTCTGACAGGTAACTGAATTTGAAGTAAAACTTATCGATGCTCTCTTCAGAGACAGTAGTGCTTAAATACCTCTGGCCTGCACACCTGCCGATGCCTGTGTTCCTCTTACCTTTGTTGGGGACAAACTTGAGCGAGTGACTGAATATTCAAAACCGTGACACTCCTTCCTCTGGGCCGTCATTTACAAACTCGTGGCCTAGCCCGTTGCCACACTTGCCACACAGAACCTGCGTACATGAAGCACAGTCACATCAACTTCCTGTGTCACATCCTGATGGAACAGGTGCCAATTAAAACCATGTGACCGATGCAGCAGCAGTGAAACAATCAGGGTTCAGAAGACCCTGACCTTGTAGGCAGTGAGAGTCTCCATCATCTTGGTGACACTGTCCTCTCTGATGGTCTCGGTGAAAGCCGGCCAGGGAGACGAGTGGGCGAACTTGGACCGACTGGCGAACAGTGGATGGTTACAGTTGGAACACACATATATACCTGCAGGAACAGTTAGTTTTAAGAGTTGTTGCATTTTTTTCATATCGTTTCTGAGACACAGAGGGGAGACTGGGGCATGCTTTTCACTCTCCATATTCCTCTGGCATAAATTGTGATAGAATATTTTAACCAGCAGCAAATGGAAGGTAAAGGTCTAGGCTATACAAATGTGTATACACACACACACACACACACACACACACACACACACACACATATATATACATATTTATAATGTGTGTTTAATGTACAGAAAAGCATTCTAAAATTAGATGATTTGTCATTAAAGTTACATTGTGCCAACCAGCCACATCGCAGGGTTGCTTGACACTGTTAAAATGCTATAGTTACAAACAAACAAACAAACAAAAAAACATTTAATCGAACAAGATCCAGAAAACATGAACATTTAATAGAATACCTCCTCATTTAAAAAAACAGCAACAAATATTTTCAAGAAATTCAAGGGTAGGAATATTTAAATAATTAGATCATAGTTATAGATTTTATTTAATAATAATTAATATAATATATACATATAATAATATAGTAAAAATATATTGTTTTTTATTTTTATTATTATTCAAAATAATAATAAAAAACAATATAAACAATATAAACAATCTAAAATATAAAAAACAATATAAATGTATTTTTTAAATCTTTAAATGTAGTCTTAATATCTTAAAATACAGTTACAGTTGCAATTGTTACTGTTAAAATTTGATAGCACATGTGCCAACCATAGAAATAAAAATAAAATAAAATTCTCATTCTATTTCTTTGGTGCTAACCAACAGTGCACACATCTCATCCAACTTAATGATAAAATTATGTTAGCCACCTCCCCTCACTGATCACACACTTATAAACTTATATCAAACTGTAGCTGATTCCTATGACTATTATTAACTAAGAGTAACACATTTTCAATATCTCTATGTGACACAGTTTTACAATACAAAAGGTTTACAGTCTAACCTCGCCAAAAAAATTTACTTTATGCTACAGTCTCTGTGACCTTTGAAGGACCAGAAAATAGCTGTGTCTCACATTTACTAATAACAATTTAATAGGCCAATTGGGTCCAATTTTTCTTTCTTTGTAATACTCAATACATTTATCTCTACTGAATGATTGCTGACTGAATAAGTGAATAATAACAATACTAAATTACTGAATTTCCCCTTGAGGATTAATAAAGTATATAAAAATAAAATAAAATTAAAATTAAACTTCAATCCCCCCCTGAGGAGGGGAAAAATCAGTCTTTGGTTGAAGAGCTGAAAACTTGTCAACACAAAGGCCATAACATGTGATGATGGGGTCCAAAATGGTTTATCATAAGAGGCCACAGGCCAAAAAATAAAATAAAAAAGGTTAGAAACATTGTAATAGGGTCATTTTACTTAAATATACCACAAGACTATGGCTAGTTGGTTTTAAATATGAAACAAAATTATATTACTGTTGTATTTTTTACAGTAATCATGACTAACAGCTTTATTGCGATTATTACTATTACTATTTCTGTTAGACAGGTCACTTAAATCTTACAAACCTTAATTATTATGGTGTAAAAAAGAGAAATATCCTCACATACTGTATTGTCAGACCACGTGCCCCTCCTCTCTACTCATCACCATGATATTGCACAATAACCGAATAACAATTCTTCATTAAAGAATCTCATGTGAAGCCAACATAATAAACGAAATGTAAATGTTGTCCTATATAATCCAGACTAAAGGCAGGTTACATCACTTCACTGCTGACCGAACAGCAGCCACAGCCTGCTCACCTGGTTTGAAATGATCCTTGTAGACCTCACCGCCAAAGAATTTACAGAAAGACATGTTGTGGTGTGTGCACGGAGCAGCTGAAGGTAAAATAAACCGTTATCTGTTTCAGTCTGTCTTCAAACGGCCGGACGCTCTCCGGTTTTTCCTCCTCTCGTGTGAAATGATCCTGGCTGGAGATTTACCGAGAGCTCCGCCCACTGCTGTTACCTGTATTTACCACCAGATGTCAGTGTCTGACCACATTACCTGCAGGTGGATGGATGGCACTCCAAGGAGGTATTTACTAGCCCTGTATTAGGAAAGTTCAGCCTAAAACAGACAAATTATTAGCTCCATGATTTGTTTCTGAACAAACATTCACGGGTCTGTCTAATCTAGATTTAAGAGAAAATTGGTTCAAATTGAGACATTAAATAAATCTAAAGATCACAAAAACAAGGGCGCAGGTTTCACTTAAACACAGATGGACACATGAAATGATGGGTTGGGGGTCCTCTCCCAGAAAATTTTGACAATCAAACACTTAATTTTCCTTTTCTAGTGAATTTTTATGGCCCAATTTGTGACTTTTTTCACTATTTTATGGTGTAAATTTCTTTAATTTTGTCAGAATGAAAGTCCTTCACTATTTTTATGTTTTCATTCAGGGAGACAAATCCAGTGTTCTAAATATTGGGGAGGAATGTGTCTCCTGTACCCCAAACTCACCCTCAAAACCTACACCTATGCGCAAAGAAATACAACACTGACAGTCAGGTCCGCCTGTTTTTACTCTTAGCCATGTTTTCATATCATATTCTGATAACCAGGACTTCAGTTATTTATTAGTTAAATGACACTGATCATTTGAAATCACAAAAAGATACAATAGACAAGACATGCTTCACTTTTTGTGAACTAGGGTTGATTATATTAAAATCAATGTAACTTTTCACAATCATCATGTAACTTGTTAGTAATGTGACTCTGTTCTTGTGGGAGAGGAAGTAGTGATGAGTCATAGTGCAGTTATTCCTGACGCTGACACTGTGAGGAGAAATTAGACACAGAATCACACAGAGAGCCAAACTAACAAATACCGTGAATTTATTTTAGTTAGCAGTTGTCATCACAGACAAATGATGTCAGCGCTATCAGTGTCTGGCAGGTTAAAAACTGGAAGAGAGTTCAGATGTTGTGTTTCTGTCCATGGCAGGGCTGTATCCTTTATTCATATTTGCAGTAGTGCTTAAGTGCCTCTGGCAGCTCCAGCCAATCGATCGCCATCCTGTGGACAATGTGCTTCTGGATGGCCTTCCTACATAACGTCTGCAACGACGAGACTGAAGGCACATGGAAAGAGAACAAGAAACAAGAAGACAGTGGATGAGCAGAATAAAAGTAGAGAAAAGAAATTATGAAGAATTCATGAAGAAATATCTATTAAAAGCATGAATAGATTACTGAATGGGTTCTTGAGCCTGAGCCTATTAATGGATATAGTGACAGTTTTAGTTCTTGTGGGAAAGTTGATGAAATGACCACAGAAAGACACAAGACAACCACAAAGAGTCATACAACCACTGGAGAGACATAAAGCAACCACAAAAAGATAGAAAAGGACTGAAGAAAGACTCAAAATGACCTCAAAGAGACCCAAAATAACTACAAAGACATTCAAAACAACTTCAAAGTGACAAAAAACAACTTCAAAAGACACAAAATAACATCAAATAGACGCAAAGTGATCAAAAGAGGACTGTAAACAACTGCAAAGAGATGTAAAACAACCACATAAACACTCAAAACAAGTTCAAAGAAAGGCAGAACAACTTCAAAGAGACACAAAATGACCACAAGATGACGTGAAACAACTACAAAAAGACGCAAAAAAACAGAGACACAAAGCAACTTCAAAGAGACATAAAGTGACATCAAAGAGAAGCAAAATGACCACAAAGAAATGCATAACGACAATAGAAAGATGAAAGGCGACAACAAAAAACAACTACAAAGAGATGCAAAACAACAACGAAGACACACAAATCATCTTCAAAAGGCGCAAAGTAACATCAGAGAGATGCAAAATGACAACAAAGAACTGCAAAATGACTACAAAGGATGAAAAGTGACAACAAAGAGACTCGAAATGACCACAAACAGACAAAAACAACCACAAAGACATGCAAAGCAACTTCAGAGAGAAAGAAAGCAACATCAAACAGATGCAAGATGACCACAGAAGTCCACAAAATGATACATATAACATCTCTGAGTCATTTTCGTGTCTCTGAGAGTCTGCGAGTTCTGGATTATCTGCCCAGGGGCCCTTTGTTTTACAATCCATCCATGATTAAATACATCACTGTGACACTCACATCCATACTCCACCTGGACAATCTGGACACACTTAGTAGCAGCAAAGACGTCCACCACAGCGTGCAGAGGCTGGATGGAGGGAATCCCCTTCGCAGATGCTCCCATGTCCTCACCATTGATGATAATGTGCATGTCAGCCAGGCCTCGCCCTTTAGGCACATACAGTACTCCGATGCGGCTGCGTCTGGCTGTGGGAGGCAGAGCGTTGGTCTTATACAAGTCGTCCAATATGTGGCTGTAGCGTCCGGGCCTGCTCCGACCAACCAGCTTGTCTCTAGGGATGCGAACATCCCCAATGTGCAAGTGAGAGTCAGTGAAAAAAGTCTTTGGTTTGCTTATGTTGCCTCCTCCTTCATCTCTCTCACCACCTCCAACTCCATCTTCAACCTCCCCTCGTCCAAGCCTCTGACCCCCACCCAGTCCTCCATCTCCAGCCTCTTGAGCCTCTGCTTCAGGATCCTCTATGATCTTGTTGTGGTTGCGAGTGATGGCAAATACCCAGCTGTCCCCTGAGTCTGTCAGGTCCGGGATGGAGTATTCAGGTACCACGTCTAAGCTCCCAGGGTCCCTGGCGGTCAGGCCGACCCGCAGGTGGCCACACCACCCCAGCTCCTTATCCTCGATCTCTATGAGAAAAATCTCCCCAGGCTTCAGAGGGTGTTTGCTGAAACACACTCCGTTTGCAAAGCTCTCCACCCTGGTGGCCTTCGTCCCTGAGTGGTCCAGTCTGACATTGGTACCATGGATCGGGTGGAACTCCGTGAACTGGTCAGGAAAGGGCTCCATTTCCAGTTGGACAGCTGTCAACAAACACAACAAACAGAAGCAGACTTACTGAAACTTTCCAATCAATCAGTCTTGCAACGGTTTCAGGCTTTTCTGGCACATGTGGTCACAGCAGAGACACAACAACTTCCACTGACACAAGCAAAGACCCCTGCTCTACTTATCTGTCAGCCACTCAGGGAAGCTTCTGGTGGAGGGCTATTTTTGAAGCTGCATGTCAACAGATGGCAAGGTATGTGTGTGCGCGCACATGTGCATGTGTGTTGAGGGGGGGTGGCTAACACGCACATGCCCACAGTCACTCACTCACACCAGACATGCACAGAGGTGAGGTAAGTGGGAGCAACAAAGCCCTCCCGGCCATGGTGCTCATTCAATTTCATGATCCCATGTACTGAAGTAATAGTGTGCGTAATTATTATAATACCATATGCCAGGGAGATATGTTACACAGAAGGCCTCTCATATCTGCACTCTAAATATAGTCATGCTACGCAAATACAGTGTGGATTTCATTCTTATGTAAAGCAGCAATTAAAGTAATAAACCAGGATAGAGGGGGCTGTGGAGATTTATTATGATAATGGAATTACAGCATGAGAATGTGAGGAAGAATTTAAAAAAAGATCATTTTTACATTCACTATATATAACTGAGAGTAAAGGATCCTGCACACTGTCACTGCTGAATTACAGTAGCTCACATAATTTCAATCTAAAGGTGTCAGATTTTTTTATTAGGTCATATTAATTATACAGTATGGTAATTAGGAGCCATGGTATAGCCCTCATTAGCTACATAACAGGTCTAATTTTAACAGTGCCGGACTTATATTCAGAGCCCCAGGAAACACCCGACTCCACCATTTCCCTTACACTCAATTTTTTCAATATCAGTTGTAGTTGTGTTCCTGCGATGTCTGACAACTCTCTCCGGTCTAGCAGTGTGATACAAGGCAGGCTGCCAGCTGACGTCTGCCTCAGCCTCCTCAGTGTCCACTATCACTATGTAGGTTTTCAGGGTAGGACCTCTGAGCAAGGCTGTGAGAAAAGTGTGTGATACCCTGGTCTGCATCCAGCTGCGGCATCCTCTCAACCGGATCTATTAACAGATGCTGGTCTCTCTGGTGTCCACTCATCTTCATCACCTGCTCAAGGCCATCAAGACATCTGAGAATGATGCTCTAGGGTCTTAAATCTCTGACCCAGAGTTTCGATGATGAAGCTGAGTACATTGTAGTTCATCTCCCCAGGGTAGAGCGGGTACCCTGTGGACAGCTGTGCAGCTACATATTGATGACCTCATTAAATGAAATACGCAGCATGACCTCGGGTGCTCTTTACCAGGTGGTCTGCACACAGACACCAGGCTGAACAGCACACAGGACATGCCAGGCCAAAGACAATGAGTTTGACCTTTTTAGTGACTGCTGCAGGCGGTCCAACTATAGCATCGTCCACTTTGAGAACTGCATGTTCAGTTCCATTTTCGTTCTGAACTCGTCAAATATTGTGTCAGTTTGTAACACTGCCAGTGACAAGGTAATATAAGGAGCCCTATAGGGTGGGCAGGAGGGAAGGTGGATGGGTCAAACAAACCCTGGACTTTCACCCAGGAGCCTGCTGTTTCGTCTATACTTCATCTAAACTGCACCTGCACATTTAATGTTTCTTAGTAACCAATTTACATGTAAAAAAAAGTCCGTCAATAAAACATTTGTACATTTTAGTGAAATTAAGCTCGTTCTCATACCCAGCTTATCAGATACCACTGCTTTGTCAGTGTTCTGGGCATTGCCAGTGTTATGTATAAAATGCACTGGCCGGCAGCAGTCGTTGAAGCACCACCCTAAGTCATCAAATATCACCGCTATGTCAGTGGATGTCTGCGGGGCCTCCCTAGTGTAGTGGTTAGAGCACCAGTCGTCCATGCGGAAGGTCAAGGGTTCGTATCCTGCTGAGGTCAACGTCAGCAAAGGTATGCAGTCACAAGAAGTTCCCACCGCCGAATAAAACGGGATCAGATTCCTTAAGGAGGCTTGAAGACAAAAAAATAATTCTGGAAGCAAGTCATCAATGAGGCAGTGTCTGAGGCCCATCGTAGACCGTCGTAGATGGGAAGGTCCAGACGTAAAACCGAATTCACGTCAGTGGATCTCTGTGTAAATGCCCCGACACACAAAGGCACCTTTCACGGTATTATGAAACGCACTCTGCCAGTAAGGGTGTGATATAAGGAGCTTGAAGAAGCCAGTCTGTCACCCTGGAATTTTACCTGAATGTAGAGCCAACTTATGTTTTTTTTCTAAACCTTACCTTGTGCTTTTGTTGCTGTTATACCCTGAGGTCCCTATCAAGATCATGTTTCCTTGTTTTCAGTTTTGTTAGTATTTCCTGTTTTATTTTGACATTCACTCTTGTCTCTCATTTCAGGCACTTCACTTCCTGCCCCTGTGTGTGTTTCCCTGGCGATTACCTGCCCCGCCCTGATTGGTTTCACCTGTCCCTCATTACCCCTCCTCCCTTTGTGTATTTAGTCCACCTGCTGCCCTTTGGCTGTGCCAGTTTGTCTCTGTAGTTTGGAGCACATGTTCTTGCCGTTTGTTCCTAGTGTTTTCCAGTTTTTGATCTGATATCTTGCATTTTTTTATGTATTCTGCGTAAGCCCTAAGCTTTTAGAAATGTCAAAGTCCTTGTGTTTTTGAGTCCTCTCTTTTGTTGGTACCAGTCTGATAGTGGCAGGAGGAAATAAATGTAAAAATGAGGTGGTTGACCTCCATCCTACATATATTTCGCGAACAATATGCATCTAAGGAACAGAAACTGTACATTTTCTATGACAATGGAAGTGTATTTTGAAAAGACACATTGCATGTAACAAGCGTATATTGACATGCCGTCCCACAACATCAACAACAGATGCAGGAGGGTACCTAATGTGTCATATTTAGAAGTGAAAACCCATTGATAAAGCCTGATATTTGTTGACACTTTGACAATTCCCATCAACCTTAGGTGTGGTAGGGCTGTGACCCATTGGTGTCTGATCAGTTGCAGCTCTGTCATGGGAAGACACTGGTTGTTTCTGTCCTCCATTTTATCGCAGATTCTAGTGCTGTCACAATACTGGAATTTCTATCTCTAAATAATACCTTGAAAAAAACTGACATTCGATACTCTGGGGAAAATTTTGCAGAGGTCATGAACTTTTAAGTTTTTATTAAAAGATAAATATAGAAAAGGCTATAACGTGACAACAGCAGAATGACTGTCGTAACCATTAACAATAAGAGAGAGCAAGAAAGCACAGTTGTATCGATACTCTGAACAATGAGTATTGAAACCTTTTTGAACATTCAGAATCAATATATGTTGATAAATCAATATTTTTGACAACACAGGCATTGATCCTGGAGTTTGAGGCAATTACGATATTTAACAAAGAAAAAGACACTTCACCTAATGATTCTGCTGCCTGGATCCAGACCACACAGTCATCAGTCAGTGAGAAATCTTTTCATATTATAGCCCTCTTTTCTTAACAACTCTATGAAGCTTTCATTATGAGGATGTAGAACAATATAGACAGTATTACATGTTGAAAATAACTTGTCCAACACTGTTAACAACACTTCAAAATTGCAGATTAAAAGGTACTTTTGACTCCAGGGTCCTCCTCATGTTGTGGCCCTGGGGACTTGGATCCCTTATTCCCGTGCTTAAACACAAAGAAACTGATATACATCTGTAAACTATAAGACAACAGATAATGAGAGTAAGAAAGTGTGTTCTGTACTAATGTGGTCTGGAGGGTGATATTGTCAGTCATGCATCCAGAGAGCCGGGCTATTCAGGAGCATCTCCTCCAGTCAGTGATGGATGGAGGTTATTGTCTCTCACCCCAGCTGCAGCCTGCACACCACTCAGCCCTGTTCTTCATATTGTCATTTCTAGGGCTTCCGGTGTGTTTTATGTAGGCCAAGATGGAGGGAGGGAAGGAGGGCGAAAAAAGGAAATTCATCCTTTTATCCTGTTCTTCCTTTCTTCACTGTCACGAGAATACTTATCTTTGCCGGTGGACACATTAATGAAGTCAGTAGGAAAACAACTGGAGCCCAATTAGCAGTTATTTGGACACTGCTCTACTTGATTATAAAGTGAGTGCCTCAGTTCTGAATGTGTGCTCACCAGATTAGAAAATAACACTATTTAACCCTCGGGCTGAACTTTAGCTGTCACCGTGTTTTGTGCAATTACACAGCATTTACACTCTGGATGGAGACTTTGTGTGGGTGAGTTTTGTGTGTGCGTCTGTTGGGGCTGCTGCAGGACTCTTAATCTGGATTATCATGCAGCGCGGCCATGCTTTTCATAATCAGTTTGGTGAGCTGTGATTCTCGGCAGCGCCTGACACATCTGGATGCAGGCAGTCGGTGAAGGGGAGGTGTGTGTGTGTGTGTGTGTGTGTGTGTGACTGTGAGAGAGAGAGAGAGAGAGAGAGAGAGAGAGAGGGAGAGGGAGAAGGGGAGAGAGAGGGAGCGTTGAGACTCACTCCGCGGTCCTCGCGCACACAGATGGAGAGGGAACCAGCAGAAGACATCCCTGACTGGTGGGTTTAGTCACATTTCCATGCACAGAATAATTTCTCATGTAAGTACTGCATTCCTTATCTTCATTTATGTTTTTTTATCATTATCAGCACTGCACACATTTGCATTGCAAAAGTAAGACCATATTACTGTCCTGGGTGTGCACTGACTGCAACAGTCACTGTAACTTCTGCTGTCATGTCTGCATGTCACTCTTGTCTTGTGCATTGGAGTCGTCCAGAAAGAGAAAGAATGCAGCTCTGGAAGTGAAGGTGGAGGTGCTACACTGACGCCTGTGACCTGTATTATAATAACATACTGTAAATACTGCATAAATTAGGTGCCACATGCTGTTTTGTGTGCATTTATAATTTTGGCCATATTGTTTTTTTTTGATTAGGTCACATATTTTCTAGTTGTGACAGCAGCATTTGTTTTTACTTGCTTAAGGATCTGCCTATCTGCCCAAAGTTTACCTATTCTGGTGTAACTATGGCTGCAACTATCAATTTGTTTGTTATTTTCTCAGTTGATCAAATTATTTGTATTATTTTTTCTATGAAATGTCAGAAAGTAGAGAAAATGGTCATTATAACTTCCCAGAGCTCATATGCCATATTTGAGATGCATGTTTTATTCGACTAAGAGTCCAAATCTCAGTTCACTCAGAAAAGAAAAGCAGTAAATCCATCACATTTGAGAAACTGGAGCCAGCAAATGTTTGATTGATCAGGCCTTTATTCATTTCTGTGACTGAATAATTAACCTGCTAATGATGATCTGAAGGTCAGCGTTTACATAAAATGATATACAGTGCTACAAGAAATCATTTATAATGGAGAAATACTTAATTGTATTGTTCCCAAGCAAAATATAGGTCTATGTAATTTGGATTTATCAGCTAACTCCAGGACCGAGTAAAAAGGGGGGTGCTCTCTGAGTCCCAGCTGTTATAGGGGGGTCAATGGGGGTCCAACAATGATCATGTTCAACCTAAATTTCAGCTATCATAACCCAAATTTTATTTTGAACCAAAATATTCCCCATTTACCATTATTCCAACAAAAAAGCATTGTTTCTATTGCTTTAGTAAATTGTTGCCTGTTTCATAATAACAACCCCCTCTCCTGGCAATCATATGAGTCCCTTTTTTCTGTACGCAAGCGTTGCAGTAAAAAAAAGAAAAAAAAAACATGGGCAATGAGCCTGTGCAGTCTTTCACTGAGTTAGTCTCTTTTAGTTTGCATATGTTTGTTTAGTAGGAAGTAAAGCAGGTTTGGGGAGGGCCCATTCACTGGACCTTTTCAGATGCCCTGCCAGGCTACGTCTGGTGTATGCTTTGATTTGCATAGGGGCGTGTACTTTTAAAGTGACTTGATACAAATTAAGTAATTACAGGGTACATACAGGGGGCCACTGAGCTTGTTACGTAAGCGTATTGCATTCACTTTACAAAAAAAAAAATCAGTTTTATTGAGTAATTTTTTCTGTTTTTCGGAGTAATTTTTTTATTTTTCTGTTTTTCAGTGTATTTTTTTCTGTTTTTCATGGTATTTTTTTGTTTTTCAGGATAAATTTTTCTATTTTTCGGAGTATTTTTTCTGAGTTAACAGAGCAATAGAACACACGCTTTCATTCCTTTCTTGAGAGCTCGATATGATGGAAGCAAAAATGACCCGCTTGTTTAGTTTAATCCAGTTTTACTTTGTTTTGGGTTTGAGACACCGGGAGATACTCTTGTCTTTAAGTCATATAGATGGTGTTATCATTACTTTGTCGACTACCACAAAAAACAGAAAAAAATACTCAAAAAACAGAAAAAATTACTCAATAAAACAGATTTTTTTCTATTTGTCAAGTGAATGCAATACGTTTCCGTAGCTTGTCTTATATGTCGTTTCACAATAGGTGCATTATGTAATCAAAAAGGAGCCAAAAGCTGTAACACTCTCACTTAGTTGAAAAACTAAGTGAAGACTTTCTTTAAATTATGATATCTTGACTCTCACTACATGCATGAAAGGGGGATAACTTTCTGTAGTAGGCCTGTTTATCATGACTGAGACTATGCCACAGTCACTGAGAATAAGGGTTGCTTTCCATTTCATTTCAGTGTTTGTTTTCATTGGTGAAATGTGTTGTAAACTCATTAAACCATCCAGTGACCCCGTGCACCCTGGACAGGAATATCTGACCTTAAGCATATGGGTGAGAGCGCTGACCGCAAGCAACTCTGAAGGATTGTGATGTTACTAATAACTACAATCAACACCGGGTCACGAAGATGAGCTAGCTTGGAAACACATCCCACCAAATGTTGGTTTAGCCCATAATCCGGCTGTGTGGTTTGTCAGATTTCACAGAAAACCCTGCATTAATGTTAATCTGAGATTGTTACTGTTCGTGTCTGATCAGAGGGTGGCACAGAAACACACACAGACCCTAGCACACACACACACACACACACACACACACACACACACACACACACACACACTGAGTCACGGTCACAGATATGCTTTCAGGCTGATGCTTAACTGATTGAGAATGTAAAAGATTCATCAAACATGTTACAGAGCACTCAGAGCAGATGTGTGTTTCGTGCTGCAGTTGTCACATGATCACTCTGTGTTTCACACGCAGCCTCATGGAGACATTAACAGCTCTTTTATATTACAATTCACCATTATAAGCATGACATGCCGCTGTTGAGGGACCTAAAATGACTCCTTGCAAACAGAAGCTCAGGTGACGGGAAAAAATCAAGCAGACATTGAAAAAAAAACTTGCACATAATAGGCGATATATACAGAACAACATTCACCCCACTCTTCCTTCTGTTCTTTTCTTTAGTTGTCCTCAGCTTTCTGTGGCCTCTGGGGTTGTCACAGCTGGATACTTCCAACGACACAGTTAAAACAAAAACCCAAAGGACAGTCACAGGAATCACACAAACACTTTACAACATATTGGGGAATTTTGGGCAGAAACCTTTGAGATAGTATATCTGCTAAATGTACACCATTGGGTCAGTATACGCATCAGCTACTATCAGTGCAGATATATGACACATTTATCACTTTCAAACCTTAAATTGGATCATATTTTTAGCCATGATTGTGACTATGCGAGCAGTGTGACTCTATGGATCAGTTCATCTGGCACACACACACACACACACACACACACACACTCATGGTCCCCAGAAGATTAACCCTACTGACTTTATTTATCCAATGAGTTTTTCTCTAGCGTAAACATGAGGTTTGTGATTTTGGGTGAAATTACTCAACAACTGTTGAATGGATTACCATGAAATTTGGCACACACATTAATATCCCCAGTGGATGAATTGTAGGCTAATTGCATTAGTAATCCCACAATTTCCCATCTAGCTTCACCATCTTGTTGAAAGTTTGTTGATTAGCCACTTCAGCTTATTGGCAACAGCTAATGACATTCTCATTAGCTTCAGTTTCACTTCATGTTAAGTGTTAATTAGCAAATGTTAGCATGCTAACACACAAAACTAATGCTGTGTTCATACTACGAGCGACACCACAACAGGCTACAAGTCATTTTTAACGGAGGCCGGAGGCCAGCGTCACAGGTGTGATACGTTACAAATCAAAGTTGTGCTGGTCTCAACTTTTTTCACTTTTCTATGACATGGTGAAGCATCAATCAATCAGATGTTTTTGTTTCGAGCTGTGATACTGTGTTATTTCGCTGAGTTTGCTGATGTTATGCTAATTTTATGTACACTGTGGTGCACAGTGGGATGCAATAGGGTGGCGAAATGCGATGTGCAAATGAGGCTCAGACATTTTGTTGATCAATACAAACTTTAGTTGACGTTCAGTCAAGGTGTTTTGTGGCAAGAAGCAGATACACCCAAACCCTTCATGACATATGTAAATGAGTGCTTGAGCAACACTTCAACAGTACCATGGCGATAATGTAGTTAGTCACGTTGTTGCGTTGTCGCTTGTAGTGTGAACACAACATAAGATGATAAACATGGTAAACATTATATCTATTAAACGTCAGCACGTTTACATTGTTCTTTTGAGCCAGGCCCACAGGAAAGTTGCCCAGAAAGCCTTTTTCCCATAGACCATCATTGTGAAAGAGACATTTGTGAAACTGTTGACAAGACACCTCTGACTGCAAACAAGGTCAATTATGAATCTTTCTATCCTGAATTTTTGAGCCATGGTGGTTTTATGTTTGTAAAATTTCCCCAAGCTGAGAAAAGTGATTTAAAATTCTGTAACATCATCATAATGTAAAGTCTATGAGCTAAGAGGGAACTAGCGGGTTGGGCCAACGGGAGAAACAGTACTGCACATATTGAGTGGGCTACATACTGTGGAAGTAAACCCAGAAGCTACGAGGTATGCACCAGGTGAACAAATCCATTGGAATGAATAGGCGCCATCTTGGCGTCTTGTAGAGTATCATCTAGTGTGTAGTTATTATTAAAATCTATGTTTTGAGCATGTTAGCATGCTGATGTTAGCATTTAGCTAAGCTAGCATGGCTGCAGACTCTTAAAACAACAATTTTCAGTTAAATACTCTCGGCACAGTGGATGTTGTAATACTCAAGGCCAAAAGCTGTATATTAACTTGTTGATTTGGTCCGTCCGCCATGAGAAAGGTTTATTTCATACCCAGTTGCCATGAGATTATGTACAAAAACTGACTTGTAGCTTCAGTGATTTGATAAATTAACTTTTGGATTAGTGGAAAAAGTACAGCAGCATCTGGAGTCCCTATACAGCACTCTCCACACTTGCATGACAATATGGCAGCACTGGTCTGTCCCAATTGTGTTCTACAATTAGCTTGGACAAAACACCGTTAGCTTAAGAGTGGTTTAGCCCTCCTGATGTGCGTGTGAATGCATGCGTGTGTTTTCTGGCACTTTGCAGGCCCTGGTCCCTTGCTCACCCTGTGAAAAGCTATGAGGAAAGTCTAATGCCGCCTGGCTCATGTGTGTCTGTGAGGTTTATCTCCCCACCGTCCATTTTGGGTGAGAGCAGATTAGTCAGAATCCACCAGCTGCTGTGGAATTGGTTGAAATTGTGCCACACAGCGCTGTAATACAGTTACGTAAATGCCACCAGTCAGAGGTAGGGTTTAACTTGCATGAAGAGCAGGGCACTTGACCCAGAGAGACAGCGAATGAAAGGGTCCCTACTGGGGCTTTGTGCTGTTTCCCAGCTTGTGTCCAGTGATGCAGAGCTGCTCTTTTCTCCCACTAAGTGACGGCTGATAGCACACATCGCCTCTCTGTTCTGTGTTGGGCTTTGCTTACTATCATTTTTGACAAGTCAGTAGGTGGTGGCTCGATAATGCGTTAATGCCGCTGACACACAACAGGCACATGTGGGGAATGACAGAGCAAATCTGAACTCCCCTCACTTTTCATTTCAGGGTTACATAAGTAATTCTTGAGAGGACACCAGAGGGAGGATTGTGACTCGGCTGACGGTTAGCTCTGTAGGGGTTTGAGCTGTAGCCATTTCCTTGGGGGGATAGCGTGCTGACTACTACTTCAGAGATTACAATTTTAACAGGCCAAAAATATACCCTTTTTGTTTTACAGAATGGATGCATTTTACTCAAACTATGCTTTTTAATGTGGACAGAAAACACATAAATCTAATGAATTCTGTACAGAAATTCAATCAGCCCCAACAGACATTAGATCAAAGTCTGAGCTGTCCTAGTTTGTGCAACATTTGGGGGAGACAGAATGTCTATTTTTGCATGCCTCTAAAGCCCATTCACTATGTGGAGCGACAGCTATGGGAGAGGTAGGCTGCTTACTTGGATCTGATTCAGTCGCTTGTCTTCAGATTAATGTAGGTTCCCACAACTCTTCAGAGCTAAACTACGTGACATTCACACATTAATGCGGAGCTGGCACCGGTAAGCAGTTTCTGTGAAAATGAGGCACAAGCATAGAAAAGATGCCCTTCCTCTCCCTCTGTACCTCATTCCCTCACTGCTTTTATTTGTTCTGCCTCTGAGGCTTAATAATGTAGCTGACCATGATCTTTATTTATTCACTATCACTGACTCTTAGGTGCCTTGGCTGTGCGATGTAAAGTCAAGAAATGGCAGAAAGTGGAAGCAATGGGGAAAGAAGAAGCGAGGATGAAGGAAGAGGAGGCAGGAAACCTCTCCAGGAGCCTTGCAGCTCGCCTCTTGGCCTCTCCCCAGGTGGTGGGAGCAAGAGGCACCTCCCTCGAGGGATCGTGATTCAGTTGACTGGGACAGAGGGAGAATGGGACAGTCTGGATGACAGTGAGCTCATCTTCTCCCTGGACCACGATGAAGATTACCCATCTATATCTCTATCCAGGGAGAGGCAGCTTTCTGTTGAAGATGACAGACGGTTACAGTCCCAAGCTTTCCATGTCCCTCTTTCCCCTTCGTCCCCTGGCTCTCTGGGCAACTGCTCTACCACTGGCCCCAGCTTCCTCTCCCCGGGCCCTTCTTCACCCACCCACCGACCCCTTTCAAGCCTGGTCAAGTCTCTCTCCACAGAGCTGGAGCTCAAAGAAAGCTCCACCCTCAGACCCAAGCCCCTTCTCAGCCTCGTAAAGTCCATCTCCACGGAAATCTCCCGCTCAGAGCCGGAGGTGTCTCAGTCGAAATCAGACTCCCGCCTCAACCTCCACCTGTGGAAGCAACTCACCCAAACAAAGACCCGCAGCAATGGGGACTCTCGCACCGCACCCCCTTCTCCTAGCTCGCTCTCGCCCAGCGGAGAGGGTCTGAGAGGGGGCTTCTTCAAAATGGAGTTAGAGGACACCAAGAGGAAGCTGTCGGAAGCCATGCACGAACCTCTGAGCAGCATGTTCAGTAAGATCATGAGGGAGGAGAGCACAGGCAGCCCCAAACACCAGAGTAAGAGCCAGGGGCCTCATCAGGGTAGCTCCAGAGGTTTGGGACGTGAAGGTAGCACGGACACAGTTCTTTCTGAGTCTCCTGTGAGGAACACTAGAAAAACAGATGCTGATGTTTTACCAGTGTTTGACTGGCCGTCTGTTAGACATCCTGGGAGAAGCCACCGTAGCTCCTGCCCTGTGCATCACCACAGACAACACTACAGGGAGGAGGAGCTGGAAATATGTACGGACGGTGATGTGATGCAAGTACTGGCTACGGAGACTCACAGGCAGGAGAGGAGATCACCTATACTTGCAGCACCCCTCATTAGGACTTCTCCTCTCTCTCAGCACCCTCGCCCTCTGCCACGCATGAGTTTATTCTGCGTGGGAGTGCTGTCCTATGGCTATTTCATCTTACCTCTCAGTCCATACTTCTCTGGCCTGGCACTGGGATTAGCACTGGGCTTCTTGTTAGGACTGTTGCTCATTAGGATGGGTTCGCCCAGGTCTCGCTGCACAGCTCCTCCACACAGACCAGCACATACTCTGTTGGGAGAGGCGATTCTGACAGGTGGCACCATCAGCGCTGAGCCTGACACCCTCAAGGTAAATCTGATGAATCATTAAGGTGGCAAGTGTCACATTTTTATTCTCACCTTATTTTCAGCCACCTCAGTATCAATCCAACACTGACACATTTCTCAACATGTTATCCAATATAGGTTTAAATAACACCTGAGAAAGAATAAGAATCATTAAGCATTGAATTTAAATTCCTTTGTTCCAGCCAACCCTTGTGTCTTAAAGCAATAGTTGGCATTTTGGGAGATATATTTATTTGCTTTCTTGCTGAGATCCGGAGATTGATACCATACTATCAATAGCATAATGAATGGGAACAAGAGGACACATCTAGAAACTTAGTGAAAATGACCAGGCTGTTCTCATGCATTGTTCGTAGGTATACCCACAAAAAAATAATGGCCAAAGCGCATGGGTGTGCGGTGTTCTTTGATATACCTACCTAGACTCTGTGACGTCTGTGGTCGTTGCTCATTCATTGTTTGTTTATCTTCCGGCTTTGCTCTAGTCACAGTGAAGATGGCGATCGAGACTGTTGCTGGAGCTCGAAATGATCGACATCGAACAACAAAAGCTCTTATTACATTATTACATCCATCTTTTAATCAAAACTTAAAACACAACCGATCACAATGGAGACTTTTGAAAATGGCGGTGTTGTGGTACTGCAGCAGGAAGTGAAACTTTGCGAAATGCCGGAAATTATGTAGTTTGAAGGACCAATCATAGCTCTTGGGTCGTTGGGTCTGCATTGCCTCAACGCATGGTTATAATTTTTTGGAGGTGCATGTCGTGTCTCTGCGTTGGTCGCATAGGGATGCAACGCCTCCACGAAGCAGCGTAGGCGCGCAGAAGCATAAACCTTGCTACGAAATGCAAATTCACATTCAGGACCATGTGAAACTAGGTGATCTTCTAGTTAGTTTATGGTACGTCGTCACGATGTTTCTTTTCCTAAACCTACCCTACGTAACTTTACTTCCCTAAATCTAATCCTATGTAACTGTACATTAACTACATAACATGAAGACACCCAATCATGATTGTTTTTGTAAACATAACCCTGTAGCTTTACATTTCAAACCTCAAGACGTCCAACCATGTTTCTTTTTCTAAACGTAACCTTTACTTGCCTAAATCTAAGCAACATAAATTCACATTAAGTACGCAACTTCATTTGTGGGGCGCTAATTCGTTAGCCATTGAAAGATTCATAAGATATCATACAAACTGTTGTATGAGGATAAAGTCACTGAGTGAAGAGACTGATATCTGAATGCACTTTAAAAGGCATGTTTACACCAAACACAGAATTAGTTTTCACATTAGTTTTCACCTGTGTTAATTTTTTCTCAAAGAACAGTGACAAGTCGGTGAGTCGCTTCATCACCTCCGCTGACTGTTTCCTTTGCAGATGAAAGCTTCCAAGAATGCAATTAAAACCTTCAATAATAAAATCTGCCTGAGCCACAGCGGTAATTACTGTTCTCCTCCTGGCTGAGCTCGACACAGGGCAACTGGAGAGGACAGCTACCATCCAGACACTGTCAGTTCCACGGGCAATTAGTGTGGGATACAGGCAGGAGGAAGCTGTAATTTGTCAGGGCGCGAAGCAGGAATGGGGTAGAGAGTGGTGGTGATGGTTGGAAATGGGGGTTTACTGTCTTAGTGTTGAGATAATTCCCTCGTTCAGTCATTAGCAGTTTGGTTTCAGTCTTTCGGCTGTTGAAATGTGAAAGTCAGAGCCGCAAGTTTTGCGAAGTGCCGGGTAATCAGATGACACACAGTCACTTCTCAGATGAGGGCAGAGGCTGACACTGCTATGAATAAAGTACAAATAAAATTTCAGTATGAATAATACATTATTTATTAGTGAACTGCAACATTAAGAGGAAGCTTCAAACTCCTAAAGGGAGCTGTATGACAGAATTCAGCTGACATGCAGCCGCTCTAATGAACACTTCAGCATATATTTCCGACTGAGCTAAGTTTTATACTAAAGCTTCTTCATTCATTTACTTTAAAACCGGCAAATTTAAACTCATTATGCTTTTATGTCTCTCAAAATTAGGGAGTTTTATTCAAGCATCTGAATTTATGTAGACCTATGTAAGTACAGATTAAAGACATGCTATCATGCTGAGGTTTAGATGAAAGGATCGATATCACTCTGGTGTTAGTGAGCTAATTATGTAGCTAGAACCAGGAGCCAGTTAGCTTAGCTTTGTATTCAGACTGGAAAGAGTGGGCCTGGCCCTGTCTGAAGATAAAAATAAATCGCCTATTAGCAAGTCTAAAACTCATTATTTCCTCTTTCTGTTTAATTTAGACATGCAGGTGAAAGTATTTCCATTCTTCCCTGTGAGACTTGCAGTAGTGTAGCAAAGACAGGACACATTGAACTACCAACAAGAACAATTATTACTCTTTTTATTGTAAATTTTTGATCCAGGGAGGTTTTATATTTGTAAAACTTTTCTTGAGCGGCAAAAAGCGATTTTAAAATCTAAGACATCATCACAATGTAAAGTTAATGGGAGAAACACTGTTGCGCATATTTAGTGGGCTACATACCCTGGAAGTAAAACAGGAAGCAAAAACTTTGTGGTGTATGCTCCTGGTGAGCAATTCTCACTGGTCTGAACAGGCTCCATCTTAAGGTCCAGAATCCAGATCTGATAACTCAACCATGGTTATTCCTCAACAATAGTTCCAATATGTAACTTTGCACATAACTTTGATTAGCTTAACCAAGTCTATTAGCTTAGTCAAGCAAACTTCCTAAGGCTGAATCCAAATGTCCGGACTTTTCTGCACTTGCAGATATGTGGACTTTGCGGGTGCGTTCCTGGAAAGTCTGGGAGCACTGAGGGCTGTCCAAATCCACAACTCAACCAGTCCACAAGGGGCCTCTAGCAGACTTACTGCAGACTTCCAGAGTCCACTCGGGGTGCAGATTTCAGCAGACTTCAATGATTTAATTGCCTTCAATTCATTGCAAGGAGGATGTGACGTGTTTTGTTTTTTTCAGTAGCCAACTATAAAAACAATACTTAAGTATATGTGAAACGGTTACTGTTGCCTAAAACAATACTTGAGTTCATTGAATGGTCACTTGAGGCTGGCCCCAAAACAGAGTAAATCCCATAGACCTCCATTAAAAATGCCCAACCTTGCAGCAGACATAAACATGTTTACAGCCTGGTACAAAAAATGATTGACTTAATAATATTCAGCAACATCATGATACATCTCTGTATTTGAATGTCTGCAGTCTGTATGTTTTACAGAAATGTATTTTGTTCACTCACAAAACAACCCTATACGTGAGATTTATATCTTGTTATCTGCAGGGACAGATGAGCAGACAGAATATAACAGCAATTTCAATGATTTCAACGATTCAATGTTGTTCTAGCTGGAACGTTTCCATGGCAATGAATAAAATAGTCTCCAGGGCTGTCTATCAGCGGCTTGAGGTCTCTGCCCTCGCAGACTTTACGTGATAATAGTGAACTGGTCACAGTACGTATGACTGAAGTCCACGAGGGCAGAGGGTGGACGTTTTGATTCAGCCATAGAATTGCTCAGCCACTTAAGTGAGATTGAATGTGTAGTGCAGTGTATAAGGTACAGGGGTTGATTTGTTCTCATTGGCTTACTCCAACCTTTACCATCTATACTCTAAAGTGTCTGATTGGTAGAGACTGTTGCCAGGGCAGGCCACATCCAGGGCACAATGCTCCTTAAAATAAAAGCTATTTTTTGGTTATACTCCATGCATATTCTCTAGTGCTTACATTACTATAGATGACTAATCCTCTAAATCTTCAGCTTGCAGACTTGCCTTCTGTACTGAATTTGTTCCACAATACACAGTGGAAAATTGACCAAAGGCATATTTACCTTCTGTCGTACATTCAATTTTTAGACTGATTACAATCATAACAACATGACTGTGTACAGTGTTGATTGAAATTAACAAACAGTGTCTGCTGTTTCAGGGCTGGATGAATGAAGTACACGATTACGACCCAGAAACCTGCCATCTAGCTCTGACTCACTCCGTGTTTGCCACCCTGGAGGGCTCCTGTCTCCGTCTGGACTCGCCGCGTAACAACATTAGCCGCAGGGCCACGTACGATGAGAGACTCCACGAGGCCACCTTCGTCAAGTCACGCTCCTTTCATCTCGCAGAGAGCAAAGTATGATGACTAAGTTCCTGTTGTATGGGAATATTTGTTCTGTATCTGAGACTGCTGTATTTGTTTATGGGATATACTAAGGATAGAGAAGACGTGATATATTCTGTTATTCTGGTGATGTTCTGATACTGTTTCAGTGCAGAGCTGCTGTAAACTTAGTCCAACTTATATAGCATTTACTATCCAATTAATGAATGCATAGGATTTTGACTAATTACTGCATGGATCTTGGAGTCACATTTACAGCTAGTACAGTGCCTAAAAATGTAAGTAATGCCTGAGAGACAAAAGGGAGTGGAAAGCATACTTGACTGTTGACTTGAATGTTAATTGTTAAGAAATGTTAGAAGAGATCTGTTATGCTTTTACTTATCTCCTGTTGTATATAAAAATGTTACAGTGACCGATGTTCATATTAAATGTGGCCAAAGTTTCAAATAATGAGGTAAAAAATAATCACTGAGCCAAAACCTCAGGCTTCAGACCGCTCAGAATATTCTGTTTTCAACATTTTATGACATCAACTTTTATGACGTATTTCTTTAAATGGTCATCTGCTCAAGGCATGGTACGGCAAGTGTTTACATTACATACACTGCTACATGTAGGTACATACTAACATCAGGGAAACATGTATGTAATTATGGTTGCCAATGTTGCTAACCTGGCTTGATTTCTTTTAAAAACATTGAAGAACGCAATAAGCGATGAGAGAAGAAATGACACAAAAAATTAGCAAAAAAATGTAAAAAAAAAAAAAAAAAAGAAAAAAGAAAAGAAGAAAATTAAAAACAAGAAAATTAATTTTAAAAAAATCATTTAAATGACTTGGAAAGAGTGCTTAAAAATATAATAATTCTGTAAAATGTATAATAATAATAATAAGTATAAATATAGTTTTCCCCAAGCTTTTTTCTTTTTTCCCTAGTTATTTTTATTTATATTTATATATATTTTATATTTATTATTATTATCATTATTTATTTTTATAATTTTCTAAATCTTTTTTTTTTTTTTTCGCAATTTGTGGGACATTTCTTATCAAGTTGCTCTTTGCCTTTTTTCTCATGTTTTGTTTTTTTTAAAAAAAAAAACAACACAAAAAACACACCAATCTGCTCAAAGGTTTAAATACTTGCGAAAGGCGCCTGAAAGCAGCACAATAAAAAGTGATGTCGCTTCAGGTTTCAAAGGGCTTAACCTCTCCATGGTTTCAGGTCATATTCCTGCTGGAACATGTCTGATTGTGAAGATTTTGGGTGACCTTTCATTGTTGTCTTTCAAGGTAGAAAGTGCCGCTATGCGATCGTTAACATGTTGTATTTGGAGGGAAAACTGTTGAAACTGTAGTAAACTATTGCTTTACTATTAATGCTTTTAAGTCATGTTTTATATGTGTTTTAGGTGTTTTAGTTGATTCAATCAGAAATGTAACACAGTATCATAGAAACAACACCTCCAACTAGCATTTTGGAGGTGTGAATGCAGAGTGATGCACACACACCACCACACATGAACCCTATAAATGCTCACAACAGCCTAGATCATTTGTGTAGGCTACAGCAGAGCTTATGCACAAATTTTAATCGGCCTTATAGAGACAGGCTCTAAAACAACGTTCCTGAGACAGGTTAAATACTGTTGTTCCAGCACAAACAGCATAAGACAAATTAAGAGTCTTTTTTTAACATTAAGGAATGTAAACATTTCTGGTGGAAACCCAAGTATTAACCTGAAAATGAGTCTTCTGAATTGACTCAACAAAACTCTGCCACTGTTCCCCAAAGGTATTCCTGCTGCCATCTGTGCTGGCTCGGAAGAGGACGTGGAACCCAAAGTATCCCATCTGCATCCAACTGGCCAGGGGAGCAAACTCCCTGGAGGATGAGGGAGGAAGGCCGGAGGAGAGTCGAGGAGAGGAACCCGGAGCCGAACCAGCAAGTCCGTGTCAAAGCTCCACCAAACACGTCCATGACTTTCCAACCACTCTTTACCTCTTTGGCCGCACGGGAAGAGAGAAAGAAGAGTGGTTTCGTCACTTCCTGTTTGCATCCATGCACACAGAGAGGGAGAAGGAGAGGGACAGACAGAGGCCTGGCAGATGTGTATCCAGATCGGGTACGAGAAACGTTATTAATGCATTAGAGAAGAGAGGGCTTCCAGATAAGGCATCTATACAAATGCTATATGTGTGGATTATGGATTACATGCTCCAATTCTTTGCATTTCAAAGCCAATCCCTCTCGAGGGAACACACAGATCTCTCAGTTGTTTGGTGACATGGCAGGTCAAAGGAAAAAAAATAAAACAGCTTTGTTTTTAATCTGTTTTGAAGAAAATATTTGAGTGGGAATATATAACACTCTTATTTTTTTAAAACACATCTGTCATTTCATCTGTCATCTTTCACACCTCCTTTTTACATTGCCACCCTCTTGTTTCATGCATTACTTAGGAGCAGTAAAAGCGGTTGGGAATTGCTGGCGAGTAATGGAAGTGATTTGAGGATTTAAACGAAGAGTTTGAGTTGCTGCAGGGAGTCAGTTGAGAATGTTTGTACCACTCTCATGTCTATGCTTTAAAGTGGAAACAGACTACTTTTTAACTCCGCTGACGCAGAAAACTGTATCGCTTTCTGTTTTTCTCAGAATTTAGCATCATCTAATAACTGGGTTTCAATTATAAATACCAACACACTCAACTTCAAGCATTTATGCACAACAATAAACAAATGTAGTATACATGAATGGTGAAAAAACTGGAGAGGCAGAGAGGCACACTTATCACACAACAGCATGGGCTTTCCAACAATCATTGATACTCTTTGGTAATTGTGGATGGCTAGTTAGTGGGCTGCGTAATGATTGCCACACTTCCTTTGAACTGTAAATCAAGCCTTAATTTTCTTGCCTCAAATGTTTACAAAGACATATTTTAACTCACAGTTTAACTGTAATTCGAGATTGTTTGTTACCAGCTAGCCGCCATATTGTTTCCTTGTCAAAATGGACAGGCTCGCACTACGTTTCCCACCAGGGGAAGCATTTATAGGTGCAGTGTGAGGCAGTGCATTCTGGTAGTTGTAGGTTTTCCATCTCTTGAGCAAATTAAGCAAATGCCACAGCCCTTTTCCTCAGTTTTCTCTGGTCATGCAGTGCCACTTTCAAAAGTATTTGCGTCTTTTTACTGCATAGGCAGCCAAGTTTTATGACAATACCATCTTTGCAGCAGTGAAGTACTTTTTTAATTTTGAATAACATGTCTCTTGCTGTGCCAGTGTAATGAGGGCTGTGGAAATGGATATCCCAATTCCAAATGGTTCTTTTTGCCAGTGAGAATTTAAGGTGAATACTGTCCCATTCAAATAATTTTCTCATTGCACCCCCTAAAAGTTTGCAACCTCTTGTGCTCTCAAAAATCACAGTAGTTAGTTTTCTGTGAATGATCCTTATTACCAAATTATATTGATTTCTAGTGTACTGAGAACAAAAAAGAAACAAAATCTTTTCTGACATTAACATGATCTCATCCGACTCCAAATGCTGCCTGTTTTTCTTCTCAGGTGATCCAACATTAGCACAGAGCGTTACTAACCAAGGTAACATCCCAAGCAGCAGAGGCTCCAGCAGAGTGGGCAGTAGTGACGATGACGCCCCCTTCACCCCCCCAGTCCCCTGCATCCCTGCAGCTCCCATCGGTCAGACCTCCGGTAGCACCAGGGGCCTTTCTTTGCTAGACTACCCTGGATACATGGCTCGTCTCCTGGCCACAGAGGAGTTGACGCCGCTCTCCAGTCCCGGAGCCTACAGCACAGAGACAAGCCCCACCATCAAAGGACATGTAAGCCATGCTTACAGATACACTTAAGTGAAGAAAATGAAGTGAGACTGTAGGAACATTCCAGAGGTGGACAGTTTACATCTTATATTGCATGTGCAGAGAGCGAAGTGACACATCTATGAAATTATTCTACTTTTCTTTCTCTGTTTTTCTTGCCCTTGCTCAGTTCTAATCAGGTGTCTTCTTTACAGTGTACCTGTGATATAGCAGAGCATCCTCGGACGAGCCAGACGGACTGGGCTAACGCTCTAATTGGTCGAATCTTCTGGGACTTCCTGCAAGAGAAGCACTGGGCTGATGTGGTTTCCCACAAGATCCAGAAGAAGCTGAGCAAAATCAGAGTGCGTGCAGTTTAATTTCAATTCACTGTCTCAGTTTAAAGTCAAAAGAAAGTACGGCCCAATCCCAATATAGCATTTGCCCCTACGACTTAGCCCTTACCCCTCCTCTTTGTGCAGTCACGTCTAGCGGTAGGGTTTCTTGATTCATGTTTGGATGCAGGTTTAGGGCGATGTGTTGGGGCTGCATGGCCCTCTAAACTGAGGTTTTCAGAGGCACTCTCAACACCAGTGTTTACTATAAGTCACTGGCAAGATGGCTGCTGAAGCACCAATGAAACCCACAGCTGTATTTTCTTCGTTAATAAAGATTTAAAAATCACAATAGTTGTTAACGAATGTTAACGAAGCAATGTTGATTGATGGCGTGAAACATATGTTGCGAACAAATAGTGAGCATCCTGACAACCACAAGACGGCATATTTACAATGTCTGACAACACTAGTCGGCACTGTTTACGTTAGCATCTACAACTACTGCTGATGTATCAGGGTCTTGAAGGGTTGTGCCATTTCACAAGGGAAGATCTCAACTACCACCCCTTGTAACTCTGTTCCCAGGGACAAGGTAGCATCCGAAAAGGACAGGAAGGGGTAAAAATAACAAATGGGATTGGGCCTTTAAGTGTAATACTTTTAACATCAATTTGAATATGGTATGTTCTTTACAGTTGCCTTACTTTATGAATGAGCTGACTCTGACTGAGTTGGATATGGGCTGCTCCATGCCACAAATCACCACTACCTCCAGACCAGAAGTCAACTACAGAGGTGAGGACAGACTGGAGATCAAACAAAAAACACACACACATCCAGTGTAACACACATGTAAGAGATGAGTGTGGAGATGACCTGTTGCTCGTGTGATTACAGCTGAGCACTGCAGAGCTTCAGATCAGACGTTGTTATCCTGTTGTAATCTCATGGAGCAGAAGAGCCATTACGCCACAGCCTTTAAAATTTAGAGCATATTGGCTTGTGTGTGTGTGTGTGTGTGTGTGTGTGTGTTATAAAAACAGGCAATCTGGCAGACAACACAGGAATTAATGTGTGTCAGCATTCGTCTACGTGTGTGACCTCATAATTTTTCTGTTTCTCCGCCCAATTCGCTGTTACACAACCACCCCTCAACAAATTATCCCATTTTCTGCTCCTAAAGGCGATTTAAAATCCCTCGTAATTTGTTATAAAATTTAATTTCAAGGCTCGATAATCACTGTAAAAGCTGTTTAATCTGCCCACTAAGCAGTGTGTGTGTCCAGATTGAGCTGTGTGTGTGAGTTTTGTCTTCATTTTGGCGGGCTGGTGTTGACCTCTTCCTGCTGCCTCCTGCAGGCCTGTGGGTGGAGCTGCAGCTGGTCTACACTGGTGCCCTGCAGATGACCCTGCAGACAAAGTTCAACCTGTCCAAGCTGGGGAAAGAGGGAGGTCAGGACACGGACTGTACAAATGAAACTGGTAGCCCTCGGTGTGTACTACACACACACACACACACACTCACATCCATAAAACTGGTTTGGCATTTGTATAGCGTGTACTGTCAGTCTAACCAGAGGGCATCTTTTCCCATCAGCAGGAAGTTTATGACTAATTACTCACCTCATACTTCCTTGTCGTTCTCTATAAACATAATAAATCCTTTCTTTGTGATAACAACTGTCCTCACCCTAGCACATTCCTATGTTTTTTAAACAGTTTCAACACCTATTTGTAGCACTTTGTGTCTAAATCTCCACTTGTGTATGAAATAATGTAAATGTGATGCTGTAAATTGTGGTAGTAGTAGCAGCAGCCACTATTAATATCAGCACCATTTACGGATAGGGGTGAGTGCTATGGATAAAGTTTCTGTCACAATATATGACATTTTATATTGGTAATACTGTGATATTTTAAATTTGCTGGGAATTCATTTGAGAGGTACCTCATGGTCAAAACAACCTCATGAGAATGGCTGTTTTCAGATAAATAATCTGTTTCCAGTGAACTAAATACCTAATGAATCAAGACACCTAGATATATCAAAGGGGTACTAGAGAAATATTTATATAATATTTATTACTCATTAAACAGAAAAACTGTACTGTACACTTTCTGAATTAGTTTCTTTCTTTCAATAAATGAGATCAGCAAACAAAATAAAACTGTCTTAGTTAGTTTTTCCATTGTTCCAACAATCTTCATCTTTGGTTTGGTCAAAATAAACTCTTAATTTACTAAGTTTAGATGTTAAAATATGTTGCTTCTGTACACTGTTTTTACCTGCTCTCTGTCATTGTTAGCCCCTTTGTGCTATTGGGTTAGCTTGCTGAACAAGAGTATGTCGCTGAGTAGTCTCGCAGAGCCAGACCTATATCCATGCTTTGTTGTTGAGCAGTGGCTTTTAAGGCCCAGAGACACCAAACTGACATCAAAAAACAAAGACTGACTGTTGCAATACCTCATGTGCCCTGTGTCTTGGCCAAAAAGTTGCACTTGAACACACCACAAACGCTATAATCAACAGCTAACTAGCATGTATGATCACAGGAGGAAATTACTCTCCATATCAGTAGGCGACAGTAGTCTGTAATCGTCATTCAAAAAGGGAAACCAGCAGACCAACAGGAGGGATTCAAGACACTAGTTAGCCAATTAGCACTTTAACAACACAACCCTGTGTTGGAAGAATAAAGCATATTTACCCTGTACTAGTGAACAATAACACAAACAATTACGAAGCGTTTCTGCTATAGAGCTCAATGGCTAAAAAACATAGTCTTACCTAATACAACAAGTTTGTTTCTCGCTCCCTCTAGACCTAAGCCTTTTGTTTACTTTCCTCATTTAAGTCTTTTCTTGTGCACTGAGCTGAACTACCAATCAGAGGGATGTCATTCACCGACTGGTTCAGGTCACATTGCAAAAATGAGGGCAATCTCCAACCAAATCCTGTTGGAGCCATGCGCAGATGTAGAAAAATCGTCCAGCTGCGCAAAAATAGAGTTGAGCAGTGCGGTGTCTGTGTGGGCAAGCGTGGCTTCTGTGTTCAGTGTAGCAGCTTCAGATAATTAAAATGATCACAGTCTCCTGCGGGCCACGTCTGACGTTTTGTCTCGTGCCCATGTATTTTGGCCGTGAGTCAGACTCCTTGTGATGAGTAAGCTGCCCTTTATGTGAAAAATCTGTGGTTGCCCTTTAAAGAAAATCAATACCTCAATATTTCTGTCATCCTAAGGTGTATTTCATCATATCACCCAGGCCAAGTAGCAGCAGTAATAGCCCACATAGCAGTAAACCCTGTATTTGCATTTTTTTCATAGCACGCATACACACCTACGCACCTCTCTTTCTATCCCTTTATCCCTCTAGTGTCAGATCTACAGAGCAGAGCTCCACATTACATTGATTAGCGTAGACCTGCCTGTCACAGACCTGCAGCTGTGGGGATTACAGTTCAGGCAAAGCTTTATATTAGCTGTCTGTGCTGCATCTGGAGCTTTACACAGAGACAAACAACTTGATCTTAAACATGCATCTGTCTCTATTTCACTTTTCTAAAATGATGAAAGTTCTGTATAATTGATGCTTCCATGCATACTATCATTTTGTCATCCATCCGCCCGTTCCTAACTTGTTTACCGTGCAACTGCAGCTGCAGGCCCATCTTCAGTGTGTTGGCGGACAGCGATGAGGAGTCCTCCAGCGCTGGGTCTTCTGATGAGGAGGAGCTGCCTCTCTCCGAGCCTCAGGGCCCAGTGGGGGAGAAGGGATCCACACCAGCCACTGATGGGTAAATACTGAGATATTAAGTAGTGTAGTATCAAACAAAAACACTGCCTACATGTAGATGTGTACTAAAGTATGTTGCTAAATATGAGACAGAAGTATCATATGACTCATTCAAAGCTAAAAGTTGTCCAGAGTAGGTTACGTTAATTCAGGAATATTACCCATGAGCCACCAACTGCTACTTTTGTGTGATAATGAAGTCAAAAGATAGGCCTGTTTACAGCTACGTAAAAGGAGTGAACGTGTAACTTTGAGTAAGCAACACCTCTAAGTGTTACCTCTGCCCTTCTGTGTTGTGAATGCTCATTTTTCTAAATCAGAAAATGAAGTGCGTCACACTCCAGATGGCTCTCGTTCTCCTTTTCATTTACATTTCTGACTCTTAATACTGGAACTTCTTTCCTTTCCTTTCCTTTCCTTTCCTTTCCTCCTCTAATCCTCTCTTACAGGACAGGGGGCGGAAAGACTGGAAGGAAGATTTTGAGATTTGTGGACAAAATCGCTAAATCCAAGTACTTCCAGAAGGCGGCAGAGAACGAGTTCATTAAGAAGAAGTTTGAGGAAATGTCCAACACGCCCCTTCTGCTCACTGTGGAGGTTCAGGAGCTGTCAGGATCTCTGGTCGTCAACATCCCACCGCCTCCTACAGACAGGATATGGTAAATACTGAGGCATTAGAGCAGCTTCTTGCCACTGTTCATGATTTGGAACATAGAGGTTATGATAAAGATGAATGATATGACAACTCCCTGTAAGTGAAGCCAAAACATCTCAATCGCCCCCTGGTGGCTGGCTGCAGTGTAGGTCATAAACTCTGCCCCCTCCATGTTAGCAGATGGGCCATGGGCCAAACTAAAGAAATAAAGTATACATCATAAAAAAAAAAATTCTAACAGATGGTTTCTGTTTTTCATATAGTTCTTATCACACTGATGCAGGTTTGAGTGTTTGAATTTTCTGATAAATTTGGTGCCATAAAAAAGGGGGTTTAACGTCCAGGTGATTGCCTCGTGATGGAGTTCAGTGAGTGTATGGGTGGGATCTTGATATACCATGGCTCCACCCTCTGATAGCTACTGGGCAGATTCTTGTGACATCACAAGGTAGCATCGCCCTTTCTTGGATATTTTGGCATCATTTTTGTACAATGGGAGGAATTAGAGACATGTCATCCATCTCTATATAGGCTACCGTCTATGATTTGACATATACACTATGGGTTGTAGCTTTAAACCTACAGTTGGTAGCTTCTATGAAAATAACTGTGTCAGATTTGCTGAAACTGTTGGTATATTCTGAAAGACGTACATGAGACAGATAGATAAACAATCATGTCCAACTGCTTCTAACAGCACTGGCTAAAATCCGACCATTCTGCAGTCAGCAACAAATGTCAATGATGACATCACTGGTTGTTTTCCCTGCAGTAAGGCCATTAGAAATGCTACAAGGCAATACAGTAGGCAGAAGAGATTATCTATCTAACTTAGTGCTGTGCGAATGTAGTGACAGTTTCAGCAAATTTAAAAAACGTTATTTATTATTATTTTTTTTACAAAAAATTACTCAATTGTCGCTTAAACTGGGAGAAAGAAGTAAGTTTTTACTGTTTTTGACAATTGTAATTAACATTTTTCTAGTTAGGATTGCAGTTTTCATATATTGTCTCGCTTTACTTGTGGGTTTTTTTAAGATAATGTGTAAAAATTGTACAAAAGTGCAGGTGTAGGTGAATTAAGTTATTTTAGAAGTTTTTCAAATGATTTCAGAATTTGTCCATCAATAATAGCTCTTTGTTTATCCATGTTTTAAAACCCAAACTCAATATAAGAATTTCAGATTTGTTGTTTGTCGTTACTGGCTCTGGATTATCGGCGACCGAGAAAAAAAAAAGGGATTTATCTACCCATATTTATTTATTTTTTAACATAAACACATAACTTTTTTTTTTTTTTTTTTTTAAATTGCGACCAAGAGACATACATAGTGGGACATTTTACAGTGTAAAAATCTACTTGTGATCTCTGGTGGACAAACTAAATAATAATCATGACACAGTTTTTAAACTACCTGAATTTCTCTACTACCTCTTGCTAGTTATCGGCCGATATATACACACCAACACAGATTTATCTGCAATAAGCTAATAAAAGCAAATATTGGTTGAGCTCTACTCTGGTTATAGACAGAACTATCTTAAGACTATATACGTTTATACATCTTTAAAAAAAAAAAAACACTCAGGAAGAGACTCACAACAACCACAAAGAAACACAAAAAGACTACAAGAGAGATGCAAAGGAACTACAAAGAGACATAAAAACTACAACAGCTGGCAAGAGACACAAAACCACAAAAAGATGCAAAACAGCTGCAAAGAGGTATATCATAAATGCACTGCTGCTTCAGAAACAATGCTAATTCAGAAACAAATCAGTTCATCTTCAGCAACATGTTGTGTTTGTGAATGTTTGTGGTGTGACTCACTCTTCACACCTCATCTCCTGCCAAGAGAACATTTATTTATTGTACTATTTTAGTTGAGTACTGAGCCTGTTTCAAGCAACAACATGAGGCTGAAATGTGGCTGAAAAAAACATTATTTAATAAAGATATGATTTGATTCTGTTTGGATCTCCTCTGCAGGTACAGCTTCTGCGTGCCCCCCAAGCTGGATCTGCACGTCCGTCCCAAACTCGGGGAGAGGGAGGTGACTTTTTGTCATGTGACGGAGTGGATAGAAAAGAAACTACAGGATGAGTTCCAGGTAAGATGAAATAAAATAAGAGAACCTGCTATGTGCAGTGCTGCCATTTTCTTAACTTTCCTACCAATCATGTTCCCTCTTCCTCCAGAAAGTGTTTGTACTGCCAAACATGGACGACATCTACTTACCCCTGATGCGCTCCAGTGTGGACAGCCCTAAAGCCTCCCAGCATCTGTCCTCGCAGTCCCACCGGTCCCAGAGCTCCTCCACAGAGTCCATAGAGAGGATCCCACCTGAGATCTCTGGGGCAGAGTCTGACTAGTGCCTCGCTGTTGAGTGCCTCACTGCAAGTTTCATTACATTAATACTCACAGTGAGAAAAGGGGGAGGAAGCAGAGGAATGAGAACTCAAAGTGACATTTGCCTCCACAGACTTCAGTAGCTCTTAGGCAGACTCACTAACCCTCATGTTTATGTCTGAACCAGGAGTTTCTACAGGTCTGATGTTCAGTGTTGTAGGTGCTCAGGTGGGGTTTGTTTGTAACAGATTACTGCACAAGTACAAGTGATACCTTCTGCAAATGTTTACATGTGAATGACCCCTATGAGATTATATTTGTGACGTTTACAGCTCAGTGTCACTTTGGATATACGATGATTAAAAGCACCTGCTACCACAGAGTAAATGTGAAACTTTCATCACACACCAGAAACACATTTCCTCTACATATCTTACATTTGAACCTTTTTATAAATACCGCAAAGATGCTCATGAATCGTTTATGAGACCTCCTGCACATACTTGAACTTATTCTCCTGCAGCATTTTCATGGATCATGAAGGTAGGATTTAGGGGCATCTTTTTTTTCAGAAAAAGTGTTTAATATTCAGAAGTATGTTTACATTAGTTTATAATGCTTATGATTTCCTTTGTTGGTTAATATTTATTCATATAGCAAACCTTCAAAATGCTTAAAGGTCCAGTGTGTAGGATTTAGGGGCATCTTTTTTTTCAGAAAAAGTGTTTAATATTCAGAAGTATATTTACATTAGTTTATAATCACCTGAAAAAATAATCGTTCTGTTTTCCTTAACTTAGAGTGAGACGTTTATATGTACATCATGGATGTATAAAGCTAAGTGGATACAGTGTTGGAGGCAGGGCCGTAAATATAGACAGTGCAGGTGATGCGTTTCCATTAGGGCCCTTGGGGTGCAGGGGCCCGTAGAGAGAGTGGGCCCTTGCAAGTGATTCAGACTGCCTTGGAAATATACCTGTGATAAATGATAAAACCGAATTATATGCTTTTTCTATATAGGCTACAAAATCTATAAATATAGGCCTACTATAAAACTATTCAATTAAATTATTAATTTCTTACTTTATTTGATATTTTTGTCAGATATGCAATGTTGATGTTGTCCAATGTCAAGTCTCGATTTGTGTCAAGACAATACATGCACGACAGTGTGTACTAGGACCCGTCATAATAGTGTGCACTTGGGCCATTGTAACTTCCTTACACCACAGTTATTGCATAAAAACTTACCTGGATTGGATGATCCGCGTCATTGCCAAGTTAACTACTTTCAATTTAGTGCTCCGCTAACTATGGGGATGAAATGATTTAATTTTGTGTCTCTTGTAGAGAGTCAAATGCAATCTGACGGAGTGGATCAAACCCAGATAGTAAAATGAATCATTTTGCAGGGGGTGTAAAAAATGTATCCACTGATTTACAGACATCTCTTTTGTCTTGTATGTCTGTGGGAAAAAGCTTCTTTGGGCCCCATGGCATCATGTGACAGACTTGGAAATTGTAATTCCACTCCAAAGCCTGGCCCATGGGAGCCCTCTGATGAGTTGCATTACAGACTGGGTGAGCATTCTCCTGCAGGCCACAAGGCAGAGTTTACTCGCCTGTAAATACACTCCGATGAACAGGAAGTTATTTTTCTGGTTTGTTTGGGATAATTAGAAGAAGAGCATTGCTCCACATCACTTGACCCAAATAATATGAATGTCATTTGCAGTTGTTATGAAGTGAAAAAGTTTGGAGATTAGTTCAAATGACTGTGACTCCATCATCTCATAGCCACAGCTTCATTTAACAGGAGAGATAAGGGGAACTGTAAGTCAGGGGAAAATGTGATTCATTAATGCTTTTTTTGGTTTTGAGCTCTGCTTCAATGCTTCAGAAAACATGACTCATTAACTCAGGCTTTATCTGAAATCAAACATCTCAACTCTTAGCAAACAGCGAATGCAGGAACAGAAGATAATCGTGACAAATGGTTATTGATTAAAGAAAACACAAGTAAATCAATGATACAGAAGTCAGGAACTGTTCAACAAAACGACAACACAACACAGTGGTAAAACAGCTCGCACAGGATGCAAAGTCCTGATGCATGAAATGAAATCACATGGAGAAGGAGGTGTGATAACGTGTGGGAGGGTGCGTGTGTGAGAGTGTGTGTGAACATGTCGCTCTGTGGGATACTGTCGAGTTATTTGCAGTATGGTTCATTAGACAGAACCTAGGTCTATGTTTGAAACTTGTATGAGATGCAGATTCACTGCTGCAGTGATTGTAATTATTCCACAGTCAGAAATAATCCACATGAAGTCATTTGTAGTAACCTCTTAACTATATTTTTATGGTCCTTTGAATGATGAAAACAAACAAAACCAAGCCTCACAATAAACAAATTATTATCAGTTGGCAAGACTTTAAAGTAGCATGAATAATGCTGTTTGAATAAAGCTAGAGTTTATGAAAAAGGATCGCCTGTGCAGACCTCCTCCTTCAGGCTGTGTAGTTGGACTGACCATATGCCATGTAGTGTCTTCAGGCAAACATTAGAGGGCAGCACCTGCTCAACATTTAGGAGGGAAGTCTACAACACTCCTCTACCTGCCAACAACACGACTTTCTTACCATCTTACTCTCATCCTTGAAGGATGTTTTCCTATTTTTCTGAGTCTATCTTAACCCAGCGCTCACCAGCCTGTAAATTAAAAGCAGTAGGTCCATCCACAGAGTTATTCCTTTCTTAAAGCACTTTAAAGGGACAGTTCCTCTTACCTGTAGTGCTTTTTATCAGTCTAGATTGTTTTGGTGATGGTTGCCGAGTGTTGGAGATATCGGCTGTAGAGATGTCTGCCTTCCCTCTAATATTTTGGAAGTAGATGGCACTCAGCTTGTGGTGCTGGAAGCACCAAAAATACATTTGAAAAACTCAACAGCAATGTCTCTATGGGGTCAGATCAGTCTCATAATAAATGAACTCACGCAGGGTTTTTCACGAATGCACATGCTCTGGTTCACAGTTGTATTTCGGTAGATATAAGTAGATGCACGCTTCCTTCTGCGAGGTGACACAGTTAGCGTGTATAGTGCAGTAGAAAGAAAATAGTTCCTACACAAAAAGGTCTGTGGATTATCTTGAGTAACAAGGGCATGTTTTCTGGAAAGAGACATTGCTGTTGAATTTTTCAAATGAATTTTTTTGGTGCTTTGAGCACCACAAGCTGAGTGCCATCTACTCCCATCATATTCAAGAGAAGGCAGACATCTTTACAGCCGATATCTCCAACACTCTGCAACTCACACCCAAACAATCAAGACTTATAAATAGCTCTATAGGTAAGAGGAAAAATACGCATTCTTGATTTTGAGATGAACCAACCCTTTAAGTGGAAGTGATAGACATGCAGTTTCCATGGAAAGATGGATTTTAAAGTTCAGCTAAAGTTAACATGAAGCCTTAGTAGTCTAAGTTATAAAATGGTGGGTATCTAGTTACATCCCTTTTAGAATCAAATTTCCACTTTGTGTTACTGTCACTGCCAGGAAGCAAAAGGATGGAATTTAATACTAAAAAGACAGTAACAATGAAGGATACTAACTTGATTGAACTTTGACTACTGAAGTGTCGGTTTAGCTTTAGTTAGACTTCAGCATGCATTTTTCTCAGAACAGGGACTGTAGACGCTGCACTTGCGTAGACCTGCAGGAGGTCCAGTCACAGCGACAAATAACCCCATATATGGCCTATTAGCACATCAGTATTGTATTAAGATAGACTTGAAATTGTGTACTACTTTAGTATCATCTTGCATATTATAACATGTATAACACTTTGTGTAATTTTTTTAGGTTTCTGTGTCTGTTTCTGTTTCTGACAATGACAGTCTGTTCAAGAAGCAATGTGCTGTAATTAAACAGGCATGTTAGTGGTGAACATGAGCCAACTAGGATCATCAAACTGTATTTCATTCATGATTTTGATGTGGGCGTTGCTTTACTGTACATCATGAAACAGAAAAAAAAAACAACTTGTTATGTATGTCTGGAAGTCCTGGCGGTCAAATCATCAATCAATCATCATCCTTCCTTATTCCTCCTTCATCTTCTTCCTGAAACTGCCTCTGCACAGCAGTCTGGTAAATACTAATGTGAACTAGTAATTTTGCCATTTCATTTATCCAAATTTGAGCCCTTAAAATGATTGCAACTGTAAACATGTTCCCTCAGATTTAAAGCAGTATTTACCTACTGTTCGTGCAATAACTTTGGATGACAGAGACCATGAGTACAACACTTGAACTTTAATTGAATTAATTCATGTTAATTATGATTAATATAACGTGACTGGTGTGAAGTTTTACAAAGGTTGTGCAGATTTTACAGAGGACATCAATACAGGATATTAACTTTTGCATATATCAAGATATTCCATAACAGATTTTAACAAATATTTTCACAAAATAAATGTTGGTATTTCACAGCAGGACAAACACCAGTGTAAATAATGAAACAAATGATATCTGGTAATGTTCTTGGTAATTTTGAGTCATGATTGATGTCATTAGCAACACCTGCTTTTCTTATGATGACAATATCTACAGCCTATAAAGTGCTACTAATTTTAGTAGTGTATTTTTTTTTTTTTTTTCAGATCTGGTTCTGCAAAAGTGAAAAGACACCAGACCTGCAGATTGGTATCTTCTCTAAAGTGAGGCAAACTAGTTTCGGGGGAAAACATTCTTGGTGGCTCTTTAGCACACACCTGAATTTTAAACCTTCACATGAGAGAGGGGTCTTTCAAATTAAAATCTGAAAATATAATTCAGAACAAAAGCTTTTCCCGTCACAATTAAGTTCCCAGACTGCGGCCTTACAGTCACAATTAGGCATAGTATTGTTAGATTAACATATTGGGCTGTAGTTTCCTGTCACGGCACAGGGTGGCGCAGGGTGGCGCAGGGTAGCGAACCCCACGCAGAGCTAGTTTCGAGCAGCGCAACCTGAGGCGTGCTCAGTTTGGTAGTTTGGCAGACCGAGGTGCGCTGAGATGGGTGCGGCGGCGCAGCAGGGGGAGGTGTCGACAGATGCAGCTTGGCGCAGTGACAGTTTCGTGCCAAAAGGCTTCGCTGAAGGTGCACTAAAAGCTTGCCAACTGAAACCAGGTCTACTGTCAGCGCAGGCGGAGCGCAGTCGGTGTAAGCCGAAGTTTGGCTGACCGGCGGACAGTGCGCACACGTCACCAAAACCTCACAGGCAGGTTTCCAGAATGTCAGGCACATTAACGATGCAATAAATAGCCACAAAACCACTATTCAATGCAACTATCTGCAATCAGCACATAAATGTATCTCTATATCGACTGTTCCGTCACATCTGATGTCAGATCAAAGGGGATTGGCACCGTTTGGCACGTTTGGCACGCGTAATGGAAACCCAACCTGATTTGATTAATACAGCTGCAAACTAATGAGTTCACATCCCTCTCAGCCAACCACAAACAGCCACAGCATCAGATAGAGAGTATATATTCAGCATCTGTCATCTTAGAAAAGTCAAAAGAAAAGAAACAGAGTGAGACTGTGAGAGAGAAAGAGAGAGTGTGCGCACACGAGAGAAACGCAACATTGATTTACAATTGTGGTGACCTCCTCCCAGGCTACCTTTGCATCATCAGCCCGTGGAGGTCTGCTCTATATTCGGACACTGAGAGCAGACCTCCCGGACCAAAACATCAGTTTCCTCCTGGGAGAAGTTTGGCTGTCTGACTCTGCTGCTCTCTTCTGCCATGGCGAATTGAGTAAACTCTCATTACGCCTTCACGCAGCGCATTTAAGGGCGAGGAGAGGGGCTCATTTGATTGGTGTGATGTGTGTAAAACCTACTCCACGCCTTCTCTCCTCCCTCTTTCCAACTTGCACAGGTAGGAGGGATGAAGGTGGGAAAGAGGAGTAGCTGCGCCAGCACGCACGGTGTGCCAAACTTGCAAAATCCGCCTGGCCACACCCAGTTGGAGGTGCGCTGCGCCCCCGCCTCGCCCAGTCTGCAAAACTAGAGGCCATTATATCAGTGTTGAAGATAAGCCAGCTAGGTCAATCAAACTGCATTCCTCCACATATTTCATGCATGATTTTTTGATGTGGGTGTTGCATTACTGTAAAAAAACACCTGTTATGTAAGTCTGTTATATTTTGGAAGTGAAAGCATCCATCCTTCCTTCTCCATCTTCTTCCTGAGACTGCCTTTGTACAGCAGTCTGGTCCGATACTAAATGATGTGTTGTAAATATAAGTACAGGGATTATGGTGCTGGAACTTTTAAAATATGTATAAATAAGCTGTACCTGACCGGCTACGGCTTTTAAAACAACAGCAACAAAGAAAAAAAAAGGGAATTGTATGATGATGATAATGAAGATGCATGCACCTGGCCACAATACTTCTTCCGAATTAAAAAATAAAGCAAATAATTTTGTTGTTTGGTTTAAAAGTTATCCAAATTAAACTCTTTACAATGGCTGTAAATGCAACTGTAAATATTTTCTTGGTATTCACCTTTTTTTGTGAATTAATTTCAATATAGTCCATGTACAACACTTACACTTAAGTTCAATTCATTTATCTTGAAATGTGAAGTTTTGGATGAATATTAAACTTTGCACAGATTCATTTATTCATTCATTTTCTGTAACCACTTATCCTGGTACAGGGTCAAAGGGGGCTGGCAAAAGGTGGGGTACACCCTGGACGGGTCACCAGACTATCACAGGGATGACACATAAAGACAGACAACCATTTATGCTCACCTTTGGATTGTGGTTGGAAGCTGGAGTACCCGCAGAAAACACTGACATGGGGGAGAACATGCAAACTCCACACAGAAGAGCTCCTTCTGGCTGGTGGATGTGAACCCAGAACCTTAAAGTTAAAGTACCACTGATTGTCACGCACCTGAGTGTGTGAAATTTGTTCTCCGCATTTAACCCATCCCCTGAGGGAACGGTGAGCAGCAGCAGTGGAAATCATGTAGTGATCTAACCCCCCAGTTCCAACCCCTGATGCTGAGTGCCAAGCAGGAGGCAATGGGTCCCATTTTTATAGTCTTTGGTATGACCCAGCTGGGGATTGAAGCCACGACCTCCCATTCTCAGGGTGGACACTCTACTGCTAGGCCACTGAGCTGCTTGCTTGGGGACAGTGCTAACCACTGCACATCCATTTGCACAGATTTCATAGAGGAAATGGTAACACTTCTGAGTATCCAGATATTCCATAACAATTAACATGTTTGCTTTCCCATTAAAAATAAAAATACCTCAGTGGCACACCACCAGGAGAGAGAACTGTTTGCACTATCCCTACCACCAAAACATGCCTCCAGTGGCCACTCAAATTGGCATATTTGCAACGACACCCCCTTAGTTAAACATCCCATAAAGGCACTATGGATAACAATAACCTTTCAAAACACCCAATGTCACCTTATATAGCATAAAATAACATACATAACAAGGGACATGAGTTGTTGCTGGGATAAAATCAGTAATACTATGTAGAGTGCACTGCTGCTGCATCAAAAAACCCTGCTGTATGACAGTTGGGTACCATTAATTTTCAGAGATCAGAAATACTTTATTGATCCCTGTTGGGAAATTGTGATACGTTACAGTCACTCTGATGTGATTTTAAGGAAGTAGAAATAAGAAGTACGAAATAAAGAACTATGCAAACTATGCAATGCTAAGTATGTAAAGTGTGTAAGTAAGTGAGTAAAGTGTGAGTCAGGACAGTCAGATACCTACATATAGGGGCCTCAGTGGGCTTCTTCGCCTGGGGCTGCCCAGAGTCTAGGCTCGCCACCAAACTTGCAGGGTGGCAAAACCTCGTCCAGGAAGACTATCTGCGGGGATTTTTTTTCAACACGCACCTGAAATTAAACCTTCATTATGTAATTCTGTCTGATTGAAATCTAACCCATGACTCCTGAACAAAAGCTCAAACTTTAAATCAGCCTTTTTCCCAATCACAGCTATGTTCCCAGATGGCAGCCCTGTGACTCTAGTGACATAATCGCTATAATTAGATCAACTATTGTTAGTTAGCTAGAGCCTCATTCTTTACTCTCATGCACATGAATAAGATTCCTTTAAGGAAGCATGTCGAACATGTCCCAGGTAAAAAATCTCTTAATCAGGTCATCAGCAAATACATGGTTGACTGAATGAGTTGCAGACATCTTACAGGTCAGCTCATTGATACCTGTTTTTCCTTTCCTTTACTTTGCTCTCTCCAGATATTGTTTAAAATTAAGAAGAGCTTTGCACCAAATATAATTACTGGCAATTTTTCTGGTCATTATTGTTAAAGGTGATCTTACATAATAGTGATGGCAGTGTACAGTGTCATTAGTGTGTAACAGAGTGTCGCACACACTGTACATTCCTCAAAATTACTGTATGACCCAATACATGTCACAGCACTTCCTGAAGGTTCCCGGTTACTGTATGATACACACACACACACACACACACACACACTCATTATATCCATAAAACAGGTTTAGTGTTTGTAAAGAGCGTGCTGTCAGCCTAGCCAGAGGGCATCTTTTCCGATCAGCAGCACGTTTCTGACCAATTATTCACCTCATGCTTCCTTGTCACTCTCCGTAAACACAATAAATCCTTTCTTTGTGACGACAACTGTCCCTCCTAAAGTAAACGGAGGAGCCGATTCTTGAAATATGACCCAAACCTGTTTCCTTCTTACTGCGTGGCAAATCAATGATAATAAAAGTCATATCTATTGTCATGTTTTATGTTTTTCTTGTGAAATTTTATTGAGCAATCAGACTATAATAAAACAATGCGGCTGCATGAGTTTGACTAAATCTTCTGTAACTGTTGGGATGTACTGCTCAGCTCAGGTTTAGGTTACAGAGTCTGCAACAGGAACAATAGGCTCTAAGTATATCACGTCTACAGAAAGATTTTTGACCTGGATGTTGCTGCCTTTAGTTGATAAGCACTGAAACACTCCCTGTATTTCAAACCCCGTGCGTTAGTTCACTTCTTATCACTGATGAAAGCAGGGAAAGCCCAAAGCAGCTTGTCCAACCTGAAGCTGAATCACACGGAGAAATATGTTCTTTTTGTCAAATGTAACCTAATACACTTTACATGCACTGTGTGTACTGATTAATCACAACACAGGTTTCACTGAAAATTAGACAATGCTTTGATTGTTTTATTGCAGCTCAACCTTCCATCATTGCACAAGTTAAAAAACTGTACAGGGACACAGGTCAACTTTCATCTGAGATTCTTTGTTTGCCGTTTGAAGTCGCAAAAATTCCTCTGATGCGTTTCCATCCAACTATTTTGTGAATTCTGCATTTGAAGAATGTGTGCAAACCTGCTAAATGACGAAAATCCTGAAATGCCTTAAAGCTGAAGAAACTTTTTACCACTTGATAATGACACAAGACTCTCAAGATGAAGAGTCTTCAGCCATGCCAGCAGATTAATAAAGCTGTACTTGGGCACAGTGGTACTTTGAGCTAAATGCTAACATCAGTATGCTAACATGCTCACCACAACAATGCTAACATGATGGTCAGGTAAAATGTTTGCCATGTGCGTAGTTCAGCATGCTAACATTTGCTAAGTAGAGCTAAACAAACAAGTACAGCTGAGGCGGCTGATGGGAATAGTCTTGGTATTGAAGGGATTTGGTCATAACGCAGTCTTTATATACAGATATATGCATACGTTTGCAGAATCTGTAGACAAGATTTTGGTATCGGAAGTTTTCTAGTTTCCCTTTGTAGTCTGAGTAGTACTGACACATCACAATGCATTGGCCAAAGTGCAATCTTAGAACCCTCCAAGTATCCTCTGACAACAGCCCTATATTAGCTTTTGTCAGTTTTACTGTTCATAGAGATTAGCTCTAATGACTGGTACATGGAGGAGGAAGTCTTGGCCCAGATATCCACTGGCAAGGCTAAACCAGATCTCCGAGCCCTGTCTCACTCCAAAGTCGTCGAAATCCGGCACTTGGGCAGTGACATGGGGCGTCAGAAACCAACGAAAAAAGGTGCCCTTGCCCTTATACTTTAACGTCCCCTGGCGGACAAGGACAAAAGCTAAGGCGACGAATGTCCAAGAGGTATGAACAGGAGGTGGCTGGGTCCGGCAAACACCGGCTTGCAACTGAATGGGCAGTGTTTGCGTCCCGTAAGATTCTAAAGCCAAACCCTGTTCTTTTTTCCTAAGCCTAACCAGGTGCTTTTGTTGCTTAAACCCAACCGCCATTGTATTGATATTACAGCTATAATTAGACTTACTATTGATGGGGGAGCCTTTTTTTTGCCTTTTCAAATATGAATGTGATTTCTTTAAAGGTGCAGTCAATGATTCCAATACAACACTCTTCATCAAATTCTGCAAATATCTCCTTTGTCAGCTGGTCATTGTGTGTCTTTCAATGTCTTTGCCCACAAGGAATGGCACTACACCACAGTCGAAATGAGAATTAAATAATATCAAAGATATTACCATGCCGACTTGGTATAAAAACATTTTACTTGCTATGCCAGACCTTACAGTCTTTGCTTTGGAGTTACACGTCTTCGCCTGTGTAGTGTTACATTTTGAGGCTGACTCGGGCAGCAGCTGCTCTGGATTTCACCATATTGCCCTTTGGATCAGCTAGCCCACTGTTGTTGCCTTGGTGATGCGTGTTTGTTAATTTAGGGGTTGGGGCCTCTAAAGAAACACTGATAGGGGTGTATCTGGTTGGGTGTTGCGATAAAATATGAACAGTATTTTCCCAGAATAACTGGTTATCTTAAGTAAGCACGTCTAACACGGTCATAGTCACTAATCTTTTCATTAGAACATGAAGAAATACATGGTTGACTGCATGTGTTAAAGGTCAGCTCTTTAATATCCAATTTGTACATAATGAAGGCATTATACAGGCTAGTTTCTGTAGAAATATGTTCCTATCCTGTTCAAACTAATCCAGGCATAACACACACATAAATTTGATTGGAAGCAGAAATGAAAGTATTCATAGATTAGCTTAGCTCATGAAAACACACTGATTCATATTTTCCTATCTTTTTTAAAACTGGCTTTGTGCAGCTTTCAGGAGAAAATACTCTCAGTCTCACCTACTGCTTCTTTAAAGATATTTTGCCCAAAACTCCCCAAAATGTTTTTGATTTTAATTCACAGTGATGCATCAACATCATTAACACATGACCAGCCCTGTACTCGCCTGTCAGCACTGAATGGTGTGAATGTTTTGTGAAAGAAAAGCAGAGTTCAACACAAACACAAAGCTGCATCCTTACAGCTAAAGGGTGCAGGAAGGGATTCAGAATTTACTTAATGTGTTTCTTTTACTGATGTTTACACCATGAACAGAGAATAGAGGGTTCTTTTAAGTTCAAGTCGAGTCAGTTTTATTTCTCATTTTTATATCGCCCAGTATCAACAATTTACCTCAAGGAGCTTTTCAGCCTGCCATGTCTATCAAAAGGATGGTCCAAATATTTTCATACTTACATAATATTCAATATCATGTAACTGAATTGTAAAATGTAGGTCAGAAGTCAATTCTTTCTTGTGTGAAGCTTTGATTCTGGACAGGAAGAGAACAGAAATTCTTCTGGGAAGAATGACAGCTCTCCTACATGATCTCTGTGATGCTCATCTGACATGAGATCCAGCCCCACCTGTTTCACCTTGCCTCTGCCTGTGTGCATCCTTTTCTCTGCAGCCCTCAGGTGTTTCTCACTCAGGCTCCACCTCCGTTTTGTGAGGCCTATATCTACCACAGCAGACTGTCTGATCTGGCAGAGCAGCAGAGGCAGGTCAACGGGAGACTGAAGGTCAAGAAAGCAGCCATTCATCCTGAGAGCTGAGACACAAACGGGTGCACTATGGTCGGTGAACAGCGCTTTGTAATCAGTGCCCGCATGATTGGAGCCGTCCACAGGGACTCACCAAAGCTCAAGGTGAGTTAAGACCTCAGACATTTTTATTTTAGATGTTAAATATCTTTGCTGTACTTTAGAATATTTCTCTCTTCATTGATTTTTTATTTCTCTGTTTCCACAGATGTTCATGATATCTGTGTTATGGTCTGATGAGACTGAAGTGATTGTCTACAGGTCCTTCCAGGATTTCAAGAAATTTCATGTGAGTCCAAAAAACAAAATCCAAATAAGCGCTCAGTGTGCTGTTTATGTTGTATGAATAATCACTAATATATTTTTTTTCTTTTCCAAACAGAGGCAGCTGAAAAAGAGATTCCCTCACCTGAACCCTTTCAAGAAAAGCGACAAAGTGATCCCAAAATTCACAGGTAAGATTATCTCTGTGTGTTTCAGGGTTTATTTAAATGGTTTCCTACAAGCAACTGGGCATTTGCAGCCAGCAATAAGAGGAACTGCCAACTAAAACAGTTTATTTAGCTGCTCGTTCTCTGGGGTACAGTGTTATCTCCTTAGAGCATCCTTTCATTTAAAGAAAATGCTTTATAAGTATAGTTCTTCTGCTCATCTTCTTCAGAGCCAGTGTGTTAACCAGTATGTCATTTCCTCTCCTCTATCCAGGGCAGGCCAGGAAGAGCAGCCTCCAGCAGAAAGGATCCAAGCGATCCGTCAAACGCATGAAGTTCCTGGACAGCTACTGTGACAAACTGCTGAAATGTGACCAACCTGTGACTCAGAGCTCACAGCTCACACAGTTCTTCATGCCCAAAGACCATGACCTGCAGCCAGACTTCACCAAGAACAGGTAGCTTGTCGTGTCAGCGTATTACTTCAAACCATGTGAGAGGCCGATAGAAGTTCTTGGTTATTAAACGACTGACTTCTCTCTCACAGCATCATGATCCTGCTGTCTGATGACCTGCCTGATGGCTCAGGTGGAGGAGGTGGTGATGGGACTCGCCAGCATGCAGGCAACGTCACTCACCCGTTTGTCACCCAGACCTACCGCTGTGTGGCTGCTTACGAGACAAAGGACACCAAGAATCGTCCATTTAAGGTGGCTGTGGATGAGAAGCTGGATGTCCTGATCAAAGACCCTGCAGGTCAGTTCTTCAGCTTTCATGCAGTCGCTTACTGAAAATCAGAAAGAAAAACCTTCCTTCACTTTCATTTCTGTTGTACTGAAAGTCTGTGTTATCTCCTCTCCAGGTTGGTGGCTGGTGGAGAACGAGGATAAGCGTTTGGCTTGGTTTCCTGCTCCCTACCTGGAGCTGTGGGACACAGAGGATGATGATGGCGATGATGGATTCCAGCTTGCAGGTGAGAACTGACTGAATAATTGGACATTTGTAAGCCTAGCACTGGTGTGAGCTGTGACATCATTCAGCATTCACTGTGCCAAGCAATGCATGCCACATGCACATACTTAGCATTTTACTGTGAAGCCTGGTTGTTACAAACAGCCAACACTGGGGAGCGCTATTTAACCATCGGAAGTTAACATGCAACTGATCCCTTGACTTAATTTTACCACATGTCTCAAGAGAGACTTTAGCTGTGCAGCAGTTCCTGATCTTGTTGCCTTGTTTGTGACCTTCAGGTGCCCTGTACTGTGCCGTGAGGAGTTACAACACCAAGAAGGATGACGAGGTGTCTGTGCCCATTGGCTCTGTGGTGGAGGTGCTGAGGAAGTCTGACGACGGCTGGTGGTTCATCAGGTATCACAATCTTATCTGTCTGCAATGCAAACAATGGAGGATAGGAATCAGGAACACATTAAAAGAGGTTGTGGTGAAGCGTTTGTCAATGCCCCTGCATTGACTTTGCATGTAAACACATGACAAACGTACCTTTGTCAACCTAGAGAGAAAGGTGGTTTTATTAGTGTAAGAGTTTGAAGTGCTGGCAGCAGTATCAAATGTCAAATAAATTCCTAAACTTCATCTAGGGTGGAGGATGTTTTGTAGGCTTGTAATGAATTCCTTTTTCTTTGCAATCCTTGTTTCAGATTCAATGGCAAAGCAGGTTACGTGCCCTCCATGAACCTGCAGCCATACAACAACCCACGGGCCGGCCTTTACAGTCTGCACAAGCTGCACAGCTCCACTCTGAACCTGGCAACTCAGGCTCCTCGTCGACCCAGCAACAACGAAGACGGCCCACAGCAGGATTCAGCAGGTCGGTCCAGAGGTGAACCCAGTGTGCCCAGGCGTCTCCACAAGGCCCGATCTCTGGATGTCCTCTCTGAGACCTGGACCCAAACACAGATGGAGAGGGATGCCCCCACCTCAGACAGCACAAGCACTGAGATGAGCTTCTCCAGCTCCTCCTCAAGCAGCGAATCATCCTCAAGTGTAAGAGAGAGCCGTTCAGGCAGTCCTGCAGCCTCATTCCAGGCTAGTGTCAGCAACAGCGGGAGAAGCAGCCCTGATCTCAGCCTCTCTGACCGCCGCGGCTCCAACACCAGCTCTGACACCTCTGTATCTGTCAGCTCCAAAGGCAGTGAGACGGCTTCAGTCGCTCCCAGGGTGCCACCCAGACCCAAAACCGAGGAGATCCTGACCCGCTGCACCACCATGACCCGCAAGGCAGCCCTGGCCACCAAGACCCGGCTTCAGATTCAGCCAGAGCCCATCCACAGCCGCTAGGCCATCACAAGCCTTTGTTTTATTAAGTATACATGTAACATGTTAATTCTTGTCATACCAAAGATTGTAGAGATATCAACCTGGACAAGATAAATGTATGATGACCACTCGATAAAGTCTATCTATATTGAATATTTCACTCAGAATAAGAATAATAATGTAGCTTCAATGAAGCGTTAGAAGAAGGAGATGCAAGAAAACATATGTGACATTGTCACAGAGTAGTAAACAAATATTTTCTCTAGCTTTGAAGTCACTTAAGGGTAAATTTAAGTGGATTGTTGGAGTTGAAAGGGTAAAGTATTTACACTGAACTGTATTTCGTGTATCTCCCTTTAGTGTTTTTCAAATTTTGAACACATCAAAATCAGATCTGCACGTTCTGATATAAAAGATTATTTATCACTTTTCATTAAATACTAATATTTTATTTGCTTTATTGTTCACAGCATTAATTTTACTATTTAATATGTTATAGTTTACCATCATATATACTTTATTTAAATAGTTTCTCCTAATGGAAATAAACGTATGGCCTCCAGCAGCAGCAACAGCAGCAGCAGCAAAGAAGACGTCACTGAATAGACTGAATACCAGTGTGAAGGCTCAGTATTGAAATATGACAGGTGTGGCAAACAAGCTGTCAGCAAACAGGAAGGGATACATGTTTCCTGTCATAACATAGTTGTTTTTAGTGATTACCTTATATTGTTGTTGTGTTGCCTATTGCATTAATATGTATGTTATTAATGTACAGTATGAAGCTTTTCAATGTAGCTTCATTATGTATATGTTTAACATAAAGTCAATAAAATCCAATTTTTCCGAAAGTAACAAGATGTCTCTGTTTAATGAATATAAAAGAGAAGAGTTGGTATGTATTTCAACAAACATTTCAGGTATTTCTACATTAAATGTGCAAACATCTGAATGCACCCTAAAGCATGCTGACACCACAGATGGATTACAGATGATGCACCAATAAAACCCACCATAAGAATACATAGGGTCAGTGAACAATACATTAAACACATGAAAAAAGAATCTCATAAAACCATTTAAAAATTTTCTGCTTTTAAGAAACTGTTTTAAATCAATAAAGCAACCCGAAGAGTTGCTGTGTAGCTGGTTGCACCAACGATAAATCCAAAAACACTGATCTCTGATTTGTTTCTGCCATGTTGTAACAAAGGAAGAAGACAGCAGCTAGGGCTTTGGCTCCAAGCTATACACCACGCCAGCATCATGCTATAACCAACGCCATGTCTCCTTTTGGGGCGGAAAAGTGCTAAACCTGTTGTGTAGGGGGTAACCATGGCTTTCACTGAAACTTGAGACACATAACATCCATGAATATTCACTATCAGTGTGGTAAATGGCTAAATGATGCTGGTGACAGTTTCTACTGATGGATAGCTGATGTTAGCTCACTAAATCTGAGCCTGCAGATCAAACAGTTAGCTGTTAACAAGTTGCTTATTTATAGACAACACTTAGCCTGATGTTACCTGTCCAGATAAGCATTATTCACCTAGCTACTGTGTTGGGTATTTCATCAACTAAGATGTGGGAAGACTGAAGGGACATTCCAGCAATCAACCTTGATTTATTAAGCCATGACCAAGAAATAAATGAACACAGATGTTTCAAAATTACAATCTAAACACATGTGATTGCAGTGAGTGACATCAACAGGGTGTTTGGCTTTTTTTTCCACCAAAAGTGGGTGAGGCATTTTGCAAAGTACCAATTTTTGCTGTTTGGTCTGGAGCTTGAAGTACACACTGATGATGTACAGTAGAAAGTATCTGTGATATTTCTTGTTCTCTTCCCATCTATAATCACAGGTTCACACAGGAAAGAAATGTCTTCTAATCTACTTAAACATTTCAATTACATAATATTAGAAAACACCCTCAATATGTAATCATATGTATGTGTATGAAAACATTTTTGACATAGTATCATTTCATCCCCTCCCCCAACTGAAACCGACAAAGATCCCTCTGGGCAACAGTTGAATACGACTTGAAGAACTCATCATCATTGGTAAGAAAAAAAAAAACAACAACTGCAAGGTCAGCATCAAAAAGCTTTAGCAAAGCCATTCTTAAAACTTCACAATAGAAACAGAAGGTTAGTCGGGGGTTAACACTGCTGGAATTGGATCAGGGAACATCAGCTGAACATATTCTGAACTGACAAATCATAGTTTAAACCTATTCAGTCAAACCACTGAGTAGACTGCAGAGGGTTGAGAGAAAAACAGATTCTGAAAACATTACGAATCCAAATGCACTGTTGTGGTTCAGTAATGATCAAGGGTCACGTATGCTTTTCTGGACTGGAAAACAAATTCAGAATCGTAGTGTTCCTGGCAGGAAAATAGTTTCAAGAGTACTCCACCCTCTCATGCATCACTGTGGGGACATAGACTAAATATAGCTTTCACTCCATTTATTTTGTCTTCTTTTGGGGCCAAACCATTTTGGTGTCTGAACTAAACATTTTTTATTTCTTTTACAGTAGCCATCATTAAAGCAAAGAAGAAAAATATCAATACAACAGGTAATTTCAAACTAATGAACGGTTGTGTAGCCTATCTTAATGACAGCCCTTTAAAAAAAAAAAAAAACAGAGTGTGTGTGTGTGTGTGTGTGTGTGTGTGTGTGTGTGTGTGTGTGTGTGTTACTTGGCACGTCTGCACATTCAAGTATTTTTGAATGCAGTACATGTCTATCAAAAGGATACTTGGTCCAAATATTTTAATGCTTACAAAGTATTTAATTTTATGTAATTAGAATGTAAAAAGTAGATCAGAAGTCAATTCTTTCTTGTGTGAAGCTTTGATTCTGGACAGGAAGAGAACAGAAATTCTTCGGGGAAGAATGACAGCTCTCCTACATGATCTCTGTGACACTCCTAGGACATGAGATCCAGCCCCACCTGTTTCACTTTGCCTCTGCCTGTGTGCATCCTTTTCTCTGCAGCCCTCAGGTGTTTCTCACTCAGGCTCCGCCTCTGTTTTGTGAGGCCTTTATCTACCGCAGCAGACTGTCTGATCTGGCAGAGCAGCAGAGGCAGGTCAACGGGAGACTGAAGGTCAAGAAAGCAGCCATTCATCCTGAGAGCTGAGACACAAACGAGTGCACCATGGTCGGTGAACAGCGCTTTGTAATCAGTGCCCGCATGATTGGAGCCGTCCACAGGGACTCACCAAAGCTCAAGGTGAGTTAAGACCTCAGACATTTTTATTTTAGATGTTAAATGTCTTTGCTGTATTTGAGAGAATCTCCTGATCCTTGATTTTTATTTCTCTGTTTCCACAGATGTTCATGATATCTGTGTTATGGTCTGATGAGACTGAAGTGATTGTCTACAGGTCCTTCCAGGATTTCAAGAAATTTCATGTGAGTCCAAAAAACAAAATCCAAATAAGCGCTCAGTGTGCTGTTTATGTTGTATGAATAATCACTAATATATTTTTTCTTTTACAAACAGAGGCAGCTGAAAAAGATGTTCCCTCACATGAACCCTTTCAAGAAAAGCGACAAAGTGATCCCAAAATTCACAGGTAAGATTATCTCTGTGTGTTTCAGGGTTTATTTAAATGGTTTCCTACAAGCAACTGGGCATTTGCAGCCAGCAATAAGAGGAACTGCCAACTAAAACAGTTTATTTAGCTGCTCATTCTCTGGGGTACAGTGTTATCTCCTTAGAGCATCCTTTCATTTAAAGAAAATGCTTTATAAGTATAGTTCTTCTGCTCATCTTCTTCAGAGCCAGTGTGTTAACCAGTATGTCATTTCCTCTCCTCTATCCAGGGCAGGCCAGGAAGAGCAGCCTCCAGCAGAAAGGATCCAAGCGATCCGTCAAACGCATGAAGTTCCTGGACAGCTACTGTGACAAACTACTGAAATGTGACCAACCTGTGACTCAGAGCTCACAGCTCACACAGTTCTTCATGCCCAAAGACCATGACCTGCAGCCAGACTTCACCAAGAACAGGTAGCTTATCATGTCAGCGTATTACTTCAAATCATGTGAGAGGCTGATAGAAGTTCTTGATTATTAAACGACTGACTTTTCTCTCGCACAGCGTGATGATCCTGCTGTCTGATGACCTGCCTGATGGCTCAGGTGGAGGAGGTGGTGATGGGACTCGCCAGCATGCAGGCAACGTCACTCACCCGTTTGTCACCCAGACCTACCGCTGTGTGGCTGCTTACGAGACAAAGGACACCAAGAATCGTCCATTTAAGGTGGCTGTGGACGAGAAGCTGGATGTCCTGATCAAAGACCCTGCAGGTCAGTTCTTCAGCTTTCATGCAGTCGCTTACTGAAAATCAGAAAGAAAAACCTTCCTTCACTTTCATTTCTGTTGTACTGAAAGTCTGTGTTATCTCCTCTCCAGGTTGGTGGCTGGTGGAGAACGAGGATAAGCGTTTGGCTTGGTTTCCTGCTCCCTACCTGGAGCTGTGGGACACAGAGGATGATGATGGCGATGATGGATTCCAGCTTGCAGGTGAGAACTGACTGAATAATTGGACATTTGTAAGCCTAGCACTGGTGTGAGCTGTGACATCATTCAGCATTCACTGTGCCAAGCAATGCATGCCACATGCACATACTTAGCATTTTACTGTGAAGCCTGGTTGTTACAAACAGCCAACACTGGGGAGCGCTATTTAACCATTGGAAGTTAACATGCAACTGATCCCTTGACTTAATTTTACCACGTCTCAAGAGAGACTTTAGCTGTGCAGCAGTTCCTGATCTTGTTGCCTTGTTTGTGACCTTCAGGTGCCCTGTACTGTGCCGTGAGGAGTTACAACACCAAGAAGGATGACGAGGTGTCTGTGCCCATTGGCTCTGTGGTGGAGGTGCTGAGGAAGTCTGACGACGGCTGGTGGTTCATCAGGTATCACAATCTTATCTGTCTGCAATGCAAACAATGGAGGATAGGAATCAGGAACACATTAAAAGAGGTTGTAGTGAAGCGTTTGTCAATGCCCCTGCATTGACTTTGCATGTAAACACATGACAAACGTACCTTTGTCAACCTAGAGAGAAAGGTGGTTTTATTAGTGTAAGAGTTTGAAGTGCTGGCAGCAGTATCAAATATCAAATAAATTCCTAAACTTCATCTAGGGTGGAGGATGTTTTGCAGGCTTGTAATGAATTCCTTTTTCTTTGCAATCCTTGTTTCAGATTCAATGGCAAAGCAGGTTACGTGCCCTCCATGAACCTGCAGCCATACAACAACCCACGGGCCGGCCTTTACAGTCTGCACAAGCTGCACAGCTCCACTCTGAACCTGGCAACTCAGGCTCCTCATCGACCCAGCAACAACGAAGACAGCCCACAGCGGGATTCAGCAAGTTGGTCCAGAGGTGAGCCCAGTGTGCCCGGGCGTCTCCACAAGGCCCGATCTCTGGATGTCCTCTCTGAGACCTGGACGCAAACACAGATGGAGAGGGATGCCCCCACCTCAGACAGCACAAGCACCGAGATGAGCTTCTCCAGCTCCTCCTCAAGCAGCGAATCATCCTCAAGTGTAAGAGAGAGCCGTTCAGGCAGTCCTGCAGCCTCATTCCAGGCCAGTGTCAGCAACAGCGGGAGAAGCAGCCCTGATCTCAGCCTCTCTGACCGCCGCGGCTCCAACACCAGCTCTGACACCTCTGTATCTGTCAGCTCCAAAGGCAGTGAGACGGCTTCAATCGCTCCCAGGATGCCACCCAGACCCAAAACCGAGGAGATCCTGACCCGCTGCACCACCATGACCCGCAAGGCAGCCCTGGCCACCAAGACCCGGCTTCAGATTCAGCCAGAGTCCATCCACAGCCGCTAGGCCATCACAAGCCTTTGTTTTAGTATACATGTAACATGTTAATTCTTGTCATACCAAAGATTGTAGAGATATCAACCTGGACAAGATAAATGTATGATGACCACTCGATGAAGTCTATCTATATTGAATATTTCACTCAGAATAAGAATAATAATGTAGCTTCAATGAAGCGTTAGAAGAAGCAGATGCAAGAAAACATATGTGACATTGTCACAGAGTAGTAAACAAATATTTTCTCTAGCTTTGAAGTCACTTAAGGGTAAATTTAAGTGGATTGTTGGAGTTGAAAGGGTAAAGTATTTACACTGAACTGTATTTCGTGTATCTCCCTTTAGTGTTTTTCAAATTTTGAACACATCAAAATCAGATCTGCACGTTCTGATATAAAAGATTATTTATCACTTTTCATTAAATACTAATATTTTATTTGCTTTATTGTTCACAGCATTAATTTTACTATTTAATATGTTATAGTTTACCATCATATATACTTTATTTAAATAGTTTCTCCTAATGGAAATAAACGTATGGCCTCCAGCAGCAGCAGCAACAGCAGCAGCAGCAAAGAAGACGTCACTGAATAGACTGAATACCAGTGTGAAGGCTCAGTATTGAAATATGACAGGTGTGGCAAACAAGCTGTCAGCAAACAGGAAGGGATACATGTTTCCTGTCATAACATAGTTGTTTTTAGTGATTACCTTATATTGTTGTTGTGTTGCCTATTGCATTAATATGTATGTTATTAATGTACAGTATGAAGCTTTTCAATGTAGCTTCATTATGTATATGTTTAACATAAAGTCAATAAAATCCAATTTTTCCGAAAGTAACAAGATGTCTCTGTTTAATGAATATAAAAGAGAAGAGTTGGTATGTATTTCAACAAACATTTCAGGTATTTCTACATTAAATGTGCAAACATCTGAATGCACCCTAAAGCATGCTGACACCACAGATGGATTACAGATGATGCACCAATAAAACCCACCATAAGTATACATAAGATCAGTGAACAATACATTAAACACATGAAAAAAGAATCTCATAAAACCATTTAAAAATTTTCTGCTTTTAAGAAACTGTTTTAAATCAATAAAGCAACCCGAAGAGTTGCTGTGTAGCTGGTTGCACCAACGATAAATCCAAAAACACTGATCTCTGATTTGTTTCCCTGCCATGTTGTAACAAAGGAAGAAGACAGCAGCTAGGGCTTTGGCTCCAAGCTATACACCACGCCAGCATCATGCTATAACCAACGCCATGTCTCCTTTTGGGGCGGAAAAGTGCTAAACCTGTTGTGTAGGGGGTAACCATGGCTTTCACTGAAACTTGAGACACATAACATCCATGAATATTCACTATCAGTGTGGTAAATGGCTAAATGATGCTGGTGACAGTTTCTACTGATGGATAGCTGATGTTAGCTCACTAAATCTGAGCCTGCAGATCAAACAGTTAGCTGTTAACAAGTTGCTTATTTATAGACAACACTTAGCCTGATGTTACCTGTCCAGATAAGCATTATTCACCTAGCTACTGTGTTGGGTATTTCATCAACTAAGATGTGGGAAGACTGAAGGGACATTCCAGCAATCAACCTTGATTTATTAAGCCATGACCAAGAAATAAATGAACACAGATGTTTCAAAATTACAATCTAAACACATGTGATTGCAGTGAGTGACATCAACAGGGTGTTTGGCTTTTTTTCCACCAAAAGTGGGCGAGGCTTTGGCATTTTGCAAAGTACCAATTTTTGCTGTTTGGTCTGGAGCTTGAAGTACACAGTGATGATGTACAGTAGAAAGTATCTGTGATATTTCTTGTTCTCTTCCCATCTATAATCACAGGTTCACACAGGAAAGAAATGTCTTCTAATCTACTTAAACATTTCAATTACATAATATTGGAAAACACCCTCAATATGTAATCATATGTATGTGTATGAAAACATTTTTGACATAGTATCATTTCATCCCCTCCCCCAACTGAAACCGACAAAGATCCCTCTGGGCAACAGTTGAATACGACTTGAAGAAATCATCATCATTGGTAAGAAAAAAAAACAACAACAACAACTGCAAGGTCAGCATCATTGGTAAGAAAAAAAAAAACAACAACTGCAAGGTCAGCATCAAAAAGCTTTAGCAAAGCCATTCTTAAAACTTCACAATAGAAACAGAAGGTTAGTCGGGGGTTAACACTGCTGGAATTGGATCAGGGAACATCAGCTGAACATATTCTGAACTGACAAATCATAGTTTAAACCTATTCAGTCAAACCACTGAGTAGACTGCAGAGGGTTGAGAAAAAAACAGATTCTGAAAACATTACGAATCCAAATGCACTGTTGTGGTTCAGTAATGATCAAGGGTCACGTATGCTTTTCTGGACTGGAAAACAAATTCAGAATCGTAGTGTTTCTGGGAGGAAAATAGTTTCAAGAGTACTCCACCCTCTCATGCATCACTGTGGGGACATAGACTAAATATAGCTTTCACTCCATTTATTTTGTCTTCTTTTGGGGCCAAACCATTTTGGTGTCTGAACTAAACATTTTTTATTTCTTTTAAAGTAGCCATCATTAAAGCAAAGAAGAAAAATATCAATACAACAGGTAATTTCAAACTAATGAACGGTTGTGTAGCCTATCTTAATGACAGCCCTTTAAAAAAAAAAAAAACAGAGTGTGTGTGTGTGTGTGAGTGTGTGTGTGTGTGTGTGTGTGTGTGTGTTACTTGGCACGTCTGCACATTCAAGTATTTTTGAATGCAGTACATGTCTATCAAAAGGATACTTGGTCCAAATATTTTAATGCTTACAAAGTATTTAATTTTATGTAATTAGAATGTAAAAAGTAGATCAGAAGTCAATTCTTTCTTGTGTGAAGCTTTGATTCTGGACAGGAAGAGAACAGAAATTCTTCGGGGAAGAATGACAGCTCTCCTACATGATCTCTGTGACACTCCTAGGACATGAGATCCAGCCCCACCTGTTTCACTTTGCCTCTGCCTGTGTGCATCCTTTTCTCTGCAGCCCTCAGGTGTTTCTCACTCAGGCTCCGCCTCTGTTTTGTGAGGCCTTTATCTACCGCAGCAGACTGTCTGATCTGGCAGAGCAGCAGAGGCAGGTCAACAGGAGACTGAAGGTCAAGAAAGCAGCCATTCATCCTGAGAGCTGAGACACAAACGGGTGCACCATGGTCGGTGAACAGCGCTTTGTAATCAGTGCCCGCATGATTGGAGCCGTCCACAGGGACTCACCAAAGCTCAAGGTGAGTTAAGACCTCAGACATTTTTATTTTAGATGTTAAATGTCTTTGCTGTATTTGAGAGAATCTCCTGATCCTTGATTTTTATTTCTCTGTTTCCACAGATGTTCATGATATCTGTGTTATGGTCTGATGAGACTGAAGTGATTGTCTACAGGTCCTTCCAGGATTTCAAGAAATTTCATGTGAGTCCAAAAAACAAAATCCAAATAAGCGCTCAGTGTGCTGTTTATGTTGTATGAATAATCACTAATATATTTTTTTTCTTTTTCAAACAGAGGCAGCTGAAAAAGATGTTCCCTCACATGAACCCTTTCAAGAAAAGCGACAAAGTGATCCCAAAATTCACAGGTAAGATTATCTCTGTGTGTTTCAGGGTTTATTTAAATGGTTTCCTACAAGCAACTGGGCATTTGCAGCCAGCAATAAGAGGAACTGCCAACTAAAACAGTTTATTTAGCTGCTCGTTCTCTGGGGTACAGTGTTATCTCCTTAGAGCATCCTTTCATTTAAAGAAAATGCTTTATAAGTATAGTTCTTCTGCTCATCTTCTTCAGAGCCAGTGTGTTAACCAGTATGTCATTTCCTCTCCTCTATCCAGGGCAGGCCAGGAAGAGCAGCCTCCAGCAGAAAGGATCCAAGCGATCCGTCAAACGCATGAAGTTCCTGGACAGCTACTGTGACAAACTGCTGAAATGTGACCAACCTGTGACTCAGAGCTCACAGCTCACACAGTTCTTCATGCCCAAAGACCATGACCTGCAGCCAGACTTCACCAAGAACAGGTAGCTTATCATGTCAGCGTGTTACTTCAAATCATGTGAGAGGCTGATAGAAGTTCTTGATTATTAAACGACTGACTTTTCTCTCGCACAGCATGATGATCCTGCTGTCTGATGACCTGCCTGATGGCTCAGGTGGAGGAGGTGGTGATAGGACTCGCCAGCATGCAGGCAACGTCACTCACCCGTTTGTCACCCAGACCTACCGCTGTGTGGCTGCTTACGAGACAAAGGACACCAAGAATCGTCCATTTAAGGTGGCTGTGGACGAAGCTGGATGTCCTGATCAAAGACCCTGCAGGTCAGTTCTTCAGCTTTCATGCAGTCTTACTGAAAATCAGAAAGAAAAACCTTCCTTCACTTTCATTTCTGTTGTACTGAAAGTCTGTGTATCTCCTCTCCAGGTTGGTGGCTGGTGGAGAACGAGGATAAGCGTTGGGCTTGGTTTCCTGCTCCCTACCTGGAGCTGTGGGACACAGAGGATGATGATGGCGATGATGGATTCCAGCTTGCAGGTGAGAACTGACTGAATAATTGGACATTTGTAAGCCTAGCACTGGTGTGAGCTGTGACATCATTCAGCATTCATTGTGCCAAGCAATGCATGCCACATGCACATACTTAACATTTTACTGTGAAGCCTGGTTGTTACAAACAGCCAACACTGGGGAGCGCTATTTAACCATCGGAAGTTAACATGCAACTGATCCCTTGACTTAATTTTACCACATGTCTCAAGAGAGACTTTAGCTGTGCAGCAGTTCCTGATCTTGTTGCCTTGTTTGTGACCTTCAGGTGCCCTGTACTGTGCCGTGAGGAGTTACAACACCAAGAAGGATGACGAGGTGTCTGTGCCCATTGGCTCTGTGGTGGAGGTGCTGAGGAAGTCTGACGACGGCTGGTGGTTCATCAGGTATCACAATCTTATCTGTCTGCAATACAAACAATGGAGGATAGGAATCAGGAGCACATTAAAAGAGGTTGTGGTGAAGCGTTTGTCAATGCCCCTGCATTGACTTTGCATGTAAACACATGACAAACGTACCTTTGTCAACCTAGAGAGAAAGGTGGTTTTATTAGTGTAAGAGTTTGAAGTGCTGGCAGCAGTATCAAATATCAAATAAATTCCTAAACTTCATCTAGGGTGGAGGATGTTTTGCAGGCTTGTAATGAATTCCTTTTCTTTGCAATCCTTGTTTCAGATTCAATGGCAAAGCAGGTTACGTGCCCTCCATGAACCTGCAGCCATACAACAACCCACGGGCCGGCCTTTACAGTCTGCACAAGCTGCACAGCTCCACTCTGAACCTGGCAACTCAGGCTCCTCATCGACCCAGCAACAACAAAGACAGCCCACAGCGGGATTCAACAGGTCGGTCCAGAGGTGAGCCCAGTGTGCCCGGGCGTCTCCACAAGGCCCGATCTCTGGATGTCCTCTCTGAGACCTGGACGCAAACACAGATGGAGAGGGATGCCCCCACCTCAGACAGCACAAGCACCGAGATGAGCTTCTCCAGCTCCTCCTCAAGCAGCGAATCATCCTCAAGTGTAAGAGAGAGCCGTTCAGGCAGTCCTGCAGCCTCATTCCAGGCCAGTGTCAGCAACAGCGGGAGAAGCAGCCCTGATCTCAGCCTCTCTGACCGCCGCGGCTCCAACACCAGCTCTGACACCTCTGTATCTGTCAGCTCCAAAGGCAGTGAGACGGCTTCAATCGCTTCCAGGATGCCACCCAGACCCAAAACTGAGGAGATCCTGACCCGCTGCACCACCATGACCCGCAAGGCAGCCCTGGCCACCAAGACCCGGCTTCAGATTCAGCCAGAGTCCATCCACAGCCGCTAGGCCATCACAAGCCTTTGTTTAATTAAGTATACATGTAATATGTTAATTCTTGTCATACCAAAGATTGTAGAGATATCAACCTGGACAAGATAAATGTATGTTGACCACTAGATGAAGTCTATCTATATTGAATATTTCACTCAGAATAAGAATAACAATGTAGCTTCAATGAAGCGTTAGAAGAAGCAGATGCAAGAAAACATATGTGACATTGTCACAGAGTAGTAAACAAATATTTTCTCTAGCTTTGAAGTCACTTAAGGGTAAATTTAAGTGGATTGTTGGAGTTGAAAGGGTAAAGTATTTACACTGAACTGTATTTCGTGTATCTCCCTTTAGTGTTTTTCAAATTTTGAACACATCAAAATCAGATCTGCACGTTCTGATATAAAAGATTATTTATCACTTTTTATTATATATTAATATTTTATTTGCTTTATTGTTCACAGCAGTAATTTTACTATTTAATATGTTATAGTTTACCATCTTATATACTTTATTTGTTGGAGCTTGTTGTAAACAACAGCAAAGAAGACGTCACTGAATAGACTGAATACCAGTGTGAAGGCTCAGTATTGAAATATGACAGGTGTGGCAAACAAGCTGTCAGCAAACAGGAAGGGATACATGTTTCCTGTCATAACATAGTTGTTTTTAGTGATTACCTTATATTGTTGTTGTGTTGCCTATTGCATTAATATGTATGTTATTAATGTACAGTATGAAGCTTTTCAATGTAGCTTCATTATGTATATGTTTAACATAAAGTCAATAAAATCCAATTTTTCCGAAAGTAACAAGATGTCTCTGTTTAATGAATATAAAAGAGAAGAGTTGGTATGTATTTCAACAAACATTTCAGGTATTTCTACATTAAATGTGCAAACATCTGAATGCACCCTAAAGCATGCTGACACCACAGATGGGTTACAGATGATGCACCAATAAAACCCACCATAAGTATACATAAGATCAGTGAACAATACATTAAACACATGAAAAAAGAATCTCATAAAACCATTTAAAAATTTTCTGCTTTTAAGAAACTGTTTTAAATCAATAAAGCAACCCGAAGAGTTGCTGTGTAGCTGGTTGCACCAACGATAAATCCAAAAACACTGATCTCTGATTTGTTTCCCTGCCATGTTGTAACAAAGGAAGAAGACAGCAGCTAGGGCTTTGGCTCCAAGCTATACACCACGCCAGCATCATGCTATAACCAACGCCATGTCTCCTTTTGGGGCGGAAAAGTGCTAAACCTGTTGTGTAGGGGGTAACCATGGCTTTCACTGAAACTTGAGACACATAACATCCATGAATATTCACTATCAGTGTGGTAAATGGCTAAATGATGCTGGTGACAGTTTCTACTGATGGATAGCTGATGTTAGCTCACTAAATCTGAGCCTGCAGATCAAACAGTTAGCTGTTAACAAGTTGCTTATTTATAGACAACACTTAGCCTGATGTTACCTGTCCAGATAAGCATTATTCACCTAGCTACTGTGTTGGGTATTTCATCAACTAAGATGTGGGAAGACTGAAGGGACATTCCAGCAATCAACCTTGATTTATTAAGCCATGACCAAGAAATAAATGAACACAGATGTTTCAAAATTACAATCTAAACACATGTGATTGCAGTGAGTGACATCAACAGGGTGTTTGGCTTTTTTTCCACCAAAAGTGGGTGAGGCATTTTGCAAAGTACCAATTTTTGCTGTTTGGTCTGGAGCTTGAAGTACACACTGATGATGTACAGTAGAAAGTATCTGTGATATTTCTTGTTCTCTTCCCATCTATAATCACAGGTTCACACAGGAAAGAAATGTCTTCTAATCTACTTAAACATTTCAATTACATAATATTAGAAAACACCCTCAATATGTAATCATATGTATGTGTATGAAAACATTTTTGACATAGTATCATTTCATCCCCTCCCCCAACTGAAAGAGACAAAGATCCCTCTGGGCAACAGTTGAATACGACTTGAAGAACTCATCATCATTGGTAAGAAAAAAAAAAACAACAACTGCAAGGTCAGCATCAAAAAGCTTTAGCAAAGCCATTCTTAAAACTTCACAATAGAAACAGAAGGTTAGGGTGTTAACACTGCTGGAATTGGATCAGGGAACATCAGCTGAACATATTCTGAACTGACAAATCATAGTTTAAACCTATTCAGTCAAACCACTGAGTAGACTGCAGAGGGTTGAAAGAAAAACAGATTCTGAAAACATTACGAATCCAAATGCACTGTTGTGGTTCAGTAATGATCAAGGGTCACATATGCTTTTCTGGACTGGAAAACAAATTCAAAATCGTAGTGTTTCTGGGAGGAAAATAGTTTCAAGAGTACTCCACCCTCTCATCACTGTGGGGACATAGACTAAATATAGCTTTCACTCCATTTATTTTGTCTTCTTTTGGGGCCAAACCATTTTGGTGTCTGAACTAAACATTTTTTATTTCTTTTAAAGTAGCCATCATTAAAGCAAAGAAGAAAAATATCAATACAACAGGTAATTTCAAATTAATGAACGGTTGTGTAGCCTATCTTAATGACAGCCCTTTAAAAAAAAAAAAAAAAAACAGAGTGTGTGTGTGTGTGTGTGTGTGTGTGTGTGTTACTTGGCATGTCTGCACATTCAAGTATTTTTGAATGCAGTACATGTCTATCAAAAGGATACTTGGTCCAAATATTTTCATGCTTACATAATATTTAATTTTATGTAATTAGAATGTAAAAAGTAGATCAGAAGTCAATTCTTTCTTGTGTGAAGCTTTGATTCTGGACAGGAAGAGAACAGAAATTCTTCGGGGAAGAATGACAGCTCTCCTACATGATCTCTGTGACACTCCTAGGACATGAGATCCAGCCCCACCTGTTTCACTTTGCCTCTGCCTGTGTGCATCCTTTTCTCTGCAGCCCTCAGGTGTTTCTCACTCAGGCTCCGCCTCCGTTTTGTGAGGCCTTTATCTACCGCAGCAGACTGTCTGATCTGGCAGAGCAGCAGAGGCAGGTCAACGGGAGACTGAAGGTCAAGAAAGCAGCCATTCATCCTGAGAGCTGAGACACAAACGGGTGCACCATGGTCGGTGAACAGCGCTTTGTAATCAGTGCCCGCATGATTGGAGCCGTCCACAGGGACTCACCAAAGCTCAAGGTGAGTTAAGACCTCAGACATTTTTATTTTAGATGTTAAATGTCTTTGCTGTATTTGAGAGAATCTCCCTGATCCTTGATTTTTTTATTTCTCTGTTTCCACAGATGTTCATGATATCTGTGTTATGGTCTGATGAGACTGAAGTGATTGTCTACAGGTCCTTCCAGGATTTCAAGAAATTTCATGTGAGTCCAAAAAACAAAATCCAAATAAGCGCTCAGTGTGCTGTTTATGTTGTATGAATAATCACTAATATATTTTTTTTCTTTTTCAAACAGAGGCAGCTGAAAAAGATGTTCCCTCACCTGAACCCTTTCAAGAAAAGCGACAAAGTGATCCCAAAATTCACAGGTAAGATTATCTCTGTGTGTTTCAGGGTTTATTTAAATGCGTTTCCTACAAGCAACTGGGCATTTGCAGCCAGCAATAAGAGGAACTGCCAACTAAAACAGTTTATTTAGCTGCTCGTTCTCTGGGGTACAGTGTTGTCTCCTTAGAGCATCCTTTCATTTAAAGAAAATGCTTTATAAGTATAGTTCTTCTGCTCATCTTCTTCAGAGCCAGTGTGTTAACCAGTATGTCATTTCCTCTCCTCTATCCAGGGCAGGCCAGGAAGAGCAGCCTCCAGCAGAAAGGATCCAAGCGATCCGTCAAACGCATGAAGTTCCTGGACAGCTACTGTGACAAACTGCTGAAATGTGACCAACCTGTGACTCAGAGCTCACAGCTCACACAGTTCTTCATGCCCAAAGACCATGACCTGCAGCCAGACTTCACCAAGAACAGGTAGCTTATCATGTCAGCGTATTACTTCAAATCATGTGAGAGGCTGATAGAAGTTCTTGATTATTAAACGACTGACTTTTCTCTCGCACAGCGTGATGATCCTGCTGTCTGATGACCTGCCTGATGGCTCAGGTGGAGGAGGTGGTGATAGGGACTCGCCAGCATGCAGGCAACGCCACTCACCCGCTTGTCACCCAGACCTACCGCTGTGTGGCTGCTTACAAAGGACACCAAGAATCGTCCATTTAAGGTGGCTGTGGACGAGAAGCTGGATGTCCTGATCAAAGACCCTGCAGGTCAGTTCTTCAGCTTTCATGCAGTCGCTTACTGAAAATCAGAAAGAAAAACCTTCCTTCACTTTCATTTCTGTTGTACTGAAAGTCTGTGTTGTCTCCTCTCCAGGTTGGTGGCTGGTGGAGAACGAGGATAAGCGTTTGGCTTGGTTTCCTGCTCCCTACCTGGAGCTGTGGGACACAGAGGATGATGATGGCGATGATGGATTCCAGCTTGCAGGTGAGAACTGACTGAATAATTGGACATTTGTAAGCCTAGCACTGGTGTGAGCTGTGACATCATTCAGCATTCACTGTGCCAAGCAATGCATGCCACATGCACATACTTAGCATTTTACTGTGAAGCCTGGTTGTTACAAACAGCCAACACTGGGGAGCGCTATTTAACCATTGGAAGTTAACATGCAACTGATCCCTTGACTTAATTTTACCACGTCTCAAGAGAGACTTTAGCTGTGCAGCAGTTCCTGATCTTGTTGCCTTGTTTGTGACCTTCAGGTGCCCTGTACTGTGCCGTGAGGAGTTACAACACCAAGAAGGATGACGAGGTGTCTGTGCCCATTGGCTCTGTGGTGGAGGTGCTGAGGAAGTCTGACGACGGCTGGTGGTTCATCAGGTATCACAATCTTATCTGTCTGCAGTACAAACAATGAAGGATAGGAATCAGGAACACATTAAAAGAGGTTGTAGTGAAGCGTTTATCAATGCCCCTGCATTGACTTTGCATGTAAACACATGACAAACGTACCTTTGTCGACCTAGAGAGAAAGGTGGTTTTATTAGTGTAAGAGTTTGAAGTGCTGGCAGCAGTATCAAATATCAAATAAATTCCTAAACTTCATCTAGGGTGGAGGATGTTTTGCAGGCTTGTAATGAATTCCTTTTTCTTTGCAATCCTTGTTTCAGATTCAATGGCAAAGCAGGTTACGTGCCTCCATGAACCTGCAGCCATACAACAACCCACGGGCCGGCCTTTACAGTCTGCACAAGCTACACAGCTCCACTCTGAACCTGGCAACTCAGGCTCCTCATCGACCCAGCAACAACAAAGACAGCCCACAGCGGATTCAACAGGTCGGTCCAGAGGTGAGCCCAGTGTGCCCGGCGTCTCCACAAGGCCCGATCTCTGGATGTCCTCTCTGAGACCTGGACGCAAACACAGATGGAGAGGGATGCCCCCACCTCAGACAGCACAAGCACCGAGATGAGCTTCTCCAGCTCCTCCTCAAGCAGCGAATCATCCTCAAGTGTAAGAGAGAGCCGTTCAGGCAGTCCTGCAGCCTCATTCCAGGCCAGTTTCAGCAACAGCGGGAGAAGCAGCCCTGATCTCAGCCTCTCTGACCGCCGCGGCTCCAACACCAGCTCTGTCATCTCTGTATCTGTCAGCTCCAAAGGCAGTGAGACGGCTTCAATCACTCCCAGGATGCCACCCAGACCTAAAACCGAGGAGATCCTGACCCGCTGCACCACCATGACCCGCAAGGCAGCCCTGGCCACCAAGACCCGGCTTCAGATTCAGCCAGAGTCCATCCACAGCCGCTAGGCCATCACAAGCCTTTGTTTAATTAAGTATACATGTAATATGTTAATTCTTGTCATACCAAAGATTGTAGAGATATCAACCTGGACAAGATAAATGTATGTTGACCACTAGATGAAGTCTATCTATATTGAATATTTCACTCAGAATAAGAATAATAATGTAGCTTCAATGAAGCGTTAGAAGAAGCAGATGCAAGAAAACATATGTGACATTGTCACAGAGTAGTAAACAAATATTTTCTCTAGCTTTGAAGTCACTTAAGGGTTAATTTAAGTGGATTGTTGGAGTTGAAAGGGTAAAGTATTTACACTGAACTGTATTTTGTGTATCTCCCTTTAGTGTTTTTCAAATTTTGAACACATCAAAATCAGATCTGCACGTTCTGATATAAAAGATTATTTATCACTTTTTATTATATATTAATATTTTATTTGCTATATTGTTCACAGCAGTAATTTTACTATTTAATATGTCATAGTTTACCATCTTATATACTTTATTTGTTGGAGCTTGTTGTAAACAGCAGCAAAGAAGACGTCACTGAATAGACTGAATACCAGTGTGAAGGCTCAGTATTGAAATATGACAGGTGTGGCAAACAAGCTGTCAGCAAACAGGAAGGGATACATGTTTCCTGTCATAACATAGTTGTTTTTAGTGATTACCTTATATTGTTGTTGTGTTGCCTATTGCATTAATATGTATGTTATTTATGTACAGCATGAAGCCTTTAACAATGTAGCTTCATTATGTATATGTTTAACATAAAGTCAATAAAATCCAATATTTCTGAAAGTAACAAGATGTCTCTGTTTAATGAATATAAAAGAGAAGAGTTGGTATGTATTTCAACAAACATTTCAGGTATTTCTACATTAAATGTGCAAACATCTGAATGCACCCTAAAGCATGCTGACACCACAGATGGGTTACAGATGATGCACCAATAAAACCCACCATAAGAATACATAAGATCAGTGAACAATACATTAAACACATGAAAAAAGAATCTCATAAAAGTATCAAAAAAAATTCTGCTTTTAAGAAACTGTTTTAAATCAATAAAGCAACCCAAAGAGTTGTTGTGTAGCTGGTTGCACCAATGATAAATCCAAAAACACTGATCTCTGATTTGTTTCCCTGCCATGTTGTAACAAAGGTAAATGGCTCAATGATGCCAGTTACTACTGATGTTAGCCAACTGAATCTGAGCCTGCAGATCAAACAGTTAGCTGTTAACGGGTTGCTCATTTACAGACAACACTTAGCCTGATGTTACCTGCTGATACCATCAAATGTACATGTCCAGATAAGCATTATTCAGCTACTGTGTTGGATTATTCATCAACTTAGACGGGGGAAGACTGAAGCCACATGACAGCCATTAACCTTAATTTATCAAGCCATCACTAAGAAATGAATTCAGATACGTCAAAATTATAATGTAAACACATGTAAAATTGCAATGACATCAACAGGATCTATGGCTTTCTTTCCTCCAAAAGACGGCGAGGCCTTGGTATTTTGGGAAGTACCAGTATTTAGTTTGAGGATCACACATTTAGCCATCATTAAAACAAAGACGAAAAACATCAAGATAACAGGTGATTTCAAACTAATGAACGGTTGTGTAGTTGATCTTAATGACAGCTCTTGTTATATTACCTGAATATAGATGTCTAGATAAGCATTATTCAGCTACTGTGTTGGGTTATTCATCAACTCAGACGTGGGAAGACTGAAGGGACATTCCAGCGATCAACCTTAATTTATTAAGGTCTCACTAACAAATGTTTATTTACCAAGAAATAAATGAACACAGATGTGTCAAAATTATAATCCAAACACATGTGATTGCAGTGACATCAACAGGATGTTTGGCTTTTTTTCCTCCAAAAGGGGGGCGAGGTCTTGGCATTTTGGGAAGTACCAATATTTGCTGGTTGGTCTGAAGCTTGAAGATCACACACTGATGACGTACAATCGAAAGTATCTGTGATATTTCTTGTTCTCTTCCCATCTATAATCACAGTTTCACACAGGAAAGAAATGTCTTCTAATCTACTTAAAGGAGCTATATGTAAGAAATCTAAAGCAAATAGTTGTAAAATCATCCTAATATGTCACAGAGACTAAGGAATAATGTTAATATAATATACTGATCTCACAGACAACAATAGTACAGCCAGAATATTTGCATCTATGCAGACTCTGCACAGGGGGGCTCCCACACCCGGGATCAAACCGGCAACCCTCTTGCTGTGAGGTGACAGTGCTAACCACCACACCACCATGCCACCCTGCCTTTAAACAATTACATAATATTTAAAATAATCGATAAGTAATCATATGTATGTGTATGAAAACACTTCTGACTTAGTATCATTTCATGTAATAAACTCACTCACACTTGCAACAACAGACATCACACATACACACACATACACACACACACACAAACTTGCCTGACCTTAACCTACACCTTGCCCTGCCGTCACCTTAACCCAGGTCATCACCCTAAAATGTAATGGTACATTCCAGGAGTTGCGTTTTGTCCCCTTAGGGAAGGCAAGTCCCCACAACGTCACTCTGTAAGCAGATTTATGGCCTCACCCTCACAGCGTAAGTAATACATGTCCACACATGCACACCCAAAGAGATAATACGCTGCGTGTGAGTGTATTATGAAATCAAGCAGCTGCAACAATGAAATGAAGTTACACAACAACAAACAAGTACGGAGAGAAGCAGAGAAAAAAACAAGAGGTTGGCTAATATCTGAGAGGAAGTGGTATTGTGTACAAAACTGTGACGTATGTCACCTTATCAGGGAGCTCAACAACATGTAGTTCTGATAAGTTCAAGAGACGAAACCAAACCACAAACATGACTGGCTGGTGAGATCAGAGCTGCAGGGAGTTCACTATTGTTGAAATGATTTTATAATTCATTGTCACTCTAATATCTTAAAGGGTTGTCATTAAGATAAAGTACACAACTGTACAAGAGTTTGGAATCAGCTGTTTTATTGATGTTTTTCTGCTTTCTTTTAATAATTGCTATTTAAACAGAGATGAAAAAAAAACAAAACAGAGTAATTCAGACACCAAAGCTATTATTTACACTTTAAATAGCTGTAACCCAAATTATTAATGACTCAGTAATAGATAAAATTGTTCAAACCTTAAACATCTACAGCAGTTATGTCCGAAAATATCATTTTTCATTCAAAAATGCTGTTCAGACACAAATGTGCCACAACAATACATGCACACCTTTATTTCTTGGGTGCTGCTCTAATAAATTCAGCTATTTGAATTAGCAGCTTTGTCTCAAGAAAGGCTTTTTATTTATGCTGTCACACTACAGTAGATAAGTGAGACGTACGAGAAGACAAAAATCTGACACTACATTGTAATAAATGGTGGATTACTTTTGTAGTTTAGTGTTGAGACATTTTTACTAGATATATTTACTCTATTGTGGCTGCTCAGGAAAATTGTATCTTAACATGTTGCCTACTAAAACATCAGTCTATTTAGTTTCCCGTCTGTGCCTTTGCTTTAGACAGTCATTCTGGGATGTCTCATTCTTCTCAAAGTCTAAAAATACACGTCAAAGTGAATCTAACATATTTGTCCTTCTGCAACAGCTTATCTGTCATGATCCTGGGTTTTGGTTTCATATTGTTGTGGACTTTGTGTTCCTTTTTTCATGATGTTTATTTTGTAGATTCTCTCCTCATGTGACGCGTTTGGTTTCACTTCCTGTCTTTGTGTGTTAGTGTTTTCCCGCCTGTTTTCTGTCACACCTGTCTCATTAGTCCTTCCTTGTTCCCTGAGTCTTCCCTTCACGCCTGTTTTGTATTAGTCTTGTCTGCTCCACCCTTGTTGTCAGCCAATCCCTGTTTCTCTCCTTTTGCCCATGTCTTCCTTCTCCAGCTGTGTCTCGTCCTTGTGATTAGTCTTCTGTGTATATATATATCTGTGTGCCTCCCTTTGTCAGTCCATCTGTGTACTGTCTGTGTTCGTCTGCATACCTTGTTCATCATTCCTGCCATCATCTTGTGTCATCCCCTGGTCTTCATGTCTTTTCGTGGTTTGTTTTTTAGTTTGGGTTTTTGTGTCTGCTCCCTGTTGGATTTGAGTTGCCTGCCTTTTTGGAAATCCTTGTACAGCCACATTAAAGCTCACCTTTTGTTGAAAACTTAAATCTGTCTGTTTGATCTGCATTTGGATCCACCTCTGAACTGACAGCTGTAACATTATCTTTGTAAACCTACCTGGAAAGCAAATACAGGTCAAGACTGAACCTGAGACTGATATGGTGCTCCCTCTGACAACCACCACCTGCCCAGTTTGATATATAGTTCACTAGCAAGAATTCAGGGGGTGTAGTTGTTGAGGAATGGTGAATGGATGGAAGTGGGGGTGAAGGTTGAAGAGGGATGTCTTCTGTTAGGTTGGTCTGGGAGGATGAACTTGAGATCGGACGGAGGGAGACTCAGTGGGGGGTTCCATCTCAGGCGTTTTCCTACCCGAGCGGATTACAGGCCCCCCAGACAGTACCTAGAAAGAGACATGGGAGAGGTATGCACCAGACTGAATAAGAAGAGATGATGGAAGACAGGAGGAGAGGATGAAGGAATGTTGGTAGGGATGAGGTAGGAGGGGTGATGCGTGAAGGGAAGGGAAAGGGAGGGTAGGTCGAGAAATCTGAGACAAACGGAGCAGGATGGGTTGACCGGGTATAAGTAGGCTTGACAGGTAATCAGAGGTGTGGTTGAGATGTGGCCCTGCTCCCGAACCTAAGTTAACAAATTAACTTCATTTCCAGAGGTCCTTGGTCTTAAAGGTGTTGAAGACCCCTGGCTTACATTCAATGAAAACAACCACAACGGTGGATGTGCTTTCTGACACAACTGACTCTCAGCAGAGAAACGAATTGTGAATTTCTCAAGCAAATGATTTAAAAAAAAAAAAAATAAATAAGATATACTATCCTCTGTGATGCCCTGACAACTAACTGCTCCGGTTTTGTCTCATCTGCATTATTGCAACACATTATACTCATGTCTTGGGGTATTTCCACTATAATTTTATTCCTATGGTGGGATTTTATGGTGTTTGTGATGTGTTTGTGATGAAGTTCTATTCATACATATTTGTGCTGGAACTTAACTTTTGTGCCACACCTAAAAGCCTTAATAAGAAAGACACTATAAATCAAGATTACTATTGTATTTATAAATACTTTTGACCAATTTCTTTCATTAATACAAGACAAATAAAAACACTCCTCATACTGAGGAATGTGGCCATAGTGTATAAAAACATGGTGTCTCGCAGTGAGTGCATATGTTTATTTATACCCACTCCTCTCCTATATATTCATTAAACAGACATCTTGTTACTTTGGTTAAATTTTGATTTTATTGACATGTTTATGTTAAACTTACACATTATGATGCATTGTGAACAGGTTATGTAATGCAACACATACATACAAGGACAACTTTATACATATTCATATAATAAGCAGCATAGTAGATATAGAAGGTAACAAATAAGATTGTCTCTCCTGTTTGCTGACATCTTATCTGCCACACCTGTCATATTTCAGTGCCTGAGCCTTCAAACTGGTATCCAGTCTATTCAGTGACGTGTTCTTTGCTGCAGTTTACAACAAGCCTGCTTGAGGCCATACGTTCATTTCCATTAGGAGAAACTGTTTACTCAAAGTAAATGAGATGGTGAAAAATAACATATTAAAATGTAAAATTACTGCTGTGAACGACATAGCAAATAAAATATTAATAATTAATAAAAGGTGATAAATAATTTTTATATCATCAAACATTTCAGAACGTGCAGATCTGATTTCTATGTGTTCAAAAGAGACATATAAAATACAGTTCAGTGTAAATACCTAGGCACTTTAAACTCCAAAAATCCACCTAAATTTACCCTTAAGTGTCTTCAAAGCTGGAGACAATATTTGTTTACTGCTCTATGACAATGTCACATACGTTTTCTTGCATCTGCTGCTTCTAACGCTTCATTGAAGCTACATTATTATTCTTATTCTGGGTGAAATATTCAGATGCCTTCCTCCATTTGATCAAATGGGACATATCTAGACTTCATCTAGTGGTCAACATACATTTATCTTGTCCAGGTTGATATCTCTACAATCTTTGGTATGACAAGAATTAACATATTACATGTATACTTAATTAAACAAAGGCTTGTGATGGCCTAGCGGCTGTGGATGGGCTCTGGCTGAATCTGAAGCCGGGTCTTGGTGGCCAGGGCTGCCTTGCGGGTCATGGTGGTGCAGCGGGTCAGGATCTCCTCGGTTTTGGGTCTGGGTGGCACCCTGGGAGCGATTGAAGCCGTCTCACTGCCTTTGGAGCTGACAGATACAGAGGTGGCAGAGCTGGTGTTGGAGCCGCGGCGGTCAGAGAGGCTGAGATCAGGGCTGCTTCTCCCGCTGTTGCTGACACTGGCCTGGGATGAGGCTGCAGGACTGCCTGAACGGCTCTCTGCTAAACTTGAGGTTGATTCGCTGCTTGAGGAGAAGCCTGAGAAGCTGATCTCAGTGCTTGTGTTGCTTCCACTGCGTGCACGACCATCTGAGGTGGGGGCATCCCTCTCCATCTGTGTTTGCGTCCAGGTCTCAGAGAGGACATCCAGAGATCGGGCCTTGTGGAGACGCCCGGGCACAGCGGGCTCTCCTCTGGACCGACCTGCTGAATCCTGCTGTGGGCCGTCTTCGTTGTTGCTGGGTCGACGAGGCGCCTGAATTGCCAGGTTCAGAGTGGAGCTGTGCAGCTTACTCTGCAGACTGTAAAGGCCGGCCCGTGGGTTGTTGTATGGCTGCAGGTTCATGGAGGGGACGTAACCTGCTTTGCCATTGAATCTGAAACAAGGATTGCAAAGAAAAAGGAATTCATTACAAGCCTGCAAACTATGGCAACATCCTAGACTGACTTTAGGAATTTATTTGACATTTGATACTGCTGTTGTCAGTACTTCAAATATTATTCTAACAAAACCATACTCTCTAGGTAGACAAACGCACGTGCACCTGATTCCTATCCTCCATTGTTTGCATTGCAGACAGATAAGATTGTAATACCTGATGAGCCACCAGCCGTCGTCAGACTTCCTCAGCACCTCCACCACAGAGCCAATGGGCACAGACACCTCGTCACTCTCCTTAGCAGAGAAACTCCTCACGGCACAGTACAGGGCACCTGAAGTTCACAAACAAGACAATAAGCTCAGAAACTGCTGCACAGCTGAAGTCTCTCTTGAGACATGTGGTAAAATTAAGACAAATACACAGAATGACTAATAAAACCAGAGTGTACAAAGTTTTGGTAGAAAGGATCAGTTGCATGTTAACTTCCAATGGTTAAATAGCGCTCCCCAGTGTTGGCTGTTTGTAACAACCGGGCTTCACAGTAAAATGCTAAGTATGTGCATGTGGCATGCATTGCTTGGCACAATGAATGCTGAATGATGTCACAGCTCACACCAGTGCTAGGCTTACAAATGTCCAATTATTCAGTCAGTTCTCACCTGCAAGCTGGAATCCATCATCGCCATCATCATCCTCTGTGTCCCACAGCTCCAGGTAGGGAGCAGGAAACCAAGCCAAACTCTTATTCTCATTCTCCACCAGCCACCAACCTGGAGAGGAGATAACACAGATTTTCAGTACAACAGAAATGAAAGTGAAGGAAGGTTTTTCTTTCTGATTTTCAGTAAGCGACTGCATGAAAGCTGAAGAACTGACCTGCAGGGTCTTTGATCAGGACATCCAGCTTCTCGTCCACAGCCACCTTAAATGGACGATTCTTGGTGTCCTTTGTCTCGTAAGCAGCCACACAGCGGTAGGTCTGGGTGACAAACGGGTGAGTGACGTTGCCTGCATGCTGGCGAGTCCCATCACCACCTCCTCCACCTGAGCCATCAGGCAGGTCATCAGACAGCAGGATCATGATGCTGTGCGAGAGAAGTCAGTCGTTTAATAACCATGAACTTCTATCGGCCTCTCACATGATTTGAAGTAACACGCTGACATGACAAGCTACCTGTTCTTGGTGAAGTCTGGCTGCAGGTCATGGTCTTTGGGCATGAAGAACTGTGTGACCTGTGAGCTCTGAGTCACAGGTTGGTCACATTTCAGCAGTTTGTCGCAGTAGCTGTCCAGGAACTTCATGCGTTTGACGGATCGCTTGGATCCTTTCTGCTGGAGGCTGCTCTTCCTGGCCTGCCCTGGATAGAGGAGAGGAAATGACATCAAGATTAACACGTTTGCTCCAAAGAAGATTTGGCTTTTTCCTAATGGTCACACATTTGGTCACACAGTGATAATCTTACCCCTAAATTTTGGGATCAGTCTGTCATTTTTCTTGAAAGGGTTCATGTGAGGGAACATCTTTTTCAGCTGCCTCTGTTTGGAAAAAAATACATTTTTATTAATGATTATTCATACAACATAAACAGCACACTGAGCACTTGTTTGGATTTTGTTTTTCTTTTGGACTCACATGAAATTTCTTGAAATCCTGGAAGGACCTGTAGACAATCACTTCAGTCTCATCAGACCATAACACAGATATCATGAACATCTGTGGAAGTAAAAAAAAACAAAGGATCAGAGAAATATTCTCAAGTACAGCAAAGACATTTAACATCTAAAATAAAAATGTCTGAGGTCTTAACTCACCTTGAGCTTTGGTGAGTCCCTGTGGACGGCTCCGATCATGCGGGCACTGATTACAAAGCGCTGTTCACCGACCATGGTGCACCCGTTTGTGTCTCAGCTCTCAGGATGAATAGTTGCTTTCTTGACCTTCAGTCTCCCGTTGACCGGCCTCTGCTGCTCTGCCAGATCTGAGAGTCTGCTGCTGTAGATAAAGGCCTCACAAAACGGAGGCGGAGCCTGACTGAAAAACACCTGAGGGCTGCAGAGAAAAGGATGGAGGCGAGGTCAGGAGAATGAGCTATCATCAAAACAATAATTACTCCACATGTACCTGGGGAAAACACCCAGCTGATGTAATTAGCCCGGCCTAATTATTGGACTGAGTTTTATTTTACAGGCAATTATTTACACAAAGGATTTCAATCATCTAAACAGCAATGCATTACAAGTACTGTAGCCTCAGCCAAGCAAGATTATTTTGTCAGGATATATTTGTTCATCTGCCAGATAGTCACCAACTACAGAAATATAACAATTCTATGTTGTCATAACATTTGAAAAAAAAAAAGAAAAAAACAGAGCCAAACTATCAGCACAGTAGCATGTCAGTGCATTCTTTATGCTAATGCTAAATAGTCTAATGCTATCATAGGGGTGTAGATTTCAACAAAAATATTAAAGGCAGGGTGTAAATAAAGAGAGTACAGGCAGTGCAGTTGCACAGGGACTTCTTTGAAGTAAATGAACGTGATATTGCCATCTCAAGAATTTATTACATCAGCGTAATCGCTTCCTGGTATCTCCAGCATCCTCCAATAATTAAAACTTTTCTTGCACGTGCAGTCACTTCACACTTGTCATCTGGCAGCAATATCAGGAACTAGTGTGGAGAGCTGTGGTGCTGTTGAGACTGACTAAACAGGTAAGCACGTGTATGTGTGTGTGTGTTTGGGAGGTGGGCGGGTGGCGAGCAGGTGTTTCTTCAAAGTGAGGATTGCATGAGAGGGCCACAGTCAGAGGGGGTTATCCCAACCACTCATCAGATGGACGTGGGCGTGCAGTCCTTGTCTGAAGTGATGCCAGGATTGTATTGCACGCACTCACGCCAACACACACAGCGTTATGGTGTAAAAGGTCAGGACTGTCCAGCTTAGTGTACGACCTGTGGAGATGTCAGCACCTGTGTGTAAAGCCACATGAGGTTTCCCCACACTGAACAAAAGGACCATGACTCTGAATTTTTTGGGGCATCTGTTGATAACACAATACATAATGTGTACTGTATGTGGGCACAAAACACACTAAAAAAATACCAAACACGCAGTCATTCAGTGCCAAAATGGTCGTTTAAGGACACAATCTCATAGTTACAACCTCACACATTCCAGTTAAGCATAAACACTGAAACAGGAGAATGTAAAGGATAAATGAAATTTGGGTGGAGATGTACGGTATGTGTTATAGGGCGTGAGCATTAATGGAGTGACAAGTGTTTGGTGTGCCTGTGAGTTTGCCTGAGGGGTAAATCATGATGTCACAAACATGGGGTTAAACTAGTGCAAAAATGTCAGTCCTGTTCTCATCATCGTGATGATTGCCCACAGTGTTGATCACTAAACCTCTGCTTCTAACTTTGTACCAGTTGGTGCTGGTTAGGACGGTGATTTGGTCTCTGCAAAAGTGTGCATTTGAGAATGAACTGCTGTACAGGATGGTTGGATGAACAGTAGTACAGGAGACCAACCGTCACCTATGGTCATGAGCTTTTGGTAATCACCGACAGAATAAGATAGCAGATACAAGTGGCCGAATGATTTTCCTCCATAGGGTGCCTGATGGGAGGTGCTCAGACATCTGGAGGGAGCTCGGAGTTGAGCCGCTGCTCTTTTGCGTCCAAAGGGGCCAGCTAGGATCCTTCCTGGGTGCCTTCTGTTAAAGGTTTTCCAACCACATCCAACTGGTGGGAGGCCCTGGGGTTGACCCAGAACACGCCAGAGAGATTACATATCTCATCTAGCCTGGGGACGCCTTAGCATCCCCCAGGAGGAGATGGCAAATAATGCTGGGAAAGGGACGTTTGGAATATCTTGTCCAGCCTGCTGCTCCTGCAACCTGGCCCCTGATAAGCAGAAAATGAATGGATTGGTGGACACTGCCCACATCTCAACTTCTTTAGTTTCAAGTAATAGGCTACATAGTAATGCATATTATAGAAACATGAATATATGAAATCTTAATCAGACTATATGATATTAAATTAAGTAAGAATATATAAGATAATGTGTAAATAAACCAGCGTAGCTCCAAGAAATCTGTTGATGTGTGTCAAAATGGACACTTCTTTAATAGAGCAGTCACGATTAATGCAGCTAACATAAAAAAGAAAGAAAGAAGAAAAGAAAGAGAAAGAGAAAGAAAAGCAAACATGAATTATTTTTAGATTTCATGCAATGTTCAGATTATGTCATCATTATTAAATGGTGGAGTGTACCTTCATCTTTTAAAAATGTGTAGGTCTTGTTTTTGGGCAATAGGGAATTTAATAAATTTTTGTGTGCAATGGGTTTTAACTTAAACCAAAAAAATTAAAAAACTGGCTTAAAACTATAGTCTTTATTAACACTTAATGCTCTGAGACCTCAAACAAAAGGGAAATAAATAAGACTTGTATGTGTGCATTTCCTCATAGGACCTATGAGAATTATTTTTAGGCTATCAGATAATAAAAGTTTATGAGTCTTTGTACCGATCAGTTCAGTTAAACTATGCAGTGGATGTCTGCGTGCCAATGATTTACTAGCTCTGTCTATCAAAAGGACCATCCGCCCTGTTAAACACAAAGAAGAAGAAAAGAAAGAAAAACATTTCTTTTTCTCAGGGATTTTTTACAGAGCACCACGGAGCATCATCTTGTTTGATTTGGACTCGTTTCACAATCACTTCTTTGTCTGACCTGCCTTGGAACTGACAATAGAAATGTTAGAGAAACTGTCCAGGTGCACGGCTCATAGCTTTCATTCCCCTCTATCTCTTCTGGACAATTACAGGAATACGAATGTTATCATCCTGCAAAAACAAAATCCCAAACATATTACTACCCTGACAGATTCCTTTGCATCTTGAGTGTGAACAGATGTCCTAACACTGTCTGTTTTAATTTATTAGTGACTTATTAGTGAAGGAAAATGAAGCAAAAAAGTCTTCCCTGATGCATTTTTTGTAACAAGGAAGGAAGGTACTTTTTGTTGTGTGTTTAATCATATATGGACACGTTAATACTTGCTCCCTGGAGTACTCAGTTAACCGTAAACCAAATACATGAGGACGTGACAAGAGGCACGCTTTATGGCTTTTTTCAAGGCCACAGACAAACAGTGACAAATCCTTCCGGGTGTGACAGCACTGAGACAGAGACACGAAATTTGGTTTTGATTACACAGACTTACAACATTCAGCAGTGAACTAGTGGGTCTGCTTTTAGTTGTTCACTTCTGGAGAACCATAGGAAATAAAATAAATTTAAAAAGCAGGCATTGATTAGCTTATATATTCTTGAGAGGACAGATCTTTAGGGATAATATGCATGAAAAACTAAGTCTCAGGATTTAACATCATTATTTAATCTGTGATAAAATAAACACAGATTTGTCTCTAAACACCAAAACAGAATCAGGTGGCTGCAGAGAATGGCCTCTAGCCATGCTGATTAGATTAGATGAGTGACCTCCATAACATTGTTATTGAGCCATATAAGAAAACACCCATGATATAAAAACTCTATTACAAGGAAGCTGCAGAACTTGACACTAAACTTGCGACCTAACAGGAAAGCTGATGATCAATGCCACTGTAGTAAAGTGCTTAGTAAACATAAATCTTTGAATAGTTGGACATGGCCGATGGTTCTCCAATAGTGTGCACAGAAGAAGGTGGAGTCTCTAGAAAAAGGGTGTAAAGCTTCTGAGAAGTGTTATCACAAGTAGACGGAAGCTGTGCATTATTTAACAGACTGGAACTCTGTAGTCAGTGCCAGGAAATCAGGTCCACAGAGATCCAAACACACCTGCAAAACAACACCCAATGTGCAATTAATCTGATACACCCTCAGGGGAATATGAGTCACCCAAAATATAACGCTGAAATTAGTCATGTGATTCACAGTTACAGTAAATGTTTTATCGATAATTTGTTGATTTTGTTTTATCTTTCTGTTCTGCGGTGGAGGAGATTCTGCATGTTTCTCGCCATGCTATTTTTGGTGTGTTATGCAACTTCTCAGTTTTGTTCTTTCTTTGATGTTTGACACAGCAAACAAGTATAGAGAAACGAATTGTAAACCCATTTGTAATGACTACACCTAACTCACCCATGACTAACAATGCCATCATATTGTTTGACAATCCACAGACTAAAGAACCAGAATACGCTCTAACCTGTTTACCTATATCTGCAGGTGTTTATTTATTTATTTATTTATTTATTTATCTTCAACTTTGTAGGCATTTAGTTTGGTTTAATAATTCTGTTGCTCTTACTTGTAATAGATTTTTAGAAATTCCTGCACAGTGACAGTGTGTGGGAATCTGCTTGCCTGTAGATATTTCCTCCTTTGCACCTTCTTACAAGAAACTGAAGGTCAACATTAAAATGCCCTCAAGGAAGTCAGGGGCTGATCTGTGTGACTGCTGCTTCACAGTGTCTTTCTGATTGTTTAGGCCAGGGTTCAGCAATCTTTATGATCAAAAGAGCCATTTTTAACCAAAAACAATATTAAAAAAAACCCATATTTGAGCCTTATAATAAAGATAGCACCTGCAGTACAGGTATTCAAATGTGTATAGATGACTAAGGGAGATTTGTTTTTCCTCAAATGTTCTAACACTCTTCAAACAACTGCAGAAAACAATCATTTGTGTTAGACAAAAAAGGCTGAGTCTTGCATCTTTGTTGGTCTGGCCATAAGACTTCATCCAGTACGGGCCTCTATTGTTGTCCACACCAAATGTTTACCTGGGTTTATTTATAGTGCTTGAGCTCTGATTTGTAAGTGAACTTATCTAGAAGTGCCAATGTGTCAAAAAGGCACTTGGCACAAATACTGTAGCAATGTGGAGGCTAATGTTTAAAGTTTTGCCAGAAGTGTGTTATATTGTGTAAAGCAGAGGACGTGCAGTATGGTGCACTTGATAAATGCATTGGCTACAATGTTTGGAGATAAAGCTTCAAGATGTGTTATGTTTGGAATACACAACTATACTTTAGACATTTGGATACCTGTGTGTGCATGTGTGTGTGTCTTTGTACTTGTACATGTTACATGGTGAGGACCAAAACACATATTTTAGCAACAGAGTGAGGAGTTTTGCAAAGTTTGGCTGGTCCTCACTTTTTCAAAGGCCTGTTTGGGGGTTAAGACTTGGTTTAAGGGTTCAGGTTAGAATTAGGTTTAGGTTTAGGTTAGGGTAAGGGGCTAGGGAATTCACTCCGTCAATGAGGGTCCCCACAACGTATAAGTACAAAAATGTGTGTGTTTACGACAAGTGTGAGATTTTTACAGTATTGCAGGCTGCTATACCCTGCTCACAGAAAAAGCAAAAGCCAGAAGTGTTTTTCATTTTACTATAAGTGTGTAGTTGGTGCTTTGTTCAAATGGTGGTTTGTGTGTACTGTATTAACACTAAATATTTAAAGAGTTTGAAGAGTTTCACAAGAATTGTTTGCCTTTGCGAGAGATGTCTTTGTAGAGCTGGCCATAAGAAGACTTCATCCACATCTCTCTGTCCAATACTGGCCTCCACTTCTGTCAAAATGTTTACCTGTGGCCTATTCATAGTGCCCAAGCTCTGATTTGTGAGTGAACTCATTGTCTTAAAGTGTTTTCAAATGTGTCAGTATAGAAAGGTAATTTGCAAATTAGTGACGCAATGTAGAGACCAGTGTTACATGTGTTGCTAAAAGTGTGTTATAAAATTGCAAACTGGGTGTGAAGCAGAGAATAAACATTTATTTTGTCACAGTTGGCAAACACATTAGCTGCAAGTGTTAATGATTTCAGAACTACTTTAAAATCATCGTAGTGTTTAGGCATTCAGAAAAAACTGTAATAAACAACCTACCATCCATTAATAAGTTGTGCTGAAGATTTATACAAATGTATGAGGTAAGGCGGAAAAACTGAGTCACCATGTTTTTGGAATTTACAACTGGCAAACATGTATATACTTCTATGTGATGGGGATTTACCTGTTCTTCTGGGACTTTAAATCCAAGAGTTTGATAGCTCAGTCAGTGTCTAGTAGTAACTGGAAATGCTCAAAGCATGTAACATGTTCCATTGATCTACAGGGTGGAGCACTTTGGCAGCTGAATGGATGCAGCACATGCCACACGGCTAGAACGCTGCGGCTGGAGACTGGTGCTTTGAGCTGAACACAATGACGACGTGCTGATAGGCACGTACAATGTTTCTGTGCCTGAACTCTTTCAGAAATTAATTCCTGTTTTTTGGACGTGATGTTTAGCCTACCATGTTCACTATCTTTGTTTAGCACGTCAGCATGCTAATATTTGCTACTTCACATATAGCTAAGTCTGATGGGAATGACAGCAGTTCTACAGGTACTTGGTCACAACCAATGTTTTGGACAAATAGAACATGAATGTGTGTGCCAAATTTCATGGCAATCCATTTGAAAGTTTTTGTTTTCACTCAGATCCATGGCTGAATTATGAGACAATGGGCCCCTGGGCACAGATATGTAGGAGGCCCCACCACCACCTCTCATTCATAGGAGCTAGACATACAGAATGTATGTTTGGTTGTTCTTGTTGTGTTGCATGTATTTGTAGTCATTAAACATCTCTCGCTCTGGTTTTGTGTGGCTTTGTTTTTCATCTGGGATTGTTTAGGCCCTTTTTGTAGTTGTTTGGCATCTCATTGTAGTCATTTTGTGTCTCTTTATAGTCACAGTTTTGTTCCTTTTTTGTCTCTTTGTAATGGGTTTATGTTTCTTTGTGGTCATTTTGAGTCTCTTCTTGTGTACGTGTTAATTTGAGTGAAATTTTGCAGGTGAGGGCCAGAGGGGCCCTTGGGCCTCAAAAGTCAGGGATCATCAAAGTCATTAGGATTCATCATCTGAGAACCTTGAATCTCTGTACAAAATTTCATGGCGACCCATTCAATATTTGTTGCGATTTAATTGACACTTTCAGAAGTGTTAAGGGTTGAATATATTTACAAAATGTGGCAAATGTTTTAGGTTGGAATCAATTTACCAGACTTCAAGTAAGTTTTTAATAGTTTTTGGCAGCTTTGGGAGTTTTAGAGTTGAAGACAGACTGTCAGTGGTTTAAGAAGTACTCAGGGCCCAGTTGCACAAATCACCTTAAGTTTGCTCCTTAAGTATGATACTTAGGCTTACATGAAATACCTTAGCAATAACTGATTGGAAAGATCCCGTTGCATAAAACCGTAGAGCAGTCATTAATTCTAAAGGGGTGAGAAGATCGTAACTTTGGAGAGGTGAGTGATCCAACTCCAGACAGTCACAATCATAAACTGGCTTCTGGTAAAATTTAAAGTGCATAATCATGTTCTCTCGCTTGCAAAACACTCTTCTCGGGATACCTTAATTTTCTCATTCATCTCCATGAACTCAGCCATGTTGCAGTCAAGATGGAGTCAGAGGTATGTTATATTTTTGTCTTTACTTTGCTGCTTTGTGCTTTGTGCAACCGGCCCCAGATCTTTGTGAATTTCCCCAAGGGATCAATGAAGTGTTGTCTTTAGCCATAATAATACATTATAATTCATGTGTTGATTAGATTTTGTATTAATAATCCTAATCTGCAAAGTAACTAGTAATTAAATCTATCAAATACATTAGTAGCAGAAAATAGAATGACCCAAGTACCTCACAATTGTACTTCTGTACAGTAGGTGACATACAGTACACAATGTACTGCAGACAGTGATTTCTCCACCGGAAGCACTTAATTGACAGTGTGACTGCACTGTGCCTCGGCGTTCCAGAAATATTTCACTGTTGACAAGAACATTCCTTTCTCTTCATCTTTGTCTATTGTCTATGACACTCCTAGCAAGCAAGCAGCAGTTTCCAGTTTCCAAAAATAACACCATGGAATAAAGTGGGTGTATTAGTTGGCAGGATTGTGGTGTGTCAGATACAAGGACATTTTTTCTATGAACAAATGTCACATGTAGCGAGGGAGCATCCACTGTATTGCAACCACACATAAACCAGCACAAGCTGCAAAGCACACAGTATCACAGTACCTGGCTGCCAATTTACGGGAACCTGTCATTAAAAAAAAAAAATTGTGCAGGTTTTGGCAAATGCACCTGCTGTTTTTATAACACATGGTTTAACCTCTTTTAGCTGACTCTTCTATGAGTGACTTAAAATGAGCGCAATGTGCAAAGTTATTCTGAAAAAGAAAATAAAAAGAGCGTATTCAAAACCCACGCCATTTGTTTTGCGTATTAATACTGTTTGCAGACACCGATTCCAGGTCAGCTTATTATGCAACCCTGTGTATTCTCAGGTGCACCTGCTTTCCACCACATTCTGACCAAGCCTTTAGAAGTTAAGGCAAGACAAACAATGTAGCCCTAAGCCTGACAAGCACAGTCTGAGCCGCCCTCAGGCTATAGCGCATCGCTGCCCCGTTAGTGGAAGGTATGTACAGCAAACTAATTCTTGAGTTTTCCCACAGGTCGTTTAAAGGTTTGTCTCACAACAGGAAACGAACTGGAAATTCCTATGTAGACAGGTATTACAGTAAGTGACTGAACTATAATTGACAGACATTCTCATCTGGTTTATTCCAGCATATTAGACTTGTAATTAACGGACACATACACAGGTACATGTATTATTCACATGAAGTACACATACATATCGTGTGCTTTTGGCAAACCATGGTAAAAGTGATAGTTTTGTAGGCATATATTGTAATGCCTTCAATTAACTCTATCTCTTTTCTTATTCTTCTTTTTGGTGACTTTGTTTAATTCTTTCTTTGTTTCTGCAAAGCAGTAGTGGGCATGGAGCACTGTATTTATTGTTGCTTTAGACAAATGAAGCGTGTTTCAGAATGAAATCTCCATCCTGATAATAGTATGGGCCTTTTTTTTAATGTAACTGTTCTAAAAGAAAGAACTCTGGCGACCAGCTTATATAGCCCATCACAGAGTAAGTCTCTCTCATATATGTGTTAGTAGGAGAGAGAAAGCATGTGTATGCATTGATATGAGTAAAGGAGACTTTGGGAAGGCCCACTCACATGACCTTTTCAAGGGCCCAGCTATTTCTTTGAGCTGGCCTGTTGAGAACAGGTTCCACTTGAGAACCTCTTCCAAACTGTCCGATCCATTTGATACGTATGGCGCTGAGCTTTATCAATGCTTTTATTGATACAAGCATGTTTTTTGGACAGTTCCACATTGCAAAACAATGATGCCAAACTCATGCGTCTATGCTGCTGGAAACTTGCAACAAAGAGTCATGGCGGAGAGGAAGAAAAGGTCTGACGTGTGGCTTCATTCCATGAAGAAAGGTGACAAAAGTGCTACTTGTATTGTCTGTAATATGATCATTTCAAGCAAGGGTGGAAACACCAACATGCTGAAACATCTTTCTGCACAACATGGGCTCAGATTCCATGAACACTATGTATGTGACACTCTACGCAGCAGTGCCACTGCTTCCCAACAGAGCAGCATGTCTTTTACCAAGTGTAAATATCCCATGGTATGAGAACATTAATGCCAAATGGGCAGGCTAAGCAGTTTTTTCCTTTGACTAAGAAAATAGTTGAACATTGAAGCTTTTGCACACACCACCGATATACAGAATTTGTAATTGCAATGGTATCAATAAAATCATATCTCTACAACTATTGTACAGATTCCCTTTTTATTTAGTAGACATATCCATGGTGCCTGGAGGATGAATCCCTTCAACTTTGCTGATTCTGTGTTTTGTCCTCTGGTGCCACCAAGAGCTCAAACTTTTCCATGTATGGATTGGCACAAAAAGACTTTGGTGATCACCTGCCTTATCCTCTGGTGCCACCATGTGGTTGATTTTTGGATTTGAGGGAAATGTCTCAACATCTACTGGATGCATTGCCATGAAGTCTGTGATACACAGTATACCTGAACCAAACCCCTGACTTGTCACCTTGCACAGGGGTTCTCAAGCTTTTCAAGTGGCGAATCCTCAGAATAATCAGGTAGGTAATCGCATGCACTGCAGTTGCTTCTACGCGCCTTTCCCTGTTGATTTTGAGTAATTATTGTGAATGCTCTGATGAATAAATGTCAACAAATATTGCTTTGTTTGTGATGGCAGTTTTAACAGCTAGCACCTACAGTATAGGAGTTGTCCATTGTGTACCAGGCCTTTCATGACGTCTTCTCTCTCCATGACCTGCTGGGAACACTCTCTGTGCCCACACACTTTGACTCTAACACTCCATAAAATTAATTCTAAGTCAAATTATATCACTTGCACAGGTGATGTAATGTCAGTCTAATGACAGACTAAGATATGTTACTTTATTTTTAAAATGCGACTTAATTTTCTGCACCAAACCACCTTGCAACCCTTGGAAACGATCTTGCAACCCTTTTTGGGGTCAGGACCCCCAGGCTGAGAACCACTCATCTAACACATTCATTAGGTCAAAATTTTCATTTCACCAATATAGTTTTTAACCATAGCATTGTCATTACATCATATCCTCCTGAGACCTGAGCTTTTGTTTTGTATTCCTTTTTTCAATTTCTCCTAGAGATTTGGGATCAGTAGGACCCAATGAGTAGAAAAACATGGTCAACAATATTGAAGTCCCAATGTCCTAAAATGAGACAATAATAGAGTCCCAATGTCCTCAAACGGGACAACAATAAAAATAAACAAATTTCAACCATGCAATGTGATCAGACTGACTTGGCAGAGATGGCTGCCATCTTGTTTTTGTGGATCAGTGTGTTGTGTTCTTATTACCACTAGATGGCACAAAAAAGTGTCCACAAATGAGGACAACAGGTCTAAAGGTCTAGAGGTAGACCCAAAATGTGATGTCCTCATATGAGGACCACTGTGTGAAATATTTTAACACACCAGCAGAGGGCAGTGCAGGGTTAAAAAGCACCTGTCAGCGTTGTTCCTCGACCAGGAACGGCAAGAACACTATCAAGCTTCTTATTGAAGGAAATGCAGTTTTTTAAGAATATTTAAATTTTAGATTTAACTGTGTACAATGCACATTTGTTTTAGTCTTTAAAATTATTAAATAACTTGATAAATAATATGAGGTGTTTTATGAAAGTATTAAAAGTATGTGGCATATTGGTCAAACAAGATAGACACAGTGGTAAAAGGTGTTTTGATATGATTTTTTAAAATCCATAATCCATTCTTTACACTCACACCATCAATCAAATCCAGGCTTATTCTCAAACAAACACACTGTTATAATACAACTCTGATAAGCTTTAGAAAGATGGCACCATCACATGGGAAGGGAACATGATATGGGAGTGTTTCCATAGGCAATTTAACAAAAATATTTCCTTTAATGAAGATAGATTCCTTTTTTTCATATACTATAAGGATAGAATAAAATTTTGTCTCTGAAAACTGAAGGTTTTACGTTTGGAGAGTGCTATGTTGAAAGTGTTGCATAGTTGAGGGGACAAATATGTAGGGATAGTAGGGATCTTAATTTAAAATGACACACGGGGGAGTAAAAAGCTCTTTGTTTAATGCAGAGTGCAGGGTAAAAATACTCTCTTTTTTTGAATACTTTTCTGTGATTGTTTTGGCTCTGAACTCCCCACACAAACGCAAGTCAAAAAGCTTGACTGCCCCCTTATGTACTAGGGCACGTGAGTGTAACATCCTGACTGCAAGCGTTAGTAACATATAGTCCATCTTTGTGCAAATGTAACTCAACAGAACAAGATCCACAGCAATCACATGTGATAATAATCTCCCAAGCAATTGTATGAACACGGGGGGAAAAGCTCGTTTTGTGTGTCACTCACATTGCAGCGTTTCAAAGTGCCACTCTGCGTCCATCATTTAGAGTAAAATAACAAAATATCCTCTTGGCAGGCAAACAAAGAACCAGCTTAGCTTTAAAGCAAATACTGTCATTCTAGCTTATGGGCTGATTAAAGCTCCAATCAATCATGAACCCAAACTTCTCTCTTGCGTTTCTTCCACACAGACTTGGCGATTAACTTCTTCAGAGATGGTGAATATGAGAGCAGACTCCTCAGAGGAATCCTTGTCCAACGGTAGTCAAATGTGTTTATGTTGCTCACTCTGCATCAGCTGGATGAAAGCTGGTTTTCTAGTCGCAAAACAAGAAGGGGAATTCCCAACTCAGCTTATAAAGTGTCTCAAGATACTGCGCCAAGCGTTTTTTTTAAAAACCAGACGTTAAAACAAATGAAGAAAGGGGTACACTATACGAGCCACACCCAGTCTCTGCTGCTGGTTCTAACTTTACAGGCTCCAGCCAGGGAGCAGAACTGCACTTTCTTCCTGTCTTTCCTCTCATCTCATCCATACATTCATTTGTCCCGATATCCCGTCCACTGATCAATCCGCTGTCCATCCACTTATTGGGAACATGTAAGAGTTTGCACTTCTCCAAAGCCCAAAATCTCATCCACAGTCATTCTCATTTTCCTCTTCAGTAGCATCCGCAGACCTCTGCTTTGACTCAAGACTCTGTCCATCGAAAAAAAAAAAGATCCACGATGCCGGCCGGGGTCACCGGAACTCATAGATGGCTGCACTGTGCTCGGGAACGTGGGTGAGGTTTAGAGACTGGTACCTGCGGAGTAACAACGCACGACATGTTAGATTATGTATATGAGTTAGAAGCACACAGTACACGCTTGTTTGCAGCTTTGTGACAATCCTTTTTTTTTTAGATAATCTAAAAGGTTTTAAGTGGTTTATTTAGTCTAAAGACATAATCCTTACATTTTTTTAATGAAATCCAAATCCCTTTTTGATGTTATATGGTCAGCATTTTTTTCCCGCAATAGCCATTCAATATATTTTCCTTCAGCAATTACTTCCTCATGTATCAGTTATTACTGTTAGTGGTGGAGTCCGCCATTGCCACCCTGGGTTCAAACTGCCTTTGCATGCACGACAGCACGTAAACTAGTGTTATTTTATTTCGCTGATATCAGCCTCACTTTACTCTTCATTGCCTTCACACCATATTAAAGCTGGATTAAGTTACTGCTAATGCAAACGGAACATCTGATTGTTACTCCCATGTTAAAAGCATTCAACTGGTGAAATACAGCGTGGCTTTTATAGTGATATTATCTGACAAAAATCAAAATTACCAAACTCTGAGATACATGGTTTTCACGATATAGCATATATAGCTATATTGTTGCTTTAAAATGTGCCTGTTGAGAGCCAGGCATTATATCAATATATGAGACTAGATATTGTCTTTGACTTTGGACATTATAATATCCTAAGTGGTGTCTTGACCTGGCTTTAGAGCCTAGAAAACATTGGACAGAAGGCGTCCGTGGCCAAAAATGGTCCCAGCCAGATGCCAAAAACTGCCACACAGTTATGAGACAGACGGCCAGATGGTGACGTTATGTGTTATGTTACGTTGTTGGTATTAACATGTATCTTTGTGTTTTGTCTTTTACAATACAATGACATTTTATTGACAATTACTTGTTTGGTTGTGAAATGGTTGCCATTAGGGCTGCAATTAACGATTATTTTCCATTGTTGACTAATTTGTCGATTATTTCTTCAATTAGTCGACTAATCATTTTATCAAAAAATTTGTTAAAATGTTGAAAAATGTCGGTCTGTCTCTCCCAAACCCCAACATTATGTCATCTAATGTCTTGTTTCGTACTCGCGCCACTCACATTTTAGTTCACCGTCATGGGAGAGTGTGTAAAGCTGTCAATATTTGAACGTAACAAGCTGCAATAAGAGTATTTTGGAGTACTTTTTCATACTTTTCTATAAAAAATTACTCAAACCGATTAGTAGACTACTAAAATAGTCACCAATTAGACAATTAGTCATCGATTAGTCAACTAATTGTTGCAGCCCTAGTTGTAATCAGACTGCCACAACGTGATGTCCACTCCACAAACTAGTATTATTCGGCACCCGTTTTTTTTTAAAAAATATAAAAACAGTTTACGCCATGTATATCTACATGTAAATTACATTCATGTCTCATTGTTTTAAGCCTGTGGCATTTGTAAGAGCCTAAATTATTTCTCCAAGCTGTCTTTATTCACACATTGGAGAAGTAGCCTTCAGGGCTTTTTGATAAAGTCAGGTGACGTAGTATCAAGAGTGATAACTTCCACATAGATGGGAAATTGTGGTGGATGAATGGACAATGCACAGGACTTTTACCCAGGAGCCCGGAGTTTGACTCTTGTGTGCGTCAACATTAGTTTATACTGTTAGTGTCGTATATTGATTTTGCTAGGATGCTCAGGAACTATATTTGAACCATAATGGGATGTCTTGATTGAATGTTTAAACAATGATCATTCAATGTCTCAATGTTTGCTGGGAGCCTGCATTACAGTAAAGTGATGTAATTTTCTGAGCTTACCAGACTGTTCTAGCTGTTCTATTATTACCCCTTTGTCACTTAGTCATTATATCCACAGTACTTATGATTATTTATCAAAAAATCTCAGTGTGTAAACATTGGTGAAAGCACCAGTAGTCAACCCTACAATATCTTTTTAATATCCATATTGAGGTATATGGTCCCAAAATACTGTGATTATGATTTTCTCCACATCTCCCAACCCTGTGAAAGTCTGAATAATTGACTTCCCTTGACTCCACTGACACAACTGCAATCCAGTTTGTCAAAAACAACCTCAAAATGAGAGGCTTGACTAAAATAAAAAGAAGGATGTTGACATCTGAAAGCCAATAGTAAATTATGCTTGAGGAACAAAATGAATCGAGGGCTGACCACAGCCTGGGCTGATGTTCATGCTCAGCTTTTTCTTCATGTGTGGTTTGCGGGGTTTCACACCAGAGCTGGTGAAAGGCAGCAAAGAGCAAAGAGTCGATCCAATAAACAAGCTATTTATATGTCACATAACAACATTCACATTGCAGTTAATACTGTTTTCAGTCCCCACAATAAATGCCGATGTCATAGCAAGTATGACAGAAGGGCTGGCTGTTAATCATTTTCCACTTTTTAAAAACAACATGAAACAGAGGTATTCTGCAGTCGGAGAGGGAAACAAAACTGCCTCCAAGTATTTGGTCAAGGACGGGAAGACCTGATGGAATGAAATCAGAGGGTTTTTGAAACAATAGCCAAACCATTATGTGTGAAGGGAGTTGAAAGAAATGCCAAAGAATGTCAAATGAAAATGTGAACACTAAAGATAGAGTGCAAGCAGGCTTCCGTTTGCTTATAGCCAGGCAGCACAGCTCTATAAATCAAATGTAACAAACTGAGGGTTAGATTGTCCTGCTTCATCCATATAAGGTTACACAGTCTAACTTGGAGCTGTTCAGAAAAAGCCACATTCATCATCTTCTATTCATCTGAGCAAGGGGAAATTTAGAATTAAGGGCACCTTGACAGACGCTGCACAAAGCTGGAAATTTTGTCTGTAAAGGACTTTGCCTGCCCTGATTTTCCAGCTGGTCTGGGTTTTGATCCAGCAACCTTTCAGTCACAATGACTCCACTTTGCCTCACAGTAAGAAGTGTTGTGTTTCATTACCATTCAGAGCTCCTGTGGTAGTAGTAGCCCTCGATCGTTGCTGTGGATTTCTGGAAGCATATGTAGTAGAATCCGGCAAAGGAAGCCCCGCTGATGTCTTTTATTGTGTGGTCAGGGACCAGGAACTGCTCCTACAGGGACAGACAGGGTGAGAATTAGCAACAGCTGCGGACATCCAGCGTTTGGTCAGACTCAATTTAAGCAGTACCTTACCTTCCACCTCATGAAAATATAATCAGAGTTCTTCAGATCCTCATAGTCAAAATCATCTGAGTTGAATGTCTTTGCGTACTGGTAGAAGGCCTGGAACTTGCCCTTGACATATAAAGTAAAAAGATTATGTCGTGATAAACCAGCTGATTGTAGAGTTTGTGTAGATTATGTATGTCCAAGCTTTCACCTTACCCAGTGCTTTCGATCCACATCCTCATCTGCATCCCATTTCCGAGTGAGAAACGGCCGCTTCCTGCTGATGATCTCTCCGGCGAAGAACGTGGTCAGAGTTGGGTACTCCTGCGGGAGTGAACACAACAGAGAAACAGTGGTGTTTTGTTTGCTGTGGTGCAGCCGGTCTGATACTGTTTTGTTTCTTCTCTATGTGAGTGAAGGAATGTCACACCCAGTGCTAATAGTTGGTCTGTCAGTTCAATGTTTTCATCCAAAAGAACAAATTACAGGCTAGAAAGTAACTTCTTAACACATATAAGGCTTTGGCGGTATCTATTTTTTCATATGTTCCTGACGTTTTACCTGGGTATACAGCTCATGATGGTATTTGTCTTAAAAAAACACAACAAAAAAAAAAACATAAAAGCTGAGCTATTAGCGATATAAGTCATGGTAGCATGTATTTCATTATCTAGCCTACGTAAGTGTTTCAAAAATGCAACTGGCCTACTTAGACAAATGCTTCTGGGTTTAAATACTAATGGCTGATAGAATGATGAATAGAAAGGAAATGAGCGCCCTTGTTGCCGTAGGACCCGATGACACTTGTTGCCGCAACAGATACCAACACACCAGTGGACTGAATGGAGATGATGTGTTGAATAAAATCATGTGACTAAAAAAATGCTCTTGTAATTGGAAGAAGTCGTCTCAAAATAAAAGGTAAAAGTAGCAATATTTCCGGACAGGAGCAGAGATGCTTTTCTTTTTTATTAGTCCTCTAACGTTATCCCCACCACTTGCAATTGCCATCTTTCCCAGTGTGTGCTGTGCACTACATCGCCTCAATACAGCATCATACCTTCAGAATTTCTGAATACCCTGGTATACTGCAATACCATGACACCATCCAAGCCTAATATGTATACATAATACTCATAGTCATTGCTTATTTTCAATCACTGTAGTCATGCTGTGAGATTTACGATACTGTAAATACAGTTTTGTATAGAAAGACAGTCATCAGTCTATTGAAAAGGACACAAACACAGTGAGTACAGGCCATCTTAAATTATTGATGTTTGTGGCTTTATAAATGGAATTACTGCTCTCACCTCAGTCAGTCCTTTTATCTTCAGGTACCCACACAAGTAGGAGTCCTCCATGGTGACATGCTAGAAAGACAATGTTGACATTTACTTCATATGTGTATTATCTGTTTTCTCCTACATTCAAATGGCAGTGAGTAACAGTGCTGTGATACGATTGTGACATACACAACATCCTCTTACACAAACCAGCTGTAAACGTGTAGGTTTGTAAGGCTCTCACAATATGACTGAACGTCTATTACGTCGTATTTTTGTAATAACTTGAATTAAAATGTTTACATATGGTTAAAAGGGTTGCTAGTAAACAGTCGCAGCTGCTACATCCACAGCTAGCTAGGCGAATTATTCAACCACAGGCCAGCGCTCATTGATTTCCCAGCTGTCAATCATCGCGCCGCCCGTTTGACAGATCGCCAAATGCCCCTGACAGCTGGCCTGAATAGTAAAATATCCGCGTCACAGCCCCACCTGCAAAACAACCTCCACATCGTAAGAGTTCCCTTTGCTCTTCTGGTGGCCCCTGAACTTGGAGCCGCTGTACAGCAGCGAGGTGACAACACCGGGCTGCTGGGTGTTTATCGGTGGCGGTGGGATAAGCGAGCCCGAGGATGTGAAGGCCGCGGCGGGGGAGTCGCTGAGGTATCCAGCGGGGACAGGCATGGCTCCCGCTTCGCTGGCTGGGCACCGACCGCGGTCAATTGCCGTCTGGGCGAAGGACTCTGTCGGCGTCTCTACGGAGAGGTGGAAGAGCACTGTAGGGTCCACCAACATTCAAATCCCCCCCGATACCTCCACAGTTTCGTTTACCAGGCGCCAAGCTTCCAGAAAAGTAAGTGGACTTCGACGCGGCGCCGTAGGCAGCAGAATCCGCCCTTCTGATTGGTCGGTTTGGTTCACCTTTCGAACATCTTCAACGCTCATTGGTTCAACCTGCGGAAGGCTTTATGGGAATATCTGGGTGTAGTTTGTTCCTGTCGTGTTGGGACTGGTGTTGGGGTGCGTAGAAGCACTCATAAAACTACATTTCCCAAAAGTAGTAGTACCTGTGACGTTACTACAAGCAAAGAAGGTCACACGCGTGCTTTTGAACTCAGGAGCTGCTACCTGATAGAAGAGTAAGAGCTATGCCGCAGTAAATAGAGACATATCAACTTTATACAATTAGCTAGTACAGTATGAACAACAATTTATGCTAATACGTAATATATTTACTCGCATAAAAATATGGCGTTTAAATAATTAACGAACTGGTGTCAGAAAGAGGTAGCCTAGCCTGTCAGCTAGCATTTCTTCCAAACATTACATCTTCTCAGCACTGCAGCTATGTTTAGGAGCCTTGTTAGACTTCAAAGTCAGATTGGGAATATCCTCTCTCCCAGTAAAGGATGCCACAGGAGTCAGCACTTTCCGTTTGCTTTGAAATACTCAACAGCTACAGCAGGTAAGATAAATTATCAGTGTGGATAAAACCGCATCCTTTTTGCTGCAGTATTACATTATATAACTTCACCTTGTTGTGCCCGGAGTGTTAACTGATATACTGTTATTTTCTCCTTGTAGAGAGAAAAAGATTTTATCAAGATGTCAGTATATCCCAAGGTGAAGGTAAGTGTCAAATGTCACTAGCAACAGATCTAGTGTTGCAGTTCTGTGATCAGGAATATTCATTTGGAGTGGGAAAATCTGCCCTCCACTGTGGAAGGTGTCTCTTCTAGCTTTCTTTGTTGGTAATAAGGCCACAATTAATGTTTTTGATATGAAGATAACATCAGAAGAAGTTGTGCCTTTTTCATACCAGTGCTATTCTTCTGTTTAATTAATATTTCTAGGTGGTGTATATGAGATAAACCTGGACAGACGGAAACTGAAAACCCCTGGAGGGAAGCTGTTCACAGCACCAAATGAAGCACTGGCCATCGCCGTAGCAACCGAGTGGGATGCTCAGAGGGACACACTCAAGTTCTATACCATGCACCTGGTACGGCTTTTGACCGTTATATTGGAAGGGGTTTAAAGCAGAGTTTCTTACCCTTGTATTCAGAGCCAGTTTAGGGTTGCGTGGTATGTTTTAAAACCACTATATTGATATGTTTTTAATGTGTTCACAATACATTTGGAGCTCCCTCTATGCTGTCAACTATTCCATAAGTGTACCATATGCTTATTGACGTGAAATAACAACTTGACAGTCCTTCTTGTGGGAAAGTGGGGAAAACTGAGACCAGAAAACTAGCTGATGGATATATACAAGTATGAGAAGCCCTAACACAGAGATTGACACATGGAGGTTAACTCCAGAACTGATTCACAGAAAAAAAAACTTGCTAGCTGTTGCTTTTGTTTGTTTGTTTTGTTTCAGTTTTTTTTCCTCACCACCAGTAAAGGATGTTTAATTAAAAAATGTATCTCACTGAAAGAGTTATGTTTGTACACTCTTCCTGCAGACTACACTGTGCAACACAGCTCTGGACAATCCCACCCAGCGTAACAAGGACCAAATGATCAATGCAGCCCTCAAGTTCCTGGAGACTGACACTGTCTGGTATACTAGCCATTCACTTATTATTTACTGTTGCTGTGGATAACTGCATTAACTTATTCAGTGTATTGTACATGCATATATCCACTTAACATAACACCCCTTTCAATTAAAAATCCATGTTTGTGTAAGACATAAGAAAATCAACACAATGACAACAACAATAGGATGAAAATCAGTGATTGTTTGTCACATAATTTTAGAATTGATTTCTGCAGAAAACATGTATTTGGACAAGCTTGTTGATAGAGAGTTTACATGTGATGGTTATTTGCAAACTTTTTTTTACATTGTTAAAAGTGAGTTAGTTGAAGGTGTGGCTTTAAATGTTAATTGTGTTTTGTGCAGTTACAGAGTAGATGAGCCTCTTGGTTTGGTTGAGCTACAGAAGAATGAGTGGGATCCTGTGCTGCACTGGATTGAAAACAGGTAACTGAAGCATTTGCTTTGGTTACAGTCAAAGCACAATGACTGACATTAAAGCCCCCCAAATGGTGATAGAGCCTGTGTAAATGTAGCTACTATATCAAACTCGTTGCTAATTGTGTTTATCTTCCCACCACTCAAATACAGATATAATGTCACTATTGGCTCTTCGTCCAGTATCTTGGGTCCTGATATCCCACAGACAACCAAAGACACCTTCCGGCAGCACCTGAACTCTTATAACTTCTGGTCTCTGACAGGTAAAACATCTCCTGACTGATCCAAGATAAGCACTTTTGATATTTGATATGTTTGTTGGGATGTTGTAATAAGATGTAACAGCAGTGGGACAGAGCAATACAGTAATATGGTTTCTCTGGTGTAGGGCTCGAATATGTGATCACCCAGCTTAAGTCTGTTGTGCTGTCGATGGGGCTGATTGACAGACATCTGAGTGTGGAACAGGCTGTGCTGCTCTCCAGACTGGAGGAGGAATACCAGGTAGGAGAGTAGCAGAATGTTTTCCATCATCATCTAGCATATCATTATCCTGTGATAACAGTAAACAAATGAGGTCAAGCTTTGTGGCGTCTATCTTGTGACACAGTTTTGATTTGTGTTTATCATAACCACATTTGCCAGATATTGTGGTATGTTTCTTGATAAGGGAATCTGTGCTTCTTCAGTCAAAAGTTTTCTTTGGCTTTACTGAAGAGCAAAGAAAAAACATGCTGGAAGCCTTATTTTCTGTCGCTCTGCCCCCACACTGTTATTGCAAGAATTGCTGCTTTTACTCTTGAAAAACAGCACCCTCTTCTGTTTTCATCATATCCTCCATCTAATCTTACCTGGTAGTACACATTGTACAGTGCATTGTAGAAGATGACCTTGCTCTTTTGAGTCTTAACTTGTTCACAGAACTTTAACAGATGTACTCAGTTATAGTAATGGTTTTTTAATGTTGTACTGCTGCATGTAGTGCCTTCAGTGTAACAGAAGAAACATACACTTATCATTCTGTGTTTACCCCTCTGCCATGTTTTTTTTCCTCCTGCGCAGATTCAGCGTTGGGGAAACGTGGAGTGGGCCCATGACTACGACATGTATGAGCTGAGGGCAAGAACTGCTGCCGGAGCTCTTTTTGTTCACCTCTCATCTGAGAGTTCAACTGTAAAACGCAAACTTCTGCAGGACTGAGAAGGACAAGCGCAAACATAAAACTCTCAGTGACCACACATGAAACAACAGCTCAGTTTATCCATGTTTCTACATCCATGCAGACAAACACAACACCTCCTGTTTAATACCATTCAGCAGTGACAGCTGCTTTGTCTGCAATCTGTTATAGAGTCATCTCACCCCAGCTAAAAAACATTGGCTGTCTTTTTTGCAGTGTTTATACGTGGCAGCTGCCAAGTGTGCCACCCCTAACCGAGTTTCCAGTCGGTTCTCAGTCATCCGTGACATTTTGGACACTGCACATGGTTGCAAGAGAATAGTGACTAATGTTGTTGTGTCTGTTCAGTGGTGGAATTCCATGTTTGCTTCCTCTGTGTGCCACATTTGAATACTGCAAAGTACATATGCTATCCTAACAGCACAGTATCTATGCTAATTGTGCTGTGTGTAGTGTTTTGTAAGGGTACAATGTGTGAAAAAATATCCATGTTCAGCTGGTGAAACATGCTGCATTCAAATTGTTTTCTGTAATTAAGACTGTCATCATTGAAGTTGTATGTATTTTAGGATTTTTAGTGTGGTAAAAAGGGAAGATTGAATGCTGTACACAGAAAGCAGGACCATCTTGACTGCACAATTATCTACAAAAAGTTTAATTATATTGGAAAACCTGACTGCTTGTATTCAGTAGTAATTTTCATGTACAAAGCTGAAGGTTTAGTTGCTTTTACAGCTGAAATTTAATTAAAAGTGACTCATGTTTGCCTGTGCACTTTCCACCAAGTGCAACCAAAATGTCAGTAAAGTTTTGTGGATTAAAACCCAAACAAGGCAAAACATTTACAGATGTCTGTCCTGATTAAGTACCAGATGTGCATGTTTTATGTCAGCTCATATCAGAATGAGTGCTAAAGTCATAAAATACCCATTGAGTTTATTGATGCAACCTTTGGTGCTTTTTATTTACAATCGCCCCACTCTGATGATGGATGTTCCAGCTGTCCAATCACGTTAAAGGTCAGGATTTCTGGTCCAATTACGTTACTGTGTGGGCGGGACTTCGCAGACGTTTCCTCATGTATCATCATCAGCCCATGGACTGACTTGTTTGTTGTCGAGCAAAGATGGAGTTCCTTTTGGGAAATCCTTACAGTACGCCAGTGGGGCATTGCATTGGTATGTAAGCAGATGTTTAGGAAGCGACATCGCGTGGCGATAGATGTTTATGTCTTGAAAATGTTTATGTTTTGCGGTAGTCATTTTACGGGCTTGCTACCTTTAGCATGCTAACGTCCCTGAATGAGTTTCCTACAGCTGGACCGTTAGCCGCCTAGCTAACTTGTAGTTACGCTAACATCTGTTGTCATTGTGTTATGAATACCGCTAACAAACTAAATGTGTGTTTTCAGTCATTGTCAGTTCATAGGGTAGTGTTAAAAACGTCCACAAATACATTTACATATATTTTATGGGTGTCTAACAGCGAAGCTAGCTAACAGTTAAGTTAGCTAGCCGCCAGTCATCGTCTTATAATTGGACTGCTGTGTGTCGGTGTTTATAGGTTAGTTTCTTTACTAACTGCTGGTGTCTTTCCAGAGAGAGCCACTGATGGCTCCCTGCAAAGTGAAGACTGGACCCTCAACATGGAAATATGTGACATCATCAATGAAACAGAGGATGGGTGAGTGGCTAGTAGAAATCAATGAGTATCCATATCTGTTATTGATTAAACCTCTTATATGCACTGGCTTAATAATGTTCTCCTTGTTCCTTGTTTACATAATGTATTGTTGCAGCACCATACACTATTAGAGTCAGCCTTTTATCTGTGTCATACTAAGAGAGGAAGCCTAGCTCTGGCTGTGTTTTATGCAAGGCCTCATTGCTTATCTCATTCCTCCATTAACCTTGTACTGTATGTGTAAACTGGTGTGCTGCGTCAAGGTCTTGTTTGATTAGAGGGTTGTAAACTGCCTTAGGTGGGTCTAGTCTGGTGTGGTTTGCTATATATCAGCAGTCTATAAAAAGAAGTCTGACTCTACCTATTTTCTGCTCTCTGGGGAATATAAGGGGTGTTGTACGCACACTGCTGTGAGGCTGATTCGATCTGTTGGGTAGTGGTCAAAGAATTCAAAAGTTAATTATTACTACCTCAGGGTTGAACAGCCGTGTTGTGTTGAGATTGTGAAAAGTCAAAGAATCATTGACATGTGCCAGTGCCTGGTATTCAGCCTTTTTGCAGTTGTGTTCATCATCCTGTCAATGCCATTCAAAATGCCCTTTAAAGCCCTCGGTCATTAAGTTCTTGGTAATTGTGTTTGTTCTGCTTGGACTGATGTTCCAATCCATTTAAAAGCTGTGGGCATACTATGCTATGCTATTCTGGTGTGTTTAATGTGTGCTTTTGTCTGTGTGTTTATGTGTGTGTGCAGGCCAAAGGATGCTATTAGAGCAGTGAAGAAGAGGCTGAATGGGAACAGGAACTATAGGGAAGTGATGCTGGCTTTAACGGTGAGTTATAAGAGGGCAGCTGGAGGGCAGATACACTGTATTTACACGTTACAGTATTAAAAGCGTTACTCACGTAGTCTAGTTCTCATAATGTGTAAATCAGACAAATAAATCACAGATGAAATGAATTGATACTGTGTGTTTTCTCCCACGTAATGTAATATTTTATAGAGTTTGCATTCACTGAGAATTTGCAATCCAAAATGTTTTGTTTATTATATGTCTTGGTTGCAAAACTATTCACATGCCTGTAACAGTATTTAACTCACAGTATGCCAGACATTAGCGTATTCTGACAGCAGATTTTCCTATGCATCCATCAGGTCCTGGAGACGTGTGTGAAGAACTGCGGCCATCGTTTTCATGCTTTGGTCACTAGCAGGGACTTTGTTGATGGCGTGCTCGTTAAAATCATCTCCCCTAAAAACAACCCGCCTACAATCGTTCAAGATAAAGTTCTAGCCCTGATTCAGGTAAGCTAACTTTGTTTGTTTGCACCTTGTGTAGGTTTGTTGCCTTGTGTTCTCATGTCATTAAGCTTAATAGGTTATTCCTATGACATATAGTGAGTCTGTACATCAGTGTGAGAGAAAACTGGTGTTGATTGAGGTTGTGAGTAAGAGGTGAAGCAGGGTTTGCAGCGTAGATGTTTAGTAAGCTGTGCGTAGGTGTGTAGCAGTCCAAAAGGTGTCCTGTCATCCCCAGGCAGAGCCTCAGGTAAAGTACAGTGTCTCCTGGGCTTCAGCCAGGAGCAGCTCTAGTTACCTGTCACAGCTCGGGTAACGCTGCGAGGCTCATGTGGGCTTCTCTTATTTCCACCAGGGAAACCATGTGGTGTGTGTATGCATACAGTAGCTGTGACGAAGAGGGCCGAATCTAATTGTCTCTTGTTTGTCTCGTCATTAGGAGGGTCAGCTGGGAAAGCGGTGTGGGAAAATTTATCGAACAGCGCTCCCTTTACACAACAGCAAGAGTATTGTTGACATTTCTTCAGGCAAGATGCAAAATACCCAATCGGGCAGCAGACTGTGGTTGAGTTGCGCAGCTCTCTAGCCACCTGTCTCATCTCTCAGGTGTTAATGTGTGTACCTTGGAGTTGATAAAAGAGGGCGTGTGTGCACAGTTGATAGTCCTTACAACCTTTTTAGCATAAAGTATTTCAAAGTTGATATATTACAGCCAAA